>NC_142879.1:17581590-18203409 GCF_051225735.1 Oryctolagus cuniculus | reverse complement strand
TGGAACTGGCGCTCTGATATGGGATGCCGGTGTCACAAGCAGTGGATTTACCCATAGAGTCACCACACCATTCCCTTCCCTCCTTTAATCTCCTCACTTCATTACTAGTTCAGTTCCACTTTTTTTCTAATTTATATTCAATATGTTGTTTCTTTTTCTAAAAAGATTGTTTGTTTATTTGAAAGGCAGAGTTACAAAGAGAGGAGGGGAGACACAGAGAATTCTTCCATCGATAAGTTCACTGCCCAAATGGTTGCAATGTCCAGGGCTGGGCCAAGCCAAAGCCAGGTGCCAGGAGCTTCATCTGAGTCTCCCACATGGGTGCAGGGGTACAAGTACTTGGGCCATCTTCCACTGCTCTCCCAGGTGCATTAGCAGGAAGCTTGATCAGAAGTGGAGTAACTGGGTCTCGAACCAGTGCCCATTTGGAGTGCTGGAATCACAAGCAAGGGTTAACCTGCTACACCACAACGCCGGTCCCCAATTCTTCTTTTTAATTCTGTGAAAGTGTTAACTATAAGTCAACTCCAAATCTATAAACTTTGTCATATTTTTGTCTATAATCCTAAATATTAGGAATACAGTGTTTTTAATGGAAATGGCATTGTGAAGAAGTTTCAAAGAACAAAACGGACTGGGTTCATCTGAAATGTAATTTGGTAGATCACCGATCTCCAAAGAATCAAAGAAATCAACTCAGAGAAATAAAGTAGGCCAACCAATTAAATCGTTCCTCAGCTCACTCACCCCTGGCACCGCACAGTGAAAAGCCCCAGCTATGGAGTCAGACCAACAGAAGCGGGAGGTTTGCAAAGCAGCTCTGCCGATGCACACAGCACTGAGTGGGGCCTCCTCAAGGCTTTGTACATAGGTTCAGTTTGGTTAAAAATGTCTTTGACCTGCCAAGATTTTGGAGCTTGATTGTAAATCTAACTTCAGAAAAGTCCCTAACATTCAGAATTCTGTGAGCTCCTAAATTCAGGAGTCATACAAATACAATCCTATGTACCATGGTTAAGCTTGGGGGAAATCATCTTTATGGGTGAGACCAATCAAGGAGTTGCAGGACACTCTGAAGAAATACCCTGGGGTCCCTGGCTCTCCACCCTTTCTCTCTCTCTGCACCCTTGCCCCCACTCCCTGGGAGGACCATGACTAAAGCACGGATGAGACGCATGGCCCCTGAAAACCTTCTCAAGTGAATGATGACTAAATTTAGATGTCCTTCTGCCCACTCCATCTGCAGCTGTGCTGCTGACTCACTCACGACGGAAGCATGCAGATGAGCAGACTGGTCCATCTATAGAACCCAGCCCAGGCCCATGCACTCCAACACCAGCCACCATCCTAAACTCCAGACAGATCGGTTTTCTGAGACGCTAAACAAGCGTTGTTGTTGCCCCTGACAACAATGGAGACATTCTTCTTTGCCTTTAACCCACATTTCTTCTGTTGTGGCTTTAATCCAGTGCCTCCTATTTTGCATTCCTGAAGCCATACAGAATATTACTGAGGCGACAACTTATTCTAAGTTCCCTAAAAAATGGAGTTATGGCATCATTATTAGTTCAAAAGAACTATTCAGAAAAACTGCCATGTAATACGTAAAAACTTCCGAAAATCAAGAATGTCACATTTCCCTGGAAATGACAAGCTGAATCCAAGGAAAAATAGTTAATTTTACCAATAAATCTATGTCAATAAGCACTGTGATCTCTCAGCTATACCTGGTTTAGCTCTCTCTCTTTATCAAAGGCCAAAGTGTCTGAGGGTTTCTCAGTGCCAGAGTTAAATCGAGGAGTGCACAGAAGGCCTTACAAACAAAGCCTCCTTGGTTCCCAAAATAGCCTACAACTGTCACCGCCACCAAGTGCTGACTTTAAGAGCTGACCTCGCTGTTGTGTCTCAGAATAGTGCTGATACTACCTGCCTCAGCCTCGGAATAACTCTCTTCCCCCAAAATCCAGCTCCAGGTGCTTGGACAGATGTTACACTAGAAGCTGGGCTTAGTGTGGCCTCATACTTAGTTGTTTAGATTTTTCAGTCCATGCCTGCCTTATTTCAAAAAATCATGCAGAGTTGAGGGAATATACCAGAACACAATGCTAACCACCATAGGCAACTCACAGAATGTAGGAAAATATTTTCAGGGGCAGGCACCGTGGAACAGCGGGTTAAAGCCCTGGCCTGCAACGCTGGCATCCCATATGGGTGCCAGTTCTACTCCCAGATGCTCTTCTTCCAATCCAGCTCTCTGCTATGGCCTGGGAAAGCAGCAAGAAGATGGCCCAAGTCCTTGGCCCCTGTACCCATGTGGGAGACCCGGAAGAAGCTCCTGGCTCCTGGCTTCAGATCAGCCCAACTCCAGCCGTTGCAGCCATTTGGGGAGTGAACCAGAGAATGGAAAGCCTCTCTCTCTGTCTCTACCTCTCTCTGTAACTCTTTCAAATAAGTAAAATAAATCTTTAAAAAAAGGAAAATATTTTCAAATCTGATAGAGATTAATATACAGAATATATAAGGAACTCCTAAAACTCAACAACAGAATTTTTAAAAATTCAACTCAGGGACTGGCATTGTGGCACAGCAGGTTAAGTTGCCACCTGCAACACTGGCATCCCATATGAACACTGCTTCAAGTGCTGGCTGCTCCACTTCTGATCCAGCTTCCTGCTAATGTACCTGGGAAAGCAGCAGAGGATGGCCCAAGTACTTGGGCCCATAGCACCTGCGTGGGAGACCTGGATGGAGTTCCAGGCTCCTGGTTTCACCTTGGCCATTGCAACCATTTGAGGAGTGAATCAGCAGATGGAAGATCTGTCTCTTTCCTTCTCCCTTTTTCTCTAACTCTGCATTTCAAATAAATACATAAATCTGAAAACACACACACACACACAAAATCAACAACTCAAAAACATGCAAAAATCTTGAGTAGATAAGCCTTCAAACATACACAAATGGCACATGAAAAGATGTTCAATAACACTAATCATTAGAGAAGTGCAGATCAAAACTACCATGGTATACCACCTCACACCCATTAGGATGGCTACTGTCTAAAAACATCAGAAAAGAACAAGAAGTGTTGGCAAGGATGTGGAGAGATTAGAACCCTGTGCACTGCTAAAGGCAATGCATAATGATTCAGCCTCTATAGAAAACAGTATGGTGGGCCGGCGCCGCGGCTCACTAGGCTAATCCTCCACCTTGCGGCGCCAGCACACCGGGTTCTAGTCCCGGTCGGGGCGCCAGATTCTGTCCCGGTTGCCCTTCTTCCAGGCCAGCTCTCTGCTGTGGCACGGGAGTGCAGTGGAGGATGGCCCAAGTGCTTGGGCCCTGCACCCCATGGGAGACCAGGATAAGTACCTGGCTCCTGCCTTTGGATCAGCACGGTGCGCCGGCCGCACAGCGCCGGCCGCGGCGGCCATTGGAGGGTGAACCAACAGCAAAGGAAGACCTTTCTCCCTGTCTCTCTCACTGTCCACTCTGCCTGTCAAAAAAAAAAAAGGAGACGAAGAAGAAGAAAAACAGTATGGTGGTTCCTCAAAAAGTTAAAAATTGAATTACCATTTTTATGCTATTCAAAAATGTGGAGTATATGCTCAAAATAACTGAAAGCAGGTTCTTGAGATATTTGTACAACTATGTTCCCAGTAGCATTATTCACAACAGCCAAAATGTGAAGCAATTTGAGTCCACACACACACACACACACATATATAATGTATATTTCAGGGGCAGTGTTATCTCGCTGACACTTTAGTTTCAGACTTCAGATCTCTGAGAACTGGTGGAGAATAATTTTTGCTGTTTCAAGCCACCAAGTTTGTGGTAATGTGTTACAGAAGCCAAAGAAAACCAATAAAATCGGCACAGCCTAGGGAGTCAGAACCTAGAGAGTCTGACACATCCTCTCTCCTTGCTATTAACCAAGTGAGAATTTCAGCAGTGACTGATCCCTTCTTTGCCAGATAAAATGTACTCCCTAAAAACACTTCTTATACCATTTTTCAAAAGGCGACTATATTAAATAGAAAATTTTTACCAGTCTTTAGTTCAAACAGCAAAACCCTAAAAGAATTTAACTGTGGTTCTCCCATGAGGCATTTTGCTGAGGGTGTTCTGGCTAAGGACTGAAACTAGGAGAGCAGTACTGACTGATGATTCTCCTGTGAAACCCATTATTTCTAATCTCAAAGTCTCCTCACCCCAACTAGCCTCAGGATATGCCATGAAATTATACAAGTAAATTGAAGGTGAGAAAGGAGTCAGTACATGTGGAAATCTCCACCATCAGCGATAATTACTAAGAGACAGCAAACACAGTAAAGATGGACTGATCTAGTGCTTTAGCCAGTCCTTCCAAGTATCTGTCCCTCCATTCCAACCTCGATATAGTGTAACTACTACGTAAGTCAGAGTCCTCACAGCAGTCAGCTCCAACATGACAGGTGACCCCAGCAACTGTCAGCCCTGTGTGAAAGACACACAGCCCCACTGGCAGAGACAGTTTGGCTCCCAGATGGTAAGAACTATATCTGATTATGTACTCAGAGGTCAGGCAGGCCCTGGACACCAATCTGTACTCTTTCAAGACAGACAGCCAAGAGAGACAGCAGAAGTAAAGAATTTTCCATGGAGTATCACACTGATCAAGATTTTTGTTCTTGGGGGGCTGGCGCTGTGGCACAGCAGGTTAAAGCCCCGGCCTGAAGCACTGGCACCCCATATGGGCGCCAGTTCTAGTTCCAGCTGCTCCTCTTCCAATCCACCTCTCTGCTATGGCCTGGGATAGCAGTAAAGATGGCCCAAGTCCTTGGGACCCTGCACCCGTGGGAGTCCTGGAAGAAGCTCCTGACTCCTGTCTTTGGCACAGCTCCAGACATTATGGCCATCTGGAGAGTGAACCAGCAGATGGAAGACCTCTTTGTCTCTCTCTGTGACTCGGTCTTTCAAATAAATAAAATAAATCTTTAAAAAAAATTTTTGTTCTCAGTAGAGTGGCATATTATCCCAAGGCTGCAAATGTTTACAAATTGGGGCCTGAGACTATCTTCCTTCAATTAAGAGCAAGTATCATACTGCCTAAGGGTTAACCACAATGAAGTTTCAAAAGCAAGTTCATAGATTCTAACAAGACCTGCTCTAAATGCCCACAGCCCTGACCCTTCAAATGTTTCCCACAACCCTCTCTATTCCCCACAGTAACTTGTCTTACAGGTGTCACCCTGGGAACTTTTGCACTACATAAAATTAAACACATCTGACTTCACTCCTCCTATCAAGGCAGGTTTTCAAAAAGTCAAGGAGAAAGACAATGAAGAAAGAGCCCAGAAAATAAAAGCTGCAGGGAGAGTGTTTGGCACAGACAGCAGTTAAGTCACCGATGCTTGCAGCACATATCCCAGAGTGCCTGCATTTCAGCCCTGCTTCACTTCCAAATCCAGCTTCCTGCTGATGTGTACCCCAGGAGCTCAGGTACTCGGGTCTCCGCCACTCACGTGGGCAAATACCAGGCTCCTGGCTTCAGACTGGCCCAGCCCTGGCTGTTGTGGTCATTTAGAGAGTAAACCAGCAGATGGAAGATCTATCTGTCTCTCTCTCTCTCTCTGCTTTAAAAAAAAAAAAAAAATGAAAGCTGCATCTTCTCAAAGTTCAGGGTTCATCTTCAACTAGAAGACTTACAGTCCCAATCTCCAGACCTCTACCTCATTAGTTTCTGATAATGCTAATTTTGAGGAAAATAAGCTAGGCATAGTAGGTGTAGTAAAAATCCCAAGTATGGCTTTCCCTCAAGTCAAAGGAGTACATAAAGCTGAGAAACTCTAACATTTGAATATAAGGAAGAAATTCCTGTTGAAATTACATCCTAACAAATTCTGCACGTAAGAGCTAAGACACACAATGGAATGACTCCCCTTAACAGAGGTGATCAAAAGAAGTTCCTGGGGGAAAAGTCTATTGTGACAAAGCTGTGAAGGAAGGAATGTGGTAGCTCATGCAGTAAGCATTAGGTCTTTTCATTTTAAAGATAGAAACTTAGCCCAGAAAAGTTAAATGGCTTATTTAAGTCATATAATCAATTTGTACAACCACTTGACTGCTTTCTACCTATAAATTTAGAGGCATCCAGAATACAGTTCATGGGCCAGGGTCAAGATAACATTTGAAGGGGAAAAAAAAGATACAACTGGGCTCATGGAACGTTTTTAATACCTGATACCATCTCCCTAAAAATAACTACTTTAGCTAGCATCTATAGGGTAACCTGATACTAGTATAGCCCTCCAATAATCTCACATGAGCAATGTGGCCAACCAGTCAGTCTGAGTTGGTCATTTCTAACTAGAATAATTGAAAAACACAAAGATCTCATTAACATGCTTTGGTGACCACTCTGTTTGTTAGCATGAGTCTGGATTAGAACCCTCCCTCACGTCTTGGCTACCTGTCTTAACCGCAACCCCCCCAAAGGTCCACTATTCTGCCAACTTGGCATGTGCAGTAAATTGCTGTCCCATGGAGAGGGATTTTTCTATTTAACTCCAGATCACTCTGTGCCCATAAACAAGTGTTTCACAAGCCACAGGAGCACAGCGGAAAGCTACGGCATGGGCAATGCTCCACAGGCATCAAGTAGGCCTTCGGAAAGAAGGCAGAAAAGCTTGGACCTGACGGGTAAAGCATGAAAGTCACAGGCATTACAGGAAATTTGGATGTGCTGAAAGTGCAAAGCAGCAGAACAAACTCTATCCCTACAAGGAGATTAAATAAGAAGCTATTATTTTCTCAGTATATTTTTATCAAAGTTTTGTACAGCCAAAGCTAGTAATTTGATATATTAATCTCTATCACTTATTGTCATGTCCCCACATATATAATCATACATGGGAAAAGATACCAGTTATATAATCCTACCCAGCACAGTATTTAGTTAAGAGCAAAGATCCTGGAATAAGACTTCCTGAGTTCAAATCCCAGGTCTACCAGTCGGTAGCTTTGTGTTCTTGAAACAAGTTATCTCAGTCTGCTTCAACTTTCTCACCTGTAAAGTTATCATTCAAGTCACAATATCTCCTAAATTAGGGCTAAAATTAGGGTCACATAAAAACATTCAGTGCCTGACACACAGCTAAATGCTATATGACTGTTACTGCTATTATCATTACCCTTGTATAGTCTCTAAGAGCTAGGAAGGGACACACAAGAAAATGCAAAAATGATAAACTTAAAACAGACTAAATACAGTACAAACCATAGAAGTTCCTGTAGATGCAAACAAACCACAGTCAGGTTTCATCAGTGAGGGAAGGAAGTGAATCAAAGTTGGGATTAAAGGGTAGGATTCCCATGGTTAGGAAAGGAAGCTCAGGGGCAGTGGAGGGGTCCATCAACTTTACTGTTAGCACGGGCGGAAAATCGGAGAAGACAGTTAAATTCCGGATCTGAGACTGACTCACACTACCCAAGAGCAGGTTAAGAATTTGTCTGCCAATCAGTGTTCCCTACTGTAAGTACTTTTCCATTTATTCATCTAACAAACATTTACTGAGGCCTATACTATCAGGGCAAAGTCCTTAAGAGGAATCAAAAATGCATAAGACTTTCCCATTTAGTGATGGAGACATGTAAATATACAAGGCAACAGGAATCCTACTCTAATGTAAGACAAGGGGTAAGTACAAAGTACTTTAGCACAGAGTCAAAGGTCACTAATCTTGTCTGGAGGTGGCAGGAAGCAGCTCCAAGGGTATACATGATTTACCTGGGCTATAAAGGAGAAGAAGGAACCAGCCCACTGAAAAACTGCAAGTAAGCCCATCGGGAGCAAAGGGAACAGCATATGAAAGGCCTGGGAGAGAGTGAAATGGAAAGAGCTTGGCGTGCTTGGACTCAGATCAGGGTGGGGCACCCATGGGAATCTGAACAGGGCTTTATTGGCCTTCCTGAGAAATTAAAACTTTACACCATAGGCTGCTGGGAAATAGAAGAAAGCATGGCAGAGCAGGCTGTTAGCTCTGCAGGTCCCTGCATTCTACCCCATGATAAAGGGTTTAGCCTTTATCCTGAGGGCAACAGAGAGGTGTTGAGGGCTTTAAACTAGTGAGTGATACTATCAGAACTGTATCTTAGATTGATAACTGCAGTGGGAATACGAAGATTGAATTGTTGGCAGGGAAAACCTGTAACGGAGGGGCTGACGCTGTGGTGTAGTGGGTAAAGCCACAGCCTGCCATGCTGGCATCCCATACGGGCGCCGGTTCGAGACCTGGCTGCTCCTCTTCTGATCCAGCTCTCTGCTTCTCTTCCGATCTCAGCTCTGCTGGCCTGGGAAAGCAGTGGAAGATGCCCAAGCCCTTGGGCCCCTGCACCCATGTGGGAGAACCAGAAGAAGCTCCTGGCTCCTGGCTTCGGATTGGCGCAGCTCCAGCTGTTGCAACCTTCTGGGGAGTGAACCAGCAGATAGAAGACCTCTCTCTCTCTGCCTCTCCTCTTTGTAACTCTGACTTTCAAATAAATAAATAAATAAATATTAAGGAAAAAAAAAACTGTAATGGGGGAGACACTGCTTGGGAAAGAGTAAGCCAAGCTGGAAAGGATGAGGTCTTAGAGGACAGTTTGGTAGTGGAGACACTGAGGAGGGGATGGATTGGGAAGCGCTCTTGAGGGAGAATGGACAAAACAGGGTGACTGAGTAGAGTGCCAGGGGAAAGGATTTTCAACACAGAAATTCTGAAGAGCTTAGGACCCTAACTGGATTGTTAATACCACTGAGCCAAAACAGGGAAAATAAGGAAGCCTTAGAAATCTTTTCTGTTTCTGATTCCCATCCAGTGCTAATTTCTCTTAAAGCCTAAGACTTACATCCAGGAATTATATCTGAGCATCAGACTAGCATGCACTGCTGCCCTTTCCATATTAAATAATCCAAGACGAGCCCGGGAGCTCAATGCCAACCAGCCCAGCCTCACAGCTGTCCCCTGGCCCAGAGCAAAGTCCTGGCTGGGTCAGTGGCATGGCCCTGGCAAGGAGCACTATTGTACAGCAGCCCACACAACAGGGGAACTGAGGTTAAGGCATAAGGTCTCAGCTATAGCTGGAATCTCTTGAAAGTCATATATTTCCAATAATAATACCTTACAACCGAAGGGGGTACCTCTACTTCCTTCTCTAAAATTAAAATCTTTGGAATAGAAAAATTGTTGGTAAATTTAATGCAATGTTTGACAAATAAAGATTTTTCACACATAGAAGCTTCCATATTTGAAATTGCCTTTTAAAAATTAGAATATCAGACAACATCAGGGCCAGATTCCCACAAAGCACAACCAGCTGGGGTACAGTAGCAACTGCCTTCCATAGGCAGATCACGAGCATCCCCACGCCCAGATCCCACTACTCTCTATTGTGAGGCCCCCCAGCCCACTTCATTAAATTACCTCCACATCCCCTTTAGACTTTTTCCTGAAAATTTTATTATGGGAACGCTCAAACATACAGAAAAGTTGAAGGAGGGCTAGTGCCATGGCTCACTTGGTTAATCCTCCACCTGTAGCACCGGCATCCCATATGGGTACCGGTTCTAGTCCCGGTTGTTCCTCTTCCAGCCCAGCTCTCTGCTGTGGTCTGGGAGGGCAGTGGAGGATGGTCTGGGTCCCTGGGCCCCTGCACCCACATGGGAGACCAGGAGGAAGCACCTGGTTCCTGGCTTCAGATTGGCGTAGCGCTGGCCGTAGTGGCCATTTGAGGAGTCAATCCATGGAAGGAAGACCTTTCTCTCTGTCTCTCTCTCACTGTCTATAACTCTACCTGTCAAATAAAGAAAAAAAGAAAAGTTGAAGGAATTTCATAGTGAACACCTGCATATTTTCACAAACTATAATCTATCATTAATGCTGTACTATAATTACTTTATCATATATCCATCCATTCATCACATTTCAGAGATCAATAATTTCTCCAAACACTTTACCACCCAAATCCTTTAATAAGAGTTCAATACTTGTTTAAAATATAAATGCACATAAAGTGAAATGCCCAAATCTCAAGTACACATGCCATGAGTTGTGACAAATATCTACACCTGTCACTCATCCCTATAGATGTCTCGGTTGCCTCCCTGAGGCATCTGACCCCTTGGAGAGAAATGTTTTTCTACACTGCTCTGACCTCAGTACCATCAGTGGCCAAGGAAATGTGGGGTACAAGCAGAAACACAGCTGACCTCTAAAAGCAACATCTCATTTCTGCTGGGCCTTACCAATCCAAATCTGGGTATAATCAATTTTGCACATCTGATCTTGTAAAATCACTACTAGGGCTGAAAGAGAACACATTAGTGGCTAAGATTCTAGAAACATAAATGACTTGTCTATCTTTGCAAGCATCATGCTCAATAATATAAGAAATATGGCCTACAGGTCGACCCTCAGACTGCTGTGTCCAAGTGGAAGGGGAGTGGAATGCATACTGCACGGTGATAACGAACACCAACACCCCTGCAGGGCACATACAGAAAGGCAGGATTCCACGCTCCCTGTCCAGCCCTGCTTGGTGGAGTGCTGAGATAACAAGGAAGCTTCTATGATTTAGTTGGTGAGAGAAGGCATTCCCAAGATCAGGGAGAGAAAAAAGGTAGAAACCTCATGTTCTAAAAGTAGAATGAACCAAGGAAAACCTGAAAAAGGAGCCAAGATTTACTGTTTAAGCAAAGATCTTCCACACAGGCCAGCGACGCAATGGCATCACTTATGGAAATAAAAATGAGAAATGTCCCTTGTCTCCTTTGATGGTAAGTGCTTACTAATCTGCAATCAAATCCAAGCCTGCTGGAACACTTCATTGGCAGTGTGCTCAGAATTAAGTGAAGCTTGCCAAGATGCAGAATTTCAGATGCTGTTGCAAAGTTGCCAATGGTTAAGGAAGGAGTGTGTGTCACCTTGCTCTTTCAATCTGTCTCGACTGTCTCAAGCTCCATTTCTGAGCAACTGTATATCTAGGACAGAGGTAGAGGACAAATTTCAGAACAGAATGAGGGACGTGACAATATACTGTAAAGGCAAGAGTCTGACTTTAATGTCATGGCCCATTCCAATCCTTCCACAACCAAGGTTCCTGGCCATATGACAGAAAACATCAAACTTCTCTGTCCTTTTATTTCAGTGTTGATGTGAGCACATGAGACAGTAAATATGAAAACAGATTTTTAAAAGATAACAAGTACATAAATCCGAGTATTGCTATTAGTGCAAGATCTTCTTTATGTTATTCAATAAAAAAATATATACACTATGAGACTATACACTGCACTGATTTAGAGCAGAGGTCAAACTTTCTTTTAAAGAGCCAAACAGAAAGTACATTAGGCTTTGTGGGTCATAGTCCCTTGCTAATAGTCAATCCTGCCACCATAATGCAAAAGCAGCCATAGACAATACTAAATCAACAAGTGCAATTGTGTTCCAACCAATTGTTATGGAAACTAAAATTTTAATTTTATGTAAATTTCACATTACAAAATACTACTGTTTAATTAACTAAAAAACACAAAATCCATTTTTAGTTTATAAGTTATACAAAAACATGTAGCAGGTTGAATTTGGCCTATCATTTGTTGATCCCTTATTTAGAGCATTAACCAGAAAGCTTGAATTCAAATGCCATCTGTGAAATGTAATAGCTAGAAGACCTTGTGTGAATTATTTAACATCTTTCTGCCTCAGTTAGCTCATCTTTAAAATGAGAAAACAATAATATTGATCTCAGTATTATTATGAGAATTCCATTATTTTCTATAGGCACAGAAGTTGAAACAGTGACTGGTACAACTGAACTGCTCATGCAGATTGCTATCAGCTACTATAAACCATTCCCATAGCAGTTTTTGGACAACTCTCCAAACGTGCCACACTTTCATACACCTCCATGCATTTACACAGGCCATCTTCTTTGACTGGAAGCCCTTTCCTTCATACAGAGCTTCTACGTGGTCCCAAAGACTGTAAACATCACCTTCTCTACAAAGCCTCCCTTGACTGTCCTCAGCATCCTAGCAGACACTGGCCACTTCCCCCAGGGATCCTGATCAGCCATTGCAGTATACTGCATCTATTGTAGTTATCTTTCACAGATTAACTTCCAACTAGACTCCTTCCATGAGTCTATGACTTACTGATTGTGATCCAAGGGGTAGACAGCCTACACGCAGAAAGCAAATATTTGTTTAATGGTATTATTAACTATGGAAAAAAGTAGCCTAACACATTAATAACTATGAGACAAATCTAGTTATATGGCAAATGTGAATACAATTAAATATGAAAATAATTCTAGTGTACTGAAGAACTCAATCATGACAATATTCATCCCAGGCATATCCAGAAAGCACCCAGAGTTTGTCTCAGTGCTATCACCAGCTGGGAGCAGAAATATTAGACCCACACCACGATAATCATAACTCCAGCTTTTAGTAATTCAGAAGCCCATCTCTCATCTCAATTTGTACCAAATAATCCTTAGTTGGTAGTTGGGAGAAACAGAAGACTAAACAATAAAATCTAAAATCTCTAGCATAGCAAGAAGTTAACAGAATGGGAGCCCTTTTCTGATTCTGCTCTTAAACTCCTCAGGAAATAGTCAAAGATCAAAAGGGTTCATCAAGGCCACTCAAAGAAGGATGTGTTCTCAGCTAGTCAGGATCCCAACCAAAACAGTTACTTGGGCAACCTAAGACACTACCCTTGCCACTCGCACCCTGCCAGGGTGTGCTGCCCACTCCAACCTCTGCCAGGCAATCTATGATACCGTGCCCAACTGATCCTGTGCCAGACAACATAATCCCTCTGACAGAAGGTTCCTTGTGTCTGGTGATGCTGAGCTAACCAGAATGCCTGGCTTACTGTCTCCTAAAAAAAATCAAAGCTGTTTTTGGAGAACAGGTTATAGAGGAAAAAGACTTCAATAACTAAACAGGGAACATTTTCCAAAAGGCAATTTAATGCCTTCAAAATCAGTCAAACTCTATAACTATGAACAGAGTCCAGTCAAAATTTAGACCACAGCCTACCAAGGGACACTAACATAACAGTGAGGATGTAATAGGAGCCTTTCATTTTTTAAGTTTTATAAGATAATGTCACATTTGTAAAACCCCAGCTGGTTGCTATGGAAATAGTGACATCAGAATTGGTTTTTCTGAGGGTTTTTTGGTTTGTGCTTCTTTGTTGTTTTGTGTGTGTGTGTGTGTGAGAGAGAAAGAGAGAGAGAGAGGGGGAGGGAGGGAGGGAGGGAGGAGAAAGGGAGAGGGGGATGGGGATGTGTGTGATAGACTGGCTGAGAATTACCAGTTTCTCCAGAAGTCTACTTCTCTTTTCAGAGCATAAGATCATATACTATGAGAATCTGCCAAATTTAAGTAACTGAAAAATACATAAGTTATTTTTGTTAGGACTATCCTATATTCTTTTTTTTTTTTTAATTAAAAAACTTTTATTTAATGCATATAAATTTCCAAAGTACGACTTATGGATTACAATGGCTTCCCCCCATACCGTCCCTCCCACCCACAACCCTCCCCTTTCCCACTCCCTCCCCCCTTCCATTCACATCAAGATTCATTTTCGATTATCTTAATATACAGAAGATCAGCTTAGTATACATTAAGTAGGGATTTCAACAGTTTGCTCCCACACAGAAACATAAAGTGAAAAATAATAGATGATTTTTTAAATGATGATGAAATCAGGGCAGACCTATTGTCATGTTTAGTCCCAGTGAGAGTCAAGTTGGGAATCGATAATTTCTTTTTTTTTTTTTTTTTTTTTTTTTACAGAGGATCAGTTTAGTATGCATTAAGTAAGGATTTCAATAGTTTGCACCCCCATAGAAACACAAAGTGAAATATATTGTTTGAGTACTCGTTATAGCATTAAATCTCAATGTACAGCACATTAAGGATAGAGATCCTACATGAGGAGTAAGTGCACAGTGACTCCTGTTGTTGACTTTACCAATTGACACTCCTGTCTATGGCATCAGTAATCTCCCTATGCTCCAGTCATGAGTTTCCAAGGCTATGGAAGCCCTCTGAGTTCTCCGACTCTTATCTTGTTTAGACAAGGTCATAGTCAAAGTGGAGGTTCTCTCCTCCCTTCAGAGAAAGGTACCTCCTTCTTTGATGACCTGTTCTTTCCACTGGGATCTCACTCGCAGAGATCTTTTGCCAGAGTGTCTTGGCTTTCCATGCCTGAAATACTCTCATGAGCTTTTCAGCCAGCTCTGAATGCCTTTAGGGCTGATTCTGAGGCCAGAGTGCTATTTAGGACATCTGCCATTCTATGAGTCTGCTGAGTATCTCACTTCCCATGTTGGATCACTCTCCCCTTTATTTACTCCATCAGTTAGCGTTAGCAGGTACTAGACTTGTCTATGTGCTCCCTTTGACTCCCAGTCCCTTCACCATGACCAACTGTGAACTGAAACTGATCACCTGGAACAGTGAGATGGCATTGGTACCTGCCACCTCGATGGGATTGAATTGGAATCCCCTGGTAGGCTTCCAACTCCACCACTTGGGGCAAGTCAGCCTAGGACTATCCTATATTCTTGTCAGTGTCATTGTTATCACTATTATTATCAATTTCTTCAGAACCAAGAAACAACTTCAGGAATAGTATTCCAACACTGCTGAATTTGGATACTTTTATGATTGCTAATTCACAGGTAATAATTTTAGGTACACCATATCAACTCTATCTTATCTCAATAATATATGACTTTTTAAAAAAGATTTTTATTTTTATTTATTTGAAAGAGTTACAGAGAGAGGTAGAGAGAGAGAGAGAGATCTTCCATCCACTGGTCCACTCCCCAGATGGCCGCAAAGGAGCTGCACCGATCCAAAGCCAGGAGCCAGGAGCTTCTTCCAGGTCTCCCACGTGGATGCAGGGTCCCAAGCACTTGGACCATCTTCTACTGCTTTCCCAGGCCACAGCAGAGAGCTGGATCAGAAGAGGAGCAGCCAGCACTAGAACCAGTGCCCATATGGGATGCTGGCACTTCAGGCCAGTGCTTTAACCCACTGCGCCACAGCGCCAGCCAATAATACATTACTGTAATAAATTTGTTCAATAGAATTGGGTTTTAGTGTACTTTAAGGTCAGATTGATTTCAATGAGATGGCAAAAATAAGTAAATTATAATGCCATACTTTTTTAAAAAAGAAATCCAGAATTACAAATAGAGAGGGAGAGAGAGAAAATGATCTTCCATCCACTGGTTACTCTCCAGATGGCGGCAGTGGCTGGGGCTGGTTCAGGTCAAAGCCAAAAGCCAGAAGCCGGGAACTTCATCCTGGTCTCCCATGTGGATGGGAAGGGTCCAAGCACTTGGGTCATCTTTCACTTTTTTCCCAGACCATTAGCAGGGAGCTGGATTGGAAAAGGAGCAGCAGGGACACAAACCAGCTCCCATATGGGATGGCAATGTTGCAGGTGGCAGCTTAACCCACTGTACCACAATGCTGGCACCAAGAAACCCAATTAAATATATTCCCATGACCTCTCCAAACATCCTCTAGGGAAAGGAAAGTATGGTGAGTTAATAATCCTAAACTGGGAAGAGGACAGAATTAGTAATATGAAGGTCGCTAATGATCTCAACGAGAAGGGTTTCAGGGCACTAATGAGGCAAAGGCAAGACAGGAATGGAATGAAGAGTGGGGGGAAATTAAAGCATTGATACATCTTGAACAATAGGGCTCAGAAAGAGAAGAGATGGGGTTTAGCTGCAAGCCAAAGAGGGACAAAGGGAAGTGAGATAATGCATGTGTCCCTTGAAAACCTCTGAACTCCCCCAGAGAAATGACTATGCATATTCCTCTTGAATTCCTCACATTTAAGTCATGCTGTCTTCTATCATGTGGAGGAGTAAGATCTCACAGGAGCCATGGTATAGCCTTTGCATGGAAGCTGTCTCTGTCTCTCTTTGTTTCTTTGCCTCTCTCTGTAACTTCACATCATCTCATCTCTTCAACTCTCCCTTCATGTGGGCTTTCACTTGTCGTCTTAAAGTAAATGGATGGATGAAGAATTCTCTTTGCTGCTTTAGCTTCCATGATATACTGACTAGTTCTTCAGCTATCTCCTTCGACCACTCTTGGGTTCCTCTTCCTACTCCCAAGGACATAATTCCCCAACACCAGACCTTGGTCTCCTCCCCGGCAGTGAGCGAGCTCATCTTTCACAATGTCACTGGACACTGTGCTGGGCACTGATCACACTTCCTCAATCAGGAAAAGTCAAATATAAACCTGTGTGAGGTGGCGTCACATGGAGTCACTACATTAGGAGCGAGAACAACATGTTGGAAGAACAAGAAGGAGGGATGAGTACATTCTGACGGGCATGTGTCACAGAGGAAGTGACACCTGAGCTGCCTTGGAGGATCAGGAACATTCTGCCAGGTACAGAGGGCAAAGGGAGCAGGCTAGGAAAGAGAAGAGCAGGAGCAAGAGTTCAGGAGGAGTGCTCAGGGAATGGCAAGGAGGAAAGGTGCAGGTGCATGATGTGCTGAGGGTAAGGGCAGCAGGGAGACGGTAAGTCAGGCAGAAAGCTTGCTGGGGAAGGACGGAACTGGCTTCTTCACTCTGCATGCCAATGGGTTCAAAATGCAAAACCACACCAGAATAACCTGGGATGCCTGCTTCAAAATACAGATTCCTGGGCTCTAATCCAGATCTACTTCAAAAGGAACTTTCAGAGGTAGGACCCAGGTGTATGTATTTTAGTAGATAGTGAATCCAGGTTTGGTGACCATAGATGGATTTCTTTTTAAGAAAAGTTATATTATTAAATTGATATTTTAAAGAACACTCTGAAATTAAAAACAATGGTAAAAAATGAGAAATGGGGGCAGTGATCTATAGCAGATCATAGTAATCATTTATTCAACAAAAATTTTTAATTTTTATGTTTTTAAAAGATTTATTTGTTTATTTGGAAGTCAGAGTTACACAGAGAAGAGAGGCAGAGAGAGACAGAGAATCTTCCATCCACTGGTTCACTTCCCAATTGACCGCAATGGCCAGAGCTGAGCCAATCTGAAGTCAGGAGCCAGGAGTTTCATCCGGGTCTTCTGTGCAGGCGCAGGAGCCCAAAGACTTGTGCCATCTTCCACTGCTCTTCCAGACCATAGCAGAGAGCTGGATCAGAAGTGGAGCAGCGCCCATATGGGATGCCAGCATTGCAGGCGGTGGCTTTACCTGCTACACCACAGTGCCTGCCCCTCAACAAAAAATGTTTAAAATACTTACTATGTGCCTACTAGTTCACATAAGGATGTCAGCCTGAACTAGGGTACTAGCAGTGTGGAGACAAAAAGAATCAAGAGACACTGCAGAGAAAGAACTGATCAGTCTTGAAGATTCAGTAGAGGGAGCAAATCCCAGTTTTCATCCAGCGTTTGCAAACTTGGAAAAGCATCAGAATAAAAGATTGGCAGGGGTTGGGGGTAGGTGGGAGGGCAGGTATTTGGCATAGCACTTGGGATGCCCACATCCCATACTGGAAATGCTTAGTGGTGGCAAGTGATGGCTCAAGTGGTTGGGTATCTGTTGAGTTCACATGGGATGCTGGCCACAAGCAGCAACTTAACGCACTGTGCCACAACACTGGTCCCATTTCTGTGCATCCTAAGTCTCTCCCTCCTCAATTCAATCCATCCAACACAACCTTACCAAATTAATCATTCTCCCACTACTCCTCAATTCCAAAATATTCAACTGCTTATTCCATAATCAACTATGAAATGCTCAACCTGCCTGGAACTTTACTTTTCTCAACTGAAAGTCAATTCCATCCCCTCGGAACATCTACACTAATTTGCCAGTCTATTCATTCCACAATTATCCCTCCCTAAACAGCAAGCTATTTTGTTTTTATGTAACAATGAATTATGTCACCAAATGGTATACAACATTCCTGAGGGAAGACATATTTCTTTTTCCTATTTTATTTAGTGACGCCTTGGGCACAAAGAAGTGCAACTAAGAAGCTCTCTGCTGCTCTGACCAAGTCTCCCTGCATTCAAAAGGAAAAAAGGTGCTAGGCTGAAAAACCTGCCCTTGAGGTACTCTGGCTTGGGCCATTATCCTACTATATTACTTAATGTTATATCATAAAAAATTTAATGACCCTTTCCATACTCCTTTACTACATATTAACAACTCCTACAAGATTGTTTATATCAAATTAATGATAAAGGTTAATTTTAATCCATACATAACTTACAAAAAGATATAATCTTTAACATTAGGTTGAATTTAGGGGCTGGCAATGTGATACAGCAGGTAAAACTGCCACTTGTGATGCCAGCATCCCATACCGTTTCTGATCCAGCTCCCTGCTAATACACCTGAGAAAAGCAACAAATGATGATTCACTCAAGTATTTGCACCCCTTTGGGGCCAGCGCTATGCTACAGCGGGTTAAGGCCCTGGCCTGAAGCACCAGCATCCCATATTGGCAACCCTTATGGGCGCTGGTTCGAGACCCGGCTGCTCCACTTCCAATCCAGCTCTCTGCTATGGCCTGGGAAAGCAGTAGAAGATGGCCCAAGTCCTTGGGCTCCTGCACCCGCGTGGGAGACCCGGAAGAAGCTCCTGGCTTCGGATTGGTGCAGCTCCAGTCATTACAGCCATTTGGAGGGTGAACCATCAGATGGAAGACCTCTGTCTCTCTCTGTGTGTGTGTAACTCTGACTTTGAAATAAGTAAATAAATCTTAAAAAAAAAAAAAAAGTATTTGCACCCCATCGACTCACATGGGAGACCTGGGTGGAGTTCCAGGCTCCTGGCTTCAGTCTTGACCAGCCCTGGCATTGAGAGCACTGGCGACTGAACCAGTAGATGGAAGATCGCTCTCTCTCTCTCACCAGCAGATAGAAGATCATGCATGCTCTCTCTCTCTCCCTCTGTCCAACTACCCCTCTAATCCCCCCATCACTCTGCCTGCCAAAGAAATAAATGAATCGTTAAAGATTTCATTTACATACAAATCCCTAAGCTATGCTTAAAAATCAGTTCATTTTTTTCTTACTATAACTCTCACATTTCTACTAAGCTATTCAATTTATGCTTTCAGTTTACTTCCAGCTATCAAAGTTGTAATACTATGACACACAGAAAACTGAACTTCACAAGAAATCTCAACATCAGAGGCACTTACTGCAAACAGTTGCACTCCTCAAATGGATACACTCCCTGAAGGTCGAGGATCTAAATTCTGCAATATTTTTAGCAACTAAAATCCTGGTTTATGCTCTCCTTCTAGTTCTCTTGGTCTTTAAAAAGCATAAGAACATACTATCAGATTTCTAATTCCCTGTTAAGCCCTAGCCAACCAAAGTTTAGCTAATAAAAAAAAAAAAAACACACAAAAACTGAAACAAGAATGAATTACTAAGAAAGAAAATCAATCTGAAGCAAAAGAAGTTATACAGTTTGAAATATGAACCCAAATTCTAACTCATTATTCTCATCAAATTATCAACTGAAACAACTCACACTGTTTTTCTCTTGCCACCACCCTGTTCCTCTCCTTGGTTCATAAACTGAATAAATCTTTATTCCCAGTGCCTAAAGCTTAATAGACATACTTTTTTTCTCCATGTTAATAGATATTACTGTGGCTGCATTAACATAACAGCAATTAATGCAGGTATAGCCCCTGCTCTCCCAGAGCTTAAAATCTGGTTAGGAAAAGATAACCAATTAAACTTTAAAAAAATAAAAAAGGTCAGAGTTGGGGGGGGTGCAGAGACAGGGAGACAGGGATCTTCTACCTGCTGGTTCATTCCCCATATGGCCCCAACAGTTGACTGGGCCAGGCCAAAGCCAGGAGACAGGAGCTTCTTCCGGGTCTCCCACGGGGGTGGTAGGTGTCCAAGGACTTGGGCCATCTTCCACTGCTTTCCCAGGCCATTAGAAGGGAGCTGGATCTGAAGTGGAGCACCCAGAACACAAACCAGCATCCATATGGGATGCCGGTGTTAACAGGCAGCAACTTTACCTGCTATGCCACAGCGCCGGCCCCCAGTTAGACCTTAAGACTATGACAAGCAAGCTGTAAGACATGAAAGGAAAACACAGGAGAAACACCTAATGTGGGAAAACCTAGTGTAAGTGGAGCCACAGGAAGGTTAAACTGACGTTAAACTTAAGATCTAAAAGTAGTACAGAATTCCAAGTTGGAAATGACAAAAAGTGAAATTGGAAAACAGAGCAATGACAAACACTGAAGAATTTTAAGGAAGATATAAAATATTCAAATCTTCCTGGCTGAAGCCAGAAATGATTAGAAAAGTGGAGGGATATGTGTAGACCTTTCAAGAATGACAAAAAGTCCTATTTTTAAAATTTGCATGACTATATACATTGTCAAAACTGATCAAATAAAAGATTTAAGTTTTATTCATTTTTATATGTAAAATATAGCTCAATTTTTAAAATCGAGATGGTGAGAAAAGCTTATCTAAAATTTTTAGATAGGATGGCCAGGTGCTTCCCTGCTAAGGTAGTGTTTGAGTGAAGACCTGTAGAAAGTAGAGCCAGCCGCGTAGGTGTCTAAGGGAAGGGCACGCTAGGGGCAGGAACAACAGGAACTTTTCAGAAAGAGGAAAGAGCTATTGTGGCTGGAGTGGGTTGAACAAGGGAAAGACAAGTTCTGAGAAGTAACAAGGAGAGGATCAGAGCATACAGTGCCTGGCAGTCACAGCAATCCTCATTAAAAGACTGCTGTCTTCACTCTAGGATTACCGGAGAAACATTTCAGCACCTATGAATAATTAGGCACTGTGCTCGGACAACGTCCATAGAGTTTATGTGAACAGCATGGCCAGGATTAGAACCTGGCATGTCTAATTCCAAAATCCATAATCTTAACCACTTTGTTTTACTATCTCAACGTAATAATGGTATTTACTGAGTGCTTACTACTATTATGTTTTGAGCTAAAGAGCTTCATTATCAGATCTTCCCAATCATACATGAATGTACAAATTGGATGGCTATAAGTGGGATGAAAAGATCTTTTTAATGAACTCTTATATTGCTATTAAGAAATGTTTTTTGCAGGGCCATTGTTGTGATGCAGCAGGTTTAGCCACCCCTTGTGATGCCTATGTAATATCTGGAGTGCCATTTTGGGCCTTTGCTGCTCTGCTTCCAATCTAACTTCCTGCTAATGTGCCGGAGAAAGCAGCAAAAGATGGTCCAAGTACTTTCACTTCTGCCACCCATGGGGATACCTGGATAGAGTTCTTTTTTTTTTTTTTTTTTTTAAGATTTATTTATTTTACTTGAAAGTCAGAGTTAGAAAAGGAGAGGCAGAAAGAGAGAGAGAGAGAGAGATCTTCCATCCACTGATTCACTCCCCAAATGGCCACAACGGCTGGAGCTGAGCCAATCCGCAGCCAGGAGCCAGGAGCTTCTTCCAGGTCTCCCAAGCAGGTGTAGGGGCCCAAGGACTTGAGCCATCCTCTACTGTCTTCCCAGGCCATAGCAGAGAGCTGGACTGGAAGTGGAACAGCGGAACTCAAACCAGCACCCATATAGGATGCCGACACTGCAGGCGGCAGCACTACGCACTACACCACAGCACCTGTCCCTGGAGTTCTTGTCTCCTAGCTTCAGCCTGGCCACTTGGGGAGCGAACCAGCAGATGGAAGATCTCTTTCTTTGTCTTTCTCTCTCTGTGTATCATTCTGCCTTTCAAATAAATAAATAAACAAATCTTTTAAAAAAAATTTGCAACCAGTTAAACATGGACAAAATTATATTTAGTTTCTACATGGGACCAGCACTGAGGTATAGCGGGTAAAACTGCCGCCTGCAGTGCTGGCATCTCATACGGCCACCAGTTCAAGACCTGGCTGCTCCACTTCCGATTCAGCTCTCTGCTGTGGCCTGAGAAAGCTGTGGAAGATGGCCCTAGTCCTTGGGCCCCTGCACCCATGTGGGAGACCCGGAAGAAGCTCCTGGTTCCTGGTTTCGGATTAGCACAGCTCAGGCCATCGCAGCCAGCTGGGGAGTGAACCAGCAGATGGAAGACCCCTCTCTCTCTTTGCCTTTCCTTCTCTCTCTGTGTAACTCAAACTTTCAAATAAATAAATAAATCTTTAAAAAAAATTTGTAAAAACTAAGATGGCCTAGGAAAGAATAAAGAAAAACAAAAATAGCTGATGTGTTAGGGTGGCATTCATGGTGTGCTTTCTTTTAAACAATTTTGCTTTCATGTTATCTTATTGTTTAGCAGTAGATATACAGATGAACTAGTCAACTGTGACACCAATTCTTCAAAGAACCTTTGGATTAATTCTCTTGGAATGGAAATAATTATACCATGTTTCTATTATATTGAAGCTTAAAAACTGTAAGGTATCAACCTTCTTCAAAAACTTTACAGAACATTTTGCTTTTTCTCAAAGCATATAAACAACCACATTTTCATAGAAAACAGTATCAAGCAGAAATTTGATATTCGTGTTATAAATAGAACATTTGATTATATCTTATTTCTGTACCATGCTTAAGGTATTCCTTTAGCTTCTTTGTAGTCCTCAAATTTCTCATTTGTAAGATGATAGAGGTGGATCAGATGGTGTTCTACAATGTTCTTTTCACTGTAGTGTCCTGGAATTTTATAATCCTCTAACAAAACAATACATATGGATAGTCCTGCAACCCTGCATATGCTTTCAAGCGGTGCTTTCACCCTAGTAACGGTTCCTAGAGCTGAAGGCATTACTGACAGGGCTGGTATTGTGGTGCAATGCGTTAAGCCGTCACCTACAATGCCAGCATCCCACATGAACACCTGCTGGAGTCATGGTTGCTCCACTTCTGATCCAAATCCCTGTTCATGCACCTGGGAAAGTAGCACAAGATGGCCCAAGTACTAAGGCTCCTGCCACCTACCTGGAAGACCCAGATGAAGCTCCTGACTCCTGGCTTTAGCCTGGTAGAGCCTAACCCATCACTGCAGCCATCTGGGGAGTGAACTACCAGATAGAGGATATCTCTCTGCATGTCTTTCCCTCTCTTTATGCTTTTCAAAATAAAAAAAATCAAAAAAAAAAAAAAAAAAGACATTACTGTCTCTTCTCACTGAGCCAATGGACCCCAAAGGAACTGGGGAGCTTGGAAATCTACAAGAGATAGCAAAATGGCTAATGATTTAGGAATTGATCTTAAATTAAAGGATGCACATGTTCATCTTGGATTGAAAAAGGCTAAGGATGAGGCCAATGCTATGGATCAATGGGTTAAGCCATAGACTGCAGTGCTGGCATCCCATATGAGTGCCAGTTCAAGTCCTGGCTGCTCCACTTCCTATCCAGATCCCTGTTAATGGCCTGGGAAAGCAGTGGAAGGTGGCCCGAGTACTTGGGCCCCTGCACCCATATGTACCCATGTAGGAGACCCAGAAGAAGCTCCTGGCTCCTGGCTCCTGGCTCCTGATTTCAGCCTGGCCCAGCCCTGGCCACTGCAACCACTTGGGGAGTGAACCAATGGATGGAAGCTATCTCTCTCTCTCTCTGTGTCTCTCCTTTGCTCTCTGTAACTCTGCCTTTCAAATAAATAAATAAATCTTAAAAAATTAAAAGGCAAAGGTGTGGACAATGATCAACAATTTCCTGCACTTTTACTATGAATAGAGT
Source organism: Oryctolagus cuniculus (assembly GCF_051225735.1). Taxonomy (NCBI): domain Eukaryota; kingdom Metazoa; phylum Chordata; class Mammalia; order Lagomorpha; family Leporidae; genus Oryctolagus; species Oryctolagus cuniculus. The sequence goes on along the minus strand of NC_142879.1, from coordinate 18,179,694 downwards.
AATAGGAAAAGGAGTAACACTAAACAGGAGGAATACAGACCAGATTATATCTTTAAAAACTACAGGTTTCTTAGAAACTGTGAGATCCGTGTGAGCAGAAGCTATGCCTCCTTATACCCCAGCATCTACTACAGGATCTGGCATCCAGGAAGTCCTAAATAAGTAAGTGTACGGTGGCAGGAGGTGGGGGTGCGGGTGCCAATAAAGAATTATTTTAATCTTTAAAATTCAAAGCACAGAGGTACATTATGGAGAAAAAAAAGGAAATTTATCTTCTCGATATTAAAAAAGAAGATGATGGCAATCTTGCAATAATTTAGATATTGAGCTTTTGGCACAGGGTTAAAATTACACTTGGGATGCCCACATATCACATCAGAGTGCTTGGGTTCAAATCAAGACTCCACTTCCAATTCTAGTTTCTTTTAATGCACACCATGGAAGGCATCGAGTGATAAACCAAGTACTTGGTTCTGGGCCATCATGTGGGAGACCTGGATTGGGTTCCTTGCTGCTGGCTTTGGTCTGGACCAGCCCTGGCTGTTGCAGGCATATAGAGAGTGACTCAGCAAATGGAAAATTGCTCCGTCTGACAGTGCACCCCTCAGCTTTTCAAATAAATAGTAATTTCTTTTAAATACGTGGATTTCTTTAAAATATAACTTAGACACACAAAAATCGAAACATAGGAGCCAGCACTGTGGTGCAGCGGTTAAAGCCCCAGCCTGCAGTGCCAGCATCACATATGGGCACCAGTTCCAGTCCCTGCTGTTCCTCTTCCTCTCCAGCTCTCTGCTATGGCCTGAGAAAACAGTAGAAGATGGCCCAAGTGCTTGGGCCTCTGCACCCTCATGGGAGACCTGGAAGAAACTTCTGGCTCCTGGCTTCAGATTGGCGCAAGTCTGGCCATTGCAGCCAATTGAGGAGTGAACCAGTGGATGGAAGACCTCTCTCTCTCTGCCTCTCCTCCTCTCTCTGTGTAACTCTGACTTGCAAATAAATAAATAAATCTTTTTTAAAAATCAGAAAAATAAACCTCATTATATTTCAGAATTACTTCTCTTTAAAAAATCCTAGAGCTTTAATGATACTGTTACAGACTGGCTATGACACGGACAGGGCTGAAGAAAGGCTGTGTACACTCTGACCTCAAATTTTGTGCCAAACATTTATTTGTGTCTGTTTTAAGTTTCTTAAGCACTCAGAGCTCGAGCAACACAATTCCCCCAATACTAGCTCGGAATGGCAGAGGATGGGTCATGAGTGAACGGGCCCCTCATGTGGGTCCCTGTGCAGAAGGAACCCTCCAACAGGTGAAATCAAGCTCAACAGACAGAATACAAGCCGTCACCCTTCACAATCACTTTCCATTGCCCCCAGTGATTTATAATGAGGTGAGTTACTCTTTCAACTCATTTGTCATGCTTCTTACTGTCAATGGGAACACTCTAAATGTGGGGAGGAAAATCCGTGTAAGAGGCATGACAATAAAACTGGGAAGCTGCATCCACAAGACACAAGTAAGCTGTCTTGGCACTTTAAGTCCTACCTCATAGTTAAGCCAACCAACTGAGAAAAATTAACCTAAGAAATCTGGCAAAAATGTCACCAAGAAACCTGTCTCTTATGAAATGCATATAAATAAAACACTGTTCATAAAACCATGCATCCTACTGTGAAACTCATATTCCATCAGAGGGACAGATTTCTCCTTAGCTTCCAACAGTACAACACAAAGCCAACTCAGTCTCCATATGAATGCCCCCAGTGTCACCTCCATTTTCTGAAACAAGCAAACCATTTGCCCAGAGTTGACTGCCTTGAATGATACACTTATAATGGATGTTTTGCTCTTCTTATCTTTTCCCTTATAAGACAGATGCCTTGTAGAGAACAACTCTGTCTTCTCCTTATAAAGCCAAGTACCCTCTTTTTCTGTTTTCTTTAGAGTTTTCTCTTTGAAGTTTTCTTGCATAAAGAAACTCAAGGGCTGGTAGTTGTCTTGAGGGGCAAGAAACCAAACTACCGAACTGGAATGTTGAATGTTTCAGAATAAGGGGACCTTCAGGTAAGAGTTGTTTTTTTTTTTTTTTTACAGTCCCTGCTTTATTTTCATTTGGTCACACACACCTTTTTAAAACACACACACACACACACACACACGCTCACAAAATACCCAAAACATCAAGAAGTAGAAGGGCATGAAACAGGGTGCTTACAAGCTTAAAAAATACCCTAGGCTTCAGAATCAAACAATACCAGTCAACTACTGAAAATTTCTTTGTTCAAAACACAAAGATGTTTTGTTATCGTGGGACTTAATTTTTTTTTTTAACTTTAAAAAAAGAGTCAGGCTTCTTCTACTGCCTGGCTTCTCTTCCTTTGAAAGCCATTTGCAAATTAGAGATGCAGCCTTCTCTGGTCTCTATGTTCAAACCACCCTCCGCCCACTGCCTGCCCTCTTACAGCGCAGGCTCCCAGGGCCCACCCTGAAGGCAAGGGCAGGGGCTACAGAGCATCCAAGATGTGGTTGATCTTGGTGACCAGCTCCTGACGCTTTCCAGAGATGAGCTTCTCATTCTCGATGTACGTGTCCTTCTTGAGCTTGCTGGCCACCAGCCGCTCGGCCTCCACCGCCGACTTCAACACCAGCTCCTTGACCTGCACGTCCAGCTTCTGCATTTCACTCACTCTGTCGCACAGATCAGAGCCCTCTGTCTTCAGCCTGGACTGCAGCAGAGCAATCTCACTGGTCAAGGCCTTGTGTTCAGTCTCCAGGCTCTTCTTGCCACAATGTCCTGATGTGCTGTTCTACCAGATTTTTCTTGTAAGCAACAATCACAGGGCGGCCACATGTGTCCAGGTAAGTGTAGTGCAGCTCATCTGGGGCACGGCTGATTTCATAAGGACTATCAACTTGGATATTCTTGGCTCCTTCAGGCAGAATGATCTTCACAGTCAGAGAATCTATCACCTGCTCATCAAACACATGGTCCACAAATCTCATCTTCAGTGCATACTGATCGCCCAAATTATAGAGGTATTCATAGCTTGGGAGGTTGTAGCCAACGATGTAATGTGTCTTCCACCCTCCAAAGAGAGGGAAGCGAGGCCGGATTTCCATCTCTACGGAGTCATCCAAAATGAGGAGGTGGCTGGTGGACACGTTGCTGATCTCACCCCGGTAGTAAACATCCTGGGCAGCCGCAGGGAGGATGGTCTTGAAGGAGCGGATGGAGGAGATCTGACTGTTGGGCTGTCTCTGGTAGTCGTAGCGTGAGAAGGGCCCCTTCAGCACAGCCCCCGTGTGCTTCAGGTCCGCGTTTTCCTCCACAGCAATATTGCCCCAGCGGGCGACCTCGATGACGCGGGTCATACTGGTGATGGTCAGGAAAGGGCTGTTGTTCTCATAGTGTACTTTAAAAGCATCCTGACTATAGGATATATAGAAGATAAAGCTGCCGCCTGCAGTGCCAGCATCCCATATGGGCGCCAGCTCGAGTCCCGGTAGCTCCACTTCCAATCCAGCTCTCTGCTATGGCCTGGGAAAAAAGTAGAAGATGACCCAAGTGCTTGGGCCCCTGCATCCACTTGGGGGACCCAGAAGCTCCTGGCTCCTGACTTCAGATCAGTCCAGCTCAGGCCACTGTGGCCCTTTGGGGAGTGAACCAGCAGATGGAAGACCTTTCTCTATCTCTCCCTCTCACTTTCTATAACTCTACATGTCAAATAAATAAATAAAATCTTTAAAAAAAAAAAGTATTAAAGGAAAAGATATGAAAAGTGATAAGGAAAGTTTACTGCAATATCATCACTGACAAAAATTTACATACGAATATTTATATAACAATCTACATATTGTATATCATGTCAAACCTTGCAGCAGTCAATACACTATACCTATATTATTTTTATTCATAATTTTCACAATTCACATTTTTAATGCAGCATTGGTATTTCAATTAGAAGGTCAATACAAGGAGATGTGATGATAATTAGAAGAATTAATTAATGGAATTCAGGTCTAAGTCAAGACTGGCTTGACACATCAAAATTCTGTTAAGCCATCAATGGCAACTAAACCATAGAGAAAGATAGCTAGATGTTATATGCTTCCTGATGAAATATATTCCTATCTATGATTTACTCTCACCAAAATATTCAGATCTGAATTAGGTCAAATCTTTATATGCATTTATTGACATTTATTGACAAAGCAATCAGTGAGCAAAATCCAGACCGGGAAACCCTAGAATTCAAACAACTCAGTTCTTGAAAAAATAAGATACAGAAAAAAAGCCACAGATTAAGCCACAGATTAAGAGAGTCACTGGAGCTGGCATTGTAGCACAGCAGGTAAAGCCGCCACCTGCAATACTAGCATCCCATATCAGCACCGGTTTGTGTCCTGGCTGCTCCACTTCTGATCCAGCTCCTGCTAATGTGCCTGGGAAGGCAGCAGAGGATGCTCCAAGTGCTGGGGCCCTGGTACTCGGGTGGGAGACCCAGAAGAGCTCCTGGCTCCTGATACCTGGCTCCTGGCCGTGGCTCACTTGGTTAATCCTCCGCCTGCGGTGCCAGCATCCCATGTGGGTGCCAGGTTCAGTCCCAGTTGCTCCTCTTCCAACCCAGCTCTCTGCTGTGGCCCAGGAGGGCACCGGAGGATGGCCCAGGTGCTAGGGCCCTGCATTCACGTGGGAGACCAGGAAGAAGCACCTGGCTCCTGGTTTTGGATCGGCCCAGCGCTGGCCGTAGCAGCTATCTGGGGGGTGAACCAACGGAAGGAAGACCTTTCTCTCTATCTCTCACTGTCTAACTCTATCTGTCAAATAAATTAAAAAAAAAAAAAAGAAATCATTGTTTTATTGAAATTTCTATTTTTAGACACATATATTGAGATATTTACAAATAAAATTGTGTATTATCTGGGATTGGCTATAAAATATCCAGTGCATTGGGAATAAGAAAAAGGAATCTATAAAATGAAATAAGATTTATCATAAGTTGGTAATTTTTGAGAATTTATTTTACCACCCTCTCTACTTTTGAGTTCCACAGTACACCATAATAAAAAAGCTGCTAAAAAAAAAAAAGTGAGTCACCAAACCAAAAAATTCATATGAAAAGTCACAATTTATGCTTGATATAATTGATATCTATGGCACAGTCATGGTGCTATATTTCAATATATTAAGTAGAAAGTCATTTCCAAGATCTTGTATAGCCTATCCCATAACTACAATGAACTACAATGTTTCATTGGAAACCACATGCATGTCAGTTTCTAGTACTGAGAACTAAAGCTGCAGTTTTACAACTAAATTGCCTCAAGAAAATGCTTGATAAAACTTCAAGCCCCTAAAATTTATTCAAATTGGTTACAATCTAAGATCTGAGAGTTAACAATTTTTTTTATTTAAGTTTTATTTATTGTGGCCAGTCTGTGGCATAGTGGGTTAAGCCACCGTTTGCAGTACCAGCATCCCGTATGGGCGCCAGTTTGGGTCCCAGATGCTCCACTTCCAATCCAGCTCTCTGCTATTGCCTGGGAAGGCAGTGAAGATGGCCCAGGTGCTTGGGCCCCTTCACCTACGTGGGAGACCAGGAAGAAGCTCCTGGCTCCTTGCTTAGGATCAGCGCAGCTCCACCCGTTGCGGCCAGCTAGGGAGTGAACCAGCAAATGGAAGACCTCTCTCTCTCTCTGCCTCTCCTTCTCTCTCCGTGTAACTCTGACTTTCAAATAAATAAATAAATTTTTAAAAAAAAGTTTTTTATTTATTTACTTTCACTTTATATGAAAGACAGAGATCTTCCAGCTGCTGGTTTACTTCCCAGTTGCCTATAACAGCCAGGTTTTGGCCAGGTCAAAGCCAAAAGGACACAACTATCTGAGCCTCCTACCTGGGTTGCAGGGACCCAAGTACTTGAGCCATCATCTGCAGCCTTCCAGGGTGTGTATTAGCAGGAAGCTGGATTGAAAGCAGAAGAGCTGGGACTAAAACCAGGCATGCTAATATAGTATGTGTACATGCCAAGTGGGGACTTAAGTATTGCACCAAACACCTACCCCAAGGAACAATTTTTTAGATTGTACTTCAAAAGAGGAAAAAATATATAACACAGTCACAGACAACAACAAATTGATCAACTTTTAAGTTAGCAATCCCAATGAGGTTTCAATTCCTTATCCAATATAAAATTTCAGACCAAGATCTGTAATCCAGATTTATTCTAACTATGTTGAACCACTAAAGACTTACTGAAGATCCCAAACCTGCATCTTTCACCACCTTTTGGTATAGAAGATTTAAGTTTTACGGACAAACACAATAAAGAGAGTCACGAATACTGATGAATATAGTTCCATCTCCACTCCAAGAGCCGGAGAACTAGTGCAGAAAATCAGTGATAATAACAACCAGCTAGTTTGGAGACTATTTCTAAAATTCAACTTAGTTTCTCAAATGTACCTACTGGTAAGTAAAAAGTAACAAAAGCACAAAGTGAGGCCCAGAATAAACATTCAGTAAGTAAATGTAAGAGAATGAATGGCAGAACAAACTGTGGTACTGATCTCCCTATCACTGATCCCCAAGGCTGCCTTCCAGTGAAAGTGATAATGAGCAGGAAATAGATCAAATCAGGCTGGGAAGTAAAATAATCTAAAGGAGCTAATCAGCCCATCAGCTAACAGGGGTCTAGCCTTTCTGCCTCTAGTGTCGGGTTTAACATCCTGAAATATTCTTAATTCATAAATAACAAAATCACTGTAAGTCAGAAGTCAGTGTTGAAGCAGTCATGTCATATACTTTAAATTATAATCATATGGAAGGAAAATCTAATTTGTTCCTTTCAGAAGTCAATAGAAATTAACTTGTTATCCTTAATAGTAAAATAAACTTATATAATCTCCATGAAAATCTTCAAAAATATCTATTTTTTAAATATATGTCCTGCATACAGACCAGCAACCAGTTTCTTTAAAAAAAAAAAAAGATTTATTTATTTATTTATTTGAAAGGCAGAGTTACAGAGCAGCAGAGGAAGAGAGAGAGAGAAAAGAGGGCTTCCATCCGCTGGTTCACTCCCCAATTGGCCGCAACAGCCAAAGCTGCCCCAGTCCAAAGCCAGGAGCTTCTTCCGGGTCTCCCACACAGGTGCAGGGGCCCAAGGACTTGGGCCATCTTCTACTGCTTTCCCAGGCCATATATAGACGATATAGACAATAGAGTCTGCAACAGAAAACAGTGTTAAAAGCACATACTCAGGGTCAGCGTTGTGATGTAGTAGGTTAAGCCTTCACCTGCGATGCCAGCATCCATATGGGTGCAGGTTCAAAACCCAGCTGCTCCACTTCCGATCCAGCTCCCTGTTAACGTGCCCAGGAAAGCAGCAGAAGATGACCCAAGTACTTGGAACCCTGCCACCGAGACCCAGATGAAGCTCCTGGCTACCAGCTTCAGCATGCCCAGCACTGGCTGTTGTGGCCCTCTGAGGAGTATACCAGTGGGTGGAAGATCTCTCTGTATCTACCTCTCTCTCTAGTCTCTAATTCTGGCTTTGAAATAAATCTTAAAAAAAAAAAATTTTTTTTTCAGCTCTGCCACTTATCACCTGTGTGAGCTTGGGCAATGTCTCAGTTTCCCCAAGTCTGTAAAGTCCAAACAATAACACAAGTTTCTGTCTCAGGAGTTTTGAATTTCAAGTATGAGTTCATACATTAAAAGTACTTCAAACAACCCGTTGATCAGAGTAAATAGTATATGAGTAGGAACCAGTATTAATTACTACTATTACCATTGCTACTGCTGCTGCTACTAGTGTTACTATTAAGTCACTAAGAAAAATACTACTATACAACTATAAAAATGGCTATTATCTAGCTATCTATCTATCTATCTATCTATCTCAACACCAAGTGCAGGCAATGATGTATTATGTACTGTTGTGTGTCTCCCCAACTTCACGTTGAAATCTTAATGCTAGGGGCCCAATGTTGTAGTCCAACAGGTTGAGTCACCAGTAGCAAAGCCAGTAAACAATACTAGGATGCTGGTTCGAGCCCCAGCTGCTCCTCTTCCATCTGGTTCCCTACTCATGTGCCTGGGAAAGCAGTGGAAGATGGCCCAAGTACTTGGACCCCTTCCCCCCAACATGAGAGACCTTGATGGAGTTCCAGCCCCCCCGCCAGTTGCAGCCATTTGGGGAGTGAACCAGAGGATGGAAGATCTCTCTCCATATAATTCTGTAACTCTGTCTTTCAAATAAATAAATAAATCTAAGAAAGAAAAGAAAGGAAAAAAATCTCAATGCTGAATGTGACATTAGGAAGTGTGGTTTTTAGAAAGTTAATTGGGTCAAGGAGCCCTCATGAAAGCGATTAGCACCCTATAAGGAGACACAAAAGCCTGACCTCATCTTTCTGCTCTCCATCATGTAAGGACACAGCTAAAAAGACAGCTGTCTGTACACTAGGGAAAGGGGCCACAGCAAAACCCTGCTGGCATCCTGATCTCAAACTTCCAACTTCTAGGACTTGAACAAATGCATGTTTGTTGTTCAAGCCACCCAAGCAGTCCAAACTAAGACAGGATACAGGGTAACCTGAACTCACTCACGGCTGTTTGGAACGCAAAATGGTAGGGGCCACATAGTTTGGTAGTTTCTTACAAGGTTAAACAACCATTACAAGACTAAGTTTAACCAAATGAAATGAAACATTACATATACACACAAAAAACTGTATAACAACGTTTATAGAGGATTGATTTATTACTGCCAAAAGCTGGAAATAACCCAAATGTCCTTCTAGTGACAAATGGACAAACTGTGGTGCATCTTTCAGTAAGAACGACCAACAAAGCGCCGCAACCCGCAACAACGCAACGTGGCACACAAAAGCAGCCGGACCCAGGCGCTTCACATGGCCTGATTTTATCCACATGCACTACGGCTCCAGGGACTGAAAGTGCTGGCTGCTGCCGTGGGCGGGGCTGTGCCCACGAAGCGGACTGGATGCATCCAAAGGCGCAGTAAGAAGCGCTGGGAGAAATGGTCAGGTTCCATATCGTGATTACGGTGGAAGCTGTACGACTACATACAGAGAATGCCACACAAAAAGGAGTGACTCATATATAAAGTATATCTTAAATATAAAATATTTTGAAATAAAAACAGACAACGATTTAAGTTACAGCTCTTTAGCAGAACAGTGCTTACGTACACCAACAGCCTGCCTGTCCTAAAGCATGCAGACAGGACTCTCAAAGTCAATGGCAGTTGCAGTCGCTTGCCAGGACGTGGGGAATGTGGAAGGTGCACGGCAGGTAAGCTGCCCAGTAGGAATGCCTGCCTCCCATATCAGAGTCCCCAGTCTGAGTCCCAAACCCTCCACTTCCTGCTAATGTGCACCCTGGAGGCCGCAGGTGAAGACTCCAGGACTGCGGTCCTTGCCCCTGTGGCACATCTGACTGAGTCCCAGACTCCTGGCCCCAGCCTGGTCCAGTACGGCTGATCTCAGTTTCACTTGCTTCCTTCTCCCCCCATCCCCCTCATGTGTGTGTGTGTGTGTGTGTGTGCGCGCGCGCGCCTTTCAAACAAAGTGAAAAAACAAAAACATGGGAAGGGCTGGGTGTTAGGCCTAGCAGTTAAGACACCAGTTAAGATGCCCACATCCCTCTGGTTCTCTCTCCTGACCAGTTTCCCGCTAATGGAAACCCTGGGAGGCAGCAGGGATGGCCCAAGTAATCGGGTTCCTGACCCCCTCCTGGGAGACCAGCTCCCAGCTTCAGCCCAGCCCTGCCCCAGTCATTGTGGCATCTGGGGAGTGAACCAGCAAATGGGAGCTCCTCCTTGTCTCTCAACTAAACAAACAAACAAGAGGGGGAGAGATGTGGCTAAGGAACAAACAAGTCAATTGCATCTGTACTTTCAAACAAAAGAAAAACCAGCCTAATTTCCCAATCTGGCTTTGAAATCTACAACGGTGTGGAAAGTTGGACATGGCCGGGGCAGGTGCCCAACACAGTCTGATGCTCACATCAGCCCATGTGAAATGACTCAGGATGCACAATAATGAAGGAGCCAACAGATTTTTCTGAATCCCATATTGCTTTGAGTCAGACACTACACAGAATTCAGTGTCCAGGATAAGGCAAAGGTCACTTCACAGATGAACTCCGAGAGAAGTAAAGAATTCTGAATAAAAGAAAAAGAGTTACAAATGCAATTTTATTTCGCCACACAAGTTGGCACACATAATATAGGACTTTAATAGTGAACTAACTACACTGTCATCTTAGGCGTCTTCTGTCTCACTGCAAACATAAACTGCTCTGCCTACCTTCCCTCCCTCATCTGTCCCTGTGTCCACATCTCTTCCAGGGATATATACATAATTCTAACTTACCTGAGGCTGCCAGGTCAATTTGAGGCAGCTCTATGATCAGGGCTACAATTGAATCAAGTCTGTGCTCATCCTAGGAGTCAAAACTTGAACCCTGAGACCATCATGAAGCCAACCTGACTTTCTGAGTCAAGTATGGAATTATTCTAATCTCTCTGGTGTCCTTCCCTGAAGACTGACCAGACTGGGCCAGAGACGAGATCTGTGTGGGCTGACTTCAGTGTCCCTCACCACACAGAGTCCACAGGAGAGCACCACTGGAGCAGGGACTGAAGGAATAAGCAGGCGTCTTTTTAACAAATCTTAGATGATCTCCTTTCCAAAAGCAAATATGTATTTCTAACAACAGCCCAGTGATCTGGTAGGTACACTTTCTAAGAGCCTGTTTCTAGACCTAGTGCACCTAAGATCACCATAATTCTAAGGATACCAAGATAGGTGCTAATAATCAACATTGCTAAATAAATAAATGAAACTTCAGGGCTGGTGCCATGGCTCACTTGGTTAATCCTCTGCCTGCAGCGCCAGCATCCCATATGGGCACCGGGTTCTAGTCCCGGCTGCTCCTCTTCCAGTCCAGCTCTCTGCTGTGGCCCGGGAGGGCAGTGGAGGATGGTCCAAGTCCTTGGGCCCTGCACCCACATAGGAGACCAGGAGGAAGCACCTGGCTCCTGGCTTCAGATCGGTGCAGCACCAGCCGTAGTGGCCATTTGGGAGTGAACCAACGGAAAAGGAAGACCTTTCTCTCTATCTCTCTGTCTAATTCTACCTGTCAAATAAGTAAAATACGCAAATAAGAAACTTTGAAAAGCAGCAGTCTATGCGGCATCATTAGCACCCACACCCCTTCCTTACAGTGCGCACACACAAGTACAACAGGAGTTCCTGTGTGAGCAAACAAGTGCTTTCAAGGGTTCCTTCAGCAGATTAACACCGCTCTCCTTGGGCACTCTTGGACGCAAAACGCCCAGACAACAAATCTTAATTTATTCACTGAAACGGAGTTAGCCTACTTCAGTGTCTAAGGTTTTCATCAGAGTTGGCCTACCCTCTGAGATCCTTCTTACCCAGCTTATTTCAAGTATTATTAATAGGACTCCTGGAGTTCGTTATCTTTGACTCAAGCACCTCGTGGCCTTAACAAAGACTGCCAAGAAAGAAAGTCTCCAAGTCAGAAGCAGCACCAAGGCGCTGCAACCTGCAGTGCAGGGTCAGCAGTGACCTTGTGCGAGGAGGAGAAAAATCCCCCCCCAGTATCACGTGGGGCTCTTCCAACAGGTCAAGACAATAATCCACAGCTGGCCAAGTAGCCACGGCAAAGCAACCATCCACATAACGCATATCAGGCTCTCTACCAGGTGGGTGTGGTGACTGAATGATTCAGATAACTACACCACTCACATCTCACGGGACAATCAGTCCTAATGTAGCTGGTTCGGCTCCTGGTGGCTGTGGTCTAACCTTTCAAAATAACCTTTTAGAGTGCTTCCCACCAGGGAGAAACACTGTAACTCTTTAGAAAGGCTACTTGTCTTGATGCAAACAGATGGTGTCTCAACAGAAGCTTGTTTCAACCTCAAGTCTTTGAGAAGCTTAACCTCTACCTGAATCTGACTCACACTGACTACAGCCCTGTCCATGGCGCATTTGCAGCTGGGGCGGGGTGCGGGGGACAACCCATAGCTGTCACCGCTCCTGCAGGAGACCACTGAAGACGAAGCTGAGCTGAGAGACGCTGCACTCCCTGCTCTGGGCTGGCGGAGAAGAGGGCAGGAAAGGTTCTGAGCCCAGAAAAGCGGTTCCCTGCTGTGGGGAGGAGATCCACCAGGGGTGACCGCAAAGGCAGGGCTTTCCTCAGGGCCAAATCTAAACGGGTGTGGGGAGGACCAGGCTTCGCTAGCCGGGTAACCTTAAAGGAAACAAGGCTACTGAGTTACACTCGGAAAACTGCTTCAGCGGAAGAGCGATTCCAAAAAGAGCACACGGACTAGAAAGCTGGATTCTGTTTCCCTATCTTCCATGAACCCATAAAAAGATTTTATCAAGAACCCAGAATTCAATCTCTTTCACACCCCAAACACACTTGAAAAATAAGAAGTTACTTTCCCAACGAGTTCACGTGGCTCTCTTGGTTCCTATCCTATTTTTATACTCATCTCCTTTGTAAGGGGGAGACGGCGCTCGGCAATTTAAATCTGACAAATACGTATGTAGAGGCTGTTCTCTCTCTCCCTTCTAATCTTGCACAGGCAACAGCTTTGTCTGAGCTTTCATTTCCTCTGTAAAATGGGAGTAACACCTGCCACACCCACTTCAGCCGATCACCAGGGAGACTCCGTCAGGGAGCACAGAAGAAGGAATTTTTTTTCACAGAATTAGTAATTTTTAAACAGCAAAGCACTAGACAATCACTGTCGCTACCTTTGGTGCGGAAGAAAAAAGGTGGATGAAAAGAGAAATCTCTTCCACCTTGAAAGAGATGGATGGAAACAAAATGAGGAGGGATTTCAAGCTATTGGCTTCTGACATAAGGTTAATTATTTAGAAGTGGATACTTGTGCACTCACTTTGCCCAGACAGAAGAAAAACTAAGGAAGATTTAAGAGTAGGAGCCCAGCTCTCAGCTCACCAAAATAACTGATGAAGTTCAACTGGGGAGAGAGGGCGGAGTTAGCTAGGGCAGTCGGAATATACAGAATATTGTTGCATAAGACGAAAGCGAAGGTGTTATTTTCAAGCATGGAACTGTCAGGCCATCCTCAATCCGTCTACCACAAGCTATACACATGTGATTTCTAAAGAGCAAGTCAGAAAAAAAAAAAAGAAAGAAAAACAGAACGCCTAGTCCATAAGTATCGGACAGCCGGAAGGGACTTCGTAGCCCAGATCTCATGGGAAGCCCTTTCGTAGCCGGTGGCACTGTTGGAAAGAAAATAAGACACCCTAACAAGGAGGTCGGGGCGTCCCGGGAGCTCCCCGAGACCCGCGCGCCTTCGCCAGGGCACACACGTACTGAGGAATCTAAGCTGTTCTTGAATGGGGCCACGCGGGCAGAGACCTGAATCTTCTGCAAGGACACAGGGCTGTGCCCACGAGCGCCGCGGGGCAGGGCACACGGGCCGGGCGGCTCCTCGACAGGGATAACACCGGGTCCCGATCCCCAGGAACCATGACAGCCCGAGCAGGCGGAGGGAAATACAAACGCTGACCGGGCGTCGGGGCGACCCCCGCGGGGGCAGGTGGCCCAGAGAGGCCGTGCCCGAGCGCGAGGGCTCGGCGGGGACACGGGCGGCTCGCTGGGGCCGGACGCCGGGGAGGCCGGCGGGGGAGTTACCTGGTGCAGGGCTGTCAAGCCGTCCACGTTGACCGTGTTGATGTCGGCTCCTCTGGCCAGGAGCTTCTTCACCTCGTCGGTGTCCCCGCTAGAGCAGGCGGCCAGGAAGACCGCGCCGTCCTCGAAGCGGACCCTGGGGCTCCCGCGCCGCGTCGGCTGCTGTCGCCCCGCGCCTCGCCGCTCCGCGGGCTCCTGTTCTGTCAGCGAGCCCCGCCAGCGCCGCAGCTGCTCAGCGCGCCGCATTCGCGCCGACTCTGCCCGCTTCCCGCCCAGGTGCTCCAGCTCCGCCATGGCTCCGGCCTCGGCAGCTGCCGAAACTATATCACCACTGGATTGCTGTAGCGGCTCGGGGTGCCGCTGCCCGCCTCCCTAGCAGCGCTTCAGCCAGGAGGAGAAGGCGGAGACCGCCGCGCCGCCATCTTTACTCCTCCCGCCGCTAGCACCGCCCGCGCGCTCCTTTGGCTTCACTACGCAGGCGCTGCCCGGGCCCCGGGTCCTCACGGGACTTGTAGTAATCTTCCCTGCCCTAAGGGCACGACGTGGCCGTAAGTGAACTACACATCCCAGGATGCCGCAGAAGAGGGGCAGAACCCGCTGCTCCGTCCTCCGCCGCTGGAGCCCGCGGGGTCACCTTTGCCCCAAAGCTGGGACTGCCTCTCCAACCCCCTGTCAGCCTCTTCCTCTGGGCATTTTGGGAGTCGTAGTTTATTCTCGTCGTGACTGCTAACTAATCCGAGCTGCCCAAAGATCGCATCGCACCTGTGGGGTGGAAAGGTGGCCCTCATGATCTGCGTTTTCTAGTGGGGAGAATGAGCAGCAAAGTGCCCTTAGGGTCCGTGTCCCGTGCGCTGACACGTTTGACGTCACAGAAAATGTACCCGTGAGTGGTACATTCAGGACTGCGTGTTGCAGTCCACAGGACACTTTCTCCACGCCCGGGGTAGTGGAGAATTCAATGGAAGCCACGCCCATGGACTGTGTACTCGCGGCTTCGAGCCGATCCCTGTGTAGGAATCGACAGCTGATAGGGTCGGTGTGGGTCAGGTGTGGTCATGCACACGGGAGGCCTAGCACGCGTCTGCTCATAAGTATTGATTCTCCTTCTTTCTTCCTCCTCCTCCCCGACGCTTGTCATCAATCTTAAATTATTGTAAGACAGAATGGATGTTTGATCTTCGTGATTTTTCCCCCAAAGCTTCAGAAAGATAACATGGAACATACTAAACCTCTCTTAAGGCAGGAAGTGGGACATTTTCATATTCAGCATGAACTTGGTTATAAAATCTATGTCCTTCTGACTGATCTAATAACTATACCCTCCAGACCCTCCACCCTGGACAAAACAGAATTAAATGTACTATTACTAATGAATGAGAATATATGCAAGTATTAGATTCTTAAATGTTCCTGGCGCCCGAGTTGTGAAGTAGCTGGTGAAGCCGCCACCTACAGTGCCAACATCCCATAAGGGTGCAGGTTTAAGACCTGGCTGCTCCACTTCAATCCAGTTCTCTGCTGTGGCCTGGGAAAGCAGTAGGAGATGGTCCAGGTCCTTGGGCCCCTGCACCCACATGGGAGACCCGGAAGAAGCTCCTGGCTCCTGGCTTTGGATTGGCTCAGCTCCAGTAGCCATCTGTGGGAGTGAACCAGCGGATAGAAGATTCTCTCTCTCTCCCTCCCTCCCTCTCTGTAACTCTGCCTTTCAAATAAATAAATAAATCTTAA
The DNA here is from genome assembly GCF_051225735.1 of Oryctolagus cuniculus. Classification (NCBI taxonomy): domain Eukaryota; kingdom Metazoa; phylum Chordata; class Mammalia; order Lagomorpha; family Leporidae; genus Oryctolagus; species Oryctolagus cuniculus. Next base: position 18,164,230 of record NC_142879.1, on the reverse strand, counting down.
AAAATAATTTTTCTGGACGTTCGAAATTTTTCATGAAAAACTGTTGCACAGGGGCCAGTGCTGTGGCACAGGTTAATCCTCTGCCTGTGGCACCAGCATCCAATACGGGCACTGGTTCTAGTCCCAGCTGTTCCTCTTCCCATCCAGCTCTCTGCTAAGGCCTGGGAAAGCAGTAGAAGACGGCCCAAGTCCCTGGGCCCCTGCACCCACGTGGGAGACTGGGAGGAAGCTCCTGGCTCCTGGCTTCGGATTGGTCCAGCTCCAGCCGTTTCAGTCATTTGGGGAGTAAACCAGTGAATGGAAGACCTCTCTCTCTGTCTCTCCCTCTCACTGTCTGTAATTCTACCTTTCAAATAAATAAATAAAATCTTAAAAAAATAACTTGGACAAATGATTGGGGCATTATAAAAGGACACTTTAATATATTCTGTCATGTAAACCTTTGCCTGTTCCTCAATTTCCCCCGAAGTGAACTGGAAATCATGCACTGAAGAAATAAGCAAATCAGTGAATTGAGAGCCTCAAATGAAAAGTGACATATCAATTCAAAAGATTATCATGTGTAATCACAGTGTGTCCACCATAAGGTTCGGTTGGGTGTTCTTAAATACCTTATAAATACTAAGTAAGTCTTTCAGCATCTTTGGGAATAACAATGTGCATAAAAGTCAAATAATACATTATACAACCTTGTTTTACTTATTATATGTGTTCATATACAGTTAACATAAAACAGCCTGTCTTATCATTTATGGTAATTAAAAATCTTTGTGAGATTTACTTTGTAATTGTCAACAGGGAACTCTTGGTATTCCATCTCAGTCACTTACTGATATTTAAAATTCCACAAGCTCCCAAATAGAGTTTCTAAGGAATAAAAGAGAAATCGATACTGGAGTCATCATTGTGGCACAACGGGTTAAGCTGCTGCTTACAACGGGGGCATCCCATCTGCTTCTGAGCCAGCTCCCTGCTGATGTGCCTGGGAAGGCAGTGGATGCCGGTCCAAGCACTTGGGGCCCTGCCACTCACGTCAGAGACCTGGATGGAATCCTGGGCTCCTGGGTTCAGCCTGGCCCAACCATGGCTGTTGTGGCCATTTGGGGAGTGAGCCTGTGGATGAAGGATCTCTGTCTTCCTCTCTCTCTGTCACTCTGTCTTTCAAATAAATAAAATAAATCGTTCTTAAAAAGAAACTGATATTGCCGGCGCCGTGGCTCAATAGGCTAATCCTCCACCTTGCGGCGCCGGCACACCGGGTTCTAGTCCCGGTTGGGGCGCCGGATTCTGTCCCGGTTGCCCCTCTTCCAGGCCAGCTCTCTGCTATGGCCAGGGAGTGCAGTGGAGGATGGCCCAGGTGCTTGGGCCCTGCACCCCATGGGAGACCAGGAAAAGCACCTGGCTCCTGGCTCCTGCCAGGATCAGCGCGGTGCGCCGGCTGCAGCGGCAGCCATTGGAGGGTGAACCAACGGCAAAGGAAGACCTTTCTCTCTCTGTCTCTCTCTCTCACTGTCCACTCTGCCTGTCAAAAAAAAAAAAAAAAAAAGAAACTGATATTAATCAAATAGGAGTAAATACTTAGCTACAAGCTTACCCCTCTTGGAAATCCTCGGGCACTATTTTAGTATTATGTTTCTGGTACAAATAGCTGCTCAAATATATAACACATGTGATTCCTAGTATACTGAAACACTTCTCTTCTGATACTGGGGTAAACATTTCAGGGATCAATAGCATTGTTTCTTTTGACTGTATTTTTTTTTTTTTACATTCAGAAACAAGAAGTATCTGGCTCCAGTTGTATAAATAGGCTAAAATTAGCCAAGTCCTACTTTCCCAAAAGGCTTGAGCTTAAGTTTCAACAAGAAATCAATCTCACTACCAGGAATGTCCAGGGAGCAGAAGCACTTCCTCACTGTATGATTTTATTTGCTTCTCTTCTCCTACTCCTCTTTTCCCTCTTCCTTCTCCTTTTTTTTTTTTTAAGATTTATTTATTTATTTGAAAGTCAGAGTTACACAAAGAGAGGAGAGGCAGAGACAGAGAGAGAGAGAGAGAGGTCTTCCATCCTCTGGTTCATTACCCAGTGGCCGCAACGGCCGGAGCTGTGCCGATCTGAAGCCAGGAGCCAGGAGCTTCTTCTGGGTCTCCCACGTGGGTACAGGGGCCCAAGGACTTGGGCCATCTTCCACTGCTGTCCCAGGCCATAGCAGAGAGCTGGATTGGAACTGGAGCAGCCAGGACTGGAATGGCCCCCATAAAGGATGCCGGTGCTTCAGGCCAGGGCGTTAACCTGCTGCATCACAGCCCTTTCTTTTTTCTTTTTGTGATGGTAGAGTGCAATACCTTCTCTAGATATTTAACATAAAAATATAAATAATAAATTCCTTGAGTAATTTAAGTGTATAACTACCTGGAGAGAAAGGAATGTATCTTCCAGCTTGGTGATTTCTAATGTAGTAATGATTATGATCTAATCAATGTAACTGACTCAGCAAAAAATGCACAAAAACATTAATCTACCTATAGTAACTTGAATTTTTTTCAAAATTAAAATCTTATTAGTGTTTTCCTAAAACATATTCTACCAACCAGGGCTCTCCAAGAACAAACTTATACAATCTTCTTATTAAATACTTTAAATCTCCTACATAAATACTCTAAAGAAAATATATTTCCAAATACAAGTAAGTCCTGACAACCCTGTGTATAAATAAATTTTGTATTTTTAAATGTACTGAGCCAGCTATGATATGTTCCTGTATAAAGTGAAGAGTATTTATAAAACAATTGTTCATACCTACACTTTAAAAAATAAATGAGAGGCTGGCACTGTGGCACAGTGGGCTAACGCCCTGGCCTGAAGCACCGGCATCCTTTATGGACACCAGTTTGAGACCTGGCTGCTCCAGTTCCGATCCAGCTCTCTGCTATGGCCTGGGACAGCAGTGGTAGATGACCCAAATCTTTGGGCCCCTGTACCCACGTGGGAGACCCAGAAGAAGCTCCTGGCTCCTGGCTTTGGATCAGCGCAGCTTCAGCCATTGTGGCTAATTGAGGAGTAAACCAGAGGATGGAAGACCTCTCTCTCTCTCTCTCTCTCTCTCTGTCTCTGCCTCTCCTCTCTTTGTGTAACTCTGACTTTCAAATAAATAAATAAACCTTTTTTAAAAATTTAAAAAATAAAAAAACAAATTAGAATACTCCATCTTTAAAACCAGTGACATCTTTTGACAGTTTTTGAAAATCTTTCGGAGCCAGCATTGTGGGGCAGCGGGTAAAGCCGCTGCCTGCAGTACAGGCATCCTATATGAGCGCTGGTTCAAGTCCTGGCGTCCCTACTTCCGATCCAGATCCCTGCTGTGGCCTGGGAAAGCAGCAGAAGATGGCCCAAGTTCTCGGGCCCCTGCACCTGCGTGGGAGACCCAGAAGAATCTGGCTCTTGGCTTCAGATTGGCTCAGCTCTGGCTGTTGTGGCCATCTAGGGAGTGAACCAACGGATGGAAGATCTCTCTCTCTCTCTCTCTCTCTCTCTCTCTGTCTCTCTGTAACTCTGCCTTTCAAATAAATAAATAAATCTTAAGAAAAAAGAAAGAAAGAAAAGAAAATCTTTCAGCCTGGCCTGTGCTCCTTCCAGTTAACGTATCTCCCCTTGGTGGGAAAATGGACACTGCACACGTAATCCATGGGGTCCTCTTTCTTCCGTTCGCATCCTGCCTTTTTACCCGCACCTGCCATATCCCTTTCCTTTGCATTTCTTTTCCATTGCCAAAATTGTGGGTATTTCTTGAAGACTGAACTATAACAGAGTTACAGCTGGAGAAGGAAGGAAATAAAGAAACACAGTGAAAATAAAAGTGAAACTAAGTGAAAGGCTGAAAACACAACCAGGAGGAGTGAAATCAGCGGTGACTCCTGCATCGTGACAGGAATGATCTCACCGCAATGAGGAAATGCCAACGGTCAAGGCAGAGCCCCACAGCTAAGGGGAAACTAGGCTGGGTAGCGACAGGATCGCTGGTGTCTCGCAATGATTCACAGAGGTTCTTCCCTCCAGCTAAGAGGAGGAGCCCCAGGTAGAAGGCGTCCCAGGGGATGTGTGGATGTTGAGAACGCGCCTGCCCAGTCGTGGGGAAGCGGCTTCCACTTAACTCAATGTGGAAATCACTGCTGCACTGGTTTGCAAGTTAAGGCTGAGCTACTCTGTGCCACACACGGGGCTGAGAAAGGGAGATGGGCTGGTTTTCTTTCCCTTCCCACCGTATTCCCCAAAGCTATCAAGTTCCAGCGCTGTCCCTCAGATCCGAGTCAGCCCGGAGCCTTTTTTTTATTTTATTATTTATTTATTTATTTATTTATTATTTAAGAGGCAGAGTGACAGGCAGGGGAAGAGACACAGCGAACGATCTTCCTTTCACTTGTTCCACTCCACAGGCTCCTCCCCACATGGCTGCAACGGCCAGGGCTTGTCCAGCCTGAGGCCAGGAGCCAGGGGCTCCATCGGGGTCTCTCCCGCGGGAGGCAGGGGCGCAGGCACTTGGACCATCCGCTGCTGCCTGCACAGGTGCGTCAGCGGGAGGAGCTGGATGGAAGCCGAGCTGCGGGGACTTGAAGGGCGCGGCCAAGGCGCGCAGGTGGCGGCTTGACTCTGAGAAGTCCAGGTTGGCTCAGCGATAGAGGTACCTCCCGGGCCAGGAAACACCACACGCTCTAGACGGCTTCAAAATCCGCCTTCCGAACTTCCGCCCGGGGCAAGGATCCCTACGCACTCTTCCTGACGGATGATTACTGAATTTGGACTTGAATTCTTCCACCATGACGGAACTCAGTACTTCCCAGGTTGCCTGCTGTGACGCAGTGGGGCAGCCGGGTCCATACGCGATGCCGGCGCCGCAGGAGGAGGCTTAACCTGCTAGAACACAACGCCAGCTCCAAGAGTTCTTAAGGCTTGAGAGAAAGTGCTCAACCCTTTAACTTTCATCCTTTGATCTGCTGGAGCAATAAACATCTTCCACGAGAAAAGTATTTAAAATGAATGAAGACAGCAATCAGATGCTCCCTCCTCCAGATTAAGTTTTTTCCGGTTCCTCTCATTGCTCCTCCCCTGTGAGGTGAGTTCCAGCTCCGACCTCGCCCCGACACAGTCGCCCCCGCAGAACTCGGGTCACCCCCGGTCGTGAGACGCGGTCTGAGGGCCTGGCCCCAAGGAGCAGCCCGCGGCTGGCGCGCGCTCCCATTCGAATACAGCGTGCGCGGCCGCGCTCTCAGAGCGCTGGCCAATAGGCGGCTGCGTTCCGCTCGTGGGCTTGCTGCGGACCAATCACAGCCCTCGCCTGGCTGGAGGCGGAGCTACGCCAACCGTCTGTTCCCGCGCCGACGCCAGAATCCGGTTAGTGGTCGCGCTGCCGCGTTCAGGTGAGTCGCTGCAGGTAATTCTCCGCGCTCCCGCTTCGCTGAACGAGTCGCAGCGGTCGTGGCGGGAAGGAGTCCTGTGTGGGGCCCACGCGGGACTTTTGCTCTCCTCCTTCGCCGCTGTCGGGCTGAGGCTCCGGGGCAGTGGGCGCGTGGGAACTTTGCAGACAAACTCCAGGTCTGGGGACCGGGGACCTGGAGGAGGCTGGGGCTCGGTCCTCACGAGTCGCCCCGAGGGGGCCGCTGCCCGAGGCCGGTGAAACGCGGGCGCGGGGTGGCCGTCCGGCAGGACCGGGGACACGGGCAGCGTGGCGGAAGCCCGAGGCTGCGGCCAGGGACGCTCGGCTCTCCCTCGTACCGAGGCACGCCGCCGTGGCTGTTGGTTTTACCTTCTCGGCAATGGCTTACAGAGAAGCCCGCGAGGTGGATGACCTGGTAACCCGCCCCAGGAGGTGGCATTTGGAGAAAGTCCGAAGAGTAATTTACATGAAGGAAGTCGAGTTACTGATTCTTCTCGTGTGGGAGCTTGCTTACAGGATCGGTTGTTTATTTCTGAAAGAACCTTAGTTGTGGGGGAGCATCATGCCCCGAGATTTAAAAAAGAGAGAGAGAAAGCCAGCGGACTAAAATTCGCCTTTGCTAAGTTGATTGAAGAAGAGCGTCCTGACTCAGCCGGCGCTCAGGTTTAGAGTTCTTTGGACGCTCCCGGTGATCCGAACGAGGCGTCCCAGTTGGTGGTTATCGCAGATGTTCCCACGGCTAACTCCGCCGTCTGCTCCCCAGGTAATCTGGTTATAGTTAGTTTCCCAAACAGAAATAACTCGGAGAATGTGAGGAATTAAAGTTTTTGCTGTAGCTTTTACAAGTTAATTGGCCCTTGGTTAGTTCAAGTCTTTGTGAGTGAGTATAGTAAGAACCAGTGCATCCGAACCCAGTGGAATTTAGCTTTCCTGCCGAGTACCAGATCCGGAGATGTGACTATGCCAAGACTGCGTGTCCAGATGGGGCCTTTTGTGTGAAGGCTCCACCTGATTTCTCACCATTCATTAACAGTTTGTTATTAAGCCAGGCACTTACCTAATCAAAGAAGGAAAATAGGAACTTGCCCTCAAAAAACTTTCTAATGGAACAAAAGGTGACTTATTGATGATGTAGAGTATGACGGTCTTTGCTATCTAGTAGGTCTGTGGCTTGAGGTCTTTTTGGACCACCGGATGTGTTGTAGCATGTATCTTTCCTCTGAAAATATATTTGAATATATACTTGAAATAGTTTGAAAGTGTCCGTGACCCCTTGACATCTTTAATGTTGCTGAAAGTGCAGCATTATAGATTTTAGGTCATTTATGTAGTTATTAAATAAATGCTATCTTTTTTTTTTACTAGTGCATCTCAGAAAAGTTACTATTTTTGATGAATACTTTTTGTATTGATTGGAGTAGCCAGTGAAATAATACCACACATCACCCTTTCCTGTATCTACATGAAGTATATGTGATTTTATTCTCAGGTTTAAGTATTAAAAGAAAATAACTATTTCAATCCTTAGGGTATCCTAAACTTAAATTTTTTGGTTAAGAGCCCGTCTTAGACTTTTTACTTGTTACATATTTTTTAAAAAGATTTATTTATTTGAAAGTCAGAGTTACACAGAGAGAGAAGGAGAGGCAGAGAGAGAGAGAGGTCTTCCATCCGCTGGTTCACTCCCCAATTGGCCGCAACGGCCGGAGCTGGGCCGCTCTGAAGCCAGGAGCCTCTTCCTGGTCGCCCACGCGGGTGCAGGGCCCAAGGACCTGAGCCATCTTCCCCGGCTTTTCCCAGGCCATTATCAGGGAGCCGGATCAGAAGCGGAGCAACCAGGACACGCACCAGTGCCCATAGGGTATGCTGGCACTGCAGGTGGCAGCTTTACCCACTATACTACAACGCTGGGTCCCAAATAAAACCTTTTTTAAAAAACACAAAATATATTTCAAAGTAGCTAGAAGAGAGGATTGTGAATGTTCTCACCTCAGGGAACGGTACGTGTTAGAGATGACGATCACCTTGATTTGTGCACATGATACTGGTTGTATACATGTATCAGCGTACCACACTGCACCCCATGAATATCTACAATTATGACGTGTCCATTTAAAAAGTAAACTCAAGGGGCCAGCCCTGTGGAATAGTGGGTAAAGCCACCGCCTGCAGTGCCGGCATCCCCTATGGGCGCCTGTTCAAGTCCCAGCTGCCTCATTTCCAATCCAACTCCCTACTAATGCACCTGGGAAAGCAGTGGAAGGTGGTCCAAGTGCTTGGGTCCCTGCACCCACGTGGGAGACCCAGAAGAAGCTCCTGGCTTCCGATTAGCCCAGCTCTGGCCATTGCAGCCATTTGGGGAGTGAACCAGTGGATGGAAGAGCTCTCTCTCTCCCTCTCTAACTTTGCCTTTCAAATAAAATAATCTTTTTTTTTTTTTTTTTTTTTTAAGTAAAATCAAATTCTGTTCAAGGGAAAAGAAAGAATTTGAAGGATAATCCAGTAGGGAAGTATCTTTGAATTTCAGGATAATGAGAAATTTGATACATGAAAAGTACAAATGTCAAAATTTTAGTTGATCAAATTAACAGGAAGAGTGTGAGTTTGGGGCTGGCGCAGCGCCTCACTAGACTAATCCGCTGCCTGTGGCGCCGGCATCCCAGGTTCTAGTCCCGGTTGCTCCTCTTCCAGTCCAGCTCTCTGCTGTGGCCTGGGAAGGCAGCGGAGGGTGGCCCAAGTGCTTGGGTCCCTGCACCTGCATGGGAGACCGGGAGGAAGTATCCGGCTCCTGGCTTTGGATCGGTGCAGCGCCGGCCGTAGCAGCCATTAGGGGAGTGAACCAAGGGAAGGAAGACCTTTCTCTCTGTCTCTCTCTCTCACTGTCTAACTCTGCGTGGCAAAATAATAATAATAATAATACATAAATAAAATCTTTAAAAAAAAAAGTGTGACTGAACAAAGTGGAAAGACAAGCCGCAAGCTGGAAGGTGGTATTTGTAATACTTTACTGATGACTTGGAATCGTTTGGGTAATAGCCAGAGGGAGAGCTGGGGTTGAGAAGGGTGCTGAGTAGATGTGTGTGTGAGTTTTTATTTTACATGACAGAGACCTGAGCATATTTGGTGGTGCGGGAAGGATTGGAAATACTCGAGGAAGGTGGAATACCTGGTGCAGTGGGACTCCTGAGTTGGGAGAATAGGGAATCCCCAGCACAGGGAGGGAACCCGAGGCGTTCACGCATCAGCTTCTGAACGTCAGTGCTGACTTCTGCCCTGCCGAGCGGGTGCTCAGCTGGGATTTGTTAAGTCCCATCGTGTGCCAGGCACGCTGAGGGTACAGTGGGGCGCATCAGACCCAGGCCCTGTGTGCATTTATAATTCCTTAGTTTAAACAGGCATGCATTTGAAACCCGTTGTATTTTTGGGTTGTAGAAGTTCTTACATTTTTTATTCTTTATTTTAAAAATTGGAATAGCTGCTAAGCTTGTAAAAAGGAACTGGGGAAAACGGACTCCTTTGTCACAACAGAAATTAATAAGAGGAATCTATTCTTATCAAACTTTTTTGTCCTTTACTAAATTGAAGCCATGTGTTGAAGATTCCACAGTCACTATTACTGCCTCATGGCTGCCTCTTTTCTCCCCCAGTGCACGCAGCCGGCTCTTCGTGTGCGTGGAGACCTGTGTGTGGTTTCACGTTTACTTGGGGATCATGCAGAGGGCTTCGCGCCTGAAGAGAGAGTTGCACATGTTGGCCACAGAGCCGCCCCCAGGCATCACGTGCTGGCAAGAAAAGGACCAGATGGATGATCTGCGAGCTCGTAGGTATCAGGGGAGTCATGGCCCCACTGAAAACTGTGCTGAAGCGGAGCTTTTCTAGATTCTTCTAGAGGAGGGAGTAGTTGTCAGATGAAAGTGCCCCACCATCTTCCCGCCCTAATTTGTTCACATTTGTAGGAGGCTGCTTGCCATTTCTTGCTGCTTGACTTTTTATGCCATCTTTTGCTTGTTTGTAGCCAGGAGTGTGCAGTAGTTCCAAAGCGTTGCTAACCCAAAATCACCGTCTCAAATGTCTGTGAAAGCATTCAGGAAACAAGTTACGGGAACACTGCAAACAGGCAAAGCTGCATGTTCTGTTTGGTCTTGGGGCCAGCATTTTGCAACTCACATGAAAGATGTTCCGTGTGTCTTTTGTCTGACACCATCGACTTTTTGGCTACATCACCATGGTGCATTGCCTGAAGACTTGGGAAGGCCCCTGAGACAATGATTGTCTTAGACCTTACTTCTCTTTTAGGATCATAGGCCTCATTTGGTCCATGTAGTGTGGTAGTTCAAATCATCTGATTCTCTTAACTTTTCATTCTTGTTTCTCTTCTTTAAGAAATACTAGGTGGATCTAACACACCTTATGAAAAAGGTGTTTTCAAGCTGGAAGTTATCATTCCTGAGAGGTTAGTGTGAATTTTTAATTTATTTTTAAACATCATCTATTTGAAAGGCAGAGTTAGAGAGGAATTCGGTTTTCAACTTACAGTATAAGATATAATTATTATAAAACAGAATGATATAAGAGTATTGAAGTGTAGGGATTAAAGGACCTGGATTTTAATCCTGTTCTTATCATGAGTTCATGTGACTTCTGCAAGTTATTTTGTCTTTTTTGGAGTTCAATTTCCTTTTCTAAAATAATTGACTAGGTCACGTGTAAGCTGCCCGCTTTTTAGATTGTGGTTAAATATGCATAACAAAATTGACCATTTTGCCCATTTTTAAGTGGCATTGATGTTTTCACATTGTTGAACCACCAGCATCTATCTGCAGATGCTCCCAGCCTGCAGCTGCACACGCACTCAGCAGTCACCTCCCATCCCTCCGTGCCCAGGCCCATGGCAGCAGCCACATCCTTTCATTTCAGTGTTGAGGCCCCGTTTTATTCAGGTCTCCTTCAAGGCTCTGATCAGTAAGTTCACAGTAGTAGCTTTGTGTAAAATGGGGAAGGGGAGAATTGAATATGTGATGAAATATGGATATCTGGCCCCGGGTCAGATCCTGGACTGACTTGAGCCTTCTGAGAGGGTAGTTTATGGTCATGTCATACCTAAGTTCTGGAAATAGACTAGGAACTTTCCAAGGCTTGTGTCTCACTAAGTGATGTGATAACCAAATGCAATGTATAAATCTTAATGTGGTCTGTTTGAAAACCCAACTATAAAAAAATTGGGGAAGAAGGGGATAGTTAAGGAAATTTGATTAGTAAGTGATATTAAAGAATTATTTTAAAATTTTTTCATGGGTGTAATAGCACTGCAGTTATATAGGGGACTGACCTTATTCATAGGAGATACATGCGCAAATGTTCAGAAATTAGAAGAGATTTGCCCCCTGAAGGCCATCTTCCTGATATTTTTTGATATTAACACCAGCATTTATGTACATACATAAGTGTTTGTGTGAGTGAGAGACCAGGAAACTATTTAAAATGTGTTCAGAGCAATATTATAACGAAAACCCTCTGGTCTGTGCATTCAAAGGTACCCGTTTGAACCTCCTCAGATCCGATTTCTGACTCCAATCTATCATCCAAACATTGACTCTGCTGGGAGAATTTGTCTGGATGTTCTCAAATTGCCACCAAAAGTGAGTAACGGGTGAGGAGTTGACTCTGTGTCTTTGTCTTTTCTTCATCGGTAAAGTCCGAATTAGCACGTCACATCCTAATATAAAAGGAACTGCGTATCTGTGTGTGCAGGGAGCCTGGAGGCCGTCCCTCAACATCGCCACTGTGCTGACCTCTATTCAGCTGCTCATGTCAGAACCCAACCCTGATGACCCGCTGATGGCTGACATTGTAGGTACCTGCGTTTCCTCGTAGCGGGCGTCCTGCTGGCTTTACACTCTCAGTGCTTGCTGTGTGACGTTTTGATGGCTGTGGTAGCTGGGGCCTACCACTGCAACTCATTTTGTCTCTATTAACTCTTTGGTTTGATTCCATTTTAGTCCTCAGAATTTAAATATAACAAGCCAGTCTTCCTCAAGAATGCCAGGCTGTGGACAGAGAAATATGCAAGACAAACAGAGAGGGTATGATGTTTGCCACCTTTATTGGTTCATTAAGTGTGTATGCGTCTGTATATTCTAAGGAATGTTTAGTAGATTGGCCCAGTTTGTACTGCACTCCAGAGTGACCCGTTGATCTTCTCCTGTTGCAACCTTCTTCGTGGTCACTCAGCAGAATAGCCCGGCAGCGTGACCAGTAGTAAGTTCTTCCTAACAGTCGTCTGCCAGTGACACCAGAGGGCAGGCAGCATCTGGTTAAATTATATATATATACATAAATGATCCATTATAATAACTTACAGTTATGTGTAAATTATATGTAGTAATGTATACATGCATGAATAATTTGTGTATAAACGTATGTTAATTTTTAGGGTAGCAGGGATAGAAGGGAAGTGACTCAGATTTTTTTTCTAAGTTATCTTCTTTATCACAAAGGACTTTATAGGGGGAAGGGTGGGGGTAGGGGGAAATAATACATTTTTTTAATTTGACATTTTTTGTGGGCCATTCTTGAGAGAAGGAAAAACTCCCCCAACTTAAATTGGTGAGATTTCCTCATTTAACGAACACAGATTGCAGGGATATGGAAATGAGCACATCCTAAAGAAATAAAAATATTTTAACACAAAAAAATTGAGAAGATGCTTTTGGAGGTAGTATGATACCACAGTGCCGTGTACAGTGTTGCGGCCGAGAAGGACCTGGAACTGTGGCACAGCCCGTTCTGTGCATCCTGACATTTGTGGACCTGACCTTTACCTGATCTGCTCTTAGATGGAAGAGGAAGACGTGCTTGATAATCCGCCAGAGGCCGATGACGCCAGAGTACACAACCCAGCACAGAAGAGGAAAGCCACGCAGCTAGGAGGCACCGAAAAGAAATTTCACTTTGATGTTTAGGGGTTTGTGTGGGTCCATCTTAGTTATAGTTAATACAGTCTTTGTTGACATGGTCTCATTTTCCTACCACTCTTGAATTTTTTTTTAATTCAGTGACGTCATTTTTTGTATCCTATAAAAGACCCTGTATGTTTATGTATGTTGCTGTACAGTGAGTCTAGTTTTATTTATCTTGTACATACATATTTTGAAACCTTTTAACATGAAAAATAAATCATCAGTTAATGTTGAGTAAGTATGTGTTTATCTTGAATGTGTGTCTGGAGTGAAGTGGCCAAAGAGCTGTATAGTCAGGATATTAAAGTGTGTGGAGTTGTGGTCTTTATTCTGCCAACTTAGCACCATCACTAGGGACACTGAATGCCTGACAGAAGTGTAAAACAGCCGTTAGAAACAATTCAGTTACCCCTGGGTTTTCAGGGATTCTAGCTTTCTAAAAGGCTAAAAAGATGTAGAAATAAGGTAAAGAAGTGCTAAATTTTTTTAAAGATTTATTTATTTATTTTGAAGGTCAGAGTTACAGAGAAAGGGGAGACAGAGATCTTCATCCACTGCTTTACCCCCCAGATGTCTGCAATGGCCATGCTGGGACAGCTTCATCCAGTTCTCCCATGTGATTGGCAGGGGCCCAAACACTTGGGCCATCTTTCGCTGCTTTTCCCAGGCCATTAGAAGGGAGGTGGATCAGCAGGCGCAGCCAGGACACAACTCAGCACCCATATGGAACGCTGGCATCTCAGGCAGTAGATTTACTACTATGCAACAATGCTGGTCCCACTAATTTTTGTTTTAAGATTTTATTTATTTACTTGAGAGGTAGAGTTACAGAGAGAGGGAGAGACAGAAAGGTCTTCCATCTGCTGGTCACTCCCCAAATGGCCGGAACTGCCGGAGCCAGGCCTATCCGAAGCCAAGAGCTTCTTCCAGGTCTCCCACGTGGGTGCAGGGGCCCAAGGACTTGGGCCATCTTCCACTGCTTTCCCAGCCATAGCAGAGAGCTGGATGGGAAGAGGAGCAGCTGGGACCAGAATTGGCGCCCACGTGGGATGGCAGCACTGCAGGTGGAGGCTTAGCCCACTACACAATGCCAGCCTCACAATTGTTCTTTTAAGATTGATTGATTTGAAAGGCAGAGAAGGAGGGAGAGACAGATCCTCCATCGGTTCACTCTCCAAATGGCCTCAACAGCAAAGGCCGGCCAGGCTGAAGCCAGGAACCGGAAGTCAGTCTGTCCTCGAGGTTCTGCATAGGCAGGAAATGAGTCAGGTGTTGAACCAGGCATTCCCATGTGGGGCGTGGAAAGCTGGAGTGCCCGGCCGAACACTCCCGCCCTGCAGCTTACACTCTGTGACTCAGCTGGTCAGTGACTGGTGCAGCTGATCTGCCCAGCAGACGTTGCGTGCACGCCTGTTAGGTGCCACGTATTTTCACAGATTTGAGTGGTGATCCATTGGAGAGGGACGAGGTTGCATTCTGAGGAAGGTAAATATTGGAACCGCCTAGGCAGAGAAAGGACCAGCATGCCCCGTCCATTCCCCAGTGGAGCGATGATGATTTATGAGACACCACGCCTGTGCAGTGCGCTCTGACCCGGCGGTTTCCATTCATTACCTGTGAATTTCTTCGCGCCCTTCTCTGAGGAGCCTTCTGCTATACAGCATGTTTGGTGATGAGAGATGTGAATTATATAACCTGTGATGACCAGGTGATGACAAATTCCTGGGGCCGGCACTGGGGCGCAGTGGGCTAAGCTTCCGCCTATGGTGTTGGCATCCTATATGGGCACCAGTTTGTGTCCCAGCTGCTTGACTTCCAATCCCAAGTGCTTGGGCCCCTGCACCTGCATGGGAGACCTGGAAGAAGCAACTCCTGGCTCCTGACTTCGGATTGGCCCAGTTCTGGCCGTTGTAGCCATCTGGGGAATGAACCGGCAGATGGAAGACTTCTCTCTCTCCATCTTTCCTTCTCTCTGTAGCTCTACTTCTCAAATCTTTAAAAAAAAAAATATATATATATATATATATATACACATATATACGTATATATACTGTAGAATTCTTGGACCCACTTCTCAGTTACTTTTTTTTTTTTTTTTTTTTTTTGACAGAGTTATAGACAGAGAGAGACAGAAAGAAAGGTCTTCCTTCCACTGGTTCACCCCCTAAATGGCCGCTATGGCTGGCACTGCACCAATCCAAAGCCAGGAGCCAGGTGCTTCCTCCTGGTCTCCCATGCGGGTGCAGGGCCCAAGCACTTGGGCCATCCTCCACTGCACTCCCGGGCCACAGCAGAGAGCTGGACTGGAAGAGGAGCAACCAGGACTAGAACCCGGCACCCCTATGGGATGCTGGCGCCGCAGGCAGAGGATTAACCAAGTGAGCCACAGCGCCGGCCCCATATCTTTCTCTTAAAGCTCAGGAATTGTTTGTTCCAAGCTTGTCTCATACTTGGGGATGCTTAGTCAGAACCAGGGTTTCTAGATAGGACTGAAAGCCGGCTAGCGGATACACTCAGGGTGAGTAAAGTCCATCCGACTGGCGAGATGGAGGAAGTTCACTGCCCGTGAGACGGGACGTCTGGGCGTCGGGCAGGCTCTGGGTGCTGGGTTCAGAGGCTCAGCAGGATCCTCAAGGTCTCGCGCTCTTCCCTGCCGCCGTGGTATCCGCTTCACGGGCGTTTCAGTCCTGAACTTTCTTCCCTCTTACGGTGACTGCCAGCAGCGGTCCCAGCAGGCTGAGGGGCTTCACTCTGGAACACAGGTGCTGGGACAGGGCCACCCTGAAAGCAGCCACTGGCCAGGGACATGGCACGTGCTGGTTGGTTTGGGCTGCACACAGATGTGAAATGACAGGTGCACTTAGAGAAAATTATAGAAAATCACCTAAGGACAAACCCCCTTCACATGGAACCTGTCACCAGGTCCAGTCAGCTCTACCAGCTACTCCCGCCTCCCAGCATGAGGCCACGCCCCGTCACCTCACCTGTTCTGCAGCACAGACTGCCACCTATTTTTCTCGCCTCCGTCCTTGACCCTTGCCAGTCCGTGTTCCTCACAGCAGCAACAATCATCTTTTGATCACTGCCAGTCAGATTTGGCTTCCCTTCCTAAGGCCCTCCTAGCGGCTTGCTTTTGCAGTGGGAACAGCAATCCAGTGTCTTCTGATCCGTAAGATGCCGCGCCGTCTGGCCCCTGCTTGCTTTGTCCGTCCCCGAGTCCCCTTGACCTTTACACGTACTGGCCACGCTTCCTGCATTCCATCCCTTGGACACAGCCCCTGCCTGCTCAGGACTTTCCCATGTGCTAGTGCCTCTGTCCCCTGCATTCCCAGTGATGGTCTCAGTTGTCCCAGAAGCCCCTGTCTCTCCCATCTAAGGGAGCCCTAGAGCCTCACTCTCCAGCCCATTACAACACCTGCTTTCTCACAGTACTTGCACCCGGCTGAAACTGTGATGGGGGCATGGTGGCTGGAAGACACTCCCTCCAGAGCCACAAGTTACTAGAAGTCATCCATCCAGCTCTCTGCCTTCACACACATACAGGACCTGGGCCAGGGAGTGGGGATGCCGTGCACACGGCTGAGGAACGCTGAGGCCCCTGTCCAGGCCTGGGGAGGATGGGAAAGGGGTAAAAGCGGGGCCGCTGCTTCCAGCCTCAGTGGCGCTGCCTCCAACCGTGCGAGCTTAGCTTCTGCTCAGTCTTTGTTTCAGTTTTTCTTCTGTCAAGTGGGGAGAAGGGTGGAGCTTGAGGGTTGAATGAAGGGATGCCTTGAAGCTGGGCAGAGCGAACAGGGAGCCCTCAGCGGGGGCCTGGGGCAGGAGACGGGTCCACCGGGCGGTGGGCCCCAAGGAGCTGCCCTGCCCTCGGCCTGCTTGCCCATCTGCGCCATCCCTAGGACGTGCAAGCTGAGTGTTGTCTCCATGCCACACCCCTAATTAAAGAGGAGAGATGACATCCATGATGGATCATCTAAACATTGCAGGTTCCAAGACCCCTCTCCTGCCGCTCCCCATCCCCCTCTCCACCTCGCCCCCAAAAGCTATCTAAATAAGAACAGATTTTACCACCCACCTAGCGGGTAGGCTCTGCGCTCAGGCTGGGACCAGCTATTTATCCTCTGGCTGCTGCGGGAATTCAACACACACAAATAAAGCTGCGTTTCCAGCCAAGTGTGTGTTTTTCCATCAGCGCAGCCCCGCCTTGCCAGGTTGCCTTGTTTAGGTTGGGGCAGCCTGAGGGAGGGAGGACCGGGAGGGGTGTGGGGCTGTGGTTCCAGAACCTGCTCCCCAGGATGGCCGGCTGCAGGGCAGCGTGCAGTCCAGACTCCACACGGCTGCGGGAGGAGCTGGAGAGAGGCTGGGGCGATGGACACAGCCGTGCCCTGCGGAGAAACACCACGTTCCACTTTGTGCTTGCTTCCTGGCACGATGCTCCTGCCTCCTGCCTCGGTCCCCAGAGCGTGCACAGCCCTCCTCCCACTCGGTTTATATCGGGGATGTCAGGTTACCCGGAGTCTGCCCCCCCACCTCCATCCTGTCCCCCCTCCAGGGGTTTCCTCTCCACGTGCTCATTTTCCTTGTTCACTGTGGGGAGCAATCCGTTACTCGAATTAGGACTTATTCTATGCATCTGCTCTCCCACAATATGGCGCTGGGAGAGAAGTAAACAGCTTCCGCACAGCTGCCTCCAGTTCAACTAATAAACTGTAGGACTTGCTCCTGATTGGAGGAGAGCAGCGTACTCGGCGTGTGGGCAGCCGAGTTGGGATTGGCGGAGGAGGACTATAAAGGAGGAGAGAGACGGCATGCACCAGGAACATCTATGGGGAACATCTAGCTGAAGGAACACCTGTGCAGCCCCCCAGAGAACCGGCCGGCGGTGTGCCGCTCCCCTGCGGAAGTGGGGAATGCGGCCAGGGGGAACTGCCCTTCCACGGAGGTGGAAGGGATAGTAGCCAACCCGGGAAGAACCAGCAGCAATCCCGGGGAGGGCCGAGCAGACGAAAGAACAGCGCAGGGTCCTGTGTCGTTCCTCCACGAAGAGGGGGAGCGACATAATGGTGCCGTGACTCGGATATGAAGCCTAGGCAGGGCTTAGTGTTGCTCCTCCACGAAGAGGGGGAGCGACAGTTCACCTCCCCCCATCCCACATCCGACCAGACTGTGTCCCCTGCCTTCCATCTTTTTATTTTTTTAAGATTTATTTATTTTATTTGAAAGGGTTACAGAGAGGGAGACCACCAGGGCCAGAGACCTTCCATCTGCTGGTAACCAGATGGTCACAACGGCCAGGGCCGGGCCAGGCTGAAGCCAGGAGCCTGGAGCCTCTTCTGGGTCTCCCATGTGGGTGCTGGCACCCAAGCTCTTGGGCCATCCTCTGCTACTTCCCCAGGTGCATTAGCAGGGAGCTGGATCAGAAGTGGATCAGCCAAGTTGAGTCGTAGGCAGAGGCTTAACCTACCATGCCACCATGCCGACCGGAAACTGCTTCAAACAAGGATGTGTCCGAGGGTTCCTAACCCCCAAGCTCCATCAGAGGCAACCTCCGCTAGGGCTGAGACCTTAGTCTCCAGGTTCTCTTGACCTGGGAGTTACTGCTAGGCATCAAGCTAAAGTCTTTATACGAGAAATTTGAAAATCTTTCCAGTAACCTTCAGTGTTCATGTATAACCACTCAGATTTTACTGATGACGGAACTGAGACTCAGAGAAATTGTCAAGAAAACTTACAGGGCCAGTGTTGTGACGCCATGGGTTACGTCGCCGGCTGCGGTGCCAACACCCCCTATAGGAGCACCGGTGTGAGTCCCAGCTGCTCCACTTTTGATCTACTTCTTTGCTAATGCGGCTGGAAAAGCACAGAAGGTGGCCCAAATATTTGGGCCTTTGCCATCCATAAAGGAGACCGGGATGGAGTTCCGGACTCCTGCCTTCAGCCTGCCCAGCCCTGGTGTTGCAGCTGTCTGGGGAGTGACCCAGCAGATGGAAGATCTCTATTTTCCCTTCTCTCTCTCTGTTACTCTTTCAAATAAATAAATATTTTTTAAAAATAATAAAACTAGGGGCTGGCGCTGTGGCACAGTAGGTTAATCCTCTGCCTGTAGTGCTGGCATCCCATATGGGTGCCTGTTGAAGTCCCGGCTGCTCCTCTTCCCATCCAGCTCTCTGCTAATGGCTGGGAAAGCAGTGGAGGATGGCCCAAGTCCTTGGGCCCCTGCACCCACATGGGAGACCCTGAAGAAGCTCCTGGCTCCTGGCTTTGGATTGGCATAGCTCTGGTCATTGTGGCCATTTGGGGAGTGAACCAGCAGATGGAAGACCTCTCTCTCTTGTCTCTCTCCCTCTCACTGTCTGTAACTCTGCCTCTCATCTATATAAATAAAAATTAAAAAAAAATAAAACTTAAGGACTCTTGGCTATTCATGTAAATCTTGATCACATTTATCAACCGTACGGGTTCTATTCTAATGTCTGTACACCTGTCACGCCGGTTCCCCAAGAGCAGCTGTGGGATCCTGGACGAGCTGCTCTCCATCGGCCTACTCCTCTGTACCAGGAGGCAGCGGCTTAGCTGCCTGTGTGGTCTCTCTCAGGGCCAACACCGGGCTGTCCTTTCATTTGGAAGCTCCCTGCTCTGTCCAAGGGTGGTGGACAGAGCCCATGGTCCCCAGGTTCAGGGAGGAAGCCTGCACAGCCGGCCTGGTTACCTCCTGCCTTCCCTTCCCACCCCTCCCCCTCCCCCTCCCCCAGTGTTCTTTTGCCCCCCCCCCCCCCCAAAGGAGCTTCGCCCGCAGGCCCACTGCCCCCAGCCGGTATCTGTCTGGGTATCTGTCTGACAATCTTCCTTGCCTGTCCCCCCACTCCCCTTTAATAACTGCCCTCTTTCACCCCAACTGTTGTTAAGAGGACGGTGGGTTTGCCCCTGGGCCACGGGCGGGAGGTGGTGCAGAGGGGGCTACTAAGGACGCCCGTCCAGGTTCTCCTCCACATAAGTGACAGGAATGCAAGTCTCAAGTGAGTAGGCGGTTACGGTTCACAAGCTGTACTCCAGCCCAGGTACAGGCGCTCAACTCATTGCCATCAGTGTTCGCTGCTTTCCAAGGCGACAACACACACACTGGCCTCGCTACACCCTTGTAGTGTAGACATTCCAGTGCTCCCCTCTCAGCTCCAGCAAAGTTCCCAGGTCAAGTCCCACCGCAGGGCCTGGGGTACGAGCCCCGTCCCTGGACCGAGCACAGTGGCCAGGGGAGAAGGGAAGCTCATTTGGACTGGCTCATATTCCCATCCCGCGGAGCCTGTGTGGGGCCAGCCGCACCTGAACCACGTGCAGCAGGTGGCCCAGGGGGGCTGCCCTAAGGAAAGCCAGACAGATGTCTTCAGAAGAACAGAAGTGACCACCGGACAGGCAAAAGCAACAGGTGGCCGAGACAGTGGGCTATGCCTACCCCGGAGGAATGAGCACCTACGATGGTGGGATTTCCACTGCTGTGGGGGCCAGCGCAGGGGTCAGTACAGAGAGCACCAGGGAACCGATGGTCCCTCAGGTCTCACTGTACTATCACAGGGTGACACAGTGGCAGCTCTTGGGGACAGGAATGGTTTTGTCTCTACCTGATTTACATCTCCTGGCCGAATAGCCCCATTAGGTTGGGAAACAGATTCTTCACGGATATACTCAGGTAAATTTCTTAATTCTCTTTGTTTTCTTCGACAGAAAGTAATCAAGCACCTCTTTGGGCCAGGGCCGGTGCTTAGAGGACTGAAGTGAGAGCGGGGAATGAGCCACGTGGTCCCCGCTGTCTTGGAACTTTCTCGCTATGCCTCCGTAGTGTCCATTCTGAGAGAAGGAGCCCTACCCACAGCCTTCGCTCAAGGGGAAGCCTGGAGTGGTCACTCTTTGTCCGAAATGACCCCACAGAAGCACAGCCATGCACACACTGCAGTTAGTGGGTCTAAGTGTGGTCAGCCCGTTAGTCAACCACTGGCCTACAATCTGGCCTAGCGTAGAGAAAACAGCTGGGCCGCTCAGATTCTCTCAATCTCTCAGGACGCTGCCCTGGGCATTACCAACAGAAAACGAGGCGATTGGTCCAGGATGCATAGAGAGGACCTGAGAAAGCACTGGGACCAGTGAGGTCCGAGCAAGCAGAAGTCGCGCATCATAGCCACAGGCGAGGAGTCGGCAGAAGCAGCCAGGGGGCCGGGGGCCGGGCACAGCGAGTTGGGCTGCGGCCTGTGGCACCAGCAGAGCACGCGAGTGTGGGCTGGAGTCCCAGCTGCTTCCAGTCCAGCTCTCTCTGCTAATGCACCTGGGAAGGCAGCAGAAGACGGCTCAAGTACTCAAGACCCTGCCACTCATATGGGAGACCCAGATGGAGTTCCTGGTTCCTGGTTCCTGGCTCTGGCCTGGCTCAGCCCCAGCCTGGCCGTTCAAGAAGTGAACCAGCAGACGGAAGGTCTCTGTCTTTCCCTGTCACTCTGGCTTTCACATAAATCTTAGAAAAGCAGCAGCAGCAAGACTTGAAAAATCAATCACAAAATTATATTCCTTTGACCCAGAAATTCCACTTCCGGGAATTTATCTTAGAGATATACATGTGCTGAATGACATCCATCCAAGGTTACTGGTAGGGTCACTTGTAAGGGCAAAAGATTAAGCAACCAAAGCTCAATCAGAAGGAATGGTGAGATAAAATTAAGACACATCCACATAATGATACGAGCTGCTGTGAGAGAGAGAGAGTGGGAGACAGCGAGCGAGCGAGCGAGCGAGCTTTCTTCACAGACATGGAAATATCCTTGGGCTATATGAAAATGCGAAAAAGGGGCCGGTGTTTCATCCGGCAGGTTCAGCTACCATCTGCCACACTAGTATCCCATTACTGTGCCTGGGAAGGGCAGCAGAGGACGGCCCAAGTGCCTGGGCCCTGTCACCCGTGCGGGAGACCTGGATGGAGTTCCAGGCTCTCCGCTTCAGCCTGACTCAGCCCATCCACTGTGGCCATCTGGGGAGTGAACCAGCGGACGGACGATCTCTGTCTGTCTCTGCCCCTCTGTCCGTCACCCTGTCTTTCAGATGGAGGAGAGGAGGAAGAGAAGGGGGAGGGAGGGGGAGAAGAAGAGGAAGAGGAAGAGGAAGAAGAAAGTAAAAGAGACTAGTGGAAGTGGTAACTTTGGGAAGTGAGCAAACAGGTCCAGGCAGGGGAGGGGACTGCCACTGATGTGTTATTTGAACCACGTTAATGTCTTTCCTTATTCAAAGATGAGCCCCATCCAAAGCTTGCTACACTACGCAGGTAGGAGGGCGCAGGCGGGTGCGACGGAACGCAGGCAGCCCTAACAAGCTCCGGAGAGCAGTGGGACGGCCGTGGCGCAGTGGCGCAGGTTCCCGCCAGTCGGAGCCCGGAGCCGCTTCAAGTCCAGAATGGCCCTCTGGCTTCCGGTGCCACGGAGCCCAGCCCCACTGCCCTTTCTGACCTTGGGTTTATGGCTTCCCTGGACACTCCACACAGGCACTGTGAAGAGACTTGCGTTCACTGGTGTCGACTCCCGCCTCTTTCTCTCCCCCACGCCGACCAGAGCACCTGAGGCACTGGCCTGCACCGCTGGGGCGGGGGGGCGGGGGGGCACAGGTTGCAGGGCTGGGATGCTTCGGGAAGAGTGAGGACAGGTGCTGTCCCCTCAGGGGCCAGGCGCCGGGTCAGCAGGGCTCTGAGGCTGCTCTGGGGAGTGCGGCGCATGCCCGTGATGGCAGGTTTTTGTTAAACTCGGGGTCCTTCCTTTACCTCGAGAGGTGGGGGGGGGGGGGGCTGCCTGTCTGGCAGGCATCATCCACCCTGAAGCAGGCTTCTGGGAAGATTCCCGAGACGGGAAGTGGGTGAGGAAGCTCAGCTGGGGGGGGGGGGGGTTGGCAAGCTGATTCTCTGAGAATCTCAGGACCAGGAAACCCCAGCGGAAGGCTCGGGTCTGAGCAGCAGACAGCCAGGCTGCTCACTGCTCCTGACTCCTCTCCTGACTTGGCCGGCACACTAAGGCCCTTCAACACGGGTGAGAGGAACTGATTCAATGACTCCAAACTCCAATGCCGAGTCTCCTCCACCGTGCCCCAGACGCCCAGAACCCAGAAGACACCTCGACACCCCGATCCCTCCCTCTCAAGGCAGCCCCCGCTGTCCAGAGCCAGGGCTCCCCCGGGAGCTGCCGGAAGGAGCAGAGCGACACCCGTGCTACTTTACCCGTGCTTTATTTTACAGAAGAACCCAAGTATTTACATCTCGACAATGCTGCCACTTCACACAGCTGCGAGGCCATGCGACTGGGCCCCAGAGGGCTGCAGGGGTTGTGGGCGGGAAAACTTGCTGACCAGAGCAGAGGTAGTTAGAGGAGATGGCATCAGAAGGGATCCAGGCTCTAGCCACCTGCCATCCCTACATACTCAGGCCTGCTCACTGTCAGCTCCTTGCTCTCCCCTCCCTTGTTCTTCAAGCTTTTAATTCTTCCTGCAAAAGGAAACTAGAAGGAGTTTGGGAGGTCAGAGGAGCAGGAGGAGGCAAGGAGAAGGCCTGGCTGGAGGCTCTGTTAATCCCTCGCTCTCCAATCTCAGCTTTGAAGGTTTGGGGTTTTCCTCTCGGCGGGCACACAGCTGCATCGCAAGTCATGGACCCCCTCAGAAGGTCCCCTGCACAAGTCGCGCTAGAGAGGAGGTTGAGGGTGGCACCTGTTGCTGGGGCCAACTTACGCCAAGTCAGCAGCCCCCAGCGTCTCCCCAGCCATGGTGACTGGTGGATGCGTTCCCATGGACACCAGTTTCAAAGGTTTTGTCAACCAAACACAATGCATTTCTACATTGAATAATTTGGCTCCTGATTTCATGATTATTTAAAGACAAATATAAAATGTTTATGCTTTTCCACTGGTCAAAATGGAGACGGCCAAGCAGTCACCTATGGACTTACTAGAAAGTCGGTCAAAACCAGACACTTACTGCACAGTTTGGCTTCGGGTAAAATCACAGCATCTCCTACACTTTTTGGACAATGAAACTATCTCGTGGCAAACAGCCCCACCCCATTCCCGCTTCCTCCACACCTCCCCGCTGACCAGGAGGTCCAGCCCTGGCCCTTGCCCAGATTGCCAGAAGCAGACAGAGAGGTGGCAGCAGTGATCCCCCAGGGCTGCACCCAGAAAGCACTGGCCCCCTTGCCATGGAAGAGGCCACCTACAGGGAACAGTTCCCGTAACTCCTAAACCTGCAACACTCGGCCGCTGCACTGACTCCAACACGGCTCCCTGAAACAGTGAGACACAGGGACCACGCGGTGGTGGGAGAGGAAGGGAGGGAGCAGAGGCCTGGGTGACTGCCCAGAAGTCGAGGCTCCCCCACACCACCCGGCTATGCCATCTTTATCACCCCAGAGAATTCCTGCCCCGCCAAGAATCACCGACTCTCAGTGAGCTGCGGAGGCAGGGGAAGCGCTTTCTTTCACAGGGGTGTCCTAACGGTGGCGCCCCTTGGGGAGAGCCTGGCCGAGGACGGCGGCAGGATCCAGGGCAGCACTGTGCCCCGTTCAGTGTCAGCACTGCAGAGCCCCCGAGCCGACGCTGCTGTGCCCGGAAACCACTCTCGCCTTTGTCCGAGCCTCAGATTCTCTCCCCACATCTGCAAGGATGCCTGGGCTCTCCCCTCCTCACTCTGAGACTGAGTCACATAGAAACACTCAGCAGGGCTGGGTAAACCCTGACGTCATGAGGGGTGCGGCAGAGAGACGTCAGGGGCACCTGCAGGCCTGGGTATCCACAGTGCTGCCTAAAATGCAATACCCACAAGACGCACATCCTTCCTCTTTGCTGGCTAACGGCTTGTTCTCCCCCAGAGAAAGCAGGACCAGGCTAGCCACAGAGGTGGCAGGCAGCATCTGGAGGAGAACCACAGGATGGCCACTCAGCCAGAGGGCACCCAGCCAGCCAGAGTCCCTTGACCCTCTCGCTGGGGCAGAAGTTTTCCTGGTGCCTGGGGGTGGGGAGGGGGCTGGAGGCACACTCAGGGACACCTTTCTTCCCACCCCAACTCGGGCTGAGGCTGCAGCCATGATACAGGCTCCTCCCCATGCCTCCCTGGGTAAGGAGGAGGCTTAGGAGGGGCAGTGTGGAGGTGGGGAGGGTCATCATTGACCTCTGACCCTTCACCCTGGGTTGGGGGGCTTTTCAGAAGTGGTGCCATCTTGTGATGCTGTGGGGTGAGCACGTAGGCGGTACGGAGAGAGCAACGCTAAGTGTCATGAGCTATTAGCCATGACACTTCTATGAGAAGCAACAACTGGCCGTCAGACAGTTTGGGGGAACGTGGTTAAGTGAAGTTCAACAGATTTTACGGGTGCAGGACCTCTCAGGGCTGCACCTACGCCAACAGGTCCCCTGAAACTGTGTGATCTCTTCCAAAGCTGACTTTAACAGAAAGTGCTTTGGTGTGGCATGCGTCAAGATTAACGAGGCACAGAACACACTTACATCTCATTCATGAGTCCCACGGGAGATGCCCACATGCCTTTGTGGTCCCCTCCCAGGCCCCTCTCCGTGGGGCCTCCCTGCCTGCTGTGCTGCGAGCCTGAGCCTGCGCAGCCCCAAAACCCCTCTGCTGGCTTTTATTCCCATCGTGTCACTCAAGCAGACAGACTTCCAGGTCCCTCGTCCATGGCCTCCGGCATGGCAAGAAAGAGGCCCGGCACGACGGTGAGGCTGAGGAAGGGCGAAAGGGAACTGGGCCAAGACGCCCTGGTTGGCTACGGCTGGGGGAGAGGGAGCAGTGGGGCCGCACGTGGCCATCCTGCCACGGAGCCCACTGCTGAGTTTTGGTTGTGTTCATTGTACAAGCAGCCATCGTTCACGGAGGACGGCGGGAGGGCGGGCGGAGGAGACGTGGAGACAGGCGAGGGGACGGCTACACGTGCGAGCCGAAGGCCCCGCTAGAGTGCCGGAAGGCCCTGCCTGGGGGTGGAGGGGCGCCCTCTGCCTTCAGCAGCAGTTCGCCATCCACGGGGGGTGGTGGCTTCCCAGAGCAGGGCCCCTCTGGCTCTGCACAATGGCTGCTCTCCAGGCTTGGGGCTCCTGGCTGCTGACAGGGGACGCGGGTCACTGAGGGGAAGCCATAGGTCTCCAGCCCAGGCGGCCGCCCAGCCTCGGAGGCATCCAGGACGATGTCCACGTCAGAGAAGGCCACCAGAGCCTGGGTGGACTCACAGGAGCTCTTCTCCAGCTCCCGGGCAGCAGCACAGGCTAGGGACCCTGGGCTCCCGGTGCAGGGCCAGAGCCGCCGAAGGTCATCCCGGAAGTGGGGGTTGAAGAGCAGGTAGAGCAGCGGGTTCAGGCAGGCAGGCAGGGGCAGCACCACCAGCAGGACAGACTTGACAGCCTCAGGGGTGACAGGGAAGAGGCCCAGCATGGAGGCGACGCAGAGGAAGGCCACGGGACAGTAGAGGAGCCCATCGGCGAAGATGAGCCAGGCCACGTGCCTCACCATTGCGCAGTCCCACACGGCCTCCAGGTCGCTGCGCGGCAGGTCGCAGTAGAGTTTGATGTAGGCCCCGGCCACGACCAGGAAGCAGAAGGAGTTCATCATGACCAGGGCCACGGCGAAGCCCAGGGCCGCCGGCTGGCCCTCGGCTGGGGCATAAGGCAGGCAAAGCGGGGAGGCCCCGTAGTCTCCCACGGAGGCAAGGGGCAGGGCTGCGGCCAGCCCTGCCAGCATCAGGCAGCCCAGGGCCCCGGCGCGGACGCTGCCCGGGGAGGGGGCCTTCCCGTAGGCTCGGACGCAGGAGACAGAGACGCTGCACTGCACGGCGGCCAGCGTGAGCAGCAACACGGAGGCCTCCGACCCCAGGACCGCCAGGAAGCCCGTGGCGCGGCAGCCCAGCCCCATCTCCCAGCGGGCTCCGTACTCGGCGAACTGGCCGAAGGTCAGGGCGTCCACTGAGGCGAGGAGGCCGCAGGAAATTCCAGTTAGGGCGTTGGCGCCGGCAATGGCACCTGTGACAAACTTCACCGGGGGCAGGGGCGCGGGCCCGCCAGCAAACACAGTCAGCAGCACCAGCCCGTTGCAGAGCACGGAGAGCGACGCGATGGCCCACACGGCCAGGCGGACGCCCCAGCTCTCAAAGAGGTGCTCACAGGGCTTGAAGGGGCCTGCGGGAGAGAGGATCACACATCACCGCCAGGCCAGAGGCCCCTCGGCACCGTCCTGGGGGAGGCCAGCCTCTGCAGGTCTCACGGTGGGGGACTCCTGGCTGGGGCTGGGTGGGGGGAGACGACGGGACAAACACAGGTCTTCTAACGAGCTGCATATGAGATGAGTATTTACCCTCCTCCTGGTTTCACACAGAAAACAGAAACATATGTATACCCAGGATAACACAGCGCTAACTCAGGCACCGAGCAAGGCAGCCTGTCCGCGGAGCGGTCTCTGGAGGAAAGGAAGGGACGAGACGTCATCAAGTAGCTGAGGGCATCAGGCTGGGGCTGGGTGGGAGCAGAGACACGGAGACGGGAGGGCCCTG
The DNA here is from genome assembly GCF_051225735.1 of Oryctolagus cuniculus. NCBI lineage: Eukaryota > Metazoa > Chordata > Mammalia > Lagomorpha > Leporidae > Oryctolagus > Oryctolagus cuniculus. Next base: position 18,137,288 of record NC_142879.1, on the reverse strand, counting down.
ACAGCCACCATCCTATGACCCCCAGACAGCGCTCAGCCGTCCACTGAGGTAGCGCGGAGGAACCCTTACTGGGCGCTGGGCCAGGCTGCCTCTCCCCTGTCCTGAGGGGGTACAGACCCTCTCGGATCCTCATCAGCCCATCAGCAAAGCAAGTAATCAAAACACAGAGGACCTCTGGGGTTTTCCAACTGGCACCCACGCTACATGGGTGATAGCCTGCTGTTTCCCGTCTCTCCCGAGTCTGTTCTTAAATTCCCTTGTAACTTGGCACTTACTATAATATCTTCATTTCCTTTGGCTACAAACTTGTTCTTCAATGTATTTCTAGGTAGCTTGGGAATTTGAAAGGTTTTTCTGTGAGCTTTTTTTAAAAAAAAATCAGGCATTTTTCTGATTACCAAATAATAGTTGGTAATTACAGAAAATTTGAAAATATAGCATGGGAAAAATAAAACTGTTTATGAATTTACCTTTCAGAGCAAACTCTGTATTTTGGGGATGTTTCCTTTCAGTGAAAAAAATTACGTGTGTGTGTGTGTGTGTGTGTGTTAACTACACTGGGATTCTATTGTATATAGCCTTTTATTCCCTTTAAGTTAAAATTTTATAATACACCTTTCCCATAGCCTTATATTTCCCCAAAGCGTCTTTTCAATGTGTAATAAATACTCCATCACGTGATGTACCATAACTTACTTGACCATTTGTATGAGAGATTTTAAAAGGAAGTTCAAGTTGGACCTTGTCTATTGGCACATCCTCTTTCCTTCCTCCCTGATGACTGCCAGTTTTCAGAGGGGAAATTTCTGTGGCAGTGGGAATGAAGCCTGTGGGTTTCCAAATCAGAGACACCACCTGCAGCCCCCAGGCTGGGCCGTGCTCTGGCCTTGGGCTGGCACTAGGGGGCGTGCTGCTCTCACCGAGCACTGAGAGCTGGTATCCCGCAAGATCAGGCAGGCATTCATCAGGCTTTGGGAGGCAGGGGGAGCAGGCCAACGGGCCTGAGTCGAGGAAAGGAGGAGAACTGGGAAGTGAGGGTGGGACGAAGAAGCAGCAGCACACCCTTCATCCCTTCATTGCCTCGTGCTCATGAGAACAGCTCCTGGCCTGCAGGCACCCAGCTGCTGCCTCCTGGGGGCGCTTGTTAGCGTTTCGTGAGCAAGGACAGACACTTGTTCACTCTATCCCAGGCTGAACTGCACCAAGCAGAAAGGGGAGGTTCTTTCCTTCTGGAAGCCAGCTGGACTTAGGGCAGACTCTAAAGGAGGCCTCCTCTGCCGTAAGGGTTACACGGAACCCAAGGGGCTCCCTGGGGGTCCTGCCGAGAGCTCCCCCGCGGAGTTAACAGGGACAACAGTCTTCCCGGGATGGGGAATTCGCCCTTCCATGACCTGGCAGAGGCCCAGCGGCTCCAGGCTCTCACGGTGTGGGCCTCGGATGAAGGAGCGCTCGGAAGCTATGGGGTCAGGCGATTCTTTCCTGCTTCCCCTACCGAGGGCAGGCTTCTCCCGGACGCACAGTCTCAACCTGGCTGACTCACTCAGGCTGCCTGACCGCCCCCGGGCCGAGGGAACTGCAGCAGACTGCCCTGTCCTAGCAGGTTGGGTGTCGGCAGAGACGGTGCCAGGCCGAGCTGGCATCTCATCCACGTGGCCGCGTGCCCCTCCCCCAGCCCTGGGGACATGTCCCTCACCTGGCACTGGGCTACACTGGACACTGGGGTGTGGCTTTGAGTCCTCCATCTCCAGCTGGAGCTCTTCCAGGTCCAGGTCATCTGCGAAGGGAGATGAGAAAGTGGCCTGGGTCGTGGGTCTTGGTGTCACTGTCCAAATGCCCACGCCTTTAAGTAGTGGTTCCAGACCGGCACTGGTCATCCCTGGCGCCCTGCTCATCCGTTTTTGCTCTCTGGCCAGCTCCCTCTTACCCACACCACGGGGCTCAGCCACTTTGCCTGTCCTGCACAGCAAAGGCCTTGCGAGCCTTGCTCCGTCAAGGACTAAGAGTGCTCTGTGCCGCCTCCAGTCGGCCTCCGTCCACGAGGTGCCTCTGAGAGTCCAGGTGCCACCACCGTGACACTGCGAGCAAGTGACTGCGAGGTCCCCTTGCTCTGGCCAGGCTGCCTGTGACATCCACATCCAGTGTGAACACACACATGAAAGGGACGTCCGGGAGCTGTGGTGTGTTCAGAAGTGAGCTAGGGAAATCGAGGAGCAGGAGCCATTTGAATGAGAAACAGGCTGGGGTGTTTCGGGTGTTTCATTTGGAGAAAACAGGAGTAAGTGGGGACGTAATGGCTGTGCTCAGAGAGCTGCAGGCCTACTGGGCAGGAAGGAGTAACATTTCTACATGCTGATTTTTTGAATTCTTAAAATCGCCTTCACTTATATTTAAAAGACAGAGAGACAGAGAAGGGGAGAGACAGAGATTCCATCCACTGGTTCACGCTCCAAATGCCTACAACAGTCGGAGCTGTACCAGGCCGGAGCTAGGAGCCTGGAACTCAGTACAGCCCTCACATACGGGTGGCAGGGACCCAAGTCTAGGGGCCTAGACATCATCAGCTGCCTTCCTTCCCAGGTGCATTATCAGGAAACTGGATCAGAAGTGGAACAGCTGGCCCCAGACGTGGCTCACTTGGTTACTCCTCCGCCTGTGGCGCCGGCATCCTATATGGGCGCCAGTTCTAGTCCCGGTTGTTCTTCTTCCAATCCAGCTCTCTGCTGTGACCCGGGAAGGCAGTAGAGGATGGCCCAAGTGCTTGGGCCCCTGCACCCGCAAAGAAGCTCCTGGCTCCTGGCTTCGAATCGGTGCAGCGCTGGCCGTAGTGGCCATTTGGGAAGTAAAACAACAGAAGGAAGACCTTTCTCTTTCTCTCTGTCTATAACTCTACCTGTCAAAGAAAAAAAAAAAAAAAGAAGAAGAAGAAGAAGTGGAACAGCCAGGACTCAAACCAGGCACTCAATGTGGTGTGCAGGAGGCATCCCAGGTGGCCTCATAACTGCTGTGCAAACACCTGTGGTCCTGACACACGCTGGTCTTTCCCAGGGGGTAGAACTAGCATCAGTGGGTGGATTGTAGATGGAGGCAAATTATTATTCAGATGGAGACGGTCTAGTTCTTGCTAAGAATAGATCCCCACAAGCAGGGTTATCTGACAAAGGAGCACCTTTCCTTCAACAAATGCCCTGGAGGGCCCACGGGTGCTGTATGCAATGCTGACAAAATCCAGGCACTAAGGCCGGCACTGGGCTGCAGCAGGTTAAGCCACTGCTTCCCACAGGGGTGCCCAATTGCGTCCCAGCTGCTCCACTTCTGATCCAGCTCCCTGCTAATGTGCCTGGGAAAGCAGCATAAGATGGCCCAAGTCCTTGGGCCCCGGCATCCACATGGGAGACCTGGATGAAACTCCTGGCTCCTGGCTTCGGCCTGGCCCAGCCCTGGTCATGGTGGCCATTTGGGGAGTGAACCAGCAGATGGAAAATCAATCTCTCTCTCTCTTCCTCTCCCCTCCCTCTCTCTCTCTCTCTCCTCCCCTCTCCCCCACCTCTCCTGCTCTGTAGCTCTGACTTTCAAATACATAAATAAACCTTTACAACAAAGTCAGGCACTGGACAAGGGCAGGAGAATGCAAGGGTGAAAGACATGCCCGTGCTCCCCGGGAGTGCGTGGAGACACAGGAAGCCGACTGTGATGCTCACGGGCTCCGTCAGCACACAGGTCCACTCCGTGGCCCTGAGCTCTTACTGTGCCTCGCGCGGAGCCCTCATCTTCACGGCCTCACCAGCCTCACAGCAGCTGAGCGGGGCACGTGACAGGTTGGGAAGCTGAGGCTCATCAAGGGGGTGTGGCTTGCCCAGTCTCACAGCCAGAACTCAGAGTCCGCGTGGTCAGCCTCGACACTCCCCAAGGTGAGGCACTGTTTATTGGGGCAGTCAGGGAGTGGGAGGGTTGGAGGGTCTGTGCAGATCTAAGATTTGCTCACTGGAGACACTGAACGGCAAATCCCCCAGTGGAAGGGCGCGCCAGCACGCTGAGTCAGGGACAGACGAGACCATCTGCACCGTTCCTTCCAGCTCTGAGTCTAGGCTTTAATTCTCTGGTCCCAGGAAATGAGATTAGGGACATCTTTGAATCAAATGGAATTTTTTTGCTTATTTCCTATTGCAGTAGTTCTTTTCCAAGATTTATTGTGGTGTAGTGGGTACAGCTGCTGTCTGCGATGCTGTCATCTCACATGGGCACTGGTCTGAGACTTGACTGCTCCACTTCTGCTCCAGCTCCCTATTAATGCACCTGGGAAAGCACTGGAAGGTGGCTCAAGTGTTTAGGCCTCTGCACCATGTGGGAGACCTGGAAGAAGCTCCCGGCTTCAGCCTGGCCCAGCACCAACTGTTGCAGCCATCTGGGGAGTTAACCAGTGGATAGAAGATCTCTCCTTTTCTGTCTGTCTGTCTCTGTAAACTCTGCCTTTCAAATTATCTATCTATCTATCTATCTATCTATCTATCATATCATAGCATAGCATAGATAGATAGATAGATAGATAGAATATCTTTCATCAACTGGTTTACTCCCCAGATGGCTCCAACAGCTGGGGCTGGGCCAGGCTAAAGCCAGGAGCCAGGAGCTTCATCCGAGTTTCCTATGTGGGTGCAGGGGCCCAAGTACTTGGGCCATCCTCTGCTGCTTTCCCAAGCACACAAGTAGGGAACTGGATTGGAAGTGGAGCAGCCAGGACTTGAATTGGCACCCACAGGGGATGCCAGCATCACAGGAGGTGGCTTATCCGGCTACACCACAATGCTGGCCCCAGTATTTATTTTTTTTTCTTTTAAGATTTATTTATTTATGTGAAAGGCAGAGTTTCAGAGAGATATCTTCTGTCCACTGATTCACTCCCCAAATGGCCCAATGGCCAGGGCTAGGCCAGGATGAAACTAGGGGCCTAGAACTCTATCAGAGTCTCCTACATGGGTGGCAGGGGCCCAAGCACTTGGGCCATCTTCCGCTGCTTTCCCAGGCGCATTAGCAGGGAGCTGGATTGGAAACAGAGCAGCCAGGACTCAAACCGGCGCTCCGATATGGGATGCCAATGTCGCAGTGGCAGCCTGTCGCCTGCCCCGTGATACTGCCCCAGGCAGTGTTTCTCAAACTAGGGCCTCTGACCTCCGCTGGATCATGGGTGTCTCAGGGGTTCATAAATTCTACAATGTGAATTTTGAAATGAAAATCTAAAACATAATCTATAAAGGCAAAACATTTTTCTGCAGCAATACTCCATCACTTACTCTTTCTAAGTTTCTTTTCTTTCTTTCTTTTTTTTTTTTTTTTTTTTTTGACAGGCAGAGTTAGTGAGAGAGAGAGAGACAGAGAGAAAGGTCTTCCTTCCGTTGGTCCACCCCCCCATATGGCCGCTATGGATGGCGCGCTGCGCCCATCCAAAGACAGGAGCCAGGTACCTCCTCCTGGTTGCCCTTGCGGGTGCAGGGCCCAAGCACTTGGGCCACCCTCCACTGCCTTCCACTGCTGGACTGGAAGAGGAGCAACTGGGACAGAATCCGGCGCCCCGACCAGGACTAGAACCCGGGGTGTCGGCGCTGCAGGTGGAGGATTAGCCAAGTGAGCCGCGGCGCCGGCCTCTTTCTAAGTTTCTTTTTTTTTTTTTTTTTTTTTTTTGACAGGCAGAGTGGACAGTGAGAGAGAGAGACAGAGAGAAAGGTCTTCCTTTTGCCGTTGGTTCACCCTCCAATGGCCGCCGCTGCAGCCGGCGCACCGCGCTGATCCTGGCAGGAGCCAGGAGCCAGGTGCTTTTCCTGGTCTCCCATGGGGTGCAGGGCCCAAGCACCTGGGCCATCCTCCACTGCACTCCCTGGCCATAGCAGAGAGCTGGCCTGGAAGAGGGGCAACCGGGACAGAATCCGGCGCCCCAACCGGGACTAGAACCCGGTGTGCCGGCGCCGCAAGGTGGAGGATTAGCCTATTGAGCCACGGCGCCGGCTTCTAAGTTTCTTGAGTCAGGCTGGGAAAGGGGTCTAGAGAGCTGATGGTGCGGGAGAATTGCTCGGCTCAAAAAGATGTTTCTATGTGGACAGGTTTAAGGGGCAGCTCTGCCGCTGTGCAGGTCAAGGACAGGTGGTCTTGTCTGTTGCACGTGTCCCCAGCGTTGGCTCAGAAGGTCTGTTTCCCGAGCAGATCTCTCCCCCCACTTGGAGAATAAACACATCCCATTGGGAGTTTTCGCAGGAGTCAGGACGGCTGCGGAGGCGCCCTGGCCCCACAGCGTCAGGGCGGGCAGGAGGCCGAGGTGTGCCCGCAGCCTGGAATTTCCACCCCTCCCTCCCTTTCATTCCCTTCCAGAAGCAGACAGATCTGGCCTGCGCCACACGGGCCCTTCCCAGCTCTCCACCATGGAGCTCAGCAATTCTGTGAAATCAAAATGCATGAATGAAATACAAGGGGTGAAACCCGCGGACTCCGTCTGAGGCTGGGAAAGTCACAGCCAAGGTGTTAAGTAACCACTCTTCAAACGAGGAGGAAATCGAATCTGGCTGGCGCAGCAGCTCCTGGCTTTCCTGCTCGGGGCTCATTAGTTCTCACAGGAAGTGGGGGGCCCTGCCCCAGCTCCCGTTACAGGCGGCAGGCAGCCTGCGAGCTCGACGCCCTGTGGTTCTCCAAGGCCTAAGCCTGGTGGAAAGTTTCACCTTGAGGAAGGAAAGTTTCCATTCCGCCTTCCAGGCCCCTGAGGGAGTGTACAGCAGACATCCGGGAATGTCCCCTGGGGACAGCCGTCTGCGGCCCAGAGCCGGCCGGGCTGCTGGGCTCCTCCTCACTGAGTCCTTGGACCCCCCCCCCCTCCAGGGAGGTGCCATGGTTCCCCGAGAGGGAGCTCCCAGAGACCCCGGGGTGCCCACCCAGCATCCTGAACCACACCACCACATGCTCCCTACACAGGTACCCGAGGGTACCCGTCTGCAGTAGCAGCGTAACTTTGCCATTTCTGGAATCTTCTAATCCTCCCCCAAGCCTGTGAGAGAGGCATCACCTGTCTCATTTAAAGATAAAGAAACTGAGGCTCAGGAAGGCTAGGTAGCCCTTCCAGGGCCAGCCGCCGGTGAGTGGTTGGGGGCTTGGGGCCCAGTCTGCCTACACCATCCTGACAAGTCTTCCTTGTACGTTTAGATTGGATTTTTCTGCTTAGCTTCTCCATCGAGAGAGCGGACAGAGGGAATTAGGGGCGGAAAAAGAAATCCCTAGAACAGGGGCCCCTTCCCCTTTCCCTCCCCTTTCTCTGGTTCTGCTTGGGTTCCGTGATGTGGGTCGGGTCGGGGAGCCCTCCTCTCACCCTGTATCAAGGACTCCACTTAGAAGGCCTCTCAGAACCCCTCTGGACGCTTGCCTTTAACCTTTGCCTTTCACCCCAAAGACCGATCTGCCCGAGACGCGTGCACCATGCTGGCCCTTCCCAGCGAGGCCCTTTTGTTCCTAGTGGCCGCCCAAGTCTCCCTCTCAGACTCAGGGGACACACTGGGGGTGCAGGATGGACTCAGCCGTTCCTCTCGGTTCTAGAACATATTATAAGTGGATTTTTTTTCTTCCTGGAAGCAGGGTTAATCCAATTGACTTAATTCAATACTACTTGGCTCAGGTCGGTGAAATAATAGGTCTGTCTTCTCAGAGAATGCCCTAAGGTTGAAGGGCCCTTGTGACGGGGAGGCAGCCACAGAGCCAAAACACACGAGCTGCAGGGCAGGGGACTGAAGTGCGACAGTGCCTGTTCCCGCTGTGAACCACAGAGGGCTGGGCAGATATGGAGACCCCGCTCCTGGCTCTGTTACCATCACCACTTCCTGCAAGCACCTTTGGGTGTAGCCTCTGAGGGACAAGGCAGCAACAGTGGTAGAATTTCCTCCCAGGTCAAAAGCAGCCGTGCACCCCAGAGCTCCCCTCTGTAGCCCCCTAAAAGTCCCTTTTGGGCCCCCCAAGCCTCCTCTCTAACTTCCTCTCCACGCCCCCATCCTGCCCAGCCCAGAATCCCCATCACTCACAGTGGCTCTCTGCTGGTCCAGCAAGGAGGCCCAAGGGCCTCTTTGGAGCCTCTTCGTCATCAAGGTGCAAGTCCTGGACCTCCCACTGCCCAGAGGCCTTGAAGAAGCTGGCGCAGACACCATAGGCACAGCACTGGTAGGCATAAGGCACCTCCAGGATCCTGGGTGGAGGAGGGGAGACGGGCCACCTTAGCATGTTTGGGGTCCAAGACTTTAGCTTGAGTTAGGCGAGCTCCAGCCCAGGGATTGGGTACCGGGAAGCTGCCCTTCGACACCAAAGTTCTCCGTCACTGTGCAGGCAGCCCCGGCTTCCGGCACAAGCCTTGCAGCTGGACCCCTGACCCAAGGGCTCCGGGCATGCTCCAGGCTTCTCTCCATTCATCCCCAGACGGGGAAGGCAGGGCAGCAGGAAGTTGCCCGTTGTCTGAGGAGCGCCCTCAGCAGACGGGGAGTGGGAGCAGCTTCTCCAAGCCCACACAGCAGCGTCCCAGGCTGCAACTCCTTTATACGAGGCAGGGATTCTTCTAGGGACTCTACCCTTGCCCTCAGAGAGACCACTGCCCTTCCTCCAGCACGGCGCACGTTGGAACTGGAGCCTGGGCCCTCTGAGGAGGAGGGCAGATGCCCTGGGGCATCTCATTAGCGTGCAGCAGACAAGGCCTGGGCCACACAGGCTGGGAGGCGGCGGCAGCTGCTGTGGCACGAGGAGGCCTGGATGTCATTAGCACCAGGGCCTGGCTGTGCAGCGCGTTCCCCACTCATCAATGCCCTGGGCTCTGCCCTCACTCCAGGGGCCCTGATGTGGCCCCAGGGAGGACCGAGAGTCTGGGTGTGGGGACAAGGCAGGAGTGAGGGGCCCGAGGGTCCAAGGCTCCTGATGTTGGTACCTGGGGCCAGGGAAATGCTACAGGGAGATGAGGTAGAAGGGGAGGCATATGCGGGGGCCCCAGCTAGGCGGGGAGGAAGTCGGATGGGCCCTTCCTAACGCCAGGCCGCCAGGTTCTCTCAGGGTGAGGCCTGCAGCTCCCAGCTCCCTCCCCGCGCCCCCGGCCCTCACCTCAGTTTCGGGAAACTGTCCTTGGAGAAAGCCTGGGACAGAGCCAGGTTCCCTTTGAGCTTCAGGTGCATCAGGCCCCCGAGGCCGGCCAGGGGCAGCGCAGTCAGCTGGTTGTCTGTCAGGTCCCTAGGACAGTGGATGGTCAGGGTTACTGGCAGCCGGTGGCATGGCTGAAGGGCGGGGCTGGGCTGAGGGTGTGGCCAGAGTGCCTGGGCTGGAGGCAAGTGGAGAGGAGCACAGGGCAGGAGATGAGCAGAGCAGGAAGGGGCAGGAGAGGGCCAGAGCGGCTGGAGGCACCGTCCACAGCTCAGCCACTCGCTGGGGCTGACTATACCAGGCGGTGCTAATTCAGGCCAAGCCACCCCAACGGGTAGGCACTACTCGCCTACAACCACAGCCCCTGTGTGCAGGTCTGAGCCCCAGCCAGGAATCGCTGCCCACCCAACCCAGGGACCTGCCTGCCGCCAGCCCCCTCCCCTGCCTCCCCGTGGCTTTTCTGATGACACAAGAGGCCAGGGCTGGGGACTGCACAGAGCTGCTCGGCCGGCTCCCAGCAGGGATTCCGTCACCCATCCTGTCTGGCCGTGCCTGCTTTGAAGCCAGAGGTGAGGCTGTGCGTGGTCCTCTGTCGGAGACACGTTAGTGGAAGCCAGGGCTCTAAAGCAAACACCACGACCACAGACTGTGCGTCGTGGAAACAGCCCTGGACTGGACGGCAGGAAACCTGGCACTGTCACCGACTCACTGTGTAACCAAAGGGAGTCACAAATCTGCCTGCATTTCAATGTCCTCATCTTTCAAAGGGATATAAATAACTGCCCTACCTACCTGGCAGGAGCAGAGCAAACAAGACAGGGGAGAGAGTGGTGGGAGTTCTGCAAGGCACCAAGGCACGGCCCGGAGCCCAGAGAGCAGCGGCGGGGGGAGGGACTGTGTTCTGTCTGGGAGGCCCAGGCTCTGGGCTTTGGCGTGGGCACACGTCTGCCCCTGAGCCTTGGAGGCCTCTGTGGAGTGAGGGGCTGGGGCTGTTTGGTCTTTAGGAGGCTTCTCATTGATCACGGAAGGTCTGGGGCTGGGAGAACAAGGCCTCGGACACACAGCTGGCCAAGCCCACAGGCAGGGGCCCTTGTGCAGTGAATAACCTGAGTTACAGGCCGCAGCAGCCCCACCGAGGGGCCCCTCCAGCCCTGACATGCTGACCATGGAGCCAGCACGGCCGGCTGCCTGTTTACATCCCAGGCTGCTTAGAGGGCCGGGGTCTCCTGCTGCCCACAGAATGGCAGCCCCCTAGAGTAACGCTCAAACAGGAGTTCCCCGGGGCCATGGCTACTCCAGTTGCTGCCACCCTCCTGTGTCGTGAAGGAGTTCCAGACCCTGCATCCTCTTCCTCAGTGGGTGCAGAGGCTGGAGGGGGCAGGAGCAGGGCGCATGCGAGGTCTGAGGCTACCAAAACGTCGCCACAGCCCATCAGCAGCTGATGTCCTGGAGCTTGCAGGAGGCGGCCTCTGTTTCTCAGGCCCCGCTGTCAAGCACGCTGTCTGAATGACTGATTAGGCTAGAGGCTTTCTCCCTGGGACGCTGGCCTCACTTGGATGCATGTCCCTGCCCTGGGCAGCCCTCCTGCTCCCACCCACCAGCCGCAGTCCCCACGGGTCCCCGGAACACTGGAGGAGGGTGCAGCGGGCACTCACAGCTTGACCAGTGAGCGCAGGGTCGAGAAGGCCTCAGGGTGGATGGACCGGATGGCGTTGTAGCTCAGGTCCCTGCGGACAGAAAGGGTGTGACAGGGCAGTGACCTGGTCAGGGCTCACCGCTCCCAACCTGGGCTCTCCCTCACAGTCCCCGTCTGACCTGCCCCAGCAGCAGTAACCTTAGTCTTTTGGGGAAGGGACCTGCTGCTGCCCAGCTCCTGGCTGGACGGGGACCTACAGCGTGGCCCCCGGTCTCGGGGCCTGCGGGATACCAGCTGCAGAAGCCATCTGTGCATGTGACTGGGCAGTAGGAGGTGGCGGGCAACGTCCCGTGTGTTGAAAACGCACATGTGTGCTGTGGGTATGAACGGGCCTGGCCGGGGGGCAGGGGCTCCCCCAGGGCCCACCCTGGGTGCTGTGAGTACTCACAGGGTTTGCAGGGAGCTCAGCTGGCTGAAGGTGTCGGCTCTGATTTCCCAGATGCGGTTGTGTTGGAGGCCACTAGGGCAGCAAGAGAGGCTGGGTGAGCCCGCGGGCTCAGGCCCTGGCCGTGTTCCACACCCCCCAAGCACTGAGAGGAAGAAAGGAGAGCCCCCCACTTCTCCTGGCACGGGAAGAAAGGGCCCAGCCCGCAGAAGTCACCAGAATTACAGGGAACACAAGGGGATCCGGTTGCCTTGGGTAAGTGGGTCAGGAGACAAAGCCACAAAACCATCCCTGTGGCCCAAAAGGGAGTCAGCTTCCAGTGTTCCCACCGGGCCTGGCTCTCAGCCCAGCCGAACGGCCCCACGGTGCCCACCCTCTGTCACCATGGGTCCTCCAGACCCTAGGCCAGGAGCAGAGACAGCCCAAGTGACTGGCCAAGCTGAGAAACAGGACCTGGGCAAGAGCAGAGACCCTCCTCCTTCCACCCAGAGGGCACAGAGCCTCCAGTAGCCCCAGAGGCGTTGTTCTGGGGAGAAGCAGCAGACACACACAGCAGCCTGGGTGAACGGAGCTGAGAGCATTTTCAGAGTGATTTTCCTCCCGGAACTGGAGCCCCAGGTTTGTTCTTGCACGTAGGATTGTGCCTGTCTGTGCCCTGTGCACCCATATGCACATGTGTGTTCACGGGGTGCAGAAATGAGCCAGCGTGTTCCCACATGCAGGGCACACGGAGCTCTGCCGTGTGTGCCCCTCCGCTCACCACTGCATTTCTATGCTGCTGTTGACTCTCAAAGAGCCACCTGAGACTGCTGTGGGCGCCAGTGCCAGTGGCTGTCACCTGCTGTGGGTCCCAACTCCCAGCCCTGCCCCACCACTGAGCCAATGCGGAGAGGGAGAAAGGTCCCTCTGTGCCTTGGCCCTCGCTGAGCCCTGCTCTCCACCCTGCCCAGCCTTTCTCCTGCCCCCAGACTCACATTTCCTCCAACTTCTGACACCTGTGCAGGCTGGGCAGCTCCTCGATCTGGTTGTGAGACAGCTCCCTGCGGAGAGAGAAAGGCCGGGGGGGGGGGGGGTGTGTGGGGGGTGTGTGGTCAAGCAGGGCTATGAGAAGGCCGCAGGGGCAGCCACAGTGGCTCAGCCCGGGCTGGGCTTTCCTGCCAGGCAGCCGAGGGCTGGGTCATGACTGTGGACACGCGGCAGGCAGACTTCTCTGCGCTTCCCCTGCTGAGTCCCGCTCCGCACTGGGCCTGGGTGGGGTGGACTTAGCAGTTCTCACAGGAGGACCTTCGATCCAAGGGAAGGCCTGGGGGAAGGGGAACAGGAAGGGAGGGGGCGTGGAGACAAGGAAGGCAGCAGAGTGGGGTCTGCGGCACGAGACAGACAGCAGGCAACACTCAGGCAGTACTGAGCCATCTGGACAAGGCCAAATCGAGCTGGTGGCATCTCCGCCCACTGCTCACGGAGTCGGCAGGCAAGGTCCAAGCAGGGGCCCTCGGTGAGCAAATCATTCGACAGACGAGAGACTGAGGCCCAGACAGAGCACAGGGCCTCCCCAGGGCGCACTGCCAGTCAGTGGCAAGGTGGGGCTGGAGCCTACGTCCAGCTCCTCCCATGTGCCAGGCATCAGTGCACCCATCTCCGGCTGTGGGGTCAGGGTCCCCGGGGAGAGGCCTCAGGTCCAGGTGAGAGTCAAGGGGGAGTGGAGCACGCCCTCCATGGTCCCAGAAGGCACTGGTTTTCTGGCCATTTATTGAGTACCACTGTGTGCTGGGTGATTTGTGTGTGGTTTTACAGCCCTCACACATTTGCCCACATTCTACAGATGGGAAACTTGACGCTCAGAGTCATGCGAGTCCAACAGTCAGTCAGTGACAGACTGACCTTGGGGGTAAGCAGGTGTGACTTCAGAAACCACTGGCGGACAGGGCAGCCCCCCCACCCCCCACCCCAGGCAGGTTCTCAGCAGGAGCCTAGGCCACCCCACTCTTCAGAACGAGGTGTGACCAAGTGCAACAGAAGCGGGGAGGCCTTCTTTGCTGGAGGGGCGGGGGCCCAGCGCCAAGACTCTAGAATGCTTGGGAGTCACTCACAGGACCCGGAGCCTGGGCAGCTGTTGGCACAGCCCTGGTGGGAGCAGCCGGATGCCTGCACGGGTCAGGGTCCTGCCGGGAGAACAGACACAGAGCTGGTACAAGGCCCAGGGCCCTGCCATTCCCAGCCACCCGTCTCCAGTTCTGGGAGAACAGAGCTGGGCAGGGGGTGGGGCTGCCATGACAGAGAGGAGGCAGGCGGGGGAGGGGTGAGAAGCAGGGGGCTGGGGGCAGGGAGTGCAGAGGGACAGGTCCTGCAGGCCCAGCCCTGCCCCACCTACCCTGCTCTGTCCCCACCCCATGTCCCGGAATGGGCTCCAGCAGCACTGGGCCTGTGACACAGGGACCACCTCCTCTCTGCTCTAGGGGACTTGGAGAGGAGGGATGGCTGGGGCAGGGAGCAGAGGACACAGCCCCAGTGGGGCCATGGGAATGAAGCCCAGAGCTTTCTCCCTGTGCCCTAGGGGAGAAAGACAAGTAGGGAAAGGAGGGAGGAGCAGGGGCAGAGTGGCCAGGGACATGGGGGCAGCTTGGAACATGGGCTTGGCTTAGGGACAGGGTGTCCCCAGAAAGACTCGAGGCCAAGGTCATCCCTTGGGGATGAAATTTTCCATGTGCCAGCGAATCCAGGGGAAGACAATAGAGGCCCAGAGAATTCCAGCCCTAGCAATGCCAGAAAGGGGTCGTGGGTCGTGGGGCGGGACAGTTGGCTTTTCCGCACACCCACCCTCCTCATTCATTCATGTAAAAGGCACCAAGGGGGGCTGGGGCTGTGGTGTAGTGGGCGGAGCTGCCACCTGCAATGCTGGCATCCCATGTGGGCACTGGTTCGTGCACTGGCTTCTCTGCTTCTGATCCAGCTCTCTGCTAATATCCTTGGGAAAGCAGCGGAGGATGGCCCAACTGCTTGGGCTCCTGCCACCCATGTGAGAGACCCAGATGAAGTTCCTGGCTCCTGGCTTTGACCTGGCCCAGCCCTAGTCTGGGGAGTAAACCAGTGGATGGAAGATCTCTCTGTCTGTGTAACTCTGACTTTCAAATAAACAAATCTTAAAAAAAAAAAAAAAAAAAAAAAAAGGAATCAGGGCTAGTGCTGTGGCACAGCAGGTTAAAGCCCCGGCCTGCAACATCAGCGTTCCATATGGGCACTAGTTCGAGTCCCAGCTGCTCCACTTCCAATCCAGCTCTCTGCTAATGTGCCTGGGAAAGCAGCAGAGCATGGCCCAAGTGCTTGGATCCCTGTACCCACATGGGAGACCTGGATGAAGCTCTTGGCTCCTGGCCTCAGATCGGATTGGTTCTGCTCCGGATGTTGCAGCCATTTGGGGAGTGAAGCAGCAGATGGAAGACCTCTCTCTCTCTCTCTCTCTCTCTCTCTCTCTGCTTCTGCCTCTCTGTAACTCTGCCTTTCAAATAAATAAATAAATCTTTTAAAAACAGGCATTGGGGGTCTACTATGCTCTGGCATCCCTTCCCTCACTCTACAGAATGTTATAGAAAATATGAAAATGGCTTTTGGGGAATCAAGGTTCAGAAAGGCCATGGGCCCTTCCTTCCCCATCACGGGTCCTCCATGCACCTGCAGCTCGAGGTCAGGAACCTTGAACACATCCCTGAAAAATCCCAGGGAGAAGGCCCAGCCTTCTCACTCCCATCTCCCCGGCTACCCCTGGCCTTATCTGCAGGCAAAGCCACATAAGGAGATGGTGTAGGCCCAGGAGCCCCCAGCAGATGAGGGAAGTGGAGTGCAAGGGGGTGGCAAGAGCTGCAGGGGTGAGGCTGTGGAGACGGAGCAGGTGGAGGAAGAGAACTCACTCACAGGGTCTCCAGGCTGGTGGTGCCCTTGAGATCGGGGAACTCCTGGATATCCGTGGCACCATTCAAGGATCTGGAAGCATAGACAAGCAGCTCTGAGGGGCAGGGTCAGCGCACCACCACCCTGGGCGCTCGGCCTCTGTCTTCTCCTCTCTCAGGGACTCCACCCCAACCTCTCTCAAATCAACCTCTCCAGCCCAGGTGGAGGGTGAGCCATGCTTAGCAGCTTTCTTCTTTTCCTTTTTTTTTTTTTTTTTTTTAATCTTTTTTTAAATACAGAGACAGACAGACAGATCTCCCATCTGCTGGTTCACTCCTCAAATGCTCCCAACAGTCATGGCTGGGCCAGGCCAAACCCAGGAGCCAGGAACTCCATCTGCGTCCCCTGAACAGGTGGCATGGACCCAGCTACTGAGACAACACCTGCTGCCTCCCAGGACGTGTGTTAGCAGGAAGCTGGCACTGGAAGCAGAACCAAAACTTGAGCCCAGGTACTGTGATATGGGATGCAGCATCCTAAGTGGCATCTTAACTGTTGCACCTGCACTGGCCCCAGCCATTTTCTTAAGTTGGCCCAGCCAATGCTAACCCCAGATAGAACCAGGCAACTTCATCACTCAAGCCTCAGGCTGCAAAACAACACAGCCAAGGCCTCTGTGCTTCTAAAAAGGCCCTGGCTGCTAGGGTTTGCTTCTTAGAGCCTGACATCAGGTGGGCCCCACGTTGTCATCGGCTGGGGTTAATTAGCGCCCCATCAGTTTTCTGAACCTGCTTTAGGTTGCTGGCTTTCCCTTCCCCATCTTTCCTTTGCACAGAGCCTGCATGCAACAGGAACGTGTCAAAGACCCCCAGGAGGCTGTGTGAGGTGCAGCGATGAGCCTGGGGTGCTGGGAGCGGAGGGACCTGCATTCACGCCTGATCAGGATTGGAGGGCCTCAGCTGCTGTCTGTGAAATGGACTGAGAGCGCCTACCTCCAGGGTTAGATGAAGACAAAATGTGACCATGAACCTGAAAGTGAAGCCTGTGCTTTGGAGTATTGGTTGTGTGTTGACGCTCTGGTAGGCGGAGAGCAAGGCACCAGGAAGTGGGAACTGGGGTGGGGATTAAAAGAATGGGGGAGGGGAAACAAAGGTGCATTAGGACGGCACAGCAAGCACCAAAGGGGTCTGTGTTGCAAGGCCTTGGGAAACCAGCCTTGGGCCTTCCAGCAGCTACTTATGGAATGGCTGCTGCTCCCAGGAACAGGAGGAAAGCAGAGGCCAGCAAAGACCACGGAGAAGGGTCTCATTCTTCAACGCGAGAGCTGGTGGGTGGACAGAGGCCATGGAGTCCAGACAGTTCTGGGGATTGGTCTGAGCCAAGTGGAGGCCTGTGGCCCTGAAGAACACGTTGCCTCCAGGGGGGGTGAGCTGTGCAGGGAGAGACTGGCAGGTGGGCAGCAGGAGCGCGGGAAGGAGTGGGGCAGCGGGCGGGGGGAGCAGAGATCCAGACCCTGGTGGCCTCCCGGTGCCAACTCACAGTGTGTGCAGCTTCGGCAGGTCCTGGAACGCCGACCTTCCCACAGACTGGATTGGGTTATCATAAAAGTGTCTGCAAAAAAGAACCAAACCCTGAGTTCCCTTTTTCATCCCTTTCAGCTAGGACCATCCTCTGCTTTCTTCTCTTCCCAGGGGAGACCCCAGAAAGACCACTGAGAGGAAGGCCACCCCTCGTCCACTCCTGCCTCCCCCGCTGCTGTCCTCCCCAAACACCACTCAGCACCAGGAGCCCAGAGAGCCACTCACATGGTCTGCAGCAGAGGGTTCCCCACGAAGGCCTTTTCTGGAATAGCCTTGATGTTGTTGTTGTGGAATCCTCTGGAAGACAGCACCCAGGGGGCAGTGAGGGCTTGGATGGGAGTGTGGAATGGCAGGGACTCCACGGGGCTTTCAGACAGCCCACCAGACAGGCCGTAGGACCAAAGGGACGCCAGCCGGGGGTCCCAGGCTCCAGTCCTGCCTGGGGCTTGTCTTCTTGTACAACAACACACACACCCCTCCTGCCCCCTAACAGGTGGGGAAGAGTGAGCAGTGGTACCCCGGGCTGCAGGCCTCAGGAAGCCTGGGAGAGCAACTCCAGAGCAAGAGGCTGGATCCGGGCCCAAGGGGGTACCCTCTCCTTGGTCACTGGTGGCAGGAGCCCAGGTGGGTCCCACAGAGGGGGCCATGCAGGAAGGAAAGCGGACCCCCTGGGAGACTCCTCTCGTGGAGTCCCCGAGATGAAGAAGCCTAGGAGTGTCCATCATGGCGGGAGGGCTCAGGCCCGAATCTGGGGGTGGGTGGAGTGCTGGGGAGAGGGGGAAGGAGACATCCCGCCAAGGCAGGAAGCCAGGAATTCTGTGTCTGGTGTGTTGGGATGAACGTTTCAGAAGAAAACACGTTGGGGGAAAGCGCCTAACCTGTGCTGGGCCCCTCTCACTCACCTGCGCTCAGGCAGGTTTCCGGCTGCTCTCTGCGTCGCCCTGCCTCTGCCCACCTGGCTCGTCCTCCTGCTGTCCCACCACTATTCGCACCTTCGTGCTCTCTCCCTCACGCCTCACCTTGGACACCCCCAGCCAATGCCACCCTCCTGGGCCTGCTTGTTCATTCATTCGTTTGTCCCTTCTTTTTATGCATTACGCTTTTAATTTTTAAAAATTTAACCGATACATAAAAATTATACATATTTATATGGTGCCCTGTGACGTTTTACCACATGTATACATGTGTAATGTCCAACTCAGGGTAGTCATATCTCCCTCCTCAAATATATGCCCTTTCTTTATGGTGAAAACATTGAAAATTCATATATACATACATATATATACATATAAAGAGAGAGAGATGGCATATCATCACTCACAGCCACCCTACACTGCCCCACAGAACCTCATAACTCCTCTCTCCTATCTAACTAGAACTGAGTCCCCACCAATCAACCTTTCACTGTCCCTCTCTGCCTGGTCCCTACTCCCCAGCCCCCATTCTACATTCAACTCCCATGACGTCAACTCACGTAGACCCCACATGTGAATGAGGTCAGGTGGTGCTTGTCTTTCTTTCTTTCTTTTTTTTTTTTTTTTTTTTACGATTTATTTATTTATTTGAAAGGCAGAGTTACAGAGAGGCAGAGGCAGAGAGAGAGAGAGAGAAAGAGATCCTCCATCTGCCATTTCACTCCCCAGATGGCTGCAACAGTCAGAGCTGTGCTGATTCGAAGCCAGAAGCCAGGAGCTTCCTCTGGGTCTCCCACACGGGTGCAGGGGTCCAAGGACTTGGGCCATCTTTCACTGCTTTCCCAGGCCATAGCAGAGAGCTGGATCAGAAATGGAGCAGCCAAGAATTGAACCAGCACCCATATGGGATGCCAGCACTGCAGGCAGTGACTTTACCCGCTATGCCACAGCGCTGGCCCCTGGTGCTTGTCTTTCTAGGCTCGGCTTATCTCACTTACATAATGACCTCTGAGTCACTCATATTTTTTCAAACACTTTCTTTTATCAATTGCTGGGCCAAGCCTTGAGAAATTTAGAAATTTGTAAGACAGAGGCCCCTGCTCAAGCAGCTTTTCCTTAATTGTTCATTGAAAGAAACATAAGTGTTTGGGGGCTGGCACTGTGCCACAGTGAGTTAAAGCCCCAGCCTGCAGAACCAGCATCCATATGGGCGCCAATTCGAGTCTCAGCTGTTCCTCTTCCAATCCAGCTCTCTGCTATGGCCCGGGAAAGCGGAGAAGATGGCCCAAATCCTTGGGCCCCTGCACCTGCGTGGGAGACCCAGAAAAAGCTCCTGGCTCCTGGTTTCAGATCATCTCAGCTCTGGCCATTGCAGTCATTTGGGGGAGTGACCAGCAGAATGGAAGACCTCTCTCTCTCTGGCTCTACCTCTCTCTATAACTCCTTCAAATAAATAAAATAATTCTTAAAAAAAAAAAAAGAAACATAAATGTTTGGATGACAGCTGAATGATGGGTGGGTAAGAGGGATGGATGGATGGATGGGTGGATGATGGCTTGGTGAAGGATGAGTAGGTGAATGGATGGACATATGGATGGATGAATGGATTGGTGGATTGACGGGTGGGTAGATGGGTAGATGGTTGGATGGAAGTTTGTATGAATGGGTATATGATGCATGCGTATATGTATGTATGGGTGGGTGGATATATATATATGTATGTATGTATGGGTGGGTGGATATATGTATGTATGTATGTATGTATGGGTGGGTGGATATATGTATGTACGTATGTATGTATGTGTCGATGTATGGATGGTAGATGCATGGATGGGTGGATGGATGGACGGACACATACACACTCACACACCCCCCATATGTGTATCTTCTCACTCCTGCTGACGGAGGTCTCTGCTTTTTCTTCCCTAATGCGTCTGCATACCCCGTTCCATTGGTGCCTTCTGGATTGCTCAGATTCCCTTCTTCTCATGTTTTAGCTCAAAGGGAAAAATATCAGACCTTGGTGACTCACGGGCAGTAGAGGACTCCCAGTAGTTTCTCATTCACACCCTTTCTTCCAGGTGGCCCAGCTGCTCATTTTTAAAATTCATTATTTGAAAGGCAGAATGACAGAGAGAGAGAGGGAGAGAGAGAGAGAGATCTTCCATCTGCTAGCTCATTCCCCAGTGTCTTCAGGAGCCAGGCCTCCCATGTGAGTGGCAGGAACTCAAACACCTGCGCCATCATCTGCTGCTTCCCAGGTGCATTAGCAGGAAGCTAGACCGGAAGCAGAGCAGCCACGACTCAAACCAGGCTCTCTAATGTGGACGTCCCAAGTGGCAGCTTAACCCACTGTGCCACATGTCTGCTCCGTCCCTGGCTGTTATTATCTGCTGCCCACATCTGACATTCGTACCTTCAAAGGAGGGTGGCATGGGGCTGGTGCTGTAGGTCTTCCGTGGTGCATATAAAGATTCTGTGCTGCCTAAAAGCTGGGGACCCTGCATGAGTGTGCAGGCCACCTTAATCTGGTCTCACTCTAGCATTGTAATAGGTCTCCTAGATCCCCGAGAGTGTCCTCTCCAGGCGGGCTGGCCTCCCTCTGGTGACCATCCCCAACTCAGCTTCTGTTTGCATCATCATCTGCCCTGTCTGTCTGGAATCCCTCTCTTCCTCCCCTGCTTACCCTTCAGCATCTGTCTCAGGGTGCATCACTCCACAGTCATCTTCCTATGCTGCGACTACTAACTTTTAGGGGCACCATGATAGCCTGTTTGTGCTGTCTCCTGCTTTACACGGGTTACTTTGTGTCCTTGGCAAAACTGAAGGAACCTGGGGGAGGGCCGTGTCTGTCTTACCCTTTGTGTTCAGCACCAGCATGCCCTGGGCATCCGGGGTGCCCAGTGAAGACTGAAATGGAATGGCCAATAGTGGCTGTGGGAAAGCAGAGGCAACTTCTCAGGCCCCCAGGCAGAAGGTGCTGAGGAGTGGCTGTGTACACCAGCCCCCAGTTCCTCTCCTCATTCTTCTCTGGACACACCCCGCTGAGGTGGGAGCAGTGCCAGGCGCAGGCTGCAGGAAGTGGCTTGTGCCATGTGTCTTCCTGGGCTGGAAGGCCCAGGGCCATTTCTGTTGGTGACACACCCGTAGGAAATGTTCAAAGTCAAGCTAATGAGGCCTGTGACTACTTAGAGCTGCCCCAGGGACTTCGCACAGCTACGGCTTTTGCAAGAACCACGGGAGATGGGGAGGTGAGGGCACAAGGGAGCTGGCCCAGGCTGGCTGCAGCCCCCATCCTTGAGGGGTGAGGACACCCACAGAAACCAGCAGAGGAGCTTACAGTTCCTGCAGTCTGCCCAGGGTCCGGATGGCCACGGGGAACTCCTGCAGCTCATTATAGTTCAGGTCCCTGGAACAGAAAGCAGAGCAGTCGTGAGAGCAGAGGCTTAACGGGGCATGTCAGGGTCCCTGAGAAACGGAAACTTGGCTCCGGGCTTGGCCAGGGAGATGGCTTTCCAATCTGTTGGATCCAGCTGCTGATGTCTGGAAACACATTTTTGGAATGTTTGCACTCCTTTCCTGCTCCACAAATCCTCAGACTGCAGTCTTCCCGGCAACAGACTGTTTAGAAGGGGGGACACATTTCAGGGGTGTGGAAACCTGGGCCCATCTCCCTAAGCGTACAGTCTCCATCAGCCCAAGAAAGCATCTCAAGGTGTTTTTTTAAAAATTTTTTTGAAAGGCAGAGAGAGAAAGAGCTATAGATGGAGAGATTTTTCCATCTACCTGCTCACTCCCTACATGTCTGAAACAGCCTGGGCCAGGCTAAAGCCAGAAGCTCAGAACCCAATCCAGGTCTCCCACATGGGTGGCAAGAATCCATCTACTTGAACCTGCTGCTTCCCAGGTGCACGTTGGCAGGGAGCTGGTACTGGGAGTGAAGTCAGGAGCGAAACGCAAGCACTCTGGTGTGGGACGCAGGCATCCCAAGCAACTTAACCACTGTGCCCCTATTTTTTATTTTTAATTGACACATAGTTGAATGATCTTTAGCACTCTGTTACTAGTACTAGAGATTCCAGAAAGTTCCTTGGCTGCCCGCAGCTCTTGCTGTTGTCTTCTATAAACATGGGCCGTGTTTTGGGGCTGGGATTGTGGTGCAGTAGGTGAAGCCGCCACTTGCAACTGGTATCCCATATGGGAGAGTGTCAGTTCTAGAAGTGCCAGTTTGAGTCCCACCTACTTCACTTTTAAAAAAAAAAAAAATATTTATTTATTTATTTGAAAGGCAGAATTACAGAGAGACAGAGGCAGAGAGAGAGAGAGAGAGAGATCCTCCATCTCCCATTTTACTTCCCAGATGGCCACAACAGGCAGAGCTGGGCTGATCTGAAGCCAGGAGCCAGGAGCTTCCTCCGGGTCTCCCACGTGGGTGCAGGGACCAGAGGACTTGGGCCATCTTCCACTGCTTTCCCAGGCCACAGCAGAGAGCTGGATCAGAAGTGGAGCAGCCAGGACTCAAATTGGCTCCCATACGGGATGCTGGCACCGCAGATGGCAGCTTCATCCACTACACAGTGTTAGCCCCTACTCCACTTCTGATCCAGCTCTTGCTAATGCTGCCGGGAAGGCAGCAGAGGTTGGCCCGGTGCTTGGTTCCCTGCCACCGATGTGGAGTTCTAGGCTCCTGGCCTAGTCCTGGCTATGGCAGCCAACCGGGGAGCAAACCAGCAGCAGATGGAGGATCTCTTTCTCTCTCCTGTCACTGCCTTTCAAATAAATAAATAAAGCTTAAGAAAAAAGAATATAAATGGGCAGGGTTTTTACCTTTATTCTCTCTTAGCCTCTTCTGCATTTCCACTTTTATTACACATCACGTATATCATCAGAAAGCAACAGCTAACTGTACAAAGGAAGGGCGATACAAGTTGACCTGGATGTGGAGTGTTTGAGTCAGCTTTTCATTATTTTAACTCAATTACTCGGCAGGAAAAGGTTGATTTCAGCCTACAGTTTGGAGGTTCACAATTCAAGATCAGGTGGCTCCACTGGTCTGACGCCTGGTGGAGGCCAGCCGTGGTGGAGCAGATGCCGAGCGATCACGCGGCGAGCCAGGAAGCAGAGATACGGAAGGAATTCTCTTCCTTGACCATCCTTGTGGTCTTTCCAAGCGTCTATCACCAGGCACCGCCCCAGCCACGCACCCCGCTCCAATCACTCCCCCAGGGCCCAGTGCCGGGGCTGTCACTGGACCCAGCCACCTCCCTGACCCCTCACCGGGAGCATTCATCCATTTGCCATGAACGGAAGATGGTGGGGTTCAGGGGTTCACACGTCTGCATGATTCCGGGAACAGGTTCTGTTCAGTCCACAGCACAGCGACACGGTGGTTCCAATCAACTTAGTGGGGACTTAGAAGGCACAACCTCTCAGGAGCAAGTGACAGCACTTTTCAGAGGAAAGGATTGGCACTCAGGGACTCCAAGTCTAGGACTCTCACCCTACAGAAAAGTCTGTATCTGTGTGGAAAGGAACAGGATACTTCAAAAAGTTCATGGAAAATGAAATTAAAGATGTTTATTTTGCTGCCAAAAATTAAAATTGTACATATAAGGGTTCTTCAAAAAGGTCATGGAAGATGAATACTATGAAAAAACTATACATAGATTTCAAAGAATTTTGCGATAAAATAAAACTTATCTTTCAATTATATTTTCCATGAACTTTTTGAAGTACCCTTGCATTTGTATAAAGATGCTCATAACAGCACTGTTTAGGCAACAGAGGCAAATGCTGACCCATGAGTCATCACAGCTTTGTTCCTTCAACTCTTTCAAGGGGCTTCTGTTTGTGGCTATGACAAGGCCAGGGAGGGAGGAAAATGGGAAGAGGCCAAGGGAAAATTTGATTTTCATCAGCAGATTTAGAACTGCTTGTGACAAACAGCCCAGAGCCCCCAAGGCAGGCGAGGCCTGCAGAAAGGGCGGGACGTCCAGGAGAGACCAGGAAGTGGAGAGTAAGAGCGACCGAGGACTTGCAGGGGTTTGCCTGTGCTGGAGCTGGGCCCCCTGTCTACCAGCGCCATGAGCACCTTAGGAAGAGGGAGCGACTTTCGAAATGTTAAAGTAGGCTTTCGTTTTCCTCGGTTGTCAGTGAGTTGGCCCCCTGTGAAACGTGCCTGACTTGGGGAGAGGGTCTCAACGCCCCTAAAATCTTGTTGCTGGGACACCTGGTCCCAGGCTCTGGTGATGGGAGGGAGGAGAAACAGGGGGACTGCTCAGACACTTCCCGCTCAGCCTCAAATGCTCAAAACCATCTCTTCAGTCTTTTTTTTTTTTTTTTTTTTTTTTTTTTTTTTATTTAAAAGGCAGAGTTATAGGGGAGAGAGGGAGTGAGGGAGGGAGAGAGGGAGAGAGAGAGAAAGAGATCTTCCATCCAATGCTTCACTCCGCAAATTGTTGCAATAGCCAGGTCAGGGCCAGGCCAAAGCCAGGAGCCAGGAGCTTCCTCCAGGTCTCCCACGCGGGTGCAGGGACCCAAGCACTTGGGCCATCCTCCACTGCTTTCCCAGGCATATTAGCAGGGAGATGGAGCAGAAGCAGAGCAGCCGGGACTTGAACTGGTGCCTGTACGGGATGCTGGGGCTGCAGGTGGTGGCCTAACTCATTAGGCCACAGCGCCGGCCCCAAGACCATCTTCTCAGTCTTGAAGCCACCCGGCGGGTGGGTGTTTGTTGTGGAGGTTAGGATGGGACTTGGGATGCCTGCACTCCACGTCGGAATGCCTGGATTTGAGTCCTGGCTCTGCTCAACAGTTGAAGTTCCAACTGTTGTGGGCATCTGGGAAATGAGCTAGTGGATGGGCGATGTCTCTCCGTCTCTTTCTGTCACCCTCTCTTCCAAATAAATAAAATCAAGCTACCCTTGGCCTGACCGCTTTCACAGCTGTCCAGAGCCAGGGCAGGGGCACCACGTGGAGGCCCTTTAATTACAGCATGACTTGGCAGGCTCTGCTGGATAAATACCGTGTTAACACGGAGATAATGACAGGCTCCCCTGCATGACAGGGTCATTACACTTAATAGTCCGCATGTAGAGCCAGAAACCCAGCTCAAGGGTCAGAGAGCAGTGACAAGCGACTGGCAGCCAGTGAGCCAGGTAATTGTCCCCTTACATACATGCGCTAATTACCCGATTGCCCGCAGACTGCCCCGGCGATCTTGGGTAATTGCAACATAAACCCCTTCTGCTCTGCCTGCTCTGCTCCGTTCTTCAGTGAGCCAGACAGCTCTGCCCCCCACGCTCCAAACACAGAGAGGCAAGGATGTAGTCGAGCTGAGCTCAGGAGCGTGCAAAGCTCTTCCGCTGAAACCAGAGGCCCCGGAGCTGGAGGCAGAAGATTCTCAGATGCTGCAGTTGCCGGTGCTCTCCCAGGGGCTCCAGGACATGGGGTTGGGAGAGAGAAGGATGGAGGTCACAGGGATGAAGGAGGGGCCCCTGTTGATCCTAAGATGCATCAATGTCTCCCTTTCAACCTGGCTCAGGTCACTGAGGAATTCTCTGTTGCCCAAGGATAACTAGATTTGCCTTAGTACTGTGGACGTACCTTCATTCAAAGCCTTAGTATTGCATTATTCTCTCAAATCGCCTTGGTCTGGCCTCAGAGCCTTTGCTTGCTCTTCCTCCTGCCTGGAACACACTTCCCCTGATGAGTTTATGGCTCACACCCACCACTTCACTGGGTCTCTGCCCAAGCTACACCTCATCAGCAAGGCCTTCCCTGACCTCTCTAAGTTAGTGTGGCCAGGGCTGGGCATTCAGCCCAATGGGTAGGACACCAGTTAAGACGCCTGCATCCCACATCAGAGTACCTGAATCTGACACCTGGCTCCGGCTCCCGATTCCAGTTTTCTGCTGATGCAGATCCCAGGGGGCAGCAGTGGTAGCTCCAGTGGCTACGTCCCTGACACACACGTGGGAGAACTGCACCAAGTCCCCAGCTCCCAGCTTCAGCCACAATCAGGGGTCACTGTGAGTATCTGGGGTGTGAACCAGGGGATGGGAGCTTACTCTCTCCTTACCTCTCAAATTAAATAAATAAATAAAAATTTGAAAATAAAAGAGCACAGCCATTCATTTTTTCCCTCCCCAGTGCAATAGATTAAAAGTGGCCACAAATCCTCTGTCTCCTATTAAGAAGTGGCCTCTGACTTGAGACTGGGCTGAGCTTGTAACCAGTGTTGACCAACTGAATGAGGCAGAAGGGATCTGCTGTGACCTGGTCCAAGGTCACACGAGCCTCACAGTCTCTGCCTTTGAAATTTTAAAATGCTCCCATCGACACGTAAGGAAGCCCAGGCTGGACTCTTGAATGGTGAGAGCCACATGGAGAGACAGGGCCAGCCAATGGCTAGCAGCAGTGTCACAGGCCCGTGTATGCGTCTGTCTTGGACCCCCTAAATCTAGTTAAGGATCCACATGCCAACAGCCCCATGAGTAGTGGAAGAATCACCCTGGTGAGCCAGCCAAGCCATGGGTTCAGGGGAAATAATAAAGTACTGTTTTCTTGAATTTCTTTATTTACTGATTTATTTGAGAGGCAGAGAGAGAGCGAGAGAGAGACAAACAGAGAGCTCCCATCAGCTGGTTCACCCCCAAATGCCCACAATGGCTGGGACTGTGCCAGCCCAAATTCAGGAGCCAGAAATGCAAACCAGGTCTCCCTCATGGTTGCCAGGAAGCAAACTCCTGGGGCCATCACCTCTGCTTCTTAGGGGGTTGCAGGAGCAGCAGGCAGGACGGGGCACCCCCAGGAGGGCTGCAGACTTCTCAGCCAGCACCTTCATGGCTCGGCTTCACGCCCATCCCTCCGGTGTTATTTTGAGCCATGAAGGTTTGGATCATTTGTTCAATAGCAATAGATAAAAAGATACCCTGCCTTCTTTATCTTCCCAACATTTATTGCTACCTGACATCTATTTGCTTATATTCTTCCCACCCAACCAGAATGAAAGTAACTTGAAAATAGGATCTTTGTCTGCTAAAACACACCAGAATAATACCTGGCACAGAGGAGGAGCTCAAAAGATTCTGGATGAATAAATGAAAAGGTCTAAATACATTCATTAATGAAAAAAAAAAACCTATGTTCAAAAGGACATGGGACACTTGGCTGGTGCCACGGTGGCACGTGGTAGTCCTGAGTGGGACTGTTGGGCCTGCCCAGAGCCACGGAGCATATGGCAGGGGCCTCATGCAACTCTGCTATCGCTGAGGCCTTATACTGCTTATTGGACCCATGTCCAGGCAGCCAAACTGAGTGGTTCCAGTCCTCCTTGGCAGTTTCTGGTCAGGAATTTTGCCAGCAGTGGTCAGACAGACAGTGAGGAAAAGACATGTGTGCGAGAAGGCTGCTTTCATAGAGAAACGTGGGAGAATAAAATTTGTACAAACGTCAAAGTGAGCCCTGCAACCGCCATGCCCGTGGGGTGGCCTGAATCTTCCCATTCGGATGTCTACAGATTCAGTGGCCTGCGTTATCGTCACAGTCCTGCTTTGCTTGGAGCCTGTAGATGAGATCCCTGCCTCTGACTGTCCAGGGGACGAGTTTGTG
Source organism: Oryctolagus cuniculus (assembly GCF_051225735.1). Lineage (NCBI taxonomy): Eukaryota > Metazoa > Chordata > Mammalia > Lagomorpha > Leporidae > Oryctolagus > Oryctolagus cuniculus. The sequence continues at coordinate 18,110,078 of NC_142879.1, read as the reverse complement.
CAACTCCCTCTGCCCTGATGAATTCAACGCTGCGCCACAGCTGCTTGTTGCCAAATGTCCCAAAATACACGAAGAATTTTGTTAGATGGGAGGAGCGGGGGGGCTGGAGAGATGGGTGGAATCACTCCTGTCTAGATAAATGCACAAGGCAACAGGCTGAGCACCCTGGGCAGTGCACAGTGGGTGCTGAATGTACTGAGCACCAGCACCTTCAGGGACTATGGCCAGCATGAAGCTGGGAAGGCCAGAAGTGTGCAGACTAAACTCCCGAACCAGGTCTTGTTGGTCAGGCAGGATTTCAGTAAGAAGGGATGGGTGGACGAAGCAGGGAGAGCATGATTGAGAGGAAGCAAGGAGTTGGTGCTGTGGTGTAGTGGGCTGTCTCTGCCTACAGTGCCGGCATCCCATATGGCACTGGTTCAAGTCCCAGCTGCTCCACTTCCGAGCCAGCTCTCTGCTACGGCCTGGAAAGCAGCAGAAGATGGCCCAAGCACTTGGGCCCCTGCACCTGTGTGGGAGACCTGGAGGGGGCTCCTGGCTCCTGGCTTCAGATGGGCCCAGCTCCAGCCATTGGAGCGCTTGGGGAGCGACCCAGCAGATGGACTCTTATACACCCATCTATCTGGCACCCTCACCTCTAGGCCACTGTGGGATAACATGAGTTGAGCACTGACTACGCACCAGCTCCTAAGTGCTTTGGTTGAATGATCTCTTAAGAGAGCCTTGGGAGATGGCTATCACTATTATACCCATTTTACAGTTGATGGAAGTGAGACACAAAGATTCAGTCACTCAATCATGCACATGTGATCCATGGCTGTGACAGGATCACCTTATGTCTGTCCAACTGCACCTTCTCCTTTCTCCATAACTGAGCTGTCCAATAACCACGCGTACTTACTAAATTAAAAACAATCAAGAAATTCAGCTCACAGTTTTACCAGCCGCACTTCAGGTGCTCAATGGCAACCTGCGGTTAGCGCCCATCTTACCAGAAGCACACATGTAGCACGTGTCCATCTCTGCAGGAAAGCCTATCAGATCGCCCCATCCTATCACAACACAAGGAACTGCCAGGGATATAACTAGAGTGTGTTTCCCAGCCTCCCACGCGGCAGCTTCTCACCCAAGAAGGTGGGCAGAGATGGCGCCAGCCACTTCTACTCCACGCTCTACATATCAGCCGGCCCGTCCTCTCCGTGGTCTCTCTACCCTTTCTCCAGCTACATGACAAACGCCGTCAGGCCCTGTGGCGGGCGAGATCTGAAGAAGCCAGGTTCCTCAGTCGCCACCTGGAAGCGGGCCTCCAGCCAGGAAGAAACACCCTCCTTCTGTTACATGATCCAGAAACACACTTCTGTGTTCCAGCCATTGTTTTGGTCCATTTATTAAAGCAACTTAGCCTCCCCTCACTCACTCAGTGTCACAGCTGAGATTTGAACCCTGGCAGTTTGAGCTCGGAGCCCATACTTGCAGCCACTACACATCTGCCAGGAAGACCTCCTTAACACACAGAGGCTGCCATTCTCCTGCCGAACACTCTGAAAAGGCTTCCAGAATGAGGTGCAGAGGCCTCCGTGGGCACCAGCGCCCTGCACTCCTCCTTCAGCTGCACCCACCGTCTCAGGCCTCCCTGTGCTGTCCGTCCCTGGAGGGTTTCCCTGTGCCAGTGTGCTCCCAGCCTGGGGTGCCCTCTGCCCACATCCTCAGCTGCTGAAATCCTGGTCATCCTTTGAAGTCTGGCTCAAGTGTACCTCTCCCCGTGAGTCCAGCCTCGCCCTGCAATCCCAGTGAGTCACTCTCTCGGCATTTTCTGGTGCTTTCTCCCTCAGCGCGCACAGCGCGGGTCTGGGAAGGATGACGGCAGGGTAATCACAGTAATCACTGGGCGACAGCCGTGGTTCCAGGTGATTTACATACATTAATTCACTTGGTCCCCAGCATGCCAAGCCTTTGAGGTCGGTACCATTATTACCTCCATTTTTCAGATGAGAAATGGAAACAGAGAGGTAATCTCTTGGCCACAGTTCCAGAGCCAGACGCGGGAGAGCCGGGAGCGAAGCCCGGGCAGTCCGGAGAGGGGTTATCTGCGTATCATCTCCTCCACAAGACAGGGAGCTTGCTGAGGTCAGGGAGCATTTGGGTTCACTTTCGGACCCCCCTCTTCCCCGCGGCCAGGAAGGGAGCCACGTGTGTGAATGCTCGTTGTGGAAGATGCTCATGCGAGCCCCCGGACAAGGTGCTGGGATGCAGGTGCCTTTAGCCTTTGGGCAGTGCCTTGGCCTCAACCTTGCAGACTCTTGGTGATGGGGAAGAAGTCCCCCGGCCCAGTATGGGCTCAGCCTGATTCTTCCGTTGCAGGGAGGTTTACGACGCCCTAAACTTCAGCTGGAAAACTCATCCACGGCTTTACAGTCTATTGTCTTTAACAGCCCGGAATCAGCCAGAAGCTCGGGAAGAGTTAATTGTCCTGTCTGCCGCTCCCGGGAGCTGGACACAGATGGGGAAGGGCTGAGGTTAGAAAGAAACCATTCTCAACTCCAGCCAGAGCTCGATCTGGAAGCTGCAGCTGTCCACGGCTAATCCTCGCCTGCATCTGCTTCGCTGTTTCCAGCCAAATCTGATCGCAAGCGGTGGTGAAGCCATGCGATGGCTACGAGCAGCAGAACAGGCAACACAAGCCCTGGGCTGCTCAAGGATCCACACAGCCGATCCTCTCCTCTCCAGCTGGCTGTGCAGGAGTTCCAAGCTCCTGAGATGCCCGCAGACACTCCCGTGGGTCAGAGGGAGGCGCTGGCCAGAGCCCTCCCTCGTCTTCTCCAGCCCCTTCTTTTCACTCATAAGTAAACTGAGGCTCAGAGAGAGAAGGCATGTTGCTGTAAGTCCCGGAGGCACAGGCCTCTGAACTCAGGCCTCTTGGCTCCTGGCTTAGAACACTTTCTTTTCTCTCTCTCTCTAAGATTCATTTGAAAGTCAGAGATACAGAGAAAGAGAAAGAGAGAATGACAGAGACAGAGATATTTTCCAACCGCTGGTTCACTCCCCAGATGGCTGCTATGGTCAGGGTTTAGCAGTCTGAATCCAGATCTCCCATGTCGGTGGCAGGGGCCCAAGCACTTGGGCCATCTTCTGCTGCTTTCCCAGGGCATCATCAGGGAGCTGGATTGGAAGTGGAGCAGCCAGGATACCACCCCATGCCCATATAGGATGCCGGCATTCAAGGCAGCAGCTTTACCCACTATGCCACAGTGCCAGCCCCTCTTAGAATTCTTTGTATAGCAAGGGTACTACGCAGAGTTGAATCCTGGCTATTCTCCAGAGGGCAGGACTAAGGAAAAAGTTTTAGGGCAAGCAAGAAACAGCATAAATAAATGGAGGAGAGAATGAGGCTTCTGTAGGACTGTCTTCAGGTGCTTATAAGCATGTCAAAGCCAAATAATTAGGATTGTGGTGGTTAAACATCTTTTTGTGTGATATCCATGCTACAGAGAAAGTGCTTCTGGGCTGGCAGTGTGGCACAGAGGGTTAAGCTGCTGCCTGCAATGCCAGCATCCTGTATCAAGAGCTGGTTCAACTTCCAATCCAGCTCCCTGCTGGGAAAGCAGCAGAAGATGGCCCAAGTATTTGGGTTTCTACCATTCACATGGGAGACCTAGAAGAAGTTCCAGGCTCCTGGCTTCAGCCTGGCACAGACCCAACTGTTGAGCTACTTGGGGAGTGAACTGGCAGATGGAAGATCTCTCCATGTCTCTCTCTCTCTCTGTCACTCTGCCTTTTAAATAAATTTTAAAAAAATCTTTACAATGAGAGAAAATGCTCATCTTCTGTGTACCAAGAGGATCACCTTGAACCAAGGCATTTAGCTTTCTTTTTTTTAAGATTTATTTATTATTTATTTGACAGAGTTACACAGAGAGAGAAGGAGGGGCAGAAAGAGAGAGAGTCTTCCATCCGCTGGTTCACTACCCAACTGACCACAAAGGCTAGGGCTGTACCGATCTGAAGCCAGGAGCCAGGAGCTTCTTCCAGGTCTCCCATGTGGGTGCAGGGGCCCAAGGACTTGGGCCATTTTCTACTGCTTTCCCAGGCCACAGCAGAGAGCTAGATGGGAAGTGGAGCAGCTGGGACCCGAACCGGCTCCTATATGGGATGCCGGCACTGCAGGCAGTGGCTTTACCTGCTATGCCACAGCACTGGCAGACACTTAGCTTTCTTAGCTTGCTTATTCACCTCTAAATATGAGACACCCATTGCACAAAACCATTCTGTTCACCTGGTCCAGAGATCAGCACAAAGCAGATGTCCAAATCACGCCAGCTCCTTTCACTAGGCATTGCACACAGGAGACACTGCATTTCCTAGACGCTGCCGCAGAGGGCGCACGAGCTGCTCCATCTACTTTTTCACAGCAATTAAGGAAGATGTGTATCATTAATTGGCTTCCACTTACATTTTTACTCTCGAGGCTAATATTTGTGTTTATTACCAGATCATAGATAAGGGCACATGGGGGCATGTGGGCGAGCCTAGCTTCCAGGAGAGAACACAAAACACAGAAATTTCTGGTAGGTTGTAAACTCCGAGCCCCTTTTATCTCCCAGAGGCCTGGAACAAAGGCAAGGAAGTACCATGAATGTACGTCTTAATTGCTCTTCCCATCCACACACAGAGCCTTTGACTCCGTGTGCTTGGGGCAGATGACTTGGTGAGCCAGGAACCAACACAAACTTTATGACTAATAGCATTGTTCTACCTTCTAAACAAGCTACATAAAAGACCACCCATTAATAAACGCAGCAATTAGTAAAATTGTCATCAGTTTCTACTGAGACACACAGACACGCCCGCCCTCCACCTACACAGTCTTCCCTGCCAGAGAGAACATTCAGAACGCACCTGCAGCAGTGGCAGCGGTGGTTGTAATGAACGCTGCTGATCTCCAATCCTGAGATTACACCCTGCCCGGCCCTAACGAAGCACCTGGCAGCGCAGAGGCCTGGCACTGCAAGGGAGACAAAAGGCAGCAGGAATCCTGAGATCCCGCTTGCAAGGGGAGCCGGTTTCGTTCGGGCTAAGTGGAAAAGCACACGATGGTGCCGGGTGTGCAGGGCCACCACTGTAGGGCTCCTCTCCCGCGCAGGACCCTTCCCCACCCCGGGCTACAGCACCTCCCTGGCCCTCAGCCAGTCATCTGGGTGACCAGGGAACATGTGTACCTGTCCTCCGAAGACAATTATCCTATCGCACCCAAGGTTCTCGCCTGTCCTCTGAGTTGTGTCTCACAGGTACTTCCTGTTCTCACCACCCTCCCCAGGAAAGCTCTCGTCACTCTGCAAACAGAATACCCACAACAGGACCCGGTCCTCTGGATGAGATCAGATCCGTGTGGACAAGCCGGGGGCCAGAGGCCCGTGAACGCAAGGCACCTGACGGCTCTGAGGTGCTCCCGACCACGGCGGAATGTGGCCTGTGGATCTCTCCAGCGGCCGCAAGCCACAACCCTGAGGCTCTGGATGGCTGGGCTTGTGTGAGGGTCACCAGGGTCCAAGGCAAGGCTGAGGGGCCACCCCAGCAGGTTCTGCCCATGCCCAGGGCACTTCTGCAGGCTGGGGAGCAGGGGGTAAGTATGCCAGCTCCTAGGCTGTGAGAGGACGGACTGGCAGCCATTTCTGTCTGGATCAGGGCAGGGGCTGGGTTGGTGGTTGCAGAGCAGTGAGTATGCATGACTGGAGCGGGGAAGACCCTTCCCAAAGCTGGCCCAAGGCCCTTCTGCTGAAGATGGAGTGGCTGAGAGAGCAGCAGAGATCTGCCAGGGCCGCAAGCCCATGCATCTGGTCAGCAGATATGGACTGGCGTCTTCCTGTGCTGAGCCCTGCGTCAGACACTTGGAACTCAAGAGTGAAAACGACACACTAAGAGGTGGAAGGTGAGCCACTAAGTCATAAAATAGGACGTCAGGTTACGGTGAGGGGGAAATGAAGTAGGAAATGCAGGGTGCTGGGGAGAGGTTAGAGCGATCGGGAAGGACCCCGCTGGAGGTGATATTTGAGCAGAGTCACGAAGGAGGTGAGGAAGGAAACCACGTGACACTTGGGGAGTGAACCTTCCAGAAAAGGGCGAGCCTGTGCAAAGGTCCTGAGGCAGGAGCATACATCGAGTGCTCAAGGGGGCCATTTCTGCAAGGAGTGGATTGAGAAAGCGTGAGCCCAGAGAGGGAGCAGATCCACGTCACTGAGGCCTGCAGGCCAGGGGAGAACTTTGGCTTTGTTCTGGGGTAAGACCAGGAAACACTGGAGGGTTCTGAACAGAAGAGTCACATGACCTGATCTGCACTTCGAGAGTCACTGTAGGGAGGGTGTTTAGCCTGGTGGTTAAGAGCCGGTTAGGTCGCCCACATCCCTCATCAGAGTGCCTGGGTTTGAGACTCGATCCTGTCTCCAGCTTCCTGCTAGTGCAGACCTTGGGAAGCAGCAGATGGTGGCTCAAGTAATTGGGCTTCCACCACCCACATGGGAGACCTGGGCTGAGTTTCTGGCTCCTGGCTTCATCCCGGCCCAGGCCCAGCTGTTGCTAGGTAGTGAACCAGCAGATGGGAATCCCCTGTCTCTCTCCCTGCCTCCAAATAAAAATTAACACGTACACTTTTGAAAAGGAGAGAAAACAGGGTCACTTTGGTTCTTGTGCTGAAGACAGTGGGGTGACAAGAATGACAGCAGTGTGGTCACTGCAGTCACGCGGGTGAGTGCTGGTGGCTTGGACCCGCACGTGGCAGAGGAGGGGTGAGAAACACTCAGTTTTAAGATCTTTGGAAGAGGGAGCCACTGGTGCTTCTGACAGCTCGGATGGGGATGAGAGAGAAAGATCTGTTTGGGGGCAGCTCCGAAGTCTGGGCCTGAGCGAGTGCAGGGGTGAAGACACCATGGTTGGGATGGGGCAGGGGGAGGTCTGGGGTGCAGGCTGGATGTCTGGGAAAGACCCATGTGAGCCCGTGAAGCAGGCTTTTGGATCTGTAAGTCTGGAGTTCAAGAGACAGGTGTGGGCTGGAGCCCTCAGCAAATACAGGGCAGGAACGCCGTGAGCCCAGACGGGCACAGAGGGAAGGAGTGAAAACGGAAGGTGAGTCTTGGGGCACATGAGGTCAGGGTGACGAGGTCAGACACGCTGAGGACAGCGCCTCAGTGCCAAGTTCAAAGGAACCGAGGACTCCTGGTCCTGGACTTGTTAGCCTTGATGATGGCAGGGCTGTGTTGCTGTTGTTCACAAATGTTTCCTCATGCCTATCGCGGTGCCCTGGCACCTGCTAGAAGCTCCAGAAGTATTTACGGAACGAGCCACTGTTGATTCCTACCAGCTCCTCCTCCCTACAGGCACGCAGGGCCAGCCCTGGACTTCGCGTTCTCTCCAGGGCATCTGCAAGGAGCCTCTGGCCCTGCTCGCCGTGCCCCGACCTCCCTCCTCTTGCCACTCCAGATCAGCTGGCCAGGGAGCCTGTGGGAGCGGGGGAGGGGGCAGTTCAGAGGGGGCATTTACCCCTCACTGCCAGCATGGGAGGAGGGGCGGTGGCGACAGGAGCCGTGACCTTGGCTCCTGCCAACGCCAGGGCGATGGGAAAGGGGATGTGCTGGGAAGAACTATTAATAACTCGTCACGGTCACAGAACGCAAGACAAACTCATTGGACAGCTCAATGCTCTGCCTGTTCAAAGTCATTAGTGGTTCTGCGGGGGAAGCCAGAAAGAAAAGTTTTATATGGAACAATAAATTCCTCTATAAGCCACAAAACCCCACAAATTTGCAGCTAATAAGCCCACGAATGTAAGATGATTAGGAACTGGAGAGGGAAAAGTTCCTTGATCCTTAGCCTCAAGAGGCAGTGTGGTGTGATGGGCTGACGTGGGGCCAAGGCAGACAAACCTGGCTGGAATTAGCTGGGCGACCTGGGGCGGGTCATGCTCTCTGCCTCGGTTTCTCCATCTGTGACAGGAGAGGCCTTGTGCTCCTCAGTAAGAGCTCGGGGGGAATAAACGTGATGGGAGGTAAGACAGCCTTTGGGGACAAACACTCCCAATCCCTTAATTGCAGGGAATATTATAAGCCCAGGGACTGGCGAGCCTGTTCAGAGATTCAGCTAGACCTCTGCTGCCATAGGGGGCCAGTGGGTGGCTCGAGGGGGTTGGCTGGTGGGCCCCACAGCGGTCGGTCCCAGTCCTGACCCCTGGAAGCTGTCAATGTGACCTTTTCGGCAAAGGGGACCTTTGCAGAAGGCAGTGAAGGCTCTGGAGATGACAGCACCTGGATGAATAGGGTGAGCCCTCCATCCACCAACAAGGGTGTCTTGGGAGGAGCCCCGGGGAAGAGACCCAGAGAGGGGGCCAGGAGAAGGCAGAGGCACAGGCTGGGGCGACGGGTCCGCAGGAAGGGGTGCCAAGGACACCAGCAGCCAGGGGACAGTTTACGCCGAAACCTTGCGGAAGGAACCACCCCTGCCCACACCCTGATTCAGACTTCTGACCCTGGGGCTTGCTGCTTATTCTCTCAGCCACCAAGTGCGTGGTAGTGTGTTCCAGCAGGCGTGCCCCCGGCTGTGAAACGGCACCTCTGGGTGATGCTCTCCCCATCGCCTTTAGACACATCCCATCCAGCCGGAAGTGGGAGAACAGGGAAGAGAAAGCCAGCATAGCCCAAGCTCCTAACAGCCTTCAGAGACCACAGGAGATTATCTCACTTAGTGGGAGAACTTGCAACCATCCTCTGCTTTGTAAAATCTCACAGAGACTGCATGAGTTTATCTCACTTAACGTGAGAACATGCAACCAGGATCCCTGGAGGAACCTCAGTGGGAATCCATGTGGTTTTTGGTCCAGGAGCGAGATGACACGTTCAGGACCAAGTCGCGGCAGTTTGGAGGGAAGCCTGTGGCAGTGGTGTGGCAGTGACCTTCCAGCCACGGCTGCCGTGGAGGTGAAGTGCCCAGCAGAAGCAGGCCACCAGGGCGCTGGCCGCCGAATGCAGGGTGCAGTCCTGTACTAGAAGGCAGAGTTCTGGAGTCGCCCCCAGAGCCCTGCCGTGCTGGCCCTGCTTTAGGGAGGCAGCCAGGGCCGCGAGGCTTCTGCTGTTGCTCAGGCCGCAGGCCCTCCTCCAAAGGGAAACGTCCAGCAGCGTGGGGGTCCGGTAGGGCCTGATGTCTCTGACGAGGTTGTATCGAGGCCCAGGACCATCGCCCAGGCCACAGGGGGGAGGCTCTGTTGCCCCCAGTCTCGCCTGGGTGCTGGCTGTGATGCCCACTGACAGTTCCCAGTCCCAGGGAGTAGGCCATGGGGCTGCAGGACATTTTCTGTTTGTTCACAAAGACTGTATTGTCAAACCTAGCTGGGAACCCCAGGCCCTTAGCTGGACCAGCCCCCCATGTCCTCCTGCACCCATTGCCAACTGTGACCTCGAGGCCTGGGCACCTGGCCCCAGGTCCCGAGATCTCCTGGAGGAACCCTCGCAGGCCAGTCTTCACTCCTTGCCCTTAGCTCTCAACCTACCCAAGGAAGTCCTGGCAATCATCAGATTGGGAGGGAGCCGGTGCAACAGGAACCAGCACATATGGAGAGAGAGGAGCGGCTTCGGCGGCTGCCCACTGCCTCCGAACTGCAGAAACTCGGCCTCTCGCCCTGCACCTGTGGATTCGGTCTGATTCCACTTGGTAGGCAGGGGCGAGGCCATCCAGATCTGATTGTGAATTTCCCACGCGGTGGGTCACGCTCATTAGGGGCGCAGAGAGGAATTGCAGATGCAGGACAGGACACGTTCTGTCTGCCCAGGGCTGGAGTTTCTTGGCGAGGTCTAGAGTGATGACGACTACATCAGAAGAAATGTCCCAGGACCCTCCTTCCTGGGAGGTCGGCTTCCTGCGAGCACAGCAAGGTTTGTGCCTGGGGGCCCGCGTGGAGTCAGCGGCACAGAGGGCGGAGCAGCGTCCAGCCTCTGGGCCTTGCCCACACCACTTGGGTTGGCCGTGCTCTTTCAGAGCAGAAGAGCTTGTGTGTCTCTCTCACGCCTCACCTTTGAGGCAGCCCATTGCCTGGATGCAGAGACTGAGGCTCCCGACCTGTTCAGGCTGCCCTGCTTTGCACAGAGCTGGGCTGCAACACAGGCAGCCCGGCCTCCGGAGAGAGGGCACACACAGAGGACCTGTGTTGCTACAGGTGTGTGTGCAGGGGCAGCCCTGCCCTGTGCAGGGGGCTGGCAGGCGGGGGGTGGAGTGAGCCCCCGGGAGGGCTTGGCGTGTGCACAGTCAGGGTGCCTGTGTGACGGCACATGCAGGGGCCCGCACCCGGCCCCTCCTCCCCAGGTGGTAGGGCTGGGGGCCGCTCTCCCTCCGAAGCATCGGCAGGGGAGCCAAGCCGCAGCCTGGGCTGCGGGGTTTGATCTTCCCTCTGCCGCCGGAGATGAGAGAGGTGTAAGTGGTAGAGATTTACGGGGCCTGAGGGAGAAACACCCTTGCAGTGAGAGGCTCACATGAAAGCGCCAGCGTAATAGCGAAGGCTGCGGAGTGTGCCAATTATGCAACAATTAACAGGTTAGACTATCGTGGGCTCTTTCTCCCTTTCTTCTCCCGGCCACTCCTCCCCCTCCACAGCTGGTTTCCGCCGCAGGCTCCCCAGCAAACGCTCTGGGGACGAGAGGATCAAGAACATGCTTTCTCCCCCTTTTAATCGGAGATCAAAAGTTGGAAGAAGGACTTCGCCCTCGAGGGTGGAGAAGAAAGGGGTGCTGTTGAAATGGAGGCCTGCACAGGAGGCGGCGGGGAGGGGAAAGGAGCCTGAGCTCGCCGGGCTCTGTGAGGACTTCACACCTGTCCCCTCCCCTAATCCACGTGGCGGCCGGGGAGCCCAGCACTGTCTGCAGTGCTGTGCTGCAGATCAGAACACCGAGACTCGAGACACAGGGACCCAAGGCCAGCCAGCAGACAGGACTGCACCCCAGGCACTCTGATGCCAAGGGCTTTGCCACCAAGCCATTCTGCCTCAACAGTGGGACGTGGGGGGGGCATTTCCTAGTCTCTGAGCCTTGGCTTACCCATCTGTAAAATGGGTACAAGCCCTGGGCTTTGGGTGATGGAGCCAAGCCCCCCCCCTCCCCGAAATGAAAGGTACAGCGGGTGCTCAGCGGCTGGACTGCTCTGTAAGTCAGCCAGCACCAGCTGAGCCAAATGCCCTGTGCAGCATCCAGCGGCTAATTGAGAAAGAATTAGGCAGCGCGCCCCAGAAGTGAAGAAACAGCTGCTCGCCGGCTTTTGAGAGGTGCCAACCCACACCCGGCGTCCGCACCCCCTCCCCACCTGATTTCCCAGCAGAGTAACAGCCCCCACTCCGGGTCTGCTGGCCTGGACACCCGCCACCTGCCCTGCTGGGGCACGCACTGCCCCGAAGCTCATGTCGCCTGGGGGTGGGGGGAGAAGGCTGCCATGGGTCCTAAGCTTTCCCTTCAGCACATGCTGGGCTCACACAGGGCACCAGCCTGGGAGGGCTTCATGTCTGTGTTCGTGGTAACACCCCCTGGATCTGCCCTGTCCCTACCTGGGGAGCAACTCTGGCAGTCCACGCCACCTCCCTGGACAGAGAGCTGTCACAGGCAGCTGCCTGTGACAGCTACAGTGAGGGGTGCAGGGCCCAGGTCACACACAGTGGCTGCAGAGGTTCCAGCCTCCCTGAGTCCAGGCTGGCGCACGTTGCCCCACACCCCACTCCTCTGCACTCACTCAGCTGCAGGGCCCAGAGGGTGGCACAGCAGGGCCTGGCTCTGCCATTCCTCCTGCTTCAGGGTGAACCCACACAAACAGCCATGCCCCTGCATCTCCCACAAACCAGGAGGGAGGGCCTCTGGTCTCAGCGGCCCCACTCCCCACACCACCACAACTCCCTCCCGGGATAGACTTTGCCAAATGGTTCCCCGCGCCGGGCTCCCAGGCCACAGCTCGTCTCTGGCGTTTGCCTCTGCTGCTCTGGATGTTTGAAAAGCCTTCCCTTCAGCAGCCAGGCTCTGCGACACGGGGAGGTGGGCATGGGAAGTGCCTACGCATGAGAGGGAGCTGGGGTGCCGAGAGGAACCACGAGCATCCATCCCTCTGACTCCATGAGCTGCGCCTGGCCTCAGCGGCTCAGGCTTCATGAGCTGGACTCTTTCTCTCCCCAACACCCCCACCCCACCCTCACCAGGTGGCCGTGCAGCCTGCCGTCTCATGGGAGCGAAGGGACCCCAGCTGGTGAGGCCAGCCGCGTTTACAGAACCTGGCCAGCTGTTTGCTCATCGGGGGCTGCCCAGCCACTTGGCTGCAGGGCTGGCAGAGCTCCGCGGCCATGGCTGGGTGCATTCTGGTGCAGTCTGACCTTAGCCGGATTCCAGGATGATGATGTGTGAATAATACGGCGTTTTAAGAGTCAACAGCTTGGGCGCTATTTATAGCTGGGCTGGAGTGCTGAATGGGCCATCTCCCCATTAATCATTAGCTACTTAGATGCGTTGGCAACCAGCGCCGGCATCAGTCCACAGTATCAGCCTCCCTCTGTCAGCAGCCACCCTTAAAGATGTCAAAACTGCCATGGAGTCAGCCCAGCCCCACACGGCGCCTTCCAGGTCCAGGCTTCATAGCCTGATTCCTCCAGCATCCCCTCGCCCTTCCCCGGCCTGTCTGAAACTGTCACCACTTTGGTGGGCTCTGCTGGCAGGGGTCCTGGGTGCCCACTCCTTGGGACGCCCTCAACTGCCAGAGGGCGCACTTGGCCCACCTGAAGGAGGAAGGTGCATTCCAGAGACAGTGTCAGGGCAGGGCCTGTTGGGGACAAGCCTGGGGCCAAGTCCCAGCACCCCTGTCCAGCTAGCCCTTCCCTCTGCCCGTGCCCCCACCCGGGGCTCCAGAGCGTGACCACGACGGCACCAGCACTCACAGAGTCTCCAGATTGTGCAGCCCCTCGAAGCTGTGGGTCCCCAGATGCTGGATGCGGTTGTTGTGCAGGTGCCTGTGTGGGAGGGAAAGACGCGTCACACTGGGCGCCCACAGCACCGGGGCCCCAGGGAGGCAGAGCACAGGGCGGCAGGGCAGGGAAGTGGAGGCAGAGGTGTGGACAGAATGACCGACTGCTGAAGCTGCAGTTGCCAGAGCTGGATTGACCCAAAGCTGTGCCACTTGGCTGTCCTATGGAAGGAAGGGGAGAGGAGAGCCAGGGGCTAGGGCTAGCGCAAGATCTGCAGCACGTAGGAGAGAGGCCCGAGGTCAGAGGGACTCCTGTCTGAGGCTTCTCCTAGGACCCAGCCTGCCTGACTCAGTAGCCAGACATACTTACGGGAGCCAAGAGCAAACCGCTCCAGACAACATACAATTAGAGGCTGGGCTTTCTGTTACAATCGGAGAGAGCTGCAGGCAAACTCAGGGAACAGGGAGACTGGTGAGGCTTCACAGGGGTGGTGGTCCCCAGCAGGGTCTGGAAGGACGGGCGAACTGAACGAGCATCGGGAAGGGCGCGCCGGGCACAGGTAACTGTGCTGGCGGGGGGCGGGGGGCGGGGGCTGGTGTGTCTGTGGAGGGCTTGGCCAAGCAGGGATGGGTTGGGGAGAGGAGGAGGTCAGCTTGGGAGAGATTTTCAAGACAGACAGGTGCAAAGAAGGGACAGAATTTCCTTCTCTCTGTGCCTGCTGAGCCAACATAGCAAAAACCGGACCCTCACGCCCAGCCCAGACATCACAAGAAGCAGAGCACGGGGCCCAGGGGCATGGAGCTCCTCCTCAGGCCCCTCCTCCAGAAACTGACAGGCGAGAATCCTCCTGAAACCCCCGAAATCTGAAGTGGTTTGGGTCTCATCCTTTTCCCTCCCTGCTAACAGCTTCCCAGAAGAACAGGGGAGAGGGAGGGTGAACTCCTCACTGAGAGATGCTCAAAGGCACCCATGGGTGGACGTGCACTCACACACTGCACACGGCTGGGGCAGAGAGAGAGACTGGGAGGGCTGACTGGGCCCCGCCTCAGAGCACCCGCCCCGGCCTTCACCATCCCCTCAAGTATAGAAAAGCCGTGGGGCCTGACTGACCCACGGGGCTTTGTCCACAAACCGTGGCTGCGGGGAGAATGACCAGGGCCCAGAGAGATGCAGCCCAGAGCGCACGGAAGCTCACCAAGCACAAGCCTGAAAGGAGAAAATCACAGGGCAACTGGGGAGACACACAACCTGCAGCCAAGGCAGAGTGGGGAGGACACAAAAGGCCAGCCGAGCCCACGCCCCAGAGCAAACAGATTGAGGGGGGAACAGAAAGCACTGGGTCACAATTACCTCCCACTGCAGGACAGCCCTGAGAACAAGCTGCCCAAGGAAAAATGTTTAAGTGAAAGGAAAACATGGTAGGTTAAGGAAATATATTGAGTCCACAACTACAGTACGTTAATAATTATCAATACATTTGAAACAGAAAAACTGCAGACACTGTGGATGGGATTGGTGTCAGAGAGGACGCTTCTGACGAGGATGGCGAACACAGCAGAATAGACCAAAGGGATCAAAACCATCAGAAACTCATCAGCGTGGAAGACACAGAGGTGATTCAACACACGGCGACTGACGTCTCCGAGAGACAGAATCCAAAAACGAGGTTGGAGGAGTACTCAAAGACACGATCCAGAGAAATTCTCTAAGACGAAGAAAGGACAGCATCCAAGGCTCAAAGCATGCATGTTTTTAGGAAAACTGGACGCAGAATATTCTATGCCATTAAAGTTCAAGAATTTGAAAACATCTTCAGGAGTGGGAGTAGGGGGGAAGGTCAGGCCTGCAAGACACCGGCCGGACCTAAAGGCAACATCAGGCAGGCCTCAGGCAACCCAGGAGGAGGGGCCGGGAGTCCTGCGGTCCTGGGGTGGAGAGCTCTCACCAGCCTTCCCCGCCCTGCCCCAGCTGCCCCATCAGACTCCAGCAGGGGACGCACAGCCTCAGCCTCCTGTGTCCTCTCCCCAAGCGGCTCTCGCTGCCCCGTCCCCGTCCCCTTCACGCCAGCGCCCCAGCTGTCAGCACCCAGCAGCCTGTGCTCCGTGGGCGCCCGTGCCTCCGTTCTCGCCTCCCGTCAGGCCCAGTGCTCCTGCTCTGCCTCCCGGGCCTCCCTGCAGCTCATCCCGTGGCCACCACACAGCTCCCCAGCTTCCTCTCCCTTTCCCAGGTCGTGTTTTGCTAGAAGCTGCTCTCCTCCCTCACGAGCTGGAGGCAGGAAAGGGACAGAGGGGCGATGTTTCCGGCCTCTCCCCGCACCCAGGAAGCAGGTGGCTGCGGCTTGCTGTCCTGGCCTCACGCTCAGGGCCCCCATTGTTTCTCCATCTATAGCACGCCTGACTTTCAGGCCAATTCCCTGGCTGGCTCCCAACCACACCTTGAAGTCATCCATGACTCCCTTTCTTCCTGGTCTTTCATCCTCTGAAAACCTCCAGCTCGCATCAATCCTTTCTTCAAAACACCCCTCGCGGTCACGCCTGCCGCCACCTCCCTGGACTGGCTGCTGATTGACACACAAAAGCCTCCAAGCTCCCCCGTTCCCGTCCGTCCTGCAAACTCACCTTCCAAAGACACCCTCATTTAGGGCTTCAAAAAACCTTCAGATCCCCTCCCCCACTGGCCAATAACAGCCAAACTCCTTGGGCTCCCGCTGCGAGTTCCCAAACTCCCCTGCCAGCTTCTGGGCCATGCCTGCTCCAGCCCAGCCACCCAGCCACACGCAGCCCACACCACGGGCTCTGCCCCCACCTTCCCTGACCCCTGCTCGGAATGCTTCCCGGCCCCTGCTCCTCTCACTCTGCCACCATTCAGGCCCGGAGCCCACCTCCTCCACACAGCCTCCCTCTGTCACCTACGCTCGCCCCGCTGCACACCACCCCACGCTGCAGGCACTGTGCGTCCTATGCTCTGGGCTCCGCTGCACCGTGCCTTATCTTCCCCATGTGAATCTGGCTATGGCAGCTGGACTGGAAGCTCCTGGTAGCAGCAGCTGTAGCCCACCCTCCCTGCACTCTGCAGTGCCTGCAGCTGCACCGGGGGGCTGGACCCCACTGTGAAGTTCTCGTTTGTCCAGGGGTCATGTCCTTCACAGCACCTGGCCTTGTCCCTTCCTGATGTCACAGGGCTACCTCCACAGCAGGAAGCAGCCTGCTGTAAATTCCCACTGACTCCCAGGAGGGAGGGTGTGGCCAGCCGTGCAGCCCAGCGTGGCCCTCAGGACATCCATCGTGGGTCTCTACTCTCCCGGGACAGAATTAGACACACTGGTGGCTGTCTTGTCACCCCTCAGGAGGAACTAAGCTGCAAGGGTGGGGGAGGCGCTGTTGCCACTGACAGAGTCACCACCACAGGTGTTCCTGCAATTAGTGTGTAACCCAAAGCCATCACACGTGACCTCCAAGCCCTTGCTAATTACCCTCTGAACTTACCAATCATTCAGAGCAATTAGCTGCGAGCTAATTTGCACTCTGAAGTGCCCAGTAGGAAGGCAGAGTTAGCCCCAGTCTCCAATTCCTGCCAGGGATGCTATCTCCCCAGTAATTTCGCTGACGGGGCTCTGCTGTCTCATTACTAGGGATAGCTCCTCGGGCCTAGGAAATAATAGGGATTTATCCTGCCCCTGTGCCGACCCATATGACTGCACCACATAACGTAAAACTGATTTAGGCCACTCTGGGCTGACCTTCCAGTTCACATGGAGTAGTTAGCATATTGGCACAATGAGAAAATAATAGCCCAATTCCTGTCTTCTAATTACAGTACCCTGGCTTTTTAGTGAACCTCGAGAGTATTTTTGGAGGTCTCACATCATTGTGCCTCAGGATAACCCCACACCATCCACAGGGGATGGTCATCCTCCTTCTTTTACAAAGGGGAAACTGAGACCAGAAGGTTTGGCAACATGCACAGAAGAGCAAAGCCAGCCAGGCTTCCAAGCCACTCGAGCAAACATGCAGCCCCGGCCCCAAAAGGACCCAGCTGGGGCCGGGGGCCCAGGCAGCACTCACAGCACCACAAGGCTGGTGAGGTTCTGGAAGGCGTAGTCGGGGATGTGGCTGATGCGGTTGAGGGCCAGGGTCATGGCCTGCAGGGCAGGAAGGTTGTTGAGGGCCCTGACAGGGATCTCGGTGAGTGCATTGTCGTCCAGCCAGAGGTGGCGGAGGGAGGACAGCCCCTCAAAGCTCCTCTCCGGGACCACAGAGATGAGGTTGGCATCTAGGCGCCTGGGGGAAGAGAGGAGGGAGAGGGTCAATCCAGGGCAGGATGAAGGCCAGGCTCTGGGGCTGGGCAGGGCCAGCCAGGCCCCCAGTGGAGCTGCTGGGCATGGCTGGAACTAGAGCTGTGACTTGGGCCCTGCTTACCCTGTGTTCTACCCCTCAGGATCCCTCCATTCCAACCTGCAGTGCTTGATGCTCTGTGCCATGCATTTCTGTTCGGGACTCCGGTGCTTCCTCCCAGACCCAGGGCTGAGCCCACCGGTCATTTGCAAACACCCAGTACTCTCCCCCTCCCACCCATAACCCCAGGCTTCCAAATCTATTTCTGTTCTGAGTACGATGTCATTCTTGCCAACCCTACCCACCAGAAGGCCTCACACGGAGATGTTCCCAGCATTGGCAGAAGGAAATCTCCTCCCTCCGGACCTAACCAAAGAAAGGAACCTCCCCAAACAGGTAAGCCGCCCCCTGTCACCTGCCCCTAGCAGCTCCTGTTCCTCGTCCCCATGAGGAACCAGCCATTTGGTCCTGGGGCTTCTTGCTCGGTTGATGACCCACGTGGAGTCCCATGGTGGGAGCGATTGATTTGCTACTTCTCCACACAGGTGTGAGGTCTAGAAGACCTTGGCAGCCCAGCAAAACAAGGCGCCTGCCCATCTTCGCTTTCAGAGGTGCCCAGGCCATGATCTCCTTGGCTGCTCTGCTGCTGTGTCTGCCTGCCGGCCTGCAACCCATCATCCTTCCCAGCAGGCCTCTTGGGGCCGGGACAGGCTAGCCCACAACCACAGTCTATCCCTGGACTTCACTGTCTTCAATGGGGCTCAGCGTTGAGCTCTGGGTCTCCCACACAGGCACATGTACCCAAGCCATGGAGACCCCAGTCCTCATGCACATAGGCCCAAAGCCCCAAAATGTGAAACCCATAGGAGCATGGCCGTGACCGGGGGGGGGGGGGGGTGACTGCCACACATCCCCGGCACCCCTGCGCGTCCACCTCTTCCACTTCATCTCACCAATGTCCTCTCTGCCCAACGTCTCAGGCACCCATGAGAGAAGTGCCCTGGCTCTCGGTGAGGCGTCAGGTGGATAGGCAGACATGACAGCAAACTGGCCAGGACACCCCCAGAACCTGCACTTAGGAACGATCTCCCACCCACGTGCAGCCAGACCCTAGGGGACACAAACCCTTCAGGGAGTGTCCTGTGCTGGTAGGGCAGACCCAGCCCTGGGCCTCTGATGGCGGCCTCGTCCCCTTGACGGCCAGACTTGGACATGCAGACTCCTCAGCAACTCCCTGGGGTGCTGCAGACGACGTGGGGTGGGACCTGAGACTCTGGAAAGACAGCCCAGGAGTCTCTAGGTCCACACAGGCTGGGAACCAGGTCCCACTGAGGCCCAAAGAGGATGGTGCTCCTACAGAAAGCCCTGGCCACAGTTCTGCCCAGAGCCCCACCACAGAGACACCAGCTACCGAGAAAATGGCACCCCTGGCTCGCAGTCCAGGGGGAAAGCCAGACTGAAAGTCTCCGTGAGCACAGCACCCGGCCTGGGTTTCTGAGGCTACCTCACATGTCCCCTTCAGTCTCTGTTCCTAATGTGTGGTGTGCGGATCTCCAGCCCCAGCCTCGCCTGGAGCATGCTAGAGATGGCAGAACCTTGGGCCCCACCCCAGACTCAGTGACTTGTTCACGGCGCAGTCCTGGTTTAACCCGGGCCTTCCAGCTACTGTACTTAATGCCCTGGGGTCGGCTGACAAGAGCAGAAGACTGAAGGGGGAGGCAGGAGACCCCTTCCTCCACGCTCAGTACTCGGATGGTCCTGGGAGACCTTGATCTGGGATCTGATCACCAATTATTCCCAAAGATGAGGACTCCCCCTCAGGCTCCCAGATGTGCCAGAGCAGAGTGGGCACCGTGTTCAGCTCTGACTTCCCAGCACCAGGCCTAACTCACAGATGTTACTCCCCAAGGGCTGCTGAGTAAGTGGGTGACCACATGCCCTCCCTTGGGCCAAACCAAGCACACAGTCAGCAGGGGGAGACAGGGACAGCCCTCTCCCCAGCAGCTGTCTCAATGGTGGCTTTCCCACCTCCACATCCACTTCCATTATGGTGAAGGCTCTCACTCACATCTCTCTCCCCATCCACAGACACCCAGCGCCTTCTCCGAACCCGGGACAGCACCTCAGTGCCAGCTCCCCCACACTCCTAAGCCCGAGTCCCAGGCAGGGTCACAAGTGCTTTTGGCCTCGTTAGAGGAGGTACCATTTGGACAAGAGGAGGAGAGGGTGGTCTGGTGGATCTGGATCTTGCTATGTGGAGCTGCCCCCCTCATTTTAATGGGTAAATTAACAATGGGGGAACCTGACTGCCCCGAGGGGTCAGTGCCTCCTTCACTGAAGCTCTGGGCTGGGAGCACCCCTCCAGTGACAACCATGACACCAATAACAATCACCGTTCCCATTCGTGGAACCCTCAGCATGAGCCACGTCCTGCGTCAGGTGCAGGTGTATGGTCCGCACCCTCTCAGCAAGGCCACAGGGCACCTTCCAGGGAGAACAAGCCACGCAGGGGCACACAGCTAACGAACTGCAGAGCTGGGATTCTAACCCACGCCCCTGACCCTGAAATGCATGTGTCTCAGCACGGTGTGACACTGTCCACATGCATGAGGGAGATGAGAAGCTGCTCACCTGTCAGCCAGGATGGAGGTGGTGACTGCGGTCGGCCCCCACAGGGCTGCAATGGGAAGGTGGGGGCCAGGGGTGGAGCAAGGGCAGAGCAGTCTTTTACTCTGAGCTCTGGGGCATTTGGAAGTTGTCTCTTCCATGTGTGCGCCTCTGTGTGAGTACACGCATGTGCATCTTCACACATGGGACATACAATCCTGCAGCCATCTGCTGCATTTTGTAACACACATGGGAAAGGGCTACTTCTACCTGGCTGGGCCACGCGTGGCGCTGGCTCAGGCCGGGCCTTCCTTTCTCAGCTTCTTAGGGAAGGCTGGACTGGACGGAGCTCCAGGCCTCTTTGTGCACTGACAGACCCCACTGCCCTGCATGGCCAGTGACGAGCTGGGCATGAGCGTGGCATGGCAGAGTGGACCCAGGGCAGTTCCCTGCAGCCCTGGGGACAGGGACATGTCCCAGGGAACAGTCAAGCAAGCTGGGCAGTGAAGAAGGTGGGACATGGACCCAGGGCAGCATTGCCGGATATAATGAGTACATGACACACGGCTGCCCATTTAAACCTGAACTTCAGACAAATAATATAGTTACTTTTAGCGTAAATGTGTGGCATGCACTATTTGAGACAATTACCAGGAAATCCGAGTGGCAGATCAATGAGAAGTAACGTGTAGGACAGACAGGCCCCATGCAGGGCTCCGGGTGTATGCCCCAACTCCGATCCAGGGCTGCCCACTGGAAGCAGTGTGGGCGTGGCCGTCACACAGAGCCAGCCATGGGGCCCTCCTTGAACCTTGGGCACTGGTTTCTTCACAGCTCGTGACCTGCCCACCCCGGGACCGTGCTGGGGTTAAAAGCACAACTCAGAGCCAGTGACCCCCTCCTCAGCCTCCTCCTCTCCAACCGGGAGGCATTCCAGAGGGCCCCGGGACCCACAGAGGAGCTGGCCACGATCATAGGTCCTCCTGGTGGTTTTGGCCATGAAGACAAACACCCCCTTGGAGGGGGACACCCCATAGAGTCCAGGGAGGAGTGCAGGAGGCAGCAGCAGCTTCTGTTTTCCCTCTCCAAACCTCCAAACCTCTCTGACTCAGTCGCCAAGGATCGCATTGTAGCCATGGAGTAGTCTCTCCCCACTGGCCCCGGTAGGATAGGGCACACTCCGAACCTTGCATTAGGTTCAGGTTCCCCGGGGCCCTCAGCCCCCTGGGTAAGTGGGCCCTGGGCTCCCCTGCTGCCTGGGGTGGGGGTGGCGAGGGTGCCTGTGAGCAGCTGGCAGAAGCCGCCATGTGGACTTCAACAGCTTTGGGAGCAGCTCCCTGTTCGCAGGTGGGAGAGCCGGTCCTGAGCATGCTGGCTTGGCAGGCAGAAGAGAGCAATTACACCAATTAAGCTCTGGAATAAAATCAACAACCCCAACAGCTCTGCTCTTTCTCCCACGTGGGCCTGGCCCCTCCAGGGATTTCTGATCCTAATTCTTACCTGCGGTGATGGGGCAGATTAGCAGGGACCTCCTGGGCCAGCTGGAGCTTGCTCTGGCTCCGGGAACTGGCCTAAGCTCTCTAGGGCCAAAGAGCTCTTTATACCCATGCCCAGGGCCCAGGCTGAGGCGGGGGAGGGGGGCGTGCCAGCAAGGCAGGCGAGCGAGTGGCCTGGTCATGGAACACCCCAGGGAGCTGGGGCCAGAGGGTGCCAGTCCCACTTGACCGAGACAAGTACCCAGCAAGAAGCCCAGGGGCACTCTCGTCAACTCCGAGCCTGAAGGAGCTGACCAGCCTTGCTCATCTTAAGTGAGGAGCCTGGTGTCCAGAGAGACCAGAGAGGGAAGCCCAAAGCACGCGGCAGGGCTGAGACTCAAGCCGGGGGCTTCCTCCCACCTGCTGGCCTGGCTTCCCCACAGTGAGGGGAGGGCAGAGACACATGTGTGGTTCAAGCACCGCTGTGGGAAGCATGTTTCCATTTGGAAACCAGAGGCCTTCACAGCCCCCACGGGACTAGCCCCACCCCACAGGCCCTTGTGAGAACCTCAGAGCCCCACACTGCATGACACAGGAGGGCACAGGGCTTTTAAGAGACAGAGGTTCTTGGGTGCAGAGGGAGACTGAAAACCAGAAGTAATGAAGGCAGGTGGGGATGCCACAGGGCTGGGGGCCCTCCAGGGGGGTGATGGAGCCCCAGGGTTCCTCCCATGAAGCAGTCCCCTCATCCAGCAATCCTCGGACCCGGGGTGTCCCTTTCCCTCACCAGCCTGCCAGTGTGTGCAGAGTGAGAAGGGGGGCAAGGCCCAGGTTCTGATGCTGCAAGGTCAGAGGGGGAGCCCCCTGCCTGCTTTCTTCCACTGACCAAACAGGCCTCTGGTGCTGGGGTGCTGCTCTGCCTGACTCCTGCCCCAGTCTGGCTGCCTCCCCGTCTCCTCAAAGCTGCCCACCGCTCAGACCCTCCAGAGTGGGACAGGCTCCGTCCTTCACCCCCCAGTGCAAAACAAGCACACAAAGTCTCTGCCCGAAAATTATAGAGTGTCAAGATGGCAGCAGAGCCCTGAGCCATGGCACTGGGCAACTGCACAGGTGGTCTGCTCCCAAGCTACACAGCCCAAGTTGTGGCCAGGCCTTCTCCCATTCTTCCATCACTGGAAGGCGGAAGCGGGGTGGGGAGACTCCTGGGGCAAGGACTGTTCCTTTGCTCCTGAGGATTGACAGTGATTGACATCCCTTCAACCCCCAGCCCTGCACAGCCTAGACACAGAGTAGGTGTTCAGCAGGACGTGGATGGAAAAGCGGGGATGGGATCTTAGGCTTTGGCGGAGGTGCAGAGTGGGGCACAGACGGGGAAGATTCTAAAAGCTAAACTAAACTGAGCAGCCACACTGGGAACAGGCATTCTGAGGGGAAGCTATTCCACGTGGGAGCTGTCGATCGCCCAGAAGGACTCACAGCCATGCCCTCAGCCTGCCAGGGAGGGCAGGGAGCAGGCTGGCACCTGCAGAGCAGCAAGCCAGTGCCCCCAGGCCTTCCCCAGGCAGCAGGGCCCTGGCCTCCGTACCTGTCCCCACCCCCAGGGCCAGGTGCCAGCCTCTGAGTTGAGGGCCACAGTGCTCCAAGGGGGTGCCTACAGCGTGCTCTGGCCCTGCTCGGCACCCACAGACTCTGCTCCCCTTTGTCATCCCCCAGCCCCCTGTGGAGAGATCAGAGCTTGCCTTTCAGGAGAGAGGTCTTGGTGGTTTCCTGAGGGCCCCCAAAAGCCTCTACCACCCTGTGAATCCAGCCCGCAACCACCAGGCTGTCAATGGGATGAAAGGCGACAAACTGTCACTGTGCACCCATGGCGATGTCGGCTTCCTGCTTGGCTCTGGAGTCCAAGCTCAGCACACAACTCCTCTGCAGAGAAGCTCCTAGACTATTGCCTTTATCACGCAACGAGACTATAGCAAAGCCTCAGTGGACACTCATCAAGCACCAGCTAAGTGCAGGCGTGCTCAGCGTCTCATGAATGTTCCCGCCCTTTCCCTCCACCCTGGCCCCGCGGACTCCCATCTTGTCTGCTGAACACAAGGCCCAGGGCGGTGAGGCCACTGGTCTGACTTCAAGGCCTGCAGTTTTAGACTCACAGCTGCACACACTTTTGTCAGGAGCTGTGATCCACTCTTTGTGCCTGTGGGGAACGCCAGGGAGGCTTCACCGCCCAAGTGACATGTGAGCTGGCTCCCAAGGTAGAAGCAGCTTTATGAAGGGTCACCAGGAGAAAGAGTGTGAGGGAAGCCCCAGAGGCAGGAGGGGCAGCTTGGAAGGGTGTGAGAAGGGGCTGCCGTGGAGCCGCCAGCGTGGGGAGAAGGACGGGGCACATCCGCACGTTAGACTGCAACTGCACGCAGGAAGATCACGTGGAGAGTGGCTGGGGCAGGGCGACCGTGGGGAAGCTGCCTCGAGTGTGTGAGTCAGAACCAGGGCCTTGGAGTAATGCTCCAGGGGGACAGCGCCCAGGAGGGAGGAGAGGGACAGACAGGCAAGGGAAGAGGCACCAAGGAAAGGCCTGTTTTTCAAGACTGTCAGGCCAGGCACCCCTCCTGTACCTCACCCCCTCCCCAGCACAGAACAGAGGGCAGAGCCCCACAGAGCTGCCCAGGGTTTGGGGTCTGGGGTTGCCCTACCACCCCTGATGCCGGCTCACAGGGCCTCCACCCTTCCCTTGGCCAACACCTCTTATTCCTATCCTGGGGTGATCTCGGCTGGTGGAGAGGAGACAAGCTGGTGTCTTTTTTAAAAATAAAATCGGGGACAGAATTACAGAAAGAGACAAACAGAGAGACAGATATCTTTGATTTTCTGGCTCACTCCCCAAATGACCACAATGACCAGGGCTGGGCCAGGCTGAAGCCAGATGCCTGGAACTCCATCCGGGTCTCTCATGTGGGCAGCAGGGGCCCAAGTCGGCGCTTTTCCAGGCACAACAGCTAGACTGGAAGTGGAGCAACCGGGTGTGAATCTGCATTTATATGGGAAGCCAGGGCTGCAGGTGGATGCTTAAGCTCTGTCCACAACACTGACCCTGACAGGTGTCCTTTGAACCAGGGCTCTTCACTGTGAAGTGGCCCCACTCGGCTCAGGCTTATTGGTCAGGTTTCTCCTTATTAAGACTTGAGCATCAGAGCTTGTCCAGAGAAGCCCTTAAAACTGAGCTCAGGAGAGCAGTTCCAAAGTGGTCCTTATTGGGTGACTACTTGGGGCTGCAGTGCCTTCCCGGGGAGTGGTAACCCAGCCTAGAACCCACGTAACGGGACCCTAGGCTCAGTTGCAGGGAGTTCCCCTCCAAGCACCGCCCTGTTCCAAGCTGACACCTATAAGGGGTCTTCAAAGAGTTCATGGGAACTGCATTAGGAAAGAGCACTCACGGACTTCCAAATCTTTGGTACCAAAATAGGCTCATCTTTCAATGCCACTTTTTTTTTTTTTAACAGGCAGAGTGGACAGTGAGAGAGAGAGAGAGAGAGAGAGAGAGAGAAAGGTCTTCCTTTTTGCCGTTGGTTCACCCTCCAATGGCCGCCGCGGCCGGTGCGCTGTGGCCAGTGCACCACACTGATCCGAAGGCAGGAGCCAGGTGCTTCTCCTGGTCTCCCATGGGGTGCAGGGCCCAAGGACTTGGGCCATCTTCCACTGCACTCCCTGGCCACAGCAGAGAGCTGGCCTGGAAGAGGAGCAACCAGGACAGAATCCAGCGCCCCGACCGGGACTAGAACCTGGTGTGCCGGCGCCGCTAGGGGGAGGATTAGCCTATTGAGCCGCGGCGCCAGCCCCAATGCCACTTTCCATGAAGCCTTTGAACTATCCTGATATGTAGTCTGAGCAGCTATGGGAGCCCCAGACCCACCACTTCTACAACGTGGGTGCCTCTGGTCTAAGTCACCGTCCAGCAGAGATTTCTGCCAGCTCTGTGTCATCCAGCCTGGTAGCCAGTAGGCACATGTGCCTGTGGCTCGTCTTGCAGAGGAAGTGAATTCTTATTTCATTTTGGCTGACACATGTGGCTAGTGTCTAGGGTAGTGGACAGCTCTGAGAAATTAGCCAGGTCCCAGGCAGGACATCAGGGACACAGATGAATGACACCTGCCCCGGAGGAGTTCCTCGCATAGCAATGATGAGCAGATGACCAACAGTGTGTGCATATGTGTGGTGCATGAGTGTCTGTGTGTGCTGTGCATCAAGAGTTAAGGGAACAAACCACAAGTGTGGGTCCCTCGGCCAGGGACAGCAGGACAGGCTTCTCAGAAGAGGTGATGCTTGTGCTGAGCCTTCCTGGGGAATTACTGCATTTCCAGCGAGTGGACAAGGGGAGGGAGCGGCCTCTGGCCGAGAACAGGGTGTGCACAGGTGCCACCCACAGCACTCAACGCAGGAGCAGAAACAACTAACCGGGTGTACTGTGAGTAGAACACACTGTGTGGGGCTGAGACCGGGGGTTTGGGCAAGATGGAAAAGGCATCTGGGAAGAGAATGTCCTGAGCCCTGGAGGCGTGGCTTAGCTGAACCTTAACTGATGGGCACTGGGAAGTCTAGCTGGGGGAAGGTTACCAAGGGTCGTGCACCTGCTCATACAAAGAGCCAGGGGACTTCAGACAAGCTCCTTTCCTCCCTCTGGGCTCCATTTCTTTACCTGAATGAGAGGTTTTCTAAAAGTTCATGGGAAATGAACATTATGAAAAAAGTTCACAAACAGGGCCAGCACTGTGGCGTAGCTGGTAAAGCCACTGCCTGCAATACCAGCATCACATATGGGTGATGGTTTGTGTCCCGGCTGCTCTACTTTCAATCCAGTTCCCTGCTAATGGCCTGGGATAGCAGTGGAGACAGCCCAAGTCCTTGGACCCCTGCACCCATGTGGGAAACTTAGATGAAGCTCTCTGCTCCTGGCTTTGGCCTGGCCCAGCCCTGACCATTGCAGCCATTTGGGAGAGTGACAAGGACAGGAATTGGTGCTCCCATGGGATACCACTGTCACAGACCACAGTTTTATCTACTATACTCTAACACTGGCCCTGAAAGTATTCCTTTTTTAGAGTCTAGCAGTTGCCTACTAGTTTTGTTTTTATGTCTTGCCAGGGACTAGCACAGTGGCACAGCAGGTTGAACTGCCACCTGGAACACTGACATCCCATATCAGAGCCCCAGTTCAAGTCCTGACTCCTCCATTTTCTATCCAGTCACTTGCTAATGCACTTGAAAGGCAGTGGAAGATGGCCCAAGTACTTTGGTCCCTGTCACCCATCTGAGAGACCTGGATGGAGTTCCTGACTCCTGGCTTTGGAGTGGACCAACCCAGGCTATTGTGGCCATTTGGGGAATGAACCAGTGGGTGGAAGATATCTCTCTCTCTCTCTCTCTCTCTCTCTCTCTCTCCTTTCCTTTCAAATAAATATATCTTCAAATAACCTGGCAAGTGTCATTGGGTAACTTCTTAATGGAGAACAGCCTTTTGAGAGAAGCTTCTGGAAATGAGACAGACTTGGAGAACATGGAACTTTGGCCAGAGAGATTGAGACTGGAGGGACGATGGTCAAGATGGAGGAAAGGCCAAGGCCCACTGTGGACCTCAAACAACTTTACCCATGGCCACTTCATTGCCTTTCTCCCCCGGAGACTGGAGGAGCCAGACAGTACAGACTGCGTGTCCTCTCCCCGGAGGCTGCCCACTGCGGGTGTTCCGTCTGTGTCAGTGCTGATCCAGCTCTGGGTGCTGCCAGCACTTCTCAGAGGGCTGCTTGCTGAGACACAGATGGCCGTGGCCATTGCAGAAGTGAGAGCAGAAAGGGACCTCCATCCAATCAGGAAGGAAAGAGGGGCCCCGAGCGGTGAGTGGCCTGTCCAGGGTCACAGAGAGAAGAGAGGGCAGAGCTAAAGAAGGCCAGTGGCTCTGGGTCTGTGTCCTTGGGGTCCCTTTTGTCCTGCCTGATTCCTTCAGGGTGGGGGGCGTATGTCACCCCTGACCCACAGTCAGCACCATCAGCAAGGGTCTCAGCTGGGGTCCTGGGAAGGAGCTGGGCTCCAAGAACCTCTCCTTGCAGCTGTTGACACTTGGGTCCCAGCCATGCCTCTCCACACCCAGGACCCATGGCCGGGCCCTCACAGAGGCACACACATGCCCTGCAGAGTCTACAGACGAAAACTTAGGGAGCTAGCACCTGAGCCCCGGAGGAGTGAGGATGGGTCCTCTTGGGGGTAGGGAATGTGGAGAGCCCCCGGGAGCTTGGTGTGAGAAGGCAAGCTCCCTGCAGGAGGCAGGGGTGAGAAGGTACAAGGTGTCTGGCGTGAACCTCTTCGTTCCCTCCTGAGGGTAGCTTGGGGCTGGGGAGGACTCTCCCTTCCCACACCCTACACAGAGCTGGGGATGACTCTCCCTCCCACACCCCACACAGAGCTGGGGATGACTCTCCCTCCCACACCCCACACAGAGCTGGGGATGACTCTCTCCTCCCACACCCTACATAGAGCTGGGGATGACTCTCTCCTCCCACACCCTACATAGAGCTGGGGACGACTCTCCCTCCCACACCCTACACAGAGCTGGGGATGACTCTCCTTCCCACACCCTACACAGAGCTGGGGATGACTCTCCCCTCCCATACCCCACACAGAGCTGGGGATGACTCTCCCTCCCACACCCTACACAGAGCTGGGGATGACTCTCCCTCCCACACCCCACACAGAGCTGGGGATGACTCTCCCTCCCACACCCCACACAGAGCTGGAGATGACTCTTCCCTCCCACACCCTACACAGAGCTGGGGATGACTCTCCTTCCCACACCCCACACAGAGCTGGGGATGACTCTCCCCTCCCACACCCTACACAGAGCTGGGGATGACTCTCCCCTCCCACACCCTACACAGAGCTGGGGATGACTCTCCCCTCCCACACCCTACACAGAGCTGGGGATGACTCTCCCTCCCACACCCTACACAGAGCTGGGGATGACTCTCCTTCCCACACCCTACACAGAGCTGGGGAGGACTCTCCCTTCCCACACCCTACACAGAGCTGGGGATGACTCTCCCCTCCCACACCCCCCACAGAGCTGGGGATGACTCTCCCTCCCACACCCTACACAGAGCTGGGGATGACTCTCCCTTCCCACACCCTACACAGAGCTGGGGATGACTCTCCCTCCCACACCCTACACAGAGCTGGGGATGACTCTCCCCTCCCACACCCCACACAGAGCTGGGGATGACTCTCCCACACCCCACACAGAGCTGGGGATGACTCTCTCCTCCCACACCCTACACAGAGCTGGGGATGACTCTCCCCTCCCACACCCTACACAGAGCTGGGGATGACTCTCCCCTCCCACACCCCCCACAGAGCTGGGGATGACTCTCCTTCCCACACCCCCCACAGAGCTGGGGATGACTCTCCCCTCCCATACCCCACACAGAGCTGGGGATGACTCTCCCTCCCACACCCTACACAGAGCTAGGGATGACTCTCCCCGCCCACACCCTACACAGAGCTGGGGATGACTCTCCCTCCCACACCCCACACAGAGCTGGGGATGACTCTCTCCTCCCACACCCTACATAGAGCTGGGGACGACTCTCCCTCCCACACCCCACACAGAGCTGGGGATGACTCTCCCCTCCCACACCCTACACAGAGCTGGGGATGACTCTCTCCTCCCATAGCCTACACAGAGCTGGGGATGACTCTCCCTCCCACACCCTACACAGAGCTGGAGATGACTCTCCCCGCCCACACCCTACACAGAGCTGGGGATGACTCTCTTCTCCCACACCCTACACAGAGCTGGGGATGACTCTCCCACACCCCCCACAGAGCTGGGGATGACTCTCCCCTCCCATACCCCCCACAGAGCTGGGGATGACTCTCCCTCCCACACCCTACACAGAGCTGGGGATGACTCTCCCCGCCCACACCCCACACAGAGCTGGGGATGACTCTCCCACACCCCACACAGAGCTGGGGATGACTCTCCCACACCCCACACAGAGCTGGGGATGACTCTCCCTCCCACACCCTACACAGAGCTGGGGATGACTCTCCCCTCCCACACCCCCCACAGAGCTGGGGATGACTCTCCCTCCCACACCCTACACAGAGCTGGGGATGACTCTCCTTCCCACACCCCCCACAGAGCTGGGGATGACTCTCCCCTCCCACACCCTACACAGAGCTGGGGATGACTCTCCCACACCCCACACAGAGCTGGGGATGACTCTCTCCTCCCACACCCTACACAGAGCTGGGGATGACTCTCCCCTCCCACACCCTACACAGAGCTGGGGATGACTCTCCCCTCCCACACCCCCCACAGAGCTGGGGATGACTCTCCCACACCCCACACAGAGCTGGGGATGACTCTCCTTCCCACACCCTACACAGAGCTGGGGAGGACTCTCCCTTCCCACACCCTACACAGAGCTGCAGATGACTCTCTCTCCCACACCCCACACAGAGCTGGGGATGACTCTCCCCGCCCACACCCTACACAGAGCTGGGGATGACTCTCCCTTCCCACACCCTACACAGAGCTGGGGATGACTCTCCCCGCCCACACCCTACACAGAGCTGGGGATGACTCTCCCACACCCCACACAGAGCTGGGGATGACTCTCCTTCCCACACCCTACACAGAGCTGGGGATGACTCTCCCTCCCACACCCTACACAGAGCTGGGGATGACTCTCCCCTCCCACACCCCACACAGAGCTGGGGATGACTCTCCCACACCCCACACAGAGCTGGGGATGACTCTCCCACACCCCACACAGAGCTGGGGATGACTCTCCCTCCCACACCCTACACAGAGCTGGGGATGACTCTCCCCTCCCACACCCCCCACAGAGCTGGGGATGACTCTCCCTCCCACACCCTACACAGAGCTGGGGATGACTCTCCTTCCCACACCCCCCACAGAGCTGGGGATGACTCTCCCCTCCCACACCCTACACAGAGCTGGGGATGACTCTCCCACACCCCACACAGAGCTGGGGATGACTCTCTCCTCCCACACCCTACACAGAGCTGGGGATGACTCTCCCCTCCCACACCCTACACAGAGCTGGGGATGACTCTCCCCTCCCACACCCCCCACAGAGCTGGGGATGACTCTCCCACACCCCACACAGAGCTGGGGATGACTCTCCTTCCCACACCCTACACAGAGCTGGGGATGACTCTCCCTCCCACACCCTACACAGAGCTGGGGATGACTCTCCCCTCCCACACCCCACACAGAGCTGGGGATGACTCTCCCACACCCCACACAGAGCTGGGGATGACTCTCTCCTCCCACACCCTACACAGAGCTGGGGATGACTCTCCCCTCCCACACCCTACACAGAGCTGGGGATGACTCTCCCCTCCCACACCCCCCACAGAGCTGGGGATGACTCTCCTTCCCACACCCCCCACAGAGCTGGGGATGACTCTCCCCTCCCATACCCCACACAGAGCTGGGGATGACTCTCCCTCCCACACCCTACACAGAGCTAGGGATGACTCTCCCCGCCCACACCCTACACAGAGCTGGGGATGACTCTCCCTCCCACACCCCACACAGAGCTGGGGATGACTCTCTCCTCCCACACCCTACATAGAGCTGGGGACGACTCTCCCTCCCACACCCCACACAGAGCTGGGGATGACTCTCCCCTCCCACACCCTACACAGAGCTGGGGATGACTCTCTCCTCCCATAGCCTACACAGAGCTGGGGATGACTCTCCCTCCCACACCCTACACAGAGCTGGAGATGACTCTCCCCGCCCACACCCTACACAGAGCTGGGGATGACTCTCTTCTCCCACACCCTACATAGAGCTGGGGATGACTCTCCCACACCCCCCACAGAGCTGGGGATGACTCTCCCCTCCCATACCCCCCACAGAGCTGGGGATGACTCTCCCTCCCACACCCTACACAGAGCTGGGGATGACTCTCCCCGCCCACACCCTACACAGAGCTGGGGATGACTCTCCCTCCCACACCCTACACAGAGCTGGGGATGACTCTCCCTCCCACACCCTACATAGAGCTGGGGACGACTCTCCCTCCCACACCCCACACAGAGCTGGGGATGACTCTCCCCTCCCACACCCTACACAGAGCTGGGGATGACTCTCCCCGCCCACACCCTACACAGAGCTGGGGATGACTCTCCATCCCACACCCTACACAGAGCTGGGGATGACTCTCCCCTCCCACACCCCACACCGAGGAAGCTCCGCAGGTGATGCACAAAGGTGATTTCATCAGCTGTGATTTATGCTTCCTAGGAAGATCATTCTCCTTTCACTGTCAGTCTTTCAACAGATCAAAAGTTGGATATGAAAATGAAGGTGAGCCCAGCTTGTTCTCCAGACTATGCTAATACCCAAGCCACCCTCCCTCCATCTGCCAAGAGAATGGATGTGTGTGAGAACCCCAGGAGGCAGAGAAAGCACTTCCTTTGTAGACATCAAAGGATGATACCTGAGCATTCCTCCAAGCCCTTCCTTGTGTTCTATTCAGCAGCAAGATATAAAAAATGTACCTGCCCTCCAGGAAGGAGGCAGGGAGGAGACTGTGCAGCCTTTGTGAGCTTCCCCTGGAGGCACGGGCCTGCAGATCTGGGCAGAAGGCCAGCTTTGTGGGTGATGATCCCGGAATCCTGGGGTGGGAACCACAAAAGCCATCTCTTCCGTCCCCCAGCCTCCAGCCATGGGATTCCAGACAGCAGGCTGGTTTCTGGGGACCTCCTGGGCTGGCTGAAATGAGTTTAGGAGCCGGGGTCTGTGATTGCTAGGGCCTGGATGCTTGCCCTTGGCAAAGGACAGCTGTGGTTGGTGGAGAGAGAAGCAGATGGGGATTTTCCTAACTTGCCTCTCCAGAAAGGGGGCAGTGGTGTCAGGAGGTTAGGGGCTGTAAGTGACATTTTGGTATTTTAGATATTTAAAAGCTGTCTATAATAAAAGGCATCAAGGAAAACCAAATCACTTCTAAAGGTACCATGGGAGAAGTGGGGAGAAAGGAAAAAATTCCAATTATATCTGGCTCCCCTATTATGGAGTTCCAATCCTTCCCACAATCCATTTTCTCCTTCATTTCCCATAGCTCCCAGGCTTCCTATGAACCAGAAGGAGAACTGGGGCAGTTATCTCTGGGTGACATTAATCCTCTACTCCATAGCCTCCCCACCTCTTGTCCATCCATCCATTCATCCACCCATCCATCCAACCCTCAATTCACCCATCCATCCATCCATCCATCCCACCACCCACCCATCCAACCATTCACCTATCCAACCACCATCCATCCACCATATATTCATCCACCCATCCATCTACCCCTTCCAACCACCCACCCATCCAACCATTCACCCATCCAACCACCATCCATCCACCATATATTCATCCACCCATACATACATCTGCCCATCCATCCATCCATCTATTCATCCACCCAACCCTCTATCCATGCATCCTTCCTTCCTTCCATCCACCCATCCATCCATCCATCCACTTACACAGATGAGAGAATCATCTTCTTATATTATGCTCTTGTTTTTTTTTTCTTGCTCAGAATCACCTGTGTCTTCCAGTCGACTCCAGACTCTTCAGCTTGAGTTTCAAGATCCCTTCCCTGAAATGACTCTCTCACCAGCCTCATTCCTCAGCTCATCTCCCCATTTCTCCATTGCACCTGCAAATGTACCTTTTCCCTCCCCCCTCATCCCAGAGTATGGTATTTATTCATTACTGGATCTCTGTATAGGCTGGTGCCCCTCCTTGAACTATGTTCCTGTCTCCTCCCTTCAAAGTGCTTCTCTTTTTCTAAGCTTCCGCCTAAGTCCTCCTACCTCCAGCACCTCCTTGGTCCTTAGAGTGACCCACATGTCCCTACCACACCCGTCCTGTGCAGAAGCCATGACTTGCACAAGCTCCCTCCTGAGCCGAGGAAGCAAAGGACACACACTGAAGTTACTTCCAGTTCAACTTGAGGGAATGGAGCCAACTCTCCCTGAAGCACCTATGAAGCCTCAGAAAAACAGATGACAACTGAGGCCTGAGCCAAACGCAGCACTTAGCCAGCACCTGACATTGCTGCTAACCCTGAGGTCAACTGAGCCAAGGCAAAGAGCTGACCAGGAGTGGTTTGTAGCGTCAGGCGGAGCAGGCCTGCCCACCTGGGGAGCAGGTGGGGAGGCACTTGCCCCACCCCATCCGTATTTTGAATCAGAATCCAGACAAGCGCACAGCCAGGCCCTGTGTTGTAGGTGATACTTGTGGAGGTGGCCAATGCTCCATCTGCCACTGCCGCCTCAGCCTGCATTTCCATATTCACTCTGTGTCTTCAACTCCCTGAAAATACCCAGGCAGGAAGGAGGCAGGTAGTGTCTGGATGCGGTAGCTTCACCCCGGGAAGTGAGTGAGCTTCCCCGAGGCAAGGGCTGTTCCCATGGCAGCGAGCACACAGCCTCGGCAGAGGGAAAGCAGCATAGCCGTGTCACTGGAGCTTCTGAAAGCTGTAACAGCTGGCCCAGCTCTAGAACCTGAGTTGGTCGGTTCAGGGTGTAGCTTATGCTCAGTATGGTTTAAAATCCCCTCTAGGGGCCAGTGCTGTGGTGTAGCTGATAAAGCCTCCACCTGCAGTGCCCTTATGGGTGCCAGTTTGAATCCTAACTGCTGCACTTCCAATCCAGCTCTCTGCTATGGCCTGGGAAAGCAGTAGAAGATGGCCCAAGTGCTTGGGCCCCTGCACCCGTGTGGGAAACCCAAAAGTGGCTCCGGGCTCCGGACTCCTGGCTTCTGGCTTTGGATCAGCCCAGCTCCAACTGTTGTGGCCATTTGGGGAGTGGATGGAACCAGTGGATGGAAGCGCGCGCTCGCTCTCTCTCTCTCTCTGCCTCTCTGTGGCTCTGCCTTTCAAATAAATAAATAAATCTTTTAAAAAGAAAGGAGAAGAAAGAAAGAGAAGAAAGAGAAGAAGGAGAAGAAGGAGAAGAAGGAAGGAAGGAAGGAAGGAAGAAAGGAAGGAAGGAAGGAAGGAAGGAAGGAAGAGGGGGAGGGGGAGGAGAAAATAGAATAACTTTAAAAAAAGTTTCCTCTAAAGGGGTGGGCATTTGACCTGGTGGTTGAGACCCCAGTGAAGATGCCCACATTCTGTACCTGAGTGCCTGGGCCCAACTCCCAGCTCTGCTCTGATCCCAGCTTCCTGCAACACAGAAAGGCATTCTTTGCAAGCAGCAGTGCTGGCTCAAGTAAATAGGTCTCTGCCACCCACACGGGAGACCTGGATGGAGTTCCTGGCTTCCGGCTTCAGCCTTGGTCCAGCCCTGGCCATCCTGGGCATTTGGGGGGTGAACCAGTAGATGGGAGTTCTTTCTCTCTCTCTTTCTCCCTCTCAAGGAAATAAAAAACCAAATAAACTTCCCTCTGGTGACTCTAATGCCCGTCCAGGGCAGCAAACTCTCATACAGACCTCGGTAGAGAGAATCAGATAGCTGAGAATTGGCTGAGGGCTCAGATCCTACCGCAGGACCCGAAGCTACAGCAGATGGGGATCTGCAGAGATGCTAACAATTGGCTTTCCAGCACACAAACCAATCTGCTTTTCAGCTGCATCTCTGAGACACTGATTGCACTCCGGGACGAGGGAGAACAAAACTGTTGGAGATTCCTATTACTCCCTAGAGACAAAGACAGCATCTAGACAAGGTTTTCGCTATTGAAAGGAGAAAAGGCAGAGACTGGAAGAAACATCCGAATAGCCATGCTCACAGCAGCTTTATTCACATAGCCAACAGGTGGGAGCCACCCGTGTCTGACAGATGAATGGACACACAAAACGTGGTCTATATGCACAATGGCAGATCGTTCAGCCTTAAGACGGAAGGATGTGTGACGCCTGCTACAGCATGAAGGGAACTTGGAGAGGCTAAGTGCAATAAGCCAGTGACGAAATGATAAATGCAAGAGGTTCCTGGAATAGCCAAAACTGATACTGACAGAAAGGGAATTGTGATTGCCAGGAGGAAGTGGGGAGTTATCATCCAATGGGTACAAAGCTTAGATTTTGCAGGATGAAAAGAGCTCAGTGGATGGATGGTGATGATGGCTGTACAACAATGTAAATGTAACTAAAGCTATCAAACTGCACTTAAAAACTTGTACTTTACCATACCTTAAAAAATAAAATATTTTTGGGGCTGGCACTGTGGCACAGTGGGTTAAGCTGCTGCCTGCAATGCCCACATCGCCTATCAGAGTGCAGGTTTCAGTCCTGGCTGCTCTACTTCCATTCCAGCTGCCTGCTAAAGCACCTGGGAAAACAGCAGTGGAAGACGGCCCAAGTGCTTGGGTCCCTGCCAGCCACGTGGAAGGCCTGGATGAAGCGCCTGGCTCCTGGCTTCAGCCTGCCCCAGCTCCAGCCATTGCAGCTATTTGGGAGTGAAGCAGCTGACAGAAGATCTCTTTCTCTGTCTCCTCCTTTCTCTCTGCCACTCTGCCTTTCAAATAAATTAATATTTAAAACGTACAGAACAAATAAAAATATTTTTAAAAGATAAGGAGAAAGAAAACAACATCTTCTAAAATAAGTGAGGAAAAAGGAAGAGCATCCTGAAACCCTACAGAAGCTCACATCCCAGAGAATAATTTACTACTGGAACATGAGGGGAAAAGGAGAAGTTATCTGGCGTCCTCTGTA
Organism: Oryctolagus cuniculus; assembly: GCF_051225735.1. Lineage (NCBI taxonomy): Eukaryota > Metazoa > Chordata > Mammalia > Lagomorpha > Leporidae > Oryctolagus > Oryctolagus cuniculus. Next base: position 18,073,963 of record NC_142879.1, on the reverse strand, counting down.
AGGTAAAAGAAATCACAACCTCTATGAAATAGGGCCAGAGATCCACACAGAGGGAAAAGCTGGGAGAGAACAGAAGCACAGGATGGAACAAAATAAAGACACAGTTCAAAGACAAATGGAAATGCAGGCGGGGCCTGAGGACCACGGGGAGGGTGAAGCTGAAAGGCAGAATAAGAACACAGAGGCCCAGCAGTGGCAGAGCGCGCTGAGGCCACGCCCGGAAGTGGGAGCAGAGGACAAAGAGATGAAAGTGATGAAAACAAAGACGCGATAAACAGGAAAGAGAAGAGAAGAGAACGTGTGGCCTGCGGGTTCTCCAGACGGACACAATCGCTGCAGGGGAAAGAGAACTTCTGAAGGTGAAAACCACGAGAGATGCAAAGTGTTCATTGTGTTCCAAGCAAACTGAATGACAGAGGTGCATCCTCAGACACACGCTGGCTAGGTTGCCAATCGTAAAGATAAAGAAAATAAATCCTATAGCATTCATAAAGAGAAACACCGTACCCTCAAAGGAACACAACGTTAAGGCCAACCGACCTCGGGACTTCTTGGCACGCTGCCTCCCTGCCAGAGGAAATGGAGGAGCTACAAGTCAAGGATGCTGTGAAAACTCAGTTATGACCCAAGAGCTTATTATTTAAATTTTTTATTATTTATATTTTGTTTAAAGAAAGAGACAGACTGGGGCCGATGCTGTGACATAATAAGTAGAGTAAGCCTCTGCCTGCACAGCCTGCATCCCATGTGGGCTCTGGTTCCTGTCCCAGCTGCTCCTCTTCTGATCCAGCTCTCTGCTATGGTCTGGGAAAGCAGTGGAAGATGGCCCAAGTCCTTGGGCCCCTGCACCCATGTGGGAGACCTGGAAGAGGCTCCTGGCTCCTGGCTTCAGATCTTCCCAGCTCTAGCCCTTGCGGCCATTTGGGGAGTGAACCAGGAATGGAGGACCCTTCTCTCTGCCTCTCAAATAAATAAAATCTTTAAGAGTGAGAGAGAGAGAAAGATCATCCATCCATGGGTTCACTACCCAAAAGCCTGTCAACAGCCAGGGATGGGCTGGGCCAAAGCCAGGAGCCCAGAACCATACCCAGATCTCTGCACGTGGGGGGCAGGGACCCAAGTACTTAAGCCAACACCTGATGCCTCCCACAGTGTGCATTAGCAGAAAACTGATCAAAAGCAGAGGAGCCAGGACTCAAACCAGGTACTCCAATAAGGGCAGCAGGTGTCCTAACCAGTGACTTAATCAGTGTGTCAAACTCCCATGCTCCAAGAATTTTATATGTAGTTATTCAGACCATTATTTATGAAGTTCACAAAATATATCCTTAATTCTGTAAGGGATCATAAAATATAGTAGCCATGTGTTGTTCTTGGGGGGACTTTTTTTTTAAGATCCACTTGTTCACTCCCTAAATGGCTGTAATAGCTAGGGCTGGGCCAGGCAGAAGCCAAGAGCCAGCAATTCTATCCAGGTCTCCCACATGGGTGTCAGGGGCCCAGGTACTTGGGCCATCATCTGCTGCCTTCCCAGGGGCATTAGCAAGGAGCTGGATCAGAAGTGGAGCAGCTGGGTCTTGAACCAGTGCTCATATGGGATGCCAGTTTTGCAGACAGCAGTTTAACCTGCTGTACTGTGCCAGCCCCAAGGGAAAATTTTTTTAAAATTTTCATTTCTTTATTTTATTTAAAAGGCAGAGAGACACACAGAAACACACACACATACGCACACACACAGCATCTGCTAGTGCCCTCTCCAAATGCCTGTAACAGTCACAGCTGGGCCAGGCCAAAGCCAGAAGCTGGGGTCTCATGGGTGGCAGGGACTCAAGCACTTGAGTCATCCTCCGCCACCTCCCAGCATGCCCATCAGCAGAAATCTGGATCAGTAGCGGAGCTAGGACTTGAACCAGGCGCCTCACGACTTAACCACTGCACCAAATGCCTGCCCTTGAGGGGAAAATTACTCAAAGATGCACTAAAGGCAATCAAGAGATCTCCTTCAAACGAAGAACTCAAGAAACTCAAGAGTAAGTTTTGGACTTCAAACCCAGGCAGGAGGGACTAGCTGGGACTGGGCTATCCTTTAGCCCACTGGTTCCAGATTCGAGATGATGGCAGCACCGGTCAGTGATTCCTGAGAGAAGAGAACAAATGATCTCATTCTCGCTTGCCGCCTGGGGAATTTTCAGGCTTTGGACAAAAGAGGGAATCCAGACAGAAGTGTTCACGCAAAGTGAGGACACAGCTCAGGATTTAGAGAACCAAGATGGCGCCAATCTGAGAGTCAGAGCACCAAGGTGAGTGTGGGGGAGGCAGTGGAGGAGGGGGAGAGAGGAACAATGATAATATCTTTTTTTTTAATTAATTAATTAATTTATTTATTTTGACATGCAGAGTGGACAGTGAGAGAGAGAGACAGAGAGAAAGGTCTTCCTTTGCCGTTGGTTCACCCTCCAATGGCCGCCGCGGCCAGTGCGCTGCGGCCGGCGCACCGCGCTGATCTGATGGCAGGAGCCAGGAGCCAGGTGCTTTTCCTGGTCTCCCATGGGGTGCAGGGCCCGAGCACCTGGGCCATCCTCCACTGCACTCCCTAGCCACAGCAGAGGGCTGGCCTGGAAGAGGAGCAACCGGGACAGAATCCGGCGCCCCGACCGGGACTAGAACCCGGTGTGCCGGCGCCGCTAGGCGGAGGATTAGCCTAGTGAGCCGCAGCGCCGGCCAACAATGATAATATCAACGAAGCTTTAGAAAAGAGAGCAGAACACGTGCCGGAAGTGAGACAACATGCATCGTTCTGTTTTTCCAAAATCTAATCATTTTCTTAAAACCATTTTTTTAAAAAGATTTTATTTATTTATTTGAGAGGTAGAGTTACAGACAGTGAGAGGGAGAGACAGAGAGAAAGGTTTTCCTTCCGCTGGTTTACTCCCCAAAAGGCCATAACAGCTGGAGCTGGGCTGATCCAAAGCCAAGAGCCAGTAACTTCCTCCAGGTCTCCCACATGGGTGCAGGGGCCCAAGGACTTGGACCATCTTCCACTGCTTTCCCAGGCCACAGCAGAGAGCTGGATCGGAAGAGGAGCAGCCGGGACTAGAACCGGTGCCTATATGGGATGCTGGCACTGCAGGCGGAAGATTAACCCACTGCGCCACGCGCTGGCCCCAAAACCATTTAATATATTAGCACAGGCTGGCAGTGTGGTGCAGTGGATTAAGCCGTCACTTGCAATATCTACCCAATGGACAAACTCTGTCTCTCTCTCTCTCTCTCTCTCTCTCTCTCTCTCTCTCAAATAAATGAATGAATAAATAAATCTTTAAAAATTAACACAGAATGAAAAGATTTTGATGAAATGGATAATTCTCAGGACTAAGAAATAGGAACCCAGAGAGAGCAGGCACTAAAGAATAAGTTAGGAATGTTAACGAAGAACTAAGAAAACAACTCTCATGCAAGAAGGAAAAGGCTGGAATGACACACAAGTCATTGTTGGAACTCAGGGGGGCCTAATGAAAGGTGCCAGGGAGCACAGCAAGCCAGCTGCAGTGTGTTCTTGCTGTGGGTATCTCACCGGGGCATCAACATTCCACATATTACACTGGCAGCAGAATGCAATAGGCATAATCTACCACCGTCAGGCTAGGGCTTTGCCAAGCATACTATGATGGGTAAAATACCGGATTCTATGATAGTATAATGAACTCAGTATATACAATTACTATATACACTGAAAAGCCACTCAGTAAATTCTTTTAAAAAGACTTCAAAGTGTTGAAAATAAGGAGTACTTTCTCGGAGTGATAAAGACTGCTTATATTAAAGGATTTCCAGCATCAAACTTAATGAGAAAATGCTAGAAATCTTCCATTAAAATCTAGAACAAGATAAGTATGTTAATTGTCATAATTGCTAATAACCATTATTCTAAAAGATCCAACATAGAAGACGGAAAACAGGGGCTGGCATTGTGGCACACTGGGTTCAGCTGCCACCTCCTGCGGCACTGGTGAACCATACTGGAGTTCATGTTCGAGTCCCGGCCACCTAACTTCTGACCAAGCTCCCTACTAATGTACTTGGAAAAGTGGCAGAAAATGGCCCACATGTTTGGCCCCTAAACCCACATGGCGACTGCAATGGAGTTCCAGGCTCCTGGTTTCTGCATAGCCCAGTTCTGGCTGTTGCAGCCATTTGAGGAGGGAACCAGTGGATGAAAGATCTCTCTCTCTCTCTCTCTCTCTCTTCCCCCATCTCTACACCCCTTCCCCCCACCTCCCATCCTGGTCACTCAGCCTTTTAAATAAAGCTCTTTTTAAAAAGACAAAAAATGGAAGAAGTGTAATTCTTTCTTCCAAATATTAGACACTTATAAAATCGAAGAGAATCAATGGTAAAACCTTGCAGAGTAATAAGAGCAAAGTGACCAAATCCAAGAGGAATATGTGCACCCCCACACTTTCCTAACTTCCAGCAAGAAGCAGAAGAGACATTGGCGAAAACATCCTTTTCACATTGGTGACAGCCTCCAAAAATAGCTCACCAACAGACTGAACCCAGTAAACACCATGAAATAATTCTAATAAGAAATACATGGATTCTTAATTTAAAAAACCAAAAACTACAAAATGATTGCTGAGATCCATACAAGACGTTTTGAATTAAGAACAATAATCCGCCCTATAGGAGAAGATTAAATATTCTAATTGTGTAAAGCCGCCACAATACAGCTTTCAGGCAACGGAGTTTCAGCCAAAGGCGCCCCAGCATGCTTTCAGTAGAGAGTGAGGACACACTCAAAAAACAAAACTAATGTTTAAATCATGAAATAAATGGGTGAGAAAAATAAGAAAATGGACAGGGACTTCCCTTATCAGACACTAAAATACCTGATAAAAATCTACAAAGAAACAATCAGAATGCATAAGTGAGTAGAGCAAGCCTGCAGGAAACAAGGTCAACATACAAAAATCAATTGTACTTTCTTTTTTTAAAAAAAGTTATTTTTCATTTGTTTGAAAGACAGAGGTACAGAGAGAGAGACAGTTCTTCTATCTGCTGGTTCACTCCCCAAACGGCCACAACAGCCAGAGCTGAGCCAGGCTGAAGCCAAGAGCCCAGAGCTTCATCTGGATTTGGCACACGTGGATGCAGGGGCCCAAGCACTTGGGGCATCTTCTGCTGCTTCCCCAGGCACATTAGGAGGGAGCCAGATCAGAAGTGGAGCAACTGGGTCTCAAACCAACGCCCAAGGAGGATGCTGTCATTGCAGACGGCAGCCTAACCCACTGTGCCACAGTGCCAGCCCCTCAACTGTGCTTCTATACACCAGCAATGAGCAACCCAAAAAGAAATTAAGAAAATCATTCCACTTACAATAGCACCAACAAGAATAAGGTGCTTAGGAATACATCTAACAAGGAAAGTGCAAAGCCTATAAAACATTGTTGTAAGAAATTAAGGAGCACCAGAGCAAGTATTTAGCCTAGCAGTTAAAACACCAGTTGAGGCATTCTCATCCCACACCGGAATACCTGGTGTCCACACTCGACTCCAGCTGTTTGACTCCAGCTTCCTGCTAATGAGAACTCCGGGAAGCAGCAGTGATAGCGCAAGTAACTGGGTTCCTGTCAAGGGTGACATGGGTTGAGTTCCCAGCTCCAGCCTTCAGCCCTGGCCATTGTAGGCATTTAGGGAATGATCCAGTGGGTTATAGCACTCTTGCGCTCTTGCTCTGTCTCTCTCTCTCTCTCTCTCAAATAAATAAAAATGTTTAAATGGAAGAAACTAGGGGTGAGCATTTGGTGTAGTGGTTAAGTGTCTACTTAGAGTCCTGGCTCTGCTTCTGACCAGCTTCCTGCTGATGCACACCTGGGAGGCAGCAGGTGTAGGCTCAAGGAACTGAGTCCATGCATCCACCTGGGAGACCTCAGCTATGTTCTAGGCTTCTGGATTCAACCTGACCCAGCTCCAGCTGTGGTGAGAATTTGCAGAGTGAACCAGCAGATGGAAGATCCATCTGTGTCTATCTCTATCTCTCTGCCCGTCAACTAAGTGAAAATATTCTTTGAAAAAATTTAAAGAAATTAAACTACAAAGAAATTAAAGAATGACATCCCATATTCATGGCCTGGAAGACTTACAAAAGTTAAGCTGGCAATGCCCCCCAAACTGATCTACAGACCCAATGCTGTGCTGGCGATGCCCCCAAACTGATCTGCAGACCCAATGCTGTGCTGGCGATGCCCCCAAACTGATCTGCAGACCCAATGCTGTGCTGCGATGCCCCCAAACTGATCTGCAGACCCAATGCTGTGCTGCGATGCCCCCAGGGCCTTGGTTCAGAAACTGATGAGCTGATGCTAAGGTTCATGTGGAAATGCAAGGGAGCCAGAACAGCCGAAACAACCTGGAAAAGAACAAAGCTGGAGGACTCACACACCGACTTCAGAACTTAGTACGAAGCTACAGCAACCAGGATTACACAGAACTGGCACAAGGAAAGACACAAAGAGCAACTGAACAGAATTCAGGGCCCAGGAATAAATTATTGTAATTATGGGCAACTGGTCATGAGGAAGAGCGTTAAGTCAATTACACGGAGGTCAGCTTTTTCCAAGAACAGTGTCTGGGGGTAATGGAAACCCTGTACTGCACAAGCGGCTATCTCCATGCAAAAATGCTGGGCTTCACCTACTTTGCACATGTGAGAGTCAACTGCAGAAATAACTCAAGATGGTTCAGGGGCCTAAAACCATAAAACTCTTAGAAGAAAAACATAGGCATAAGCTTCCCTGGTCACGGATTATGTAATAGTTTCTCAGATATAACACTAAAAAGTACAGTAAGTAAAAGGAAAAATAGATTGATTGGACTTTATCAAAATCAGCAACTTTTGTGCTTCAGGAAACTATCAAGAAATGAAAACACAAAATATAGAAATGGATAAAATATCTGCAAATTGTAAGTCTGAGAGGGACTTGTATCTGTCTTATATAAAGAAACATGAGGGGCCGGCACTGTGGCTTAGCCGGTAGAGCCGCTGCCTGCAGTGCCGGCATCCCATATAGGCACTGGTTTGAGTCCCGGCTGCTCCACTTCCGATCCAGCTCTCTGCTATGGCCTGGGAAAGCAGTACAAGATGGCCCAAGTCCTTGGGCCTCTGCACCCGCATGGGAGACCTGGAAGAAGCTCCTGGCTTCAGATCAGCACAGCTCCGGCCGTTTCGGCCAACTGGGGAGTGAACCAGCAGATAGAAGACCTCTCTCTCTCTCTCTCTCTCTGCCTCTCCTTCTCTCTGTGTAACTCTCACTTTCAAATAAATAACTAAATAAATCTTTAAAAAAAAAAGAAGCATGAAAAACCAACAACAAAAAGACAACTCAGAAAATGGGCAAAAAAAAAAATTCTTCAAGAAAGAAATGGACAAAAAGCCATGAAAAAATGCCCAACTGCATGAGTCATCAGGGAAATGCAAATCAAAATCACAGTGAGATTCATTTCACACCCACTATGTTATCAAAAAGACAGCACCAAGTGTTGGTGAGGAAGCTGGGAGGAATACGAAATGCTGCAGCACCTGGAGAGCAATCTGGCCATTCAAGAGGTTGCCCCTTCTGGCAGCATATGAGCCCAGAGCTCCACGCCTAAATACTCATTCCCTGAAAACACACAGACCTGTACACAAGCGTACACAGCAGCAAGAAACCCAAGGCAGCTGATACACAGGCAAGATGAAATGAAGCACTGCATACAGCACCTGTGACGAGGACCGAAGCTCTAGCCCTGCATCAGTACACGCAGAGGAGCCCTGAAAGCCCTATGCTGTAGGAAAGAAGCCAGACACACAGAAAGCTACACGCCGTGCAAATTCACTTATATGAAAAGCCCAGCGCAGGCAAATCCAGAGATATAGGAAGTAGATGGGTGGTCATCAGGGGTGCGGGAGGGGAGGCAGGGGATGGCTTCTAACGGGTCAAGGTTTTCTTTTGGATGCCCAAAAGAGTCTAGAATTAGTGATGACAGCTGACCAACTTTCCAATAAGCTAACAACCTCTGGATTGTATATTATAAAAGAGTGAATTTTATGTTAGGTAAATTACAGCTCAGTTTTTAAAAACACTTAAATTCTTAAACTAGTAAGGTATTAGTGCAATGTGATGAGACGATGAACCAGCCCTCCGCATACTATGTAAAGACAGAACGCACCAGAAAGCAAGCATGTGTCCACGAGCACATGGGTGTTCGTGGAGAAGTGCACAGAACTGTTCACCAGTGCTGTGTTTGGGTGGCAGAATTGTGGCGATTTTTATTTTCCTCTTTTTATTTTTTGTATTTTCTAAATTTTCTACAATGAGTCAGAACAAAAATAAACATGTTTTTAAAAACAAAGTGCGTCAGTATATAATTAAGTCCCAGGCTGTTGGAGCCCTGAGAGGAGGGGGGAGCCAGCAGGGTGCTGGGGAGGGCGTGGTGGCGGCCGGCAGTGGAAGGAGGCTCCCCGCCTCATGTTGCCTTCTCGGTGTCCCACCTCTCCCTGGGTCTCAGTGGCCAGGTCCTGGCACTGGAATCTCAAGGTTATGCCTCCTCCCCTTGATCACACGGCCACTGCCATGGTCCAGGGTCTGTCCTGGGGAAACTCTGGGGTACATGTGGGCAGCTGGCCCACTGCACTCCTCAGAACACCTCTGTCTCCGTGGAAACCCTGCGTGGCCTCCACTGCCTCCGAGCCCCACTGCAGGCCGACCTGCTGCCCACTCTCGAGCAGACTGGCAGCAGCCCTGCATGGCAGGAAGCAAGGCCAGTGACAAGTCGAGCCGTCATGCTCCACATCCAACATGGCACACCCACGCTCCAACTCTTCCTCTCCAAAACACCTGTCCTCTCACCTCCACCGGTTCCAATCCTATTCCACCTTCAAAACCCAACACAGAGGGGTGGGCATTGGTGCAGTGGTTAAGTCACTGCCATACCGGAGGGTCTGGTTCAAGTCCCACCGTCTCCACTTCCAATCCCACTTCCTGCTAATGCACACCTGGGAAGAGGCTCATGTGCACTCCAGGAGGCAGCAGGTGAAGGCCTGAGTACTGCCACCCATGTGGAGACCCGGATGGAGTTCCTGCCTCCTGGCTTCCAGCTGGCCCAACCCTGGCTATTGCAGGTACTTGGGTAATGAATCTCTCTCAATCTCTCTCTCTCTCTCTCTCTCTCTCTCTCTCCACTCCTCTCTCTCTGCCTTTCAAATAAAGAGAAAATAAATAAATAAATAACAAAAACAAAACCCAACACAGAGCCTGGCACATTTGCTGATACTCAGAAAACTATTACCATTTCCCCTCCCCCACCTCTGGTCCTTTTGCTTGTACCTGCTCCATCTAGCAAGGACTATCTGTGAATACGTCTTGTATGTCTTATTTGATGCTAACCTCACTGAAGGCAGGTACACAGTGCACGTGCTCAACACGGAAGTGCATGGCGAAAAGAGACGGCAAGGAAGAAGTCCCGGGATCTTCTCTTTCTGCAGTGAAGCCTAGCAGGGGCTGAAGGAGCACACTCCTCCCCCAGCACCCATGGGGCCCTCACCTGCCTCGGGCTCCTGCATCGGAGGACGGGGGCTGAGGATGCCTTATGAAGAGAACCCTGATGATACACTGAGGTCACACGGTACTACGCGCCTAGGAGGACCTGGCTTAGTGCTCAGCTCACAGAGCTTCAAAACCACCACGCGATTGTTCCCAGGCGACAGGCCACACAATGGAGGCTCAGGATGCTGACACAACTTCCCTGTGGTCTCCATCTGGAAAAAGGCAGGGCTAGTGCAGGACCTAAAGCAATCGTGCTGCACCAGTACAGCTGACAGGACACGGATTCCCGGGGCCACCGCAATCTCACAGCTGGGACTGAGCCAGGCACCGAGCAGACCCACCTCTCTCGGCACACTGCTTTCCTCCTCCCTCACTCTGACTTTCGAGACCCTCAGCAGCTCGGGCACAGTCAGACTCAGAACCCTGCCAGGCCCAGGGAAGGAGAGACCAGGAAGGGCACCAGCTGCCCTGGGCTGGGCATGCAGGCCTTTCTCAGAACTGGCCAGACTTGCCAAAAGGTTACCACTTAGCATCCCTGCCCCCAAGTCTGAAGCCAGGTCCTTAGCTGATGCCTATTTATTGTCCACGTCCATAGCCTGCCCCTCCCCAGGCTTCCCTGTGCACTGGCAGCAGGAGCTTCTGTTCAGCCTCTGGGTCCAGCAGGGCACTGGCTGCCTCACAGGGCAGTCCTGCCGCTAAGCGCCCATCAGACCTCTCATCTACGTGAGAGTTGGCTCTGTCACCCAAAGCCCAGCACCCAGGGGCCAGCACAGTGGCACAGCAGGTTAAAGACCTGGCCTGCAGTGCTGGCATCCCATATGAGTGCCTGTTCAAGTCCCAGCTGCTCCACTTCCAATCCAGCAGAGGATGGCCCAAGTTCTTGGGCCTCTGCACTCATGCGGGAGACCCAGAAAAAGCTCCTGGCTCATGGCTTTGGATCAGCTTAGCTCCAATCATTGTGGCCATTTGGGGAGTGAACCAGTGGATGGAAGACCTCTCTCTGTCTCTACCTCTCTCTGTAACTCTGCCTTTCAAATAAATAAAATAAATCATAAGAAAAAAAAAAGCCCAGATCTGGCACCCTCTTTACAGATGGCAAAGCTGAGGCTCGGAAACAAGAAAAAGTTAGGAAGCCTGAGGATGTGTGGCTGCGGCCCCTGGTCAGGGCTCTTGGTGGCTTCTGATCAGAGCAGCAGATGACTTAAGGGATGCCACTGGGCGCCTGCAGGAGCCTTGGGCCACACCCTGCACCCAGCGCTTCCAATCCACCCCACACAACACAACAGAGAACCTCTCCCACCTCCTCTTCCTTCCAGGTGGACTCCTCCCCGCCCACACTCCAGATGTTCTGAAGGGGGTTTTACTGTAGGGCCCTTCAGGCCCTGGGGTGAGCAGATGTGCAGCCGCGAGGCAGGTTAATGAGGGCCAGGGGAGCATGCAGGAGTTGGGGCTGGCGGCCGAGACAGCTGCACTGGCCCAGAAGGCCTGGTGGCTCCCTGAGGAGGCCAAACTCGCTCATTGCTGTCAGCCGCAGCTGACAGAGCAGGAAGGAAAGGGGAGTGGGCTGGGGGGAGCGTCTCCCTTGGGAACGGAGCCTCCTGGCTCCCATCCTTCCCTTGTCCCCCACCCCCACCCCCAGCAGGAACTCGGGAAGCAGTCAGTCTTCGGGGGTGCTTCCCCCAGCTCCTACCTCTCCACACCAGCAAGACCGGGACAGAGGGCACCTGCAACGTCACGCCTGGCTTTGGAAGGCGCTGTGTGGCTTTTAGAAAAACACAAACCTACCTCTTCCATTTCTGTTTGCTTCAGGGGGAGCCCTGCCCAGATGTGGACCCTGACCACGCACCCTCCGGGGCTGCGGTGCACAGCCCCCCAACAACCACACAGGCAGCCCCACATCACAGCGGGGAGCTGCACAGCTTTCCTGTTCTCACCCCTTTCTCCGCTCACTCCTGCCTCCCTGAAAGGGGCAGCGGAGGTCAGGAGGGACCCTTGCCGCCCCCACCAGGGCTTCCTCCTCCTTCCCCAGAACCTCTTGGGTGTTGAGAAGAATCCAGAGGGCCAAAAGAGCAGGGCCCTGGCCGCAGGCACACCTGGGTTTACATTCCAGCTGTTCTCCCTATACATTCCAGGTTACCCGGCCATCACTGCAGCTCTCGGAGCCTCCTTCCACGTTTGTCACCGTGCGCCTTTACAAGCAATGATCACTCAGTGCTTCCTGTGTGCTGGGCGCTGTGCTGGGGTTGGGAAATCCTGTGTAAAAGGAAAAGACCCGGCCGCCCTCGGGGAACCCAGCACACAGAGAGGGAAACACAGTGAACTGAGCGGGGCAGAGCAGGAACGGAGGCTGTCCCCCGGGGGGCGACAGGCACCAGGAAGGGCCTCCTCCGGCACAATGAGACATGTAAGCCAAGCCCTGAAAGACGGGTAAGAGAGGATGAGCTGAGGATGCCAGGGAGAGCGAACACCAAGGGGCAGCAGCACAGGCTGAGACCCAGGGGACGGCGAGCCGCCGCCGGCCACAGCAGGCAGTGGGAGGCCCAGCCCAAGGAGCCAGATAGTGGGATGGGTGCTAACTCAGCCAAGGAGCTCGGGCTCTGTCTTCAGGATGACTGGGAGCCCCTGAAGCATTTTAAGCAGGGGAGTGACCTGATCAGATGTGTGTTTTAAGGTCCATCTGGCTGCAATGTGGGGAAAACACTGAGTACGTTCAGAATGGAGGCAGGGGGACCAGTAGGGAGGCTGCTCCAGCAATTCAGGTAAGGGCTGGCACGGGAACACCCACCCTGGTGGTCACAGGGCCACAAAGAGAAGAGGACTTGTGCCACAGCGATCAGGATTACCCACGGCCCTGGATGGATCGGAAGCAGAAGTGGTGAGAAATCAAGGGTGAGCCTTGGGTTTTCTGAATCAGGGAACTAAACGAAAGCTGTTACTTCATGGAGCGGACAGCATGGCGAGGACAAGTGCAAGGGAAAGGGGCTGATGGGCTACTTTGCGACTGGCTCACGCGAGGCACTGCTGGGCTATGGCGGTGGACCGTGCATCGAACTGATCCCAGCTGGAGGTACGGACTCGGGTCGGGGTGGAACTGAGCCCACGGGCAGATAAGGAACTGCCCCGGGACAAAGTGAGGGAGCAGACAGAGGAGGGCAACAAGGGCTGAGGAAGAGGAGCTGCTGGAGAGGCAGGAGAGAGCGGGAGAGCCAGTGCTCCCCCAGCAGCCACGGGAAGACGGGGTGCTCCACACGCCACCCTGAGACCAAACAAGACGAGGCCTGGAGCACGCCCTGCTGGACCAAGAGCGCCACAGAGACCATGGTGGCCACGAAGCCACGGAGGCCACTGGTGTGGCCGTGGAGGGGTCGGGGAGGTGGCAGCGGGGCGCCCTGGGCAGTGTCACGGCGTGGTCTCTGATCCTGCGGCTGCTGTTGCACATCAGCTGAGGAAGGGAGAGCCCCAGAGAAAGGCTCCGCCCCCCTTCCCCCCTTCTGGCTCCTGTCTGCTCCCCTCCTCCTCCCCCAGTCTCGTCCCACCTGTGTGGCCAGGCTCTGAAGAACAGGATGGGGCCTCGGTCACCTCCGTGATGGCCCTCCGTGGTTCCAGCCCGAGCAGGTGCTGAGCTCTCCGCTCACCAGGCAGCAGAGGCAGCAGCTGTTCCCAGGGGACACGGGCGGCCATCCTCTCGCTCTACGCTCGGGGAAGGGCGAGCTTTGCACTTCAGCTGCTGTTAGGACCCCTCAAGGCACCAACTCCTCTGATGGCCACCATCCCACTGCAGCACACCCCACAAACACTGTGGCCTCCCACCCCTGTCTCCTGCTACCCAGACCCTTCCTCAGGGTCCCCAGAGCCCCCCAGGCCAGATCTCACTGCTGTTGTTTTGTTTAAGGGAGGGCGAGGGAAGGAGTTGGCTCCAAGTCTCCAAACAGGTGTTAGAGCTGGCGCTGGGAAGGAAGCCACTTTGGCCAGAGTCCCCCGGATGGGGTCGCATTCCAGAGTGACTGATCTGCGGGCCATCTGGCTGAGGTGGCCATGGAGGTGCATAAATAGATCATCCCCTTTCCGAGTGAAAACGCATCTGCAGGTCTGGCGGGGCTTCAGGCCAGCACACGGGGACACCGGGGAAGTCACGCCCTCTCTCTGCTGCTCGGTTTCCTCACCTGGGATGGGGCCCCTCCAGCTGGGCAAGTCCCAAGGCCTATGGTCCCCAGCGGGCACTCGCCACCATTTTCCACAGGGGTGTGGACTGCTGTACTCCCCCATGCGGCTGGCAGCCACCCGGCTCCCAGAGGCTCGAGAAGGGTGGACAATCACAGACCCTGACTGATGCACCTTCATCACCAGGACTGAGGAGCCCGGGCAGCAGTGCCAGGCTGCTGCAGGACACGGTGCTGCCCCCGCTGCCCCCAGCGGCCATCTCTACCTCTCCCCTGCTCTCCGGCTACTCTGAGGCTTCCACAAGCAGGAATTCTGAAAACATACACTGGGCTTCCAGACAGCGTCAGGAACGGATCAGAGTGAGATGGACATACAGACACTCACAAGAAGGAGCCCTGGGCAGGCACTGTGGGGCAGTGGGTTAAGCTGCAGCTGGCAGCACTGGCATCAGGGTGCCAGTTTGAGTTCTGGATGCTCTGCTTAAAGCAATCCAGCTCCCTGCTAAAGCACCTGGGAGGCAGCAGTAGATGGTCCAAGTGCTTGGGTCCCTTCCACCCACGTGGAGACACACTGGGGATTCCTGGTTCCTGGCTTTGGTCTGACCCAGCCCTGGCTGTTGCAGGTATTTGAGAAGTATATCAGCAGATGGAAGACTCTCTCGCTCTTGCTATCTCTCTCTCTCTCTCTCTCGCTCTCACTCTCTCTCCCCCTCCCTGTCATGTTGCCTACCAATTAAGTAAATCTTAAGAAAATTTTAGCTACCACATGGTTACTGAAGATGGGGAAGACCCACCCAAAGCCTAACCTTTATCTCTCCAAGTGCCCCCCCAGGGGTCATCTGGTCCCTCGCTGCCTCCAGGCATGGCTAAAGCCAAACAGATCCAAACCTTGTATTTCCGTCCCCCAGGCTCCAGTGACTGCAGGGGAACATGAGGTGCTCCGCAGAAAGTCCTCGGGGCCTAAGGAGCAGGCGAGCGGACAGCTGCTAATGACTCCTGCCTGCCTTAGCTCAGGTGGGGAGAGGGCAGGGGGCCTGGAGGCTCCTGGACAAATGATCACTGACTCTCAGACTCAAGTTGCACACTCCCTCCTGGGGTGCAGGGTGGGATACGCACACGGATTCTGGATCAGCAGGCCCAGGTTGCAGCTGAGACCCTGCACTTGCCACATCCTCCCTGCCGGCCCCCAGTACGCACCTTGATCAAGGATCAGAGCAGCAGATTACTAGACCCTGGCCCTCAAGATCCTCATTTGGAGATCCAAGGAGGCACCTGGGAATTGTGGGCTTTCCCGGTGCTGTGAGGCAGGCAGCCCAGGAACCTGGACTCTGGGGTCCCTCCCCAGCTGCCCCTCCAGAGTCAATATTACGAGTGGCGTGAGCTCGGAATCCAGATGAGCCTTTCCCCATTCCTGACATCAATTCCTCAATCTGCTTTCCTCTTTCTATAAGACTGCGGTGGGTGTCGCAGCACCTCCCCTCCATATTTGTTGCAGGAATAAATGAGGTACCATCTGCTAAGCACTATTTGAGAGCCTTGTAACACAGTAAGCACTTAGAAAACACTAATCACCAGCACAACTCTTAGCATGCTCCAGGCTTCACCTGGTTCCCATCATGTCCATCAGCTCCCTCCTGGCTTTTATGCCCTGATTTCACATGTTCACTAGCATGGACTTTTTGTCTCAGAAGCTTAAGACCACAGTCAAGAGGAGGGCAGCAGTGAGGATGGGGGTCTGGGTGTGTCTGATATCCCACATCAAGTCACAAACTACTGAAAGGCAGGCCCTTGTTTTATTATCTCAGTATTTGCTGTGTCAAGCACTCTGCAAAGCTGGAAAGAACAAACGGATAGATGGATAGATGGATGGATGGATGGATGGATGGACAGGTGGATGGGTAAATGGATGGGTGGATACATGGATTTATGGGTGGTCAGGTGGATGGGTAAAGGGGTGGATGGGTGGATGAATGGACAGGTGGATGGGTAAATGGGTGGGTGGATAAATGGATGGATGGGTGGGTGGGTGGTCAGGTGAATGGAAAGATGGGTGGATGGGTGGATGGATGGACAGGTGGATGGGTGGGTGGATGGACAGGTGGATGGGTGGGTGGATGGACGGATGGATGGGTGGGTGGTCAGGTGAATGGATGGGTGGATAAATGGATGGATGGGTGGTCAGATGAATGGGGAGATGGGTGGATGGATGGACAGATGGATTGGTAAAGGGGTGGATGGGTGGATGGATGGACAGGTGGATGGGGAGATAGGTGGATGGGGAGATGGGTGGATGGGTGGATGGATGGATGGACAGGTGGATGGGTAAAGGGGTGGATGGATGGATGGATGGACAGGTGGATGGGTAAATGGGTGGGTGGATAAATGGATGGATGGGTGGGTGGGTGGTCAGGTGAATGGGGAGATGGGTGGATGTATGGGTAGATGGATGGACAGGTGGATGGGTAAATGATTGGGTGAGTGGATGGATGGGTGGATGGGAAGATAGGGGGATAGATGGGTGGATATATGGGTAAGATATGGGATGGATGAGTGGATGGGTGGGAGACGGGTATGGATGGGTGGGTGGAAAGAAAAATAAACATCAGTTGGTGGTCTCTTCTTCCCTCCAGATGTGCCCAGAACCCAGGCCAGGTCTCCACACTGATGTTGGTTGCTCAGGAAGGGGCACTGACACGGGAGGGAGCAGAGCTGAGGGGGAACCTTGCCTCTACATGCCCTAAAGGGGAGAGGATCACCCCCACCCAGCTCTGCCTGGGGCTTCACCTGCACCTGCCCCAGCCCTGAGTTTTCAGTTCCCAGCATCCTGGTGCTCTCGCTTGTCTCAGAGCTCCACTGGGCTCAGGGGCAGGAGTGGCTCAGTAAGAGAAGAATGTTCTGGCCCAAGAAGGTCCCCAGCACCACGCCCAGGGAGGCCCGGCAGAAGGGCTGAGGAGACCCCGGGACTGAGCCGAGGTGTTCCTGTGAGGCCAAGGCACCACTCAGCTCTTGGGTGGTCCAGCTGGGGCTGTCTCTGTCCCAGAGCAGCATTTGTGGCTGAAAGAGTCACCACCAGATCCTCTGCTGGCTACTCTCTCAGGAGCCAAATTACCCACGATCAGACCCGCATGGCTGCAGGGGGCTGCCTGCCCGCCCACCGCCCACCTCAGAGCAGCCTCTGCCCCAGACGCATGTAGTAATCAGCTCCCGGAACCTTGGCAAGATCCAAATACAGCAGCATATAATCAGGGCGCCTGAAATAGCTGTGCCAGGGAGGCCAGCTGCCACCTCGCGCATCCCTCGGGACCCCTCGGCGGGGCCCACAGCACAGCTGGGCCTTGGGGCCCTCCCTGGCCAGCAGGCGAGCTGGGTGGCGCTGGCCATAGTGTCCAGATCACCTGCAGAGCTCAGCCAGCCTGGGGGCTTCTCCACAGCAGACTGGGCATCTTCAGGAGGGGGCCTTGGATCAGTGCTCCTCAGACCCCAGGGCCTTGTCACGCCGGTTGCCTGCCAGCCCTGGGCCTCACTCTGCCAGATTCCCTCCCTGCGGGCACAGCTGGCTCAGGGTGCCTGTCCTTCCTGATCCTCCCCGTTTCCTTAACTCCCAACCTTTCACCCCAAACATCGCCCTGCTGGATCCAGGCCACTTTCCCTCTCTGCTCCTCATCTCACCCCTTGCCATGGGTTGAACGGTGATGGCCCCCCGCCACCATAAAAAAAAATATGTTCTTGTCAGAACACCCAGAGCCTGCACGTGGGACCTTATTCAGGGGAAAAAAAAAAAAAAAAAAGGTCTTGCAGATGTAATCAAGTTAAGGCTCTTGAGGTGGGATCCTCAGGATTATCCAGGTGAGTCCTAAGTCTAGTGAGAAGTGTCCTCTAAGAGACTTCAGAGAAACACAAGGAAAGAGACACAGCCATGTGAAGACAAAGGCAGAGGCGGGAGTGACAGGCCAACAAGGAAGGCGCCTCCCCTTGAACCTCAGCAGCAGGGGCCAGCCGGGCTGACACCTCAATTTTGCACTTCTGGCCTCCAGAGCTGTGAGAAGGTCAGCTTGTGTTATGTCAAGCCCCTGCTCTGGGGCCACCAGTCCTGCAGCCCTGGGAGGGTAACCCTGGCGCCACGGCAGTGGCCCTCAGTCCTCTGCGCCCGCCACAATCCCTGCAGGCTTTGCCACGACACAGCTTGCTGCTCCCACCCTCAGAGGTTTGGGCTCATCGGGGCTGGGTGGGCCTGAGAATCTGCGTTTCTAGCAGGTTCCCAAGTGATGAAGATGCTGTTGTCTGGGGAGCTCTCTCCAGATCCCATCAGTCCCGTCTCCATCCTCAGTCTCTCCCTCAAAGATGCCTTCCTTGTCCCCCACGGGACCTGCGAGCAGCCTCCTGGGGGCAGCTCCTCCTCTGGAAAGCATCCAGGCCCCTTGAAGGTTCCCCTCCAGGAGGCTCTGAGTGGGGAGGCAGTCACACAAGAAGACCCGATGTATGAGGTCAGCCATTAAGACCCCGCTTGGGACACCTGCATCTGGTATCAGAGTGCCTGGGCCCAAGTCTCGCCTCTGCTTCCAATTCCAGTTTCCTGCTAATGCACACCCTGGGAGTTAGCAGGTGATGGCCCAAGTACTTGGGTCCCTGCTACCTATGTGGATTAAGTGCCAGCCTTGCAACTTCGGCCTGGCCCGGCCCCAGCTGCTGTGGGCATCTGGGGAATAAACCAATGGATAGAGGATCTCTCTCTCCTCCCACTTACAAATACATGAAATTTAATTAATCAGTTGTTTAAAAAGAAGACCCCACAGGGTTGTGCCTCGGGCTCTGTCTCCAGCCCACTGAGAATCTCAGGCAAGGCACGCCCCCTGCGCCTCCCCTCTCGGGGCTGGCTGTGACGGGCTGCAAATGCATTCGCCAGACTGCAAGGGCAAGATGGACACGTTCCAGCCGCTGACCCGCTGCTAGCAATGTCTCAGTGCTCTTCCCGGCTGCTGGTCACCAAGCACAGCCAGCCTCGTCCCTCTCTCTGGGCATGTCCGGGGGTTCCCACCAGCAGTGAGGGCTTCAGGATCAATGCCAAGGCCCCAGTGTTAGCAGCCCCAGTTCCCCAGGCAAACAGCACGATCCTTCTGCCCCAGCTCTGCTTCACTCTACACGCCCCAGAAAAGCACAGAAACCCACTAAGCCAGTATCCTCGATAACACAAGGCCAGCTCTCTGTGAGTCAGGAGCTCTGGGTCCCCAAAGACTGTCATCTTATTCAGCCCCGTGGGAAGCAGCCCAGCACCACAGGTATGTGTACTGACCCTGGCTCCGCTGCAAGTCTCTGTACCCCTCTGGCCTCGGTTTGCTCATCTGTAAAATGGGAGTGATGCCTACTAGCAGTAACTACCCTAGAGGACTGCTGTGAGCATTCAGTGACATAAGAACAAGTGGCTTACTCACACAGAGGGCCAGCAAGTGCTGGAGTGATGAGCCTGGCCCTGGGCATTAGCCTGGGGCACAGGAGGGTCAGAGGAGCAGGATGGGGGGTGCCTGCTCCAAAGCCTCTGGCTTTTGGCTTCCCCTGGGAACGCCTCTGAACCCTGTCCTCCTGGAATACCGGCATTGGACAGAATGGCTCAGCTGCTACTTCGTGGGGATGCTCTGATCTTCCCTCCTCACTCAAACTTGCAGCATATGCAAGAGGCTAGAGGGCTCAGAGAAGAGCTCCTGGTGCACAGAGAGAAACCGGCTCACAGAGAGCAAGGCCAAGGCAATCACTGGCCACGCAGGTGCATGGTCGGCTAACCCACGGGAAGTCCTGACATCTCCAGGGTGTGACATCATTTTAGGATGCCTGCCAGTCATTCCATTTTTAAAAGAGATTTGTTTTAAAGACAGAGTGATAGAGTAAGAGAGATCTTCCATCTGCTGGTTCACTACCAAATGGCCACAACAACTAGGGCTGGGCCAGGTGGAAGCCAGGAGCCAGGAGCTCCATCAGGTCTCCCGCATGGATGGCGGGAACCCAAGAACTTGGGCCATGACCTGCTGCCTCCCAGGTGTGTTAGCAGGGAGCTGAATCGGAAGAGGAGGAGCCAGGCCTGGAGCAGGCACGTCATCCAATACAGACACAGGCATTTCAAGCAGCAGTTTACCCTGCTTCACCATGACACCCACCCCTCTGTCATCCCACGTGACCCTCCCATTTCACAGATGGGGAACCTTAGCCTCAAGGAGGGCTGATGACTTGCCCATGGCCTCACAGTTAATCCGTGATAGAGCCAGGACTTGAACCCAAGTCCCGGTGCCACGGGACTGCAGCTGCAGAGAGGCACTCAAGAGCTGATGGGGCATGGCACTTTGGAATCAGCAAAACCAATACCCCTGCTCTGCTGTCTCCTAGCCGTGTCGACTCTGGCCAGCACGTAACTTGTCTGGGCTTTAGTTGCCACATCTGTAAAATGGGCATAATGGAAGCCACCTTCAGAGTTCCCAGGATTAAATGAGATAAGTGAACATGCTTTGCATATCATTGTGTGCTGGGCAGAGGGCCTCCTCCGCTCCCACCTCTCCTGGGACGGCCTCTTCCTGCACCCACAAGCACACCTGCCACACCCCTGCACCAGGCCTCTTCATCTTGCTTCCCCCGTGGCAGGCAGCCACGTGGCAAAGGTAGGCCTGAGCCAGGAGGCTTGCAGCAGCGCTAACCTGGGTTTCTGCTGGAGGCTGAAATGCCGATTAGGCCCCCAGCACGACACACGTCTGGCGGGTTTCGCGGGGCCAGCCCCTGTAACTGTGTGGTCCTGCCCAGGGTGTCCAGGATCGGGCTGCAGTCCTGTTTTCTCCCCTTCATTCCTGCCACGGTGCCTTTCCCGCTCTCCTGGGACCAGCCAGCCTGGTCCTGCTCCTTCCGGGGTGCTGTTCTGCTTTTCCATGTGCCTCCTGACACCGCCCTGGGTCCACTCACCTCTCAGTCTATTTTCAGCCCCAGGCTCCGCTGGCTCCCCTCAGTTTCTCTTGGCCTGGGCTCAGCCTGGTGCAATCCGGCTGGCATGGCCACCCCACCCCCGCACATACACTGGTCTGGGGGGCAGCAAGGGCATCCAGGGAGGGGGCTTCCTAGAGCTGGGTGCTGCTGGCCCTGGGGCCAAGCTAAACAGCATGTGTGCCATGGCCCACTCAGTGCCTGGGCCTGGAACGCAGTGCAGGCTGCACCCCACCCCCACCCTGAGAACTGCTGCTGGTGCCCCCAGCCTCACTCCTATGGCATCAGTGTCTGGCTCCAGCTGGGAGAAGGCAGACACAGGACAGAGGTGCCAGGAGGCACCAGGAATGTCCACAGCAGTCAGTGTGGGGACGCTCCCTTTTGGAGGGGTCCAGTCTTCTCGGGGACCTGAGCCCCTGGAGGCCCCAGCCTATTCCAGCAAGGGCGGAGCACCCCAGGAGGGGCTGGGCAGGCCCCCGGAAGCCTCTCTGGTCCATCATAGGGACAGGAAGGAGGACACTCCCATTCACTGGAACTCCCGGGGAGCAGGCAGGTCCACCCATGACAGCCACACGAGGTGGCTTCCTGAAGCTCTCTGGGCCTCTCTGCCTCTGTTTCCTCTTCTGATGACAGCGAGGCCGTTATCAAAGAGGGGCTCTTTGGGGGAGAAGTGGGAGAACGGGTGCCAACACCATGGAGCTTTGTCGCCCCCTCCCTCTGCCTACCACAACCTGGGCTTGACTCTAGCCATCTGAGACGGAGACACCTGAATGGGGCTGGAGGGGTCTCTCTCTGAATCCCCCAGCTCCCACAACGTCAGGCCATACCTGCTGATGTCCACTGTACTGCCCTCACCTGTGGCAGCTCAAACTCAACCAGTGCAAGGGAGCCCCGGCAATGCCTTTCTCTGCACCCCCGAAGCACTCACCCTCTGGGACGCCTCACTCAGCTGTTTCTCAGTGAGTTCTACCAGGTTCCAGGCTCTTGGGCCTGGCTTCCCTGTCCACCTCCACGTCTCAGCCAGAATGCTGGGTGTCACCGGCACCTCCCTCCCCCGACTCCCACCCCTGTCCCCCGTGTCACAGCCAAAGTACTGGGTGTCACCGGTACCTCCCTCCCCCAACTCCCACCCCTGTTACCACCACTACCAATAATTAAGGTAGTGTTTTAAGTCTACATTTATTGCCTCATTTCACTCCACCCTAAGGGGGTACATAGGCACCATCTCACCGCTGCCATTTTACTACTGAAGGAACAGAAACACTGAGGTTAAGTGGCCTGCCCAGGGCCTTGCAGCCAGCGGGCAAAGGCCGTGCAGCCTGACCACACGGCTTCGTGACACTTGCTCTTGCCGCCGCCCCCGCCTCTCCTCCGGCCACCATCATGCCTTCTGTAACTGCCACCGGCGTGATCCTACCAATACACACACCCTGTCATGCTGCTCTCCTGCTAAAAGCTCTCCCCACTGCCTCAGGCACAAAGTCCAACTCCTCAGCAAAGCCCACGCCTACTTGCCAGGCATTGCCACTTGCTAACTCCACATCTTCCTCTATGACTGTCCCTCCTGCCAGTGCCCCAAGGCATACACGCCCACAGTTCAGCCCAGCTCGCTTCCCCGCAAATTCTCTAGCATCCACTCGGTTCCTTCGCACCTCTGTGCCTCTGCAGGTGCTGCTCCTTCTGGCCGAGTGTCCTTCCCTGCCTTTCCACTGGGTTGACGCTAACCCTTCAGGACTCAGCTCAGGTTCTGCCTCCCCAGGAAAATCTCAAGAGTTGGGGTCTGCGCGGTGGCACAGCAGGTAAAGCTGCCACCTGCAGTGCCCAGTGCCGGCTCCCATATGGGTGCTGGTTCAATTCCCGGGTGCTCCTCTTCCTATCCAGCTCTCTGCTACGGCCTGGGAAGGCAGTGGAAGATGGCCCAAGTCCTTGGGTCCCTGCGCCCACGTGGGAGACCTGGAAGAAGCTCCTGGCTCCTGGCTTCGGATTGGCCCAGCTCCAGCCATTGCGGCCATTTGGGGAGTGAACCAACAGATGGAAGATCTCTCTCTCTCTACCTCCACTTCTGCCTCTAGCTCTCTGTAACTTGGCTTTTCAAATAAATAAATAAAATCTCAAGAGGACTTGTGACTGAATGAATTGCTGAGCTGACGACTGGTTGGAGAGGAACAGTGCCCAGTGGCATCTCCACACATCACAGGCACAGGGCGCCTATCCCAGGCTGGTCCCTTTCATACTCTCTGGATATGATTTTCACAGCAGCCCCACGGGGTAGGCAGGGAAAACAAGGCTGAAGCAGAAAGGGTGAGCAGCACGTGGCCAGCATCAGAACCAGGGCGCGAAGCCACGTTTCCTGTCTTGTAGGCCAGTGTCCTTCTCGTGGGATTGCAAGAGGCAAAATCCGATCATCTACCTCCACACCGAGGGACTGGGGACGGCACCTCTGTCTCCGGCCTTGATCCGCCAGGAAGTAAGGGGCCAACGATCTCCATCTTCAGGCCCCCGTCCACTTTCCAGAAGGCGTAGGGGAACCAGCCTGGGCAGCCCCGAACGCCGTGCCTAGCTGCAAAGCACGGCCTTTAGAAACCCTAAGCAGAAGATGTGATTCATAACTTGAGAAAATAACAAGCTCAAAGTAAGTGCACACAAGTTCAGTGAAAGCCCAATGCTGGTTTCCCTAGGAAGTCCGCTTTGACGAAATGTCAGATTCTCGCCCTCCCTCTATTTTTGGCTGCTCCTGTTCTGTCAGTGCCCTAAGCAAATGTTTAGGCTGCCCTGCGGGTGGAAAGCAAGCGTGGGCTCTCTCAGCCTTTGATCTTCTGACCTTGACCTCTTACAAGGCCCTGGCCAGCAGTGAGGCTGGATGGAGAGGCGAGAGCAGGAAAAAGAATGAGAGGAGGCAGGTTCTGCCGCTGGGGCCGCTGGGCAGCTGGATGGCGGGCCCTGGGGTACTGACCTGGAAGCAGGAGGGCTCTGCGGGAGAGAGCAAAAGACCCAACCTTGGGAGGGCGAGGCTCAGGCCCCCGCTGTGGACGGTGGCAGGGGCCGAGGCCAGCCCTGGGAGGCAGCTGCCTCTACCGGCCCCTGCTTCCTTCCACCCAAGGACGCTCACGACAGATGAGAGTTGTGTGACTTTTGCATCACCAGGCCTTGGTTCTGACACAGTTCAGGCCAACCACGCCTCCTTCTCACCCCCTGGCTAAACGCTGTGCCCTGGTCTGTCCCTCAATTTTGATTTCTGCCAAAACAGCTACTCACTGTCGACCATTCAATAGGTGGGTGTGCCTGACACTTCTGTTGCTTTCAACAAACGTGTATTAAACACCCGCTGTGTTTCACGTGAATAAAACCCAGCCCCAGGCCCCACGGATGCCAGTGGGTGGGTGACAGCTCCCTAGAATACGCGTTCCTGTCTCTGCCCCTAGGAAGGAAGGAACTACAGACTCCATGGAGGTGGATCTGTGAGGGGTGGCCTGTGAGCCCCAGGTTGCAGTCCCTCCCTCACGCAGCGGAAATGGGTGGGGGAGATAACCCCTTCTTGATGTTTCTGTGGGGTGGCAGTCTCAGCTGCCTCCCCTGCTTGGGCCCCCGTGGCAGAATGCCAGGCCCCCCGGGACCACTGCCCTGGTGGCCCCACCTAGGGAGGTCCCTTTCCCACAGTGCTCGTGGGTGTTTGGAGCCCTCCATCCCCAAAACACACACACACACACACACACACACACACACACGGTACGGGAACACACACTGGCGGCAACAGCAAAACCCCAAAGGAACAAAAGCCAGGAGCAGCCGCTGTGTGGACAGGGCCTGCAGGCAGCAGGGCAGTGTGGCCGGGGCCCTGGGCTGTGACTTGGGCCCCAGGGAGCTAGCGACTGCCCAGAGGGGCCCTCCCGGGACTCACAAGGACTGCAGGCTTGGCAGCTCCCTCAGCGCCTCTGCAGGGACTCCTCGCAGCTGGTTGTTCTGGAGCATCCTACACGGAGAGAAAGCACCGTGAGGGCGGAACAGGCCCTGGGCCGGGGCTCCCCCTGCCCCAGCACTGACCGCTGCCCCTACCCCCACCGGCAATGGCACGCACTGGGGCTGGGAGGGTGTCTCCGCAGGCTGCGAGCATGAGGGGTGAGCACAAGGGGTGCCAGAGAGGAGGGAGAGGAAGCATCCGGGAAGCAGCAGGACTGGAAGCGGCGGGACTTGGGCTTCCGCTGAAGGCTTATTGGAAACACGTGGAGAAATGTGCGGTTTCTTTCCCCAGGCCTGCTTCCCTGCCCATTCAGCTGGAAGCCTGAGGATTTCTTTGGGGAAAGGGAGGGTCTAGGGGAGGGGGAGGCCCCTCTAGGGTGCAAGGGCCCCAGGCAAGCTCTGTTCAAGTAGTTCTTGTCTCTGGAAGCCCCCGGAAGCCCCCCAGGTCAGTATAGCGGCACTGGTATCACCTCCGCACTTCCTATAGCCCAAGCCGAGAAGTCATTAGGGGAGGGAGCCAGCAAATGGAAGATATCGATTTAATCTCTGTTTCTCTTTTTCTGCCTCTGAAATAAATACCTATTTTGGGGGCCAGCACTGTGGCACAGCAGGTTAACGCCCTGGCCTGAAGCACCGGCATCCCCTATGGGCGCCAGTTCAAGACCCAGCTGCTCCACTTCCAATCCAGCTCTCTGCTATGGCCTGGGAAAGCAGTGGAAGATGGCCCAAGTCCTTGGGTCCCTGCACCCATGTGGGAGACCTGGAAGAAGCTCCTGGCTCCTGGCTTTGGATCAGTGAGGCTCAAGCTGATGTGGCCAATTGGGGAGTGAACCATCAGATGGAAGACCTCTCTCCCTCTCTCTCTCTCTCTCTACCTCTCCTTCTCTCTGTGTAACTCTGACTTACAAATAAATAAATAAATCTTTAAAATAAATAAACACCTATTTTTTGAAGATTTATTTATTTGAAAGGCAGAGTTACAGAGAAGCAGAAGCACAGAGAGAGAGAGAGAGTTCTTCCATCCGCTGGTTCACTCCTCAGTGGCTGCAATGGCTGGAGCTGAGCCAATTCGAAGCCAGGAGCCAGGAGCTTCTTCCATGTCTCCCACATGGGTGCAGGGACCCAAGGACTTGCGCCATCTTCTGCTTTCCCAGGCCATAGCAGAGAGCTGGATAGGAAGTGGAGCAACCGGGTCTCAAACTGGCACCTATATGGGATGCTGGCACTGCAGGAAGCAGCTTAACCCACTACACCACACTGCTGGCCCCTAAATACCTGTTTTTTAAAAGATAAATTTACAGGGCCAGTGTTGTGGCATAGCCAGTTAAGCTGCTGCCTGCAATGCTGGCATCCCATATGGGTGCCAGCTGCTTTATTTTAAATCCAGCTCCCTGCTAATGCACGTGGGAAAGCAGTGGAAGATGGCCCAAGTGCCTGGGCCCCTGCACCCATGTGGGAGACCCAGCTGTGGTTCTAGGCTCCTAGCTTCAGCCTGGCCCAGCTCTGACTGTTGTGACCACTTAGGGAGTGAACCAGCAGATGGAAGCTCTCTCACTTCTCTCCCTCTCCACCTGTAACTCTGGCATTCAAGTAAAAGTAAAATCTTTTTTAGAAAAGAAAGATAAGTTTACTTTGGTGCAAAAATGTTTGAGATCCTTGCACGGTTCTTTATCTGCATTTTCCATGAACTTTTGAAGACCCGTCGTATGACCCAGAGAGCCGCAGCACAGGAACAAGGGAATGCTGGATGCACCCTGGGCGTGGGGCGGAGGGGCTGAGAGGAGCGTCTCAAGGGGGCAAGGCTGTGGGGAGGGAGGGACCCAAACAGCCTGTGGGTGCCCTTCCAATGCCGGAGCCTGGACTGGCGTGGCCTCCCCTCAGCACTGCCCCAGACCTGCTGTGCACTCCTGTGCAACGCCCGTCTCCGCAGGCCTCCTTGCTCTCATCCACACGCTGCAGACGGCAGGCCTGACCTCAAGCATGGATCATACGGGTCAAAGTCAAGAACCCCTGCTGAACATGTCCACAAGTGTCCCACATGTGGGGAACGCTCAAGGCTGCATCTGCTGACATCATTCATCACTATTAATATCTGGGCTCAGTTCACCACTTCCCGGGTGCCGTTACGTCACCCCCAACGCTCTCAACCCCCTCTTCCCTCACCTGGCAAAGGGAACGGCTGCAGGAGATGCGGGAACCCAGGACGTTCCCTGCCCCTGCCCGGCCAGCCTGAGCTTCCACCTAAGGGTCAGCCCTTCCCCACTCCCATCCCAGGGACCAGCTTGGTGCAGCAGGGGCCTCAGGTGCTTGGGGTGAGGCTACAAGAGACATGATGGCTGGGAACAGGGTTGGGGATGGGCTCCCCCCTCCAGGGTTCCTCCATGTCTCCACCTGACCCTTTCTTCTGCCAAATCCCAGAGAAATCTGGGAAGATTTTGAAGTCCCTGTACCTCCCGCCCAACACCACGCTGCAGCACCCTTGCCACGCGGGCTGGCAGTCAGAACATCCTGGCTTTCAGGGAATCAAAACCCTAGCAGCTGGAGTCGCCCTGACTCCGACCTGCCTCCTCGCTCCCTCTGCCTAAAGGCAGCTGGGTTACGAAGGCGGGGAGCAGCCCCGCACAGATGCAGACAGGGAGGCCAGGTGACCGGCCTGCAGCAGACAGCAAACCAACGGCAGCCTGGGGACTGGGATCCAGGCCCCGGGCCTGGGCCAGCGCTTTTGTGTCCTTGCTTCCCTGCTTCTCCTGCTGGCCCTGGCTGGCCCTGGGGCGGGGTTGGGGTGGGGTGGGCACAAGCCACCTGACCCATGGTTCTCAGCTCCAGCTGACAGCAGGATCCCCTGGGAAGAGCTCTGACACCCCAGGGTGCACCTGTCTGTCTGGATGCAGGAGCTGTGCCTGTGTGAATCCTCGGGCCCTGGCAGTCCAGGACTGGGGTTGCCCGTGGGACTGCTCTAGTGCCAGCAGGGACAGTGGGCCCAGGGGCACTGACAGCGGTGGGAAGCTGGAAACTGCCTGCAGGGGCTGACTGTGCGGGCCAGGGGCCGTGGGCCCAAAGACGGGGAAGCTCAGTGCCAGACAGGGTGCCCAGGGCAACAGCTCCAGGCGGGAGGTGGGGGGATGGGATCGAAGAGGGAAGCCTCTTAGTCCTCTGTCTTGGTGGGGGGGCAGGGGAGAAGGATGTAGCAGCGTGCTCCCCCTGTCCCAGGACAGCCCACCGCAGGGAGGGCCCCGAAACCAGCGCCTCGGTCTCTTGGGCCTACACAAAGCTGTGTGTGTGCTGCTGCCGGGCTGGGGCTCTGTCTGCTTGCAGGTCTGGAGCGCCCTGCTCCCTGACACTGGCAGTCACAAAGGGCTGTAGGCCTGGGGTGCAGGGGGACTAAGAGACTGTCCCCCCAACACAGGGCAGCCTTGCAGGCAAAGGAGCGGCCCGAAGGCTTTGGGGGCCCGGTGGTCTCTGAGGATGGGGGTCACGGCAGGGTGGGGCCAAGCTCGGCTCCCCCGTCCCCGGCAGCCTCTCCTGGCTGCCCTCCTCATCGCACAAAGGTGGGGGGAGGCCTGCGGTTTCTCTGAGGCTTTGATTTCTTGCCTAACGCAGGCGAAGAAGAAAGGAGAGGCTCAGCTCTAAGCCGGAGACTTAGGAGCGGGCCGCGAGCCTCACATCTTCCGAGGGCCCAGCCAGCGGGCCCCGCGCTCTGATCCGGCTGCAGGTCTCAGCCTGCCACTGGGCACAGACACGCCGCCACGCCGGCCGCCGGCACCGCGTCTGCCTCCAATCCTTCCCTGCCCCCGGGGCAGAGAGAGGGGCACACAGGGAGGAGGGGGCGAGGCCAGGACACTGGGACTGGGCCAGAGGCAGGAGGGACAGAGTGAGGGCCAGAGAGGGAGCAGAGGGCCCCGCAAGGCGGCAGAGGGAAAGCGAGGTGCCCATGACCAATGCTGGGGTGAAAGGAGCCAGCGCTTACATGCGGATGGCTGAGCAGCTAGAAAGGGGTGAGGTCAGCGCGAGTCCACAAGCAACTCTGAGAAAATGAGGAAAAGGCATCCCTTCTAGGTGGACGTGGCCCCATGCCAGGACACAGACCTGGGCTTCAGCCCCTTCTCATCCCCTCGGCCAGATGCTCTTGTACAGTCAACAACCTGCTCAACTGTACAAAGATGACTTGCCAGTCTAGTCAGGGCTTGAGGGAATGGCAGAACTGGGGAATGGTTCGCCCCTTTAGGGAAGCCCCCAAATCCTCATTCCATTTTCACAGGATCACTTTCTCTCCCACCTGCCTTCAGACTGCAGCATCCACTGCCAGACACCTTCACTCTCACTCATCCTAAGAACACGAAGGGGCACTGGAAGCACAGTGCTAATGAGAGAGGCGGATTGGGATGGGATGAGATGGTGCCTCTACCTTCCCTTCTCTACAATGGGCCCTTAGTTCAACAGCAAAGCGAAGGGAGGTGAAAGGGCACAAGGTCCTGTCCAACCCTCCTCTCCCTTTGGCCGCAGCATGGAGATGGGCGGGGGGCAGCCATTTCCAGTGAGGATGCAAATCTGGCGCTGTGGCTGCCAACGCCAAGACAGGGTCTCAAGAAGAAAGCCAAAGCCCCCCCCCCCCGACGCCTCCTTCCTGAAACAGCGGACCCCTCTCCTGGCCCCTCAAGCTGTCAGGCAGAGCACCTGGGCCTGAGCCCAGCCCTACAAAGCTGGCTGCTGCTGGTCGTTGCTCACTTCACTTGCCCTGTGGGGTTGCTGGATAGACGAGGCACATTACGCACCAGATGCAAGCAAAGAAACAGGCACAGCGGAGGTCAGGGGCGCAGCACCGGTTAGCGGCGAGTCAGGACTCGGGGCACGGCTCTCGATGTGGCCCCGGAAAGCAGGTGGACGCCATACTTACAGGATCTTCAGGCTGCAGAGCCCAGAGAAGGCTTGTCCCGGGATGTGGGAGAGGTGGTTCCCAGACAGACGCCTGCAAATCAGAGACCAGGGTCAGAGGCGTGGGCAGGTGGTCCAGGTGGGACCCTGGAGGGGTCTGCAGTGTGCTCAATCCCTTGCACACCTGTGCTCACCCCCACGGCACCCTCCAAGGTGCCTGTGACAGGCGCAGTGGCCCTGGCCTGAAATGCTGCAGGTCAGAGTGTTTCAGATGGGGCCGGCGCTGTGCCCTAAGGTAAGCATCCTCCTGCAGTGCCAGCATCCCATAGGGACGCCGGTTCAAGTCCCTGCTGCTTCAATTTCAATCCAGCTCTCTGCTATGGCCTGGGAAAGCAGTGGAAGATGGCCCAAGTCCTTGGGCCCCTGCACCCGCCTGGGAGAGCTGGAAGAAGCTCCTGGCTTCTGGCTTTGGATCAGCACAGCTCTGGCCATTGCAGCCAATTGGGGAGTGAACCAGCGGATGGAAGACCTCTCTCTCTCTCTCTCTCTTTCTCTCTCTCTGCCTCTCCTCTCTCTATGTAACTCTGCCTTTCAAGTAAATTTTTTTTTTTTAGATTTATTTATTTGAAAGACAGAGTTACAGAGAGAGGTAGAGCCAGAGAGAGAAAGAGAGAGAGAGAGAAAGAGAGGTCTTCTATTTGCTGGCTCACTTCCCAAATGGCTGCAATGGCCCGAAGCCAGGAGCCAGGAGCTTCCTCTGGGTCTCCCACTTGGGTGCAGGGGCTCAAGGACTGGGGCCATCTTCCACTGCTTTCCCAGGCCACAGCAGAGAGCTGAATCGGAAGTGGAGCAGTCGCGTCTCAAACCGGCGTCCATATGGGATGCCAGCACTGCAGGCCAGGGCGTTAACCCACTGCACCATGGCGCTGGCCCCTATACAATATTTTTAGAGCACCTGCAACCATCACGTGAGGTCTTGTGTAGCATTTTCCACTCTAGCTTGGCAAGTTTCAGGTTAGGGGTGTTCCGGATGGCAGGGTTTCTGGGTAGGGATGCTCCGCCTGTACTACCTCCAAACGCCAGACGAGGAAGCTGAGGCTGGGCAAAGGCCGCTTCCGCTCCGGGTCACAGGGCGAGCCAGGGGCAGAGCAGGCGTGCTCCACAGCCTGAGCTGCCCCCGGGCCGCCGTCTCCTGGGCCAGCCTGCACCCGCACCTGCTGCTGTCACCAGCAGAAAGCGAGGTCCTGGGTGCCGCCGCGTCACCCCCATGGCGCCGCGCAGGAGCGAGCCTCACGCTCTGGTCTGTTTCAGCGTCTCCATGTTCGTCACCGGGCGATCACCAATTCCAAAGGGAGCCCACGGGAGACACTTAACATGGGCTGAACGCCGGAACCCGAACGAGCAGAGTCCAGCCCAGCACAATTCAGCAGACACTTCCGGCCGCCTCAAGGCACTTCCGGCCACTCAAGATACTTCCGGCTGTCCCAGAGGACACTTCCGGCCGCCTCAGAAAACACTTCCGGCCGTCCCGAAAGAAACTTCCGGCCGCCTCAGTAGACACTTCCGGTTCGGCACGTCCCATAGGGCTCCACCACACACCCTGACACCTGCCGAGAGCCCTACGGACGTGGACCCAGTAGCAGCCTCTCAGACGCTGTCACCACATCTGCGCCCCTAAAAATGTCTATTTGCTTGACGTTTGTTGCTGACAAAGAGAAAGCCGTGTGCCAGGGTGCTTGGCAGTTGAGGTCTCTGGGGCTGGTTTGCCCTGCAGGGTCCTTAGATGGGGCAGCCCCTCTTGGGAGTTAGCATCGACCTGTCAGTCCCCGGCCCTCCCCCTGCCACAGAAGGCCCCAGGTGCCCGCACCCACGGCTGCTCTTGACCCTCTCGGGCCTGCTCTTGGAGAGCGCGGGCAGGTCTTTCCTTCAGAGCACCTGGAGCTGGGCTTGCCCGGTGAGAGGCCTGATCCCCGTGATCTAGAGCACCCAGCCATGGCCAGGGCAGCGGGTGGACAGAATGAGCCCCCCCCCCCATGCCAGGGGAGGGGACAGGTCAAGGTCAGGGTCACCGAGGCGAAGGAGGGCAGTTCGGGCCAAGCGCCCAGAGTGTGCGCAGGGCCAGCAACGCAGTGTGGAGGCCCAAGGGGCTGCGGTGGTGTGAAAGTCAGGCTAGGCAGGGCCGGGAGGTGTCAGGAACAGAACCAGAGGAAAACGAGGGCTGGAACGGAGGGAGCTGGCCTCGCAGAGCACATGGGCAGGTGCTCTGACACAGGAACTGGCTTACCCGTGAGCACCCTGGGGCGGGAGGCTGCCCTGAGGTATTCCAGCTGCAGCGTGACCACTACCAGGAGGCCTCACCCAGGGGGCACATGGTGGAGGAAGCGGGCTTCCTAAGGGCAGTGGCTTCTTTGGGCAGTGTGGAGCCACAGAAGCCTCTTCAGCTGGCAGATGCCCCCTGGGAAGACGTGCAGGGGGCACTAGAATGGAGTAGGAGGCCCTGTCCCCACGGGCAGCGGATGTCGAGGGCAGTGGCAGTGGGACAGACACTGTGGGGAGGTGGAGACATCTCAGAGAAGAGCCACCTGGCTTGGGCGTGGCCGCTGCTGGACAGGGACTGAGGACAGCCCCACGATGACTCCCCGCTGGAGCAGGTGCACCCCATGTGGGAGTGGCTGGGTCAGTACCCAGCCCTGGCTCCCGACTCCACCTTCCTAACACAGACCCTGGGAGGCAGCAGTGATGACGTGAGGGGTTCCTGCCACCCACATAGAGACCTGAATTGAGCTCCTTGCTTTTCAGTATTTGGGGAGTGAAGCAGCAGGGGCAAGCATTCTCTGTCTGTCTCTCTCTCAAATGAAGAAATTTGGAAAAAAAAATTTTTTTTAATGTTTTTAGAAGATGCCTCCCTGGAAAAGGTACAGTGGTTGGCTTTAAGAGGCAAAGCTGGGTCATTGGTCCAGGGTGGAATGAGAGCGAGATGTTGGACGTCCTGCACCACGTGGTCCCGAGGTGGCCACCCTGGGAGTCACACGTCCGACAGATGACTGCTCCCCCCGCCCAAGTCCACCCCACCCCAAGGAACCCCAGCCTCCCCCGCCCCGCCCGCCAGGCGTCTACTCACAGCTCCTCCAAGAAGCGCAGGTGGTGGAAGAGGCCAGGCTGCAGCTCCGTGAGGTTGTTCATACTGAGGTCTCTGTGGGGACAGACAACAGACAAGGGGGCTGTGAGCTGCCCTCCGAGCCCCCCTGCACTGTCCAGCTGTAGCCCCCAAAGGGGACCCCGAGGCACCTGCCAGACCCCACCCCACACCCAGGCCATCCTCACTCCAAAGCCAGTCTGGCAAGGCAGCTGATTGTGAATGAGGACTGGGCCAGGTGAGGCCCCCTGGGGCACTCTGAAGTCTCCCATGTCCCCTCTGCCACACCGTCCCCAGTCCTCTGCGGGACTCCCTGGGAGGGGTGGAAAGGGAGAAACCAGAGGAAAAACTCAGAGCATTTCAGGCCCGGAAGGCAGGGCTCATAACGCAAATACAGCTCATCTACTTTTCACCAACAGGGACGCCGAGGCCCAGAGCCCACGGCCATCCCAACACATGGAGCAGGCTCACACACCGCTGTGATCAACGCGGGGCCCCGACAGGGGCATCCTTAATTCAGCCCTGCAGTCGGGGTTTCTCTGCCGGCTCCTTCCTGTCTGCTTCCTGCCTTGGTCTCACGTGGGCTCTTGGAACATCACGCAGATGCCTGCACTCCTGACGTGAGGATCCTGACGGCTCCATGGATTCAGTCTAGAACATTCTAAGCCTCCAGGATGATTTTAGGGACCCCGCAGGTGGCTTCCACGTGGCTGTCCTCTGAGACGTCCCGTGCACACAAGGTTCCCGGTAACTACCCTGACGTGTTCCGTGTGCCAGAGGCGGCCTCCGCTTCAGCCGGATCATCCCATGTAGTCCTCACAGCAGCCACAAGCCAGGTCCCCTCGTTCTCCCCATTTCACATCCAAGGAGAAGAAGAAGGAGCATTGCGCTCTGAAGACAGGGCCCGAGGTCAGATCCCTTGTCCACAGTCACCTACGAGGCCCTGGGCTCATCCTCAACCATAAAAACAGGATGAATAAGTCCTCGCAGGGACCTTGCAGGGATTAAGTGAGCTAATGTTTACCGACTGCCTAATAAGTAGTACATACGCAATAAATATTTGCTTTCTGCCTTCCCCGTCTCACTCAGTGTGCTCTGGGCACCATCCCAGCCCCTTGGCCGGGGGTTGCTGGGGAGATTGGATTGTGGGTGGTGCCTGCCTTAGCGTTCTCTCTCCGGTGCTGGGTGAGCAGCATGTCTGGGATCGCACATGTGTGTCTGCCACATTTGGGTCTCATCCTATTTCCAGCTGCTTCTCGCCTCTGCTTGGCCCTGCCCCAGGGACTGCAGAGGTGGCCCAGATCAGACCACCGCCTGGCTGGGCACCACCAGGCCTCCCCGCCCTAGGAATGTGTGCGGGTGTCCGCATGGCTCAGTGCCTCCCTGTCCCCTGGAGAAACTCGTGGGCTTTCTGAGTGTGCCCGGAAGGGCTGATGGCAGGGAGGATGGAACATGTGCTAGGGAGCAAGTACCCAGCTATAAAAAGACTGTTTAGTCTCAAAGGTTTTATCTCTGATAAAGCCGGGCTCCGGCTCCACGTCCCGCAGGAGGGAGGACATTCGGGGCGGGCAGAGTGGGGAGCAGCGCGTTGCACAGGGCGGCTCTGTCTGCAGCTCGCTCCTGCTGTCCGCTTGCACACAGAAGGTGCTGCTGGCCCCAGGGCAAGGCTGGGGAGAAGCAGAACCAAGAGGCTTCATCGGGTGACGGCTAATGGGGGAAGGTGCGGGGCTTCAGGGTGCCATTACCAGGGAAGCAGGGGCATTGGCAAAAGCCCCCCTGTACAGCCCGGGTCTCACTGGATTCCTCCCCTGGTGGCCCAGGCCCTGCTCATCCTGCACCTCTCACTATTTACTCAATGCATTTCTGGATGTGTCCCGACAGGAACCAGGGAGCTCAAGGAGCAGCCTGGCGTGTGACTCAGGCTCAGCCTCGGCTGTCCCTGCAGGGGCCTCTGATGTGTCTGTGCCCCACCCCCACCCCCAGCAGCGGCCCCATTGTTTCCCCTGGGGAGGAGGAGGTCTGGACCCCACATCCTGCCCCGAGACAACACTCAGTCTAGCTGCAGGGCTCCGTGGGGGGTAGGGGAGCCCTGTCGGGCCTGGCGCTCCCACCAAAGGAGAAGGGGCGAGGCTGGTGCCAGGGAACAGGGTAGGAAGAGGAACTGGTGGAGCTGCAGAAGGGAGGCCAAGTGAGGGTTCCAAGCTGAGCCCTACCCAGCTGGTGCCCCAGGCCCCAGAATGGGGCAGGCCCCGCCTGGCAGCGGCCCAGAGGAAACCAGCGCAGGAGCCCCACCCGAGGCTGTCCCCCAAGTCAGTGACCCCTACCCATGGAGGACTGCCCTGGGAGGCTGGTGTGCAGCCAGAGAGCCCTGGTCAGATATTCAGGCCATGCCTGGACCCAGGGCACTAAGAGGGCAGTGGTGTGGCTGTGATGCTCAGCTGATGAACCTGTGCTTAGGAGGAGCAGGAGCTGTGTACTAGGATACCTAGGCTCTTGGAGGGACCTGCTTTTTGGGGTGCTGGGCATGCATGTGTCACACGTGGGGGCATACGTGGAGGCTGCAGTGTTGGACTGTCAGTGTCACACACGGGAGCCGGCCTTGAGCCCAGCAGTGGGGACACGGGTCCGGAGGCCCCTTGCATCCCACACTGGAGTACCTCGGTTTCAGTTCCAGTTCCAGCTTGGAATCCTGACTCCAGCTTCCTGCTCATGCAAACCCTGGGAGAAAGTGCTGATGGCTCACGTCACTGGGTTCCTGCCACCTGCGTGTGAAACCTGGATTGATACCCGGCTCCCTGCCTCATCCCTACTCCCTAGCCAACGTGGGCATTTAAGGAGTGATCCAGGTGATAGGAGTGCGCTCCTGCTCACTCGCTCTCTCTCTCTCTCTTTCTAATTAAAAAAAAAAAAAAACTTGAATAAATCACAAACGTCCCTGAAGCACCCACCTATAAAAACAGAAACCTTTAAGAGAAATGAATAGTTTCAACCAAGTCTCACCCTTTACATGGGAAAAACTTGGCTGGGTGACCTTGGACAAGCCTGGTTCCTTCTCTAGGTCTCGGGTCCTTCTCGGGGCTCAGGGAGGAGGCTAGATTGCTCAGGCATCTGACCTATAGCTGACTTTGCCACCTGATGCCCGCACTCAGGCACTCTGCACACTCACACACACACACACACCACAATGCACCACATACCACACACAGTGCACACACACCACACAATGCATACACATCATACACCATACACAATACACACAGCATACACCATATATATACAGCACACCACATACCACATACACACTGCACACCATGCACACACCCACACACTACTGTGCCCCCCAGGCTGACTTCCGGGGCCGACGACCTGGGTGGTTGCACAGGCAGCACCCTCTGAAGGTTCAGGCGTCGCTGATCCCGCTGCTGCGGGTTGAAGTGCATTTTTACTCCATACACGGCCCGCAAGAGAAGAACAAGGGCTTGGGAGGACGGCCCCAGTGTGGCTCTGAAGCCTCCCTCCCAGCAGCCTTTGGGACACTAGAGGGGCCTCTCAGCTGCACACACCCACGATGGGACGGGCGAGTGGGAGAGGGAAGGGAAGAGGAGAAGACAGGGCAGTGCTGGGCATGGGGAGTGGGTGTTTCTGGCTGCATTTTAGGAAAATGTTAGAGCTTCGCCCTGTGAGGCGAGCAGACCACCCAAGGTAGCTGGGGAGGCCATGCCACCACGGAGACAGGAGCAGGTGTGATCAGAGCAGGAGCTGAGGACAGGGAGCTGCACATGCGAGCTGGGGGTGGGGCAGTCGGAGACTCTACCCCAGGCAGCCTGCTACACCCCAGGGGCCCACCAGGGCCTAGGGCAGCTTGAATCTCGCCTTCCTATGGGGGGAAGACAGAGTGGGAGGCGAGGCCCTGGTTCTGTTGGGGAGGCCTAGAGTAGACGCTGAAGAGGCAGGGCCCCCCTTCCTGCCCGCTCCACTGGGGCCTCTGGCTACCTATCCTGCAGCCAGGAAAAGCCAGGTAGTCCATCACGCTTTATCTCGTTCATAGTCTCTGTATCTGAGGCATACAACTTAGTGATTTCATATGCATATACGTTGTGAAGTGATCACCACAACCAGGCTGATTAACATGGCCGTCACCTCACTCACTCACTCTAGGGGCGGCAGTGAGAATTTAGGATCTACTTACTCAGAAGAAAGCCAGGTTGGTGGCAGGGAGCTGAGCCCCCCACCCCCAGGCATACCGAGGGTCACCTCTTCTGTGAGGCCTTGCCCAGCCTCCCCAGGCAGCGCTGAGCTGGTGTCCCGGGTCCCTGTGGAAGTCTGCACACACCCACCCAACCATGGTGCAGAGCACTCCCCACAGACCTGGCGCCGCACCGGCCTTCATCAGTACCCAGAGCGACCCCGAGGTAGCGTGTGGTCCAGCACAGGTCCCTTCCGAGAGGCAGGGACTTCACTGTAGCCATCCTGACCCCTGCAGTCCCAGCAGCGTGCCTGGCCAGCAGAGGTGTGCAACAGCCGCTCACAGGCGTGCACCACAGTCTGCCTTGCGTGGCCTCTGTCCCTGGGGCCACAGTGTTCACTTCCTGATGGCTCCTGAGTATCTCCCGCTGCTGCCGCGAGGGCACAACCTCTATAAAGGACCACTTGGGGCTCAGCTCCCAGCCGGCTCCCGGTCAGTAAGGTCAGTGGCCAGCTCGGGGCCGGGGGGTTCCCTCCCACCATGAGGCTGGCTGTGGGCACTGAACACTCTGCCAGCCCCTCTGTGACGACAGAGGCAGGCGATGGGTAGCAGAGACAAGGACACAGAATTTGGAATCTGAGAACCTGGCTCAGTGAGACCAATGCAAGGACCCCTCCAACCTCCCATTCCACACGTCACATCCTGCCCTGGCTGCTGTGGGGTCTCCTGTGTGGCTGGGGAAGGAGAACTCACTCACAAAAGTGCCAGCAGGAACCCACACACGTCCTCCGCTCTGGGCCGCTCTCCCAGAGACATTCCGGCCTGTGCGTCCAGGCTGCAGTCGTGAGAGGGACTCCCGGTGGAAGGGGTCAGCAGGGAAGACCAGCATCCCAGGGCCAAAGTGAGGGTGGGGTGTGGACAAGGCAAGGGTGGCTCAGAGATCTGAGGCCAGAGCAAACCCCGGGGGCAGGTGGGGGCCCAGTGGCCAAGGCTGTCCCCTTCTCCACGGGGCTCTTTCCAGCCCTGGCCTTGTGGGGGTGCCCCAGGTATTGAGAGCGTCTTCCCCTGCAGGGCAGCTGCTTCCCTCGACCTCCCTCCCTCCGTTTCCCAGGGGAAAGCAGGGCCAGCCAGGGCAAAGTCCTCAAGGTCGCACAGCAAGTCGGCAGAAGGGGTGACAGCCAGGTCTCCTGTGCCCCGGGGGGATGCCAGGTTTATCTCAGGTCTCTAACGCAGCCCCCTCTGTCCGCTTTACCCCCAGACGACCCCTGCTTATCAGCGGCAACAGGGATCCCAGCCACTTTCTCTGAGTGTCCAAGCACATGAGTTGGCCCAAAGTTCACCCAGATTTCTGCAGTTTTCATAAATTTCCAAACAAGGGCGTGTGTGGCCATGGGTGGGGAGGGGGGGAGCACCCCCCACCACCCCCTGGCAGGGAGCAGCACAGGGCCTTCTCCTCCCGCTGTGCACTGAGTGCTTTCTTGGCTCCCTGGTTGGTAACAAGAGTGTCTCCCAGGCCCCCCGGAGAGGCAGGAGACAGGAGGGAGGGGACAGTGAGAGAGCAGCAGGTGGTGGGCAGGGGGCTGGCGCCTGCTGGCAGGGGGGAGGCAGTTTGCAAAGGCCCCGTGCTGCACGTGCACCAGACACCAGAAACCCAGAGCCTCTCCAGCGGTGCCTGGGGCTGAGGGGGGCTGGAGGGGGCGGTTGGTAAAGGCAAGGGAGGGAGACTAAACATCAGGTGACAGAAATGAAGTGTGGGCTTCGTCCTTAAATCTGTTTAAGCCCAGAGTTCTAAGACCACGGAGTTCAGAGGACAAGATGTCGCCAGGGCCACGGGACTGGGTCTCCTCCAACTCCAGTGGGAAAGAAAGGAGGCCACAAGGAAAAGAGACCCAGGCGAGGTTCCTCTGCTGAAATACACAGGTGTGGGACGGGATGGGTGGGTGCCCTGGGAGCCAACCTCAGACTCAGCTCTGCTGCTCCAGCCTCCTCTTCCTGACAGGGTCGATCCGCAGGCCACAGCAGGGGCCGGTGTGGGTTCCTGGGTGCAGCGGGAGAGGGACCTGGAGCTCTGGGGCTGGTCCTGCCCCTCAGCACTGCAGGGGCAGGAGAGCCAGGCCCACCCCAGGCCCAGGGATGTCCCTGGCTCTGGCAAGCAGAGCTGTTACGCAGAGGGCTCTGCGGGGACCCCGAGTCCTGAGTTAGGGCAGGCTGAGGACAAAGGGCGACCCAGCTCTGCCATTTACCAGCTGTGTGACCTTGGACAGCTTACAGGTTGTTCTGCCTCTCTCTGCATCAGTTTCGTCATTGATAAAATGCTTAGGCACTGACCAGCACACAGTAAATACCCAGCCAGTGCTGGCTGTGAGCTCACCACCCGACTGCCACTCACCAAGGCCCACTTCCAGCTCCTCCTCCTGCAGGAAGCCTCCATGCTTGAACCGTTCATGTCATGCCAGCTGCCATCCACTCAACAAGCATTTAATGAGCACATGCTATGCAACAGGCACAGCACAAGAGCTGAAGCCACACCGTGCAGTCAGGTAGGTCCCTATCTTCAAGGGGCCAGGCCAGGCAGGGACAATGACAACAGAGGGGGCAATCATGAGCATGAGTGACAAGTGCTGGGACAGGGGCTTGAGCGACACAGACCTTCTTCAGACAAATCCTTGTGACCTTTGGCTCTGTCCGCTGAGTGTCCAGTCACAAAGTCAGGCCACACGATACCGTCCTCGATTACAAGCAACCATCTCCCGGTCTCGGACTGCTCACCCACACAGCCTGGGAGCTCCCCACGGCCCCCAGTTACCTCGCCACAGACACACCGGCTTGAGGGCCCATTTTCCAGGGCCAGCATTGTGGTGCAGCCAGTAAAGCTGCCACCTGTGACACCAGCATCCCCAGTGAGTGCTGGTTTGACCCCCACCTGCTCTGCTTCTGATCCAGCTCCCGCTAATGCACCTGGGAAAGCAGCAGAAGATGGCCCAGGTGCTTGGAACCCTGCCACCCATGTGGGAGACCCAGATGGAGTTCCAGGCTCCTGGCTTCAGCCTGGCCCAGCCCTGATCTTTGGAGAATGAACCAGCAGATGGAAGATCTCCCTCTCCCCCTGCCCATAACTCTGCCTTTCAAATAAATTACATATACATATATATATGTATATGGTACATTTTCCATATAGTAACAGAGGGGTGGGCTCTTCCCTTGCAGGGACTGGAGAGGGAGTGGAACAGACCTGCTACAGGAGAGGACAGAAGAAACCCCGCCAGCGAGCCTGGGCCCTGCCGGCTTAATCCTGCTGGCTCGGGGCTCACCTGACTCACCCGTGTCTTTCCCAGCCCTCAGTGACCCCCAGCTCTGGCCAGAAGGGCACCATTTCTGCATGTGCAGGTGTGTGGGGGGTGAGTCCTGTCTGCCCAAACACAGTGGGACCCCTGCCACAGAGACCACCACAGCCCTTAGGGTGTATGCAGGCTATGCTTCCCTCCTTTGTGCGGGAGACCCACCAGCTCCCAGCCAGGGCCCCAGAGAGGGGCTGGGTGGAGTGGGGGAGAGGCAGGGTGTGCCAGTGGGAAGCACGGGGCCCCAGAGAGGGGCTGGGTGGAGTGGGGGAGAGGCAGGGTGTGCCGGTGGGAAGCATGGGGGACCAGACCACCGTGCTGAGCCCTGTTTGTTTACAGGCGGCACCTGCTCGGCAGCCTTCTTTGGCCAGATCCACGGGCAGGGCGTGTCTGGGGGTGGCCAACTAGGAGCAAGACCCTTCTATTCAGAGCCGTTGCCCACAGCGCCAGCCCAGAAGGCAAACCTTCCTCTCATCAGAACGCTGCCCACGGTCCCCACGTGGAGAAGCCCCCAGCCAGCCCCCGCCCAGAACCCCTGGCCTGGTGGGTTTTCTAAATTGGGCAGGGTCTCAGGCTGTTCGAATCTAGCGAGGGTTAGCGCATATAACAAGAGGCACCTGTGCTCCACCAGACGCCGTGGTGAAACCCTGACCGGCCCACTTTACAAATGAGGCTCTCCGAGCCAATATCCTGGATGGTCAACCAGTCCCACTCCTCTGCCTCTCCCTACCACCACGTGAATGTCTTGTGCAATTCACGGAGCCTGGTCTCATTTAATTCGGCCCTTTGAACAGACGGGAGGGAGGCATTGCTCGGTCCCACGCTGAATGCAGAAATCGGGATAGCGACTGCCCTCTAAGTCACACTGTTAGAGGCAGTGCGCAGGCACTCAGTCCTGAGAGCCACCTGCCTGCCACGGGCCTCGCCCTCCCACGCGCTGCCCGCCCCCCGCCCCCTGGCACTGCAGGGGCCCGGAAGCGGGGAGTCGCCCAGAACAATGCAGGGGGATTAGCGCCACCCACGAGGGCCCCACCCAGCATTGGCCCTGGATCTCACTTCAAGGGGCTGCCGAGGGCCTGTGGAACTTTCCAGAGTGGGCGCCCCACGCCCTGCTCTCCTGCCCCAGGAGGTCCTCGACCAACCGTTTGTGTCATCGGTGC
This sequence comes from Oryctolagus cuniculus, assembly GCF_051225735.1. Lineage (NCBI taxonomy): Eukaryota > Metazoa > Chordata > Mammalia > Lagomorpha > Leporidae > Oryctolagus > Oryctolagus cuniculus. Next base: position 18,032,616 of record NC_142879.1, on the reverse strand, counting down.
AGGGTCCTCTCCTCTCTCACCTCCTGGTCCATCTCGCTGGCTCCCACCCGCCTACCCTTTCCCAACTCCCCAGCTGTTTAGTTCGTCAAACTTGGAGGAAGACCAGACCCCGGCGGGAAGTCCTTCCTGATCCTAGTCTCACTCCCTCGGGGTGCCCTTGGACCAGACTGCGTCCTCTGCCTCCCGTTTATGGGGTCATGGTTCTTGGCCCCAGAGTTGTTGGCTTTGAGTAAGCTGTTTTTCCTCTGTGTGCCTCAGTTGCTGCATCCCACAACGGTTACTTAATCCCTCCCAGGGGAATGGTGAGGCTTAGACAGGGGTCTTGCTCAGCCTGTCGGGGGCATCCTGCTGCTCACCAGCCCTGGGCCCTGAGCCTTCTCAAGGGGGGAGGCAGGCTGCAAGGCCAGGGAAGCCGGGGGGGGGGGGGCGGGGAGGGCGTTCTGGGTCAGCCCTGCCCTTGGGAGGCACCAGCTGCTGCCTCTCTGAAGCCTCAGAATGAGGGCCACCTGCCGCACCCCGATCTTCTCTGCCTTTGATCTTCTGATCCCGGGCCAGGGTCTCCCAGCCAAAGGCATTCCTGTCTCCAGCCTCCTCCAAGGAAAGGCAAAGGGCTGGGCTCGCTCCCCTGGCCCCAGGCTCTTCCGTCCTCCTCCTGTGCCCTGCGTAGAGCTGGGGCTGCAACAGGCCCCTCTGGAGTGGCTGTTGTTGGGAGGGGAGGGGGACATGGGGGAGATTGGGCATTGGGGCTCCCCCTGGGCATAGTACCCTGGGCTTGGTCAGCCCCTGCCGGGAGGGTGCCTTCAGCCCAGGTTCCTTGCCCTCAGCTCCCTTGGATGGGGAGCCCGGGGTGAGCGGCCCCAGCAGCCCCATGTGTATGAAAGAGGAGGAGGAAGCTCCCTACCCTCCAGAAGCTCAGGGGGAGGGGAGGTTCAGAGCCCCCACCACGAGCACTGGGGAAATTGAAAGTCCTTGAGGGCCAGCAGCCCCTCAGGGAGGGCTTCCTGGAGGAGGCCTGGCCTGAGGTGGCCAAGAGGGGCAGGATTAGCCTTGAGAAAGTGGCTGGGGTCAGCAGGTGAAGCCACTGCCTGGGATGCTGCACCCCATTTCTGAGCACTGGTTGGAGCTCCAGCTCCTTGCTAATGCACCTAGGAAAGCAGCACATGGGTACTTGGGCCCCTGGCACTCAGGTGAGAGACCTGGATGGAGTTCCCGGCGCCTGGCTCTGGCCTGCCCCAGCCCCAGCCCCAGCCATTGCAACCATTCGGGAAGTGAACCAGCAGATGGAAGGTCACTGTCTCCCTCTGTCTCCCCTTCTCTCTATCGCTCTGCCTTTCCAATAAACAAAATAAATCTTTTTTTTTTTTTTTTTTTTTTTTTTGACAGGCAGAGTGGACAGTGAGAGAGAGAGACAGAGAGAAAGGTCTTCCTTTGCCGTTGGTTCACCCTCCAATGGCCGCCGCGGCCGGCGCGCTGCGGCCGGCACACCGCGCTGATCCGATGGCAGGAGCCAGGAGCCAGGTGCTTTTCCTGGTCTCCCATGGGGTGCAGGGCCCAAGCACCTGGGCCATCCTCCACTGCACTCCCTGGCCACAGCAGAGGGCTGGCCTGGAAGAGGGGCAACCGGGACAGAATCCGGCGCCCCGACCGGGACTAGAACCCGGTGTGCCGGCGCCGCAAGGCGGAGGATTAGCCTAGTGAGCCGCGGCGCCGGCCCAAAATAAATCTTGAAAAGCAAAAACCGAGAAGATGGCTGGACTGGGAGACTTGCAAAGGGGAGAGATGAGTTGGGGGTGCCCAGGCTGGCAGTAAGTGGGGGGCTGATGGGCCAAGGCAGTGGGGGGCCCAGGAAAGATCAATGCGAAGGCAGTGGCCTTGGTATGGGACACACAATGGTCACGCACAGAGAACACGGGACAGAGCGCGGAGTGAGGCAGCCAGGAGCCGGAGGAACTGAACCGTGGGAGCTAGAAGGCACATGGTCTGCATGGTCCCCGAGCCCCACCGAATTGTGAGGGGAAACGTGTGCTCTTGCCGGCGCGTGTGGCCGCGTTCTGTCCCTGAGCCTGGGTGCTGGTTGTACGAGTGTAATTGCTCGTGACAAGTTAGCAACCTCGCGATATGTACTCTCTTATGTGTTTTATATTTTGTCTGTCATCCTTTAAATTAAGAGTTAGTCGGCCGTGAACCGCAGGCTGGCTAAGCACCTGCTCCCCGATTCCCACGGCATCCTGGGACTATGCCTCAGCTTCGTTCAGCTGAAGCCGGCTGTGTGTCTCTGTGCAGTCTGCGCGGTGCTCTGCATCCTGCTCAGGCTCTCGCACCTGCACAGGTGCCGGTATCGCCAAGGCCTTTCCCGTCCCCAGGCTGTCCTCCTGGGGCCCCTGCGTCTTCACAGGGTCTCCCCCCAATGCCCTGGCCACCCTTGCCTGAATGCACCCGGAAACCAGCCTTTGCATCTCTCCTGCCTGGGCTTAATGCGCGGGTGACTTTCCGACCCTCCAGCCTGGGATGTCTCTGAACGCAGGGGCTCTCGTGAGCCTAGACAAGGGTCGGGCACCCCGTGGAGGCTCCGGAACCCACAGCCTCGAGTCCCTGGAGCTCTCTGTCCATCCAAGCCAAGGGCCACGCACGTACCTCATCTTTGCTTTTTAAGAACTGGATGGATATTTTCAAAAAGAGGTTTTCTTTAAAAAAAAAAAAAAAAAAGAGAGAGAGAGAGAGAGTGAGTAGGAAAGGCAAAGCTTCTGAGTGTCAGGGTTCCAGAACAGAAAGCTAAGCCTTGGCTGGCGCCGCGGCTCACTAGGCTAATCCTCCACCTGCGGCGCTGGCACACCGGGTTCTAGTCCTGGTTGGGGCGCCGGATTCTGTCCCGGTTGCTCCTCTTCCAGGCCAGCTCTCTGCTGTGGCCAGGGAGTGCAGTGGAGGATGGCCCAGGTCCTTGGGCCCTGCACCCGCATGGGAGACCAGGAGAAGCACCTGGCTCCTGGTTTCAGATCAGCGTGGTGCGCCGGCCGCAGCGGCCATTGTGGGGTGAACCAACGTTAAAGGAAGACCTTTCTCTCTGTCTCTCTCTCTTTCACTGTCCACTCTGCCTGTCAAAAAATTTTTTTAAAAAAATTAAAAAAAAAAGAAAGCTAAGCCTGGCACGAGGAGCAGCTCAAGAGGCTGCGGCACGACTCAGTCCTCACCACACTGTCTGGGTTGGATGCCACATCTCCGGCTCCGCCCGTGGCAGAGCCAAATTAGTGCCACCAGCAGGTCTGGAGAGGGCTTCCTGCCTGTAGGCCCTCTCTCCAAGACAGGCCCATTGGCTGCAGCCCACGTCGGTTTCTGCTCTGTGTCCTGACCCCTGGCCATTGACTTGTGGATTGACGTACTCATTCATTCATTCATTCACTCATCTCATCACTCATTCCACCAATGTTTTGAGTGCCTGTGTGTGAGGGGCGTGAGGGGTTCCTTTCCTGGGACTCCCAGCCTGGTTTAAGAAACAGACCAGCAAACAGGAGTCAGAGCCCAAGAGGGATGAGCCAGGGTCGGGGGTGGGGTGGGAGGAGCACTCCCCCAGGGTTGAGCTATTAGGGCAGCTGTCCTGGAGGGAGAGCCACCTCTGCCACCCCCTTCCATCCTACATGAGGCTATGCCCTCCTGGCTTCCACCGCAGGCTCCCAGACAAGAGCTGCAGGCTTCTCGTCGGAACGCATTTCTTAACTACATCCTTGCAGTCCGCCAACAGCGACGTCCGTGGGTTCTTTCTTCTGGTCCCAACAGTCTTTATCTAAGTACAAAGTATGGAAGGCAGGGCAGGGAGTGGTTGCCCACAGGCTCAGCAGGTGCCCTGACTTATTCCAGAGATGCGCTTTAGGGCCATGCTGGACAAGCTCTGAGATGGAGGCTCCGACTCAGGAGGCCTGGCTGCCCCCAGCTGGTCCATGGGCCAGGCCTCAAGAGCCAAGCGACGGCAGGGAGTCGGCATCCATCAGGAGCAGCCCTCACCCATGTGTTGCTCCAGTCACTTCTTCACTAAGTAACTCACAGATGTGTCCGACAAGGGTGCCTGGCCACAGGCCCGAGCAGAGACTCACATCCTGCCCCTGCTTCGCTCCCCAGCTGGGCCCTCTCCCCTGGTGGTGAGGCCGGGATGGGCCACAGCCCAGCACCCAGCGCGCTGGGAGGCAGGGAGGCTGCAGCGATGTGTGGGTCCCACATTTCCAGGCAGAAGCCTCCCCTGGTCAGCAGCAATGCCTGGGGAGCCCGTGCATGGCATCTCCAAGGTCAGTCCTGGAGGCCACAGTCACTTTCTCCCGGGGAAAGGGAAGGGAAAGCCAGGCCACCTGCCTGCCCAGTGCCTGCGGGGCTGGGGAGCAAGGGTTCACTGCTGGCCCCTCCATCTGGCCAGGACAGGAAGGGGCCTGGGTGCATCACAGCAGGAAGGAGGAGAGACACTAGCAAGAACGCCCCAGTGGTCCCTTTAAAGCAAGTGGCAAGGTGTTGAATAAGGTGGTGTGTCCATCAGGGCCTCCAGCCCAGGGCAGGGGTCGGGGGGCAGCAAGACATCAGGATGGCCATGCTTCTGAGCCTGCACGTAGTCCCCTCTCACTACCCACTCTGCTCCCTGTCCATCAGTACTGGGCCTGTCCCCGGTTCCAGGGCTTAGCCAGGTATTTCCTGACCCCAAGCCCCACCCCCAGCAGGTCCCTCAGGGCCACACGGCATGGTGCCTCTGTGCCCCCATGCCAGTCTGATGGGTGAGGCTAATACTTTCTGGCAGGTGGAGGCAGGGCAGGCAGAGGGGGAGGCGGCACCCTGGGCTTCTGCATTCAGAGCAGGGGAGTGGGCAGCGAGGCGAGGGCTGGCGTGGCGTCGGCTGGCGGGGGGGCGGGCATTCCTCTTTCCGCTGGCTGCACATAGTTAATGGGGGGCCTTGTTCTGGCTGGGCACATGGCCCTGGAGGTGCTGGTGATGGCCGTGCCCTGTCCCAGCCCCTGGGATCTCAAGTCTCATGGAGCTAACACTGCAAGTCCCCCGGGACCCTGGCACCTCCCGGGCACCAGAACCTCCTATCTGTTGTCACTCATTCCTCTCTCCCTCCCCTCCCCCTCTCCCTCCCTCCCTCCCCCTCTCCCTCCCTCCCTCCCCCTCTCCCTCCCTCTCCCTCTTCATCTCCCTTTCCCTTTCCTCTCCCTCTTCCTTTCCTCTCCCTCTTCCTTCCCTCTCCCTCTCCCTCTCCCTCTCCCTCTCCCTCTCCCTCTCCCTCCCTCTCCCTCTCCCTCTCCCTCTCCCTCTCCCTCTCCCTCTCCCTCTCCCTCCCTCTCCCTCTCCCTCTCCCTCTCCCTCTCCCTCTCCCTCTCCCTCTCCCTCTCCCTCTCCCTCTCCCTCTCCCTCTCCCTCCCTCTCCCTCTCCCTCTCCCTCTCCCTCTCCCTCTCCCTCTCCCTCTCCCTCTCCCTCTCCCTCTCCCTCTCCCTCTCCCTCCCTCTCCCTCTCCCTCTCCCTCTCCCTCTCTCTCTCTCTCTCACCATCATTTGTCTCTAATATCCTGGGGTCAGGAGCTATCACCTTACAAGAAGCAGGCATCACAAGATCAGAGGAGTTGTCCAAAGGCACCGAGCAAGTTGGTGGCAAACACAAAATTCCAGCCTGGGTGCACCTGATCCCATGCCCGCTGATCACAGAGCAAGCCGATGGCGATGGGCGGTGGACTTGGGGGCGCTGCAGACACAGCAGGAGGAGGAGGCCTATGGAACCCCCACTCTTCCAGCCCTCCCTGCCCACTACAGCCGTGGCGCAGCAGAGCTGGGAGAAGGGCTGAGCAGGGCGGATATTCTGAGTCCAGGGACCGTCTGTTGCACAGTCACCCCATCCTTATCTGCTGGGGATATGATCCCAAACCCCCAGTGGATGCCCGAGACCTCTCAGTATCAAACCCTGTATAAGCTGTGTTCTTTCCCACACATACAGACCGATGGGGAAGTTTAATTTATAAATTAGGCCTCGCAAGAGATGAATACTGACCAAGAATGGGAATCACTACATTCCTGAAGCTGTATTTAATTTAAGTTGTATTTAATTTAAGTAAAAGGTTTTCTTTGGGGAAAAAAAAGAAATGGAATAGTGCTAACAATATATCATAATACAAGCTATGTGAGCGGGCTGCCTCTCTCTCTCTCTCTCTCTTTTTTTTTTTTTTTTTTTTTTTTTTTTTTTTTTTAATTTTTCTGACAGGCAGAGTGGACAGTGAGAGAGAGACAGAGAGAAAGGTCTTCCTTTGCCGTTGGTTCACCCTCCAATGGCCGCCGCGGCCGGCGCGCTGCGGCCAGCGCACCGCACCGATCCGATGGCAGGAGCCAGGAGCCAGGTGCTTTTCCTGGTCTCCCATGGGGTGCAGGGCCCAAGCACCTGGGCCATCCTCCACTGCACTCCCGGGCCACAGCAGAGGGCTGGCCTGGAAGAGGGGCAACCGGGACAGAATCCGGCGCCCCGACCGGGACTAGAACCCGGTGTGCCGGCGCCGCTAGGCGGAGGATTAGCCTAGTGAGCCGCGGCGCCGGCTTCTCTCTCTCTCTCTCTCTCTCTCAACATCTCTTGCTTAAAGGAAGCACCTTGCATCTTGGGTGGATCTCAGCTGCCAGCACCACTACTCTCACGCTGTGAAGCGTGATCAGGATAACTCTGTGACCCGGCGACACCCCCCGACAGCCCAGGTGACTCCCGAGTGACTCGCGGGCAGGTAGCACACCCGGCACAGGTCTGCTGGGTGACGATGACTCCCACCCCAGGCAGGGTGAGATTCTGCAACGCTACTTGGGGTGGCACGAATTTAAAACTTAGGAATTGCTTCTTTCTGGAATTTTCCAGATAATAATTGTGGACTGCAGCTGACCCCTGGAAAGTGAAACGATGGCTGGGGATGGTCCTGTGTTGAGAGTTAACGCCAGCACCCGTGCGGCTGTGCCTACCAAGCATACACGTGAGACATGTGATCGCAGCTAACATCCGTGAGTGGTGACTGCGTGCCAGGCTCCCGTACACTAATCATTTAACCCGCACAACGCCCCCACCAGGCAGGTACCGTATCACCCTCATTTTACAGGTGAAGAAACTACAGCCCAAAGAAGGTAAGCCTTTCCCCAGACTGGGAGAAGGCAGAACCAGGACCTGAACCCCAAGCCAGGCAGGGCGGCTCCAGAGTTTGTGCCCTTAGCCCCTCTGCTGTTCTGTGAAAAAAACACCCCCAGCCCTCCAGGTGATGTAAAGGCCCTGAGGACATCTCGGTCACGGAAGCAGTGAGTCTCAGGTGTGCCACCTGTGCCCGCCTCGGTCCCTCACCCCCTGCAGGTGCCACCCAAGGCCATGGTGCACGTCCAGCCCCAGGATGCCTGGGCTCCCTCTGGCCCTGGGGCCACCTGCTGCATCTGCCAGAGGCTGCCTCTCTAGCCCCTCCTCCCTTCCCTTCCTGCCCTGGGCCCCCAAGTCCACCAGCCTGAAAGTTGTCCCCATCAGGACTGTGACAATGGAAGAGGTGTGTGTGTGGCACCTTGTCAATCGGCAGATCCCCCCCCCAACAAAAGTGATCTGAGTCAGATTTATGACCACCTGGGATGAAAGCAGGTGCCGAGATCTCAGCGATCCTCCTTCAAACTGCAGGAGGACGCTCAGAGTGGGTGTAGGCGGCACAGGCTACAAAACATGTCCAGCAAAGCAGCAGTGAGAAGCCCTCTGCCACAGAACCGTTAATAAGTTTACCATGGCTGCGGCAGGGCAGCACACCTATCCATGGGGCCATGTGTGGCCACGTGAGGGGCGTGGCTGTGAAGGGAACCCTGGGTAAGCGGCTTGGTCCAAGTCACTCAGCCTCCTAGATGCTGTGTTGGGGGCCGGGGTCCATGGTGGTCTGAGCAGTGAGCTGGCTCCAGGCTCTGACTCTGCTGGGTCCTGAGCTCCCGCCTGTCCCCAGGGAAGGGAGTGGGGAGCCCAGGTCCTGTCCCAATTCTCATTCTACCCAGCTTTTGTCCCGGACAATGGTCCCCTTCCACTCCGGCCCCCTCCCAGCCTCCTAATCTGCTCTGTCCACCACAAAGGCAGGGGATTCGTTTACGGTCTCTTCCTGCCTCTGCTCTCACAATCCCTGGACACTTGATCCAGCTTCCCCATCCTCAAACACCCACCCCTGGGCTGCCCCAGATCTGGAGCCCAGGGGGAGGGGGAAAAGACTGAAAACAGATGCCAGTCTGGTGGATGGCCCTGTCCAGAGCGCCCCCTGCAGGCAGAGACCTGTACTGACTGTATCAGTGTTTGCGGGGAGGGTGATCCTGAGAGAAAGGGGACCCTGGGCAGAGACCCTGCCTTCAGGAAGCTCCCAGCCTGGAGGAGGAGGCATGGACCCTGCTCTAAGGGAGCCCTTCCTGCTTTCTGATGCAACACTTGACTCTTGTCCTCAAGAAGCCCGGAATGCTGAGAGCCCCTGCCAGAGACAGAGACATGGACATGCACAGTCCCTACCAGGTTACCTGATGTTTTCACAGGAAATATTTCACATCTCCAAGTGCTAAGCACCACTTCCACACCCCCCATAGGACCTTATGCATCCACCAGGTCATCGGGGTAGGACTGCTCCCCCGACCTTGTAAATGAGCATCAGCCCTGAACCCCAGCTCCCAGGTCAGCACAGCCCCCGCCCGGGGACCCCCGTGTCCATGGCGTCCAGAGGCAAGGAGGCCCCTGCCTGCCGCGTGCCGCCCATCCAGCCCCATGCACATCTCACTCCCCGCCCGTGGCCCAGTTTCTTGCATGCCTTGTCTGCCCTTGGAGTGCCCAGCACAGAGGGGAGAACAAGGGCTTCAGGGTGTCCCAGCTGCCCCAGCCTGGGGCCTGCCCCTCGGCCCTCTGTCTCCTCTTGTCTAGAAGAGGGCACAGCAGCGCGCTGGCGTCACAGGGGTGGGCTCAGGAGAAAGCACTGGGCACAGTGCCGTGCAGGCAGCCGGCATCCACTCCGCCCATGCTTGTCCAATGGATGGACGAGGGCTAGCATGAATGAACGTTTGCACCCAGCCCAGCCCGGGAGTTCAAGTGATGTCATCACTGATCATGACAAGGGGACGGAGGCACTGCAGCACGGGCAGGGTACTCTGGGGGAGGCTGGGCTTACGCACAGGCTGTGAGCAGCACTGTATACAGTGGACTGTGGAGGGGCAGGGAGCCCTCAGGTCCCGGAGGAGGGGATAAAAGCCCGTGATGGCCGCTCCCTTGGGCCCTCTTCCCCGGGGATAATTCAGGCTGGCAGCTCACACCAGGAGTTGGCACAGGCCTTGGCTGTACTTGGTCCCCACTCTCCTGGCTCCCCCAAATAAGGAAGCACTTTCCTCAGCCCGCGGTGACCCCAGAGATGTAGTGGGAGGAGCACTGGGTGGGTATGGTGACCCTTCTGTGCCACTATCCCTCCCCCACCCCTCCATTAGTCTTTCCACCTTGGCTTTGGGCCTGGGGACCACATCCCGATCCCTGGCGCTGGAGCAGTGGGAGGCTCTGGACACCTTCCTGCCATAATCTGGTCACTCTTGGGGACACTCCCAGCACCTCCTAGGGCGACGGGGAAGAGGGAGGCGGGGGGGACTGTGTTCTAGAATCAGCCCCCTGGGTCTCACTCAGCAAAGCCCTAAGCAGGCGGAGTTGTGTGGGACACACTGAGGGCCACCTTGTGCCTGCCTCAGTTTCCCCTTCCAGGTGCCTCTCCCTAGAGGAGACCAGAATGGGTAATAAGAGTGGCGCCCACGTATGGCTGTGTGCCAAGTCCTGTGCTGAATCACAGCCGGCTTTCCGAGAGCTTGGAGCCATTACCCAGTGCGGAGCTAAGGAAACCGAGGCCGAGTACTGAAGAAGCACATGGGTTAGGGCTGCAGTGAGACTCGAACCTGGGCCTTCCTGGGGGCAATGCTCTCTGTCCTCTGCGGCAGTGTGTCTGGATGTGTCGCTGAGACGGGGTCTGCACAGCCCCGGGGTGGCGTCCTGGGTGACTCCCCGGCTGCTGAGCCCCGTGGGGTTTTTGTTGCATTGACATATGCCCTGAGAGAAGGCAGGAAGCTCTGCCCTGGACCTCCTGCCCCAGGTGGGGGGGGACAGAAGTGGCCCAGTGTGGGTCCCCACACCCTCCTAGGCGCATGGCTTCCCCTGCCCCTGGAGGGCCTCCCCTGGCCATGCCCCCGCCCAAATCCTCCTGTTCCTCAGGACCCTACACAAGTGCTTCTCCTTCCCCCAGGCCTTCCCTGGTCACCCCATGCTCACCGCCCTGACTGTTGGTCCTCGGTGGATGCCCCCCGGATGGTCTGATGCAGGGGGCTCCCATGTCCAGTGCCCCTGCCAAGTCATCACCATAGGACCCTGGCTGCCTCACAGCGGACCTGACCCTCGGTGGTCCCCAGTAAGTGATGATAATCTGCACACTCGGGGGCCTGTTCCACCGGCCCCGGCCGCGGGCCCCAACACCTGCCTCCAGCCAGCCCCACTGTTAGACTCCCTGGGACCACTGCTGATGGACAGGAGGGGAAGGGGCAAATCACTGCTTACTCCCGAGAAAGACAGGAAACTGGAGCTGGGCTTCGAGGGGCGACCCGATGGGGGTTTTAGGTGCCCAGAGCCGCTCCCTTCCCCTCGGAGCCCTGACCTTGGGAACCAGGAGACACGAGCTGGGCTGAAATCCCAGCAGCAGCAAGTACTCTCTGGCGGTTTTAGGCAACCTGCTTAACATCAAGGTCTCAGTTTCCTCGTCTGTGAGATGGGAGAACACTGGCACCGCCCTTACAGATTTCCAGGGGACGATGGAGGGAAAGTCCCTGAGTATGAGTCTTGCCATGCAGTCACTCAACAAAAGCCGGCTGGGTCTGGTACCGGCTAAGGCTGGGACACCAGGGCGAGGGCAGGCTTCTAGGTAGGTGTTTCCGGGCCCATCGGGAGCCCTGGGGACCCGCCTGGTGAGCTAGTGTCTTTCTGGAAGGAGGCGGCCAGGGAACGCAGACATCAGCCAGGAGAGCATCCCCACTGCTCGCTGGAGCAGACGGGCGCAGTAGAGACCCAGGCATCCAGGTCTCCCTGGCCCCGGCCTCGGGCTCACATCTCACGGATTAGAGGGGACTTCCAGGGCTGGGAAGAGTTCCAGCTCTGGGGCATGGGCCTCCGGGGAGTTCTGTGGAAAGGGAAGATGGAGGCATGGAGACCTCAGCCCCGGAGGTGCCCTGTCGCGGAACAGCCAGGCCCAGCCCCCACCTGCCGGCTGCCAGCCCTGGCAAGGTGCCGGGGGCAGGGGGGGCGCGGTGCCAGCCCCTGAGCTCCCCGCCATGTCCTTTTGCTGCTTCCAAAATAACTCTCTGCTCACTGCCCAAGTTTGGTCTCTGGGCTGTTTTTCTCCTCCTGGGACCTGTTCTCCCACATCTGAGGGGCGGGAGGAGAGACCTGAACCACAGTGGGGGAAAGCGAGGCCTCCTCAGCCCCAGCGAGCCCAGTCACTTCCAGCAGGGGCGGGGGAGCACCCGAAACCTCTCCCCACCCCCTCTCGCACCTTCCCCAGGGGTCCGCAGCCCAGCAGAAGCCCTTGGCCTTCATTGGCCCCTAGAGTAAGTCACACGGTCCACTGGGGGCAACACCCCGGACTCACCCTGGCAGAAGCCACCTGTCCACCCTGCCTTTCCCAGGAGGAGCCTGCCCCACAAACAGCACTGACCTGGAAGCCCAGACCCTCCCTCCCCCTCCTTCTCTGCAGAGCGCCACGCCCCTAGGGCTCCTGCAGGTACCCCTGTGGGGAGGGGCACTTCCTCCCCCAGCCCAGCCTGAGAGTGGCACTGGCCCCCAGAGTGGCTGCCCTGAAGGTCAAGGGGAGGGGGCGGCCCTTTGGGCTCCAGAAGATGAGGCCAGGGTCCTAAGTCCCTGCCCTGCAGTGCAGCTCCTGGGTGGCCCCGGTGGCCTTGCAGGCAGACACCGTTGGTGTTTCCACGGGAAGATCATGGCACTTCGGCAAAGGACAGAGATGGGAGCAGACGCTCTGCGTGATGGCGGTGGAGCCAAGCCCAGCATCGGTGCCCACGCCCGGGTGCCCGCACCCAGGGCCCTTCCCTGGGCAGGGGCTCCCCACTCTGATGCCCTCTCCTGGGCCCTGGGCACCCCTCTCCCGACTGGGGCCGTCAGCGGGCGGGTGGGGCGGGCGGGGGCCAGCTCTGCCCCGAGCCAAGCTTTCTTCTCCCCGCTGCCCCACCCAGCCGCGCCCCTGCCCGCTGCTGCCAGAGCAGAGAGGTTTCCTTTTTCTTTTGCCTGGGGCTGTTTCCTGCCTTGCCTTTGAACTGGGGTGCTGGCTCCCACACACACTCACCCTCCCCTGGCGGCCCCCCAGTCTGCCGGGGGATGGGCCTGCCCGGCCCCCAGGCTGCACTTTGGAGTGAGGCTGGCACGGGAGGGCCCAGAGAACCTCGTTTCCTGGAATCCCTCCACCCTGCTTCGCCCTTCTCCCTGGCCTGGTCTGGGTGCTGCCGGCCTGGCTTCTGCCCTCTCTTCTCACACGCCCCCGATGGCGGCTCTCCCCGGGCTCCGTCCTGCCTCTCCCACTGTTCGGACTGGCAGCCGCCAGGTGGGGAGGTTGAGGCCCAGAGCTGTAGGATTTGCACAGCGGCTCCCAGGACCCAGAGACTGAGGGTCAGGACTCCCTGTGCCCAGGCGTCCAGCAGCAGGGCACAGGCGCTTAGAATCTACTAGACTGCAGCCGACAAGGGAGCCTTGGAGGTGAGAAACAGGACCTAGCGTGTAACACACACACACACACACACCCTCCTCAAATACACGCTTAGACACACACACCGCTTCCACACACACCCTCCCCCAAACACACACACACCCTCCCCCCACACACATACATACCCTCCTCAAACACATGTTTATACACATACACTGCTTCCACACACACACCCTCCCCAAGCACACATACACAATCTGCCCCAGAGACACACACACACACACACCCTCCCCAAACATGCACACACCCTCCCCACACACTCCCCAAACACACACAATCTGCCCCAAACACAGACACACCCTCCTCAAACACATGCTTCTACACACACACCCCTTCTACACACACACCCTCCTAAGCACACAATCTGCCCCAAGCACACACACAACCTGCCCCAAGCGCACACACACACATACCAAACACACACACACACACCTTCCCCGACACATCCTCAAGTGCATGCACACACACACACACACACACACGCACACACACACACCGTCCGACCTTTCCAGCAAGCTCAATGTCATTTCAGGTCTCAGGGGAGTGGCGAGCAGCCTGGGGCAGGGGCTGCATGGAGGCGAGGCCCCTCCTTAGCCCTGGCGGCAGTGAGTGGCAGGGACGGGGCTGGAGGGTGCCCACGAGGGTGTGAGCCTCAGGCCGGCGACAAACGGCTGCCCCGGCTGCTCTCCTTTTAGCACCTGTTCCCCGACGCTGGACAAGAGGGACTCGTAGTAGCTGCCCGGATTCCCCTGCTCAGAAGCAACCCGGCCCCGACTGCCCGGCGACCTTGGGCCGTGTGTCCGTTCCTGTCCCCTCACCACGTGCAGATGTGGCCAGACAGAGCGGGAGGTGTCAGCCTCCCTGTTCCCAACACATCGCCCCAGAGCGGGGGGCTCCATCTCCTCCCAGGCTCACCCTGGAGCCAGCCCCAGTGGGTCTCCAGGAGCCTCGCGGAGGCGACTTCGGAAAAGAGAGACACCCTCCGGGGACTGCGAGTAATTGAAGTCTGTCTGCCAGCCTTCCCCCACCTCCACCCCGCACCTCTGAGCCCGGCCCCGAGGCAGCCGTGGATTCTGAGTGTCAAAGCCCCCTACTGCAGCTGGATAGGAAGACTTTCTGTCCTCGTCCTCCGCAGAACCCAGGCAGTGTCGGCGGCTGCATCAGGGAGGGATAGGCTGGGGTGGGGCGGGGAGTGTGTAAGGCACCCATGGGTGTCTCCTGCGGGTCCCTCCATGGCTCTGTCCAGGGATGTTCCAGAACTCTCCGACCCGCTGCTTCCTGCACATGGAAGCATTTTAATCTTTTTCTTTCCTTCCTGACCGTGTACCCCTTCCTCCTCCAGTCCCCAGTGTTCACCCCCACAAGTTGGACCCCAGGCCCCCAGAACCATCCAAGCATCGAGAAAGGCAGTTGGCTACCCACACCCTCCCCAGCACACACCCCTCTGTCTCCCACCACACAGCATTCCTTGAGGCCTGCGCTCACGCACTGGGCTGGTTCCCTCCAGTGCGCCAGGCCTGCTGGCTTCCCTGCAGCTCTGCTAGACCCAACAGGAGGCAGGGTCCTGATGGCCACCACCTACGCGTCACCCCTGGAGGTACCGGGCTCCATGCTGGGAGCTTTGATTTCCCGGCACCCTCCCTTCTTCCTGTGTACACTGGCAGAACCTGAGGCTGGGGTCGCAGTGACACAGTGAGCGGCAGAGCTAGGAAGGGACCAAGGAGCAGTGGACCCATCAGAGAAATATGGCTGGCTGTGTCACCGGATGCAAGAGCCAGCTGCTGCCGGTGCTGCCAGCAAGGGAGGGGAGTCCCAAAACCTCCCTGCCTGGGCTCCCCTCCATGAACACGCTCACCCACGCCACCTTCGGAGGCCCCAGGCGGCCTCTTGAGACCACAAGGAAGAGGTTGCTCCCCCAAAGACCCCCACACAGCACCCAAGGATGCCCTCGGAAGACCCCACATTCCCTGAGCCCAGGAAGACCTCAGAGCTCCAGGGGAGCTGGGACAAGGCATTGGGAAGGTCAGCGGGGCACCTGGACCCCAAACGTGGCACTGTGCCTCCCGCCCCAATTCTTCCACTCGAACTGAGCCCGTGTGGACAGCCCTGTAGCCCCTGCCTCTTTATCCCAGGCCAGGGACCCTTCTTCTGCCCCCCCTATGGAAAAGCTCAGCAGAGCAGCCTGCAGCTGTTTGGAGCCACACAACCCTGTCTCCAAGTGCAACAAAGTCTCGCACCTCCAGGGTCTGAAACTGCAAAGTGGGACTGCCTGGGGAGTCGGGGTGCCGGCTCCGCTCCCGCACCGGCTGGCATTCCAGTCTGCCTCTGCCATCAGCCCCTGCGCTGTGAAGGACTCGCTCTGCCCTTCGGGAACACAGACATCATTCTCTCCCTCTCGCTCCTTCCCCTGGCCCTCAGCCTGTGCCTTTGGACTAGAAGAGGACAAACCAACTGGGAGCATTGTTGCCATGCGGAGCCTCCACGCCCACCAGGGCACTGCCAACCCAGAGCGCCCTGCCTGGCTCTGAGCAGTGTAGCTCCTGTTTCCTCAGAGCCCTGAAGCCAGGATGGGGTCTCCCCCTAGCCCGGAGGGACCCTCCCCTGGGCAGCTGTCCCCAGCCTTGCCCACCTGCTCTGCCTCCTGTGGGAAAAGGCAAGGCACCTGGGCAGGGCAAGGCTGGGGCGGGTTCCCATCCCCCCGGGGGGGTGGGGTGGGTGGGAGTAGGTGGTCTGGAATGTGCTCTCACCTCCTCCTCCTGCCCAGGTGTGGAGCAGCAGGAGCCCCCCCCACCCCCTTGCCGGCCCGCAGGGAGAAGCTCCTTGGAGCTGTGCTCATGAGAGCTGCCCCACCAGGGACCCCTTCACGCACCATCTCACCCCAACTCAGACTCTAAAAATGTTCTCTGGTTTTCAGCCTCGGCTCCTGCCCACAAATTAGCGTCTCCAACACAGCCTCCCGGGACAGGACTTCAGGGAGGTCCCTGGGGATCCGGGAGGCCTCTGTGAAGGGAGCTGGTGCTGGTGGAGCCCCTTCCGAGGGGACAGTCTCTGGGACCCCTCCAGGAAGACGCTCAGTCCTGGCAGGAGAGCAGCGTCATCTCTCCGTACCCCCAGCTCCGGTTCCTCCACCACCAGGGCGCTCAGCCTTGCTCTCAGCCTGTCCTGGGCACTGCTCCCTGGACAAGATCGCAGCAAAAGAGGCAGCCAGCCGAGTCCCTCCTGCTCGTGGTCCAGAGCCCACCTGCTCGGCTCCCAGGGGAGCATATCCCCACCCCACCCCAAGCCCAGGGTCGCCTGGGAGACCCAGCGCAGTACTATCCCCAGTCCCCCGCGGTCGGTCAGGGGAGAGCGCTTTCCAGGATGCCCACGCCACGGGGCGCACCCGGGCAGGTGCGCTAGGCTGCGGCCGGCAGACGCGGGTACTCACAGGTAAGCCGTCAAGGGGTCCAGGTCCCCGGGCACGGCGCACAGCCCGAGCTCCGAGCAGTCGGCGGTCAGCATGATACCGTCTTCCTGGCAGTGGCAGGGGGCCGGGCAGGCGGCGGCGGCACCGGGCGAGACGCACAGCGCGGCGCACAGCCACAGCGCGCGGAGCCCGGCCGGGCTGGGCATGTCGGCGGCCGGGCTGCGGGCACCTGGCGGGCGGGCGGGCTGCGCCGTCGGAGGGGACGGCCCCGCGGGCTCTGTTCGGCCTGGGCGGCAGCGCGGGGACGGCGCAGTCAGCGAGGGGCAGGCATTGTTGAGCGATCTTCGTTATTCGGTTTCACAGGCTGGGCTTGGCAAGGGAGGGAGACAGGCGGAGGAGGAGCCAAGGAAAGTTTCTGCGCCGCGGCTCGCTCCCCTTCCCTCCTTCCTTCCGAGCTGGCAGGAATTTCATCCAGGAAAGGGAAAAAAAGGAAGAGAGTGAAGAAACCCAAAGCCCCCGCAGCCAGAAGCTGGTTGGGGACCTGCCCTTGTTGGAAAGCATGCCCCAGGGCGGGCCCCCGGCGGTCAGGACCCCCTGCCTTTGGGGACAGCCACGGGGCCAGGTGGGACCCACAAGGGGCCCCCAGAAGAGACCCTAGAGACCCCCAAGGTCCCCAGGTCCCCTCTACGCTTCACCCGAGAGCAGGCAGACCAAGGGGAGAAGGTTCAAGATCCCACGGCTCAGGGGGCAGCCCCCTCACCCTGTCTTCCTGCACAGGACAGAGGAACAGGAAGGGTTGGCCCACAAGGGGTCAGGCTTGGGGGGTCCAGAGCAATGCGGGGCTAGGGCAGGGCCAGGAGGAACAGCCAGCCCACCGAGGGCCATGCCCCGACCTGGTTTAACTGACGAGGGTTCCCACCCTCTGTGCACTCCTGCATACGCTCATGCAGCCTCACGCAGGCTTAAGTCCTGGGAATCACCCTGATCCGGGCTCAGGACCCAGTGAGGCTCAGAGACTGCACTCGGTCTACCCAACCCAGCTGTCACAGCCAGCCTGGAGGTCGGCGAGTTGGCGCCACCTGGAGGCTCTGTTCTGCAGCTGCAGCCCAGCCACCCTGAGGCTGGGAGCCCAGGTCTGCCCCTGCAGCCCTATAACCCAGGAGGACTAAGGGGTATGGTGCTTATACTGGGGTCCAGCCCCATTCTCTCCTTAAACCTTACTGGACTGGCGGTGCTTCTGTCGTGCACCTGTTGCTTCCTGTGGTCTCTCCCACACTGAGCCCAGCCCCAGCATAGAGCTGGAGCAGGTTGGGGTGCCCCTCCCCCTGCCTTCCCCGTGAGTCAGTCACCCACAGTGCACACCAGAAACCAGGGGCCTCAGAAGCAGCCTAGATTCCTCCCACCCTCTACTCCATGCCCCAGGGCCCCTCATCGGCCCCTCTCCACTCCTCTGCTAACTCCCCAGCCTGCACAGCTGGACGGAGGAGCCAGCAGACCCTGCCACAGCCCTGCACGTGGGCGATGAGCCTGGCAGAAAGGCCAGGGCGGGAGCCCCTCTGCCCTGGTCAGCCTGATGGCCTCACTGATCGGCAGTACCGGCCTGCACCTCCGTGGCTCCTGGTGCTCCAGGTATGATGCACGGGCTAGGAAAAACACCACGGAGCCTGTGGCAGCCTTAGCAGCAGCCAGCTGAGGCCAACCTGGGTGGCTCAGAGCTGCGCCTCCAGCCTGCCCACGTGAGGTGATTACTCACTACAAACACAGGGTATGAAGGGGCCACAGATGCTCAGCCTTCCTGAGGTCAGCCCCAGAGCCTCACCCCACCCTGGGAAGGTCCTGATTTTTTAGAAGATTTATTTATTTATTTGAAAGGTAGAGTTACAGAGAGGCAGAGGCAGAGTGATAGAGAGAGAGTTCTTCCATCCGCTGGTTCACTCCCCAAATGGCCACAACAGCCAGAGCTGGGCCAAGCTGATCCGAAGCCAGTAGCCTGGAGCTTCTTCCGGGTCTCCCACATGGGTGCAGGGGCCCAAGGTCGTGGGCCATTGTCTACTGCTTTCCCAGGCCATAGCAGAGAGCTGAATCAGAAGTGGAGCAGCTGGGACTCGAACCGGTGCCCATATGGAATGCTGGCACTGCAGGTGGCGGCTTTACCCGCTACACCACAGCACCAGCCCGAAGGCTCCTGATCCCATGATGTGTAGCCCAGGTCCACCTCTTCTCGGGGCTCTTTCTCCTTCTGCCTCCTCCCTTCTCTGCATCCCCGCTCTGCTTTCTCGCCTACCTCCCTCTTGCATGACGAAGAGGAGGCACAGGAGAGCGCAGGAGTGGGGAAACAACAGCTCCAGCCAGAGGGGTGCCTCCTGCTCCCGCCCTCCCCTCCGCCCCAGCAGGGAGTCCACAGCACCTAAGGAGGCCCCTGGGGACTCCAGGGGCGGCAGGAGAGGGAGTGGGGAACGGGACAAATCTTGCTGCGTGTTGGGTAGGGGGCTCTGAATCCACACGTCCCCACAGGACACTAGAGGTGGACACGCTGTGAGCGGGTAGGGTCTGCTCCGAGGAGGAGCCACCAGCCCACTGGCTGCAGCTCAGCCAGCCCCAGCCCCCCCCCGCCCCTCCCATCCTGGCTCCACACTTCCCACAAGGCCCCGAGGAAGATGGACAGACAGAACACAGCGCAGTTTGCCTACGTCCTTTATTCCCTCACAGCACAGGTCCAGCACAGCCTGCCATCCCCAGGAAGCCCGGGTGGGCCATCTGGGCCTGGCAGGCCACACACCCCCCGGCACAGTGGCCAGCGCCGACTCAGGGCAGCCCGTCCACCAGCGCGCTGTTCAGACAGTTGTAGAGGTAGATGTACTGCTCCTGGGAGAGACACAGGGCCGGGAGCCTCACCCTGCCTGCCCCAACCTGAGCAGCTAGGCCCCCTCGGCTCCACAGCACCCCCTGGTGGCCGCCCACAGGGTGCTGCCGGGAGGCCTGCAGCTCTGGGGCAACCTACCAGATGTCCCCGCCCCCTCCCGCAGTGGAGCCGGAGGCCTCTCACCAGTGTTGGGGTCATGAGGCCACAGGCCTGTGACTGCTGCAGAGCCACACCGAAGACATCCACAGTGCACTCGGCCCCTGCCTGCTGCAGCAGCTGCTCCATGGCCAGGAAGGTGCCCAGCGGGGCGGTGCCCTTGCTGTAATGGACCTAGAGTTGGACAGGGCACCTGGACGGGGCAAGGTGGGGGTGTCCAGGGACATTGGGGGCCCCAGTCTGATTCCACGGACCTGGGAGGGCCCCTGGGGCTTGGCCAGTCAGCCAGCCTGGGCCCACCATGCCCCTGAGGACAGGGCAGGAACAGAGGAGACTGGGCATTTGGACCCACGACCTAAGCAGAGCTCAAGGCCCACCCGGAGGCAGTGAGCCTGGGTCCCACGGCACCTGGAGTGGCTGAGCAGTGTGCCGGGCTTCTCGCTGTTGCCCTGGGAGCAGCACTGGCCCACGGCAGCCAGGAAGGGCAGCAGCGTGGTGGTGGGCAGCTCCCGCCCGGGCTCCCAGTTTGGAAACTGCAGCCGCTGCACCTGCCGCTCCTTGCCGCTCTCTCCCTGGGGCACGAACCATCAGCATTGGAGGCAGCGCAGGACTCGCCCCCACCACACACAACCCAGCACCCCTTGCCCTGTGGCCCCAGCACCTACGTGTGTGACCTTGAAGAGGGTGCAGGGCCAGCCTGCGGTGCTGTTCTCAGCCACCCAGTGCACCGTCACCGTCTCCGTGGTGATGGGCTGCGTCTCCGACGGCCAGAACTCCTGTGGCTGGAACGGAAGTGGAGCCGTTCTGCAGGCTCCCTGGGGTCTCTGCCCGGCCCCACCCCTGCCCCGACTTCTGGCACCCCCACCCTTGCACTCCTGCTCCCCTCACCTTCTCCTGGGTGTCAGGTGCGCACAGGGAGACCAGCACATGGGCCTCGTGCTCCCATACCAGCTCCCAGATCTCCTCTGGCCCCGCCGGGCCCGTCAGCACCACGTGGTCACGGCCGGAGGGCCCACCCTGCACAGCACAGCTCGTAGGCTTCCAGGAACTGAGGTGTCCCCTGCCCAGCCCCCATTTCCAGGACCAGCCCCAGCCTGGGAAGCACAAACCATCAGAGAGGGCAAGAAACAGGGCATGCACCCAGCTTTGCCTCACCGGGAAGAGCCAGGCCTCGGGCATGCTGTCGGCGGGGCTCTCCTCCACCTGGAGACACCCATCATCTGGGGGGAGAGGTGGAGGGGGAGGCCGCTGGACACCCCCGCTCCAGTAGGCTGCAGCCCTCCCACCGCCCCCAGGGGAACTCACCGGAGTCAGTGCAGTCCTTCTCGCGGCCAGGAGAGGGCGTCGAGGAGCCAGCCTCGTCGCTGATGGCCTGCAGCAGGAGCTGGGAAGAAGCCCACCCTCGCACCTGCTGGGCACAGGCCAGGGCCCCCGGCTGCCACCCAGGCCTGAAGCATACCTCGTACTCCTTCAGGAAGCCGGCGTTGGCATTAGCCGCCCTCTTGGCACACGCCTGCGCGAAGTTCGTCACAGAGATGGGTCCGGAGCTGGGGGAGGGGGGAAGAAGCGCTCGAGGGTCCCCGGCTCCGGCTCTGCCCCCAGACAGGGACCAGGGAGCCCGTGGGTGGGAGGGGGCAGAGGACAGGTGCCTCGCCCCGGCCAGACCCCAGGAGCCTCGACTTACTCAGAGGTGTCAGAGGGCCCTTCCAGAATCTTCCTCAGGAGGCAGCTGTGCAGGAAGATGTACTGGCTCTGGCAGGGGGTGGGCAGCCATCAGCGTGCTCGGGTGGCCCGGGAGGGAGTGAGGCAGGCGGGGCGGGGCGCGGGGGCCCCTGGAGTCAACGCCGCCTCCCCATTCACAGAAAGGACGAGTGGTCACGCTTGAGCCCTTGCCCCAGGGACCCCTGGGTACCCATGATCCCCTTCCCAAGCCTGTGGCCCGAGGCCTCCCACCTCCCAGCCTCTCCTGCGGGCGCTCACCGGGGTCTGGATCATGAGGGGCCGGTGCAGCCGCAGCGCGTACACAGCGTTGAACACGTCCACCACCGGCTCTTCCTCCAGCTGCTGCAGCAGGCGCGACAGCGCCACGAAGGTGCCCGTGCGGCCGACGCCCGCGCTGCCGGCACACCCCAGGGTTGCAGCAGGGGTGCAGGGTCCCAGGCCCCTCCGCCACACCCCTGCCCTCACCTGCAGTGCACCAGGATGGGCCCCGTGCCCTGGGCTGCCCTCGCCTGCTCCCGGACCAGCTCCACAAAGGCGAGCAGGGCCCCGGGGGCCTCCGGGACGCTGTGGTCAGGCCACGTGGTGAACTGCAGCTGCTTCACCTTCCGCCGCTTGTGCTGGGCACCCTGCGAGGGGAGGGCAGGCTCCTTGTCTTCCCAGCTCCCCGAGGGCAGGGACACCTCCCCCCTCAGACTGGCTGATGCCTCCCCCCTCTGGATGCTTCCTAAGCCCTTGCACTCTTCTCTGGTCTCCTGGGGAATCTCACCTGCAGGGCGGTGATTCTGACCCCCGCTTTCCTGCCCCAGGAGGTCACAGGCTCGGGGGGCACAAGGGCCTCGGGGTGCAGGAGCCATCACTTCTCGCCCGGCTCTGCCTTGACCTCGCTAGCTAAGCCCCTGACGTTCTCTGTGCCTGCCATCCCCTCCCCTCACCACCACCTACCAGCACTTGTGATCCCAAGAAGGAAGGGGCGTGGGGTCCCCCCGGGCCGAGGCAGGCTTCCCAGGACCCCCCAGCCCTCCCCCACGCCCACCCCGCCCTGCCTCTCGCACACACGTGCTGCAGCTGGAACTCCCGCCTGGTCCACTCGTCCTTGGGGTCCTCGGCCAGCAGGTGGATGGTGAGGTGGCCGTGGGTGACGGGGGTGGAGTCGGCGGGCCAGTAGTGCTCACACAGCACCTGGGGCCAGAGGGTGGGAGAGGGGAGGGGGCAGTGGTCTCAAGGCCCGCACCATCCCTCTTCATTTATTTTTATTACTTATTTGAGAGACAGTCGGAGAGCCGCCCCTCTGCTGGTTCGCTCCCCCAGTGCCTCACAACGGCTGAGACCAGGCCAGGCTGAAGCTGGGAGCTGGGAGCTGAGTCCAGGTCTCCCATGTGGTGGCAGGAACTCAGTTATCTGAGCCCCACCTGCTGCCTCCCAGGGTGCACACTGCAGGAAATGGGAGTCAGGAACCGCTGCTGGGCCTCAGACCCAGGCACCGAGTGTGGAAGGCAGGCATCTGGACTGCAGGTTGTCCGACTCCTGTTGCCCCTGCCAGACACTGCAATCCCACTGTCTGCATCCACCCAGCTCCAGGGCCACCTCCTCCGGAAGGCCCCCCCCCCGGGCTGGGCTCCAGCCCACCTCTCATGCGCCCCCCACCTCTCATGCGACCCTGAGGACTTTGAGTGCCGGACTTTTGAGTGTGCTGCACCCTACACAGCAGCCGTCTGCTCCAGCAAGAGGTCAAAGTCAGCAGCCTCTCTCTGTGTAGAAGAGCCCGGAGGAGTGCCCGGCAGACCCAATTTAGAAAGGAAGCAGAACACCCACCTCTGGTGCCCACACTGGGGTAGTCCCTAACCCACCGCTCTCCCAACACTCCCACCCCTTCTCTGCCTACAGCAAGGGGCCAGTGGAAGTGGAGTGAGCCCTCCCCCTGCCTCCCCATCCCAGGTGACCCTAGAGACCCCACCGCCACCCCTGGCCTCCAGACCTGCCTGCCGCACTGTCGCTCATGGGAGACGCCAAGGGGGCCACTCTTGTAAGGAGGCTGAGCGCCACCTGGTGGCCATTCTAGAACCTGCCGGGGCTCACCCTGCCGTTCTCCATGCCCACGGTGAGCATGACGATGATGTGCACCTGCTGCTCCCACACCAGCCGCCAGAAGTCCTCCAGCGTTTTCTTGAGAGGCCCCTGAGTGGCAATGAACTCCTGGGGGTGAGTGTAGCCCTAGAGGACAGACACATGCTAACAGCTGATGCCTTGGTCCCCGCCCCCCTGTCAAGAGCACAGCAGCAGGGTTCCTTCAGGAAGCAGGACACTGTGAACATGCTACATGTGTGCAAGCATATGAACACATGTATGAACACATGTGTACACCCAGAACCCAAACAGAAGCGGTGGCTTCACAGATACCACTGTCTGGGTCTCACTTGGAAGGGATGAGAAAAACCTACCAGGAAAGAACAAGGCCCCAGCATCCCAGAAACAGTCTCCGGCCTGGGACGGGCCTCCCGGAAAGCAGCTGTGCACCTCTCCCTTGCTCAGACGCCTGTCGTGGCTCCCCACTGCCCACCGGCGAGGCCCTCAGGCAAGGACCTCCTTCCTGCCCACACCTGTGAGTGTGTGTGAGTGTGTGTGCGCCCCATCCACCTGCCCACTACCTGTGAGTGTGTGTGTGTGTGCCCCATCCACCTGCCCACTACCTGTGTGTATCCCTGTCCACCTGCCCACTACCTGTGTGTATCCCTGTCCACCTGTCCACTACCTGTGAGTGTGTGACTGTGTGTGTGTCCCCTTCCACCTGCCCACTACCTGTGAGTGTGTGTGTGCCCCCGTCCACCTGCCCACTACCTGTGTATGTGTGTCCCCATCCACCTGTCCACTACCTGTGTGTGTGTGTGTGTGCGCCCCATCCACCTGCCCACTACCTGTGAGAGTGTGTGTGTGCCCCATCCACCTGCCCACTACCTGTGTGTGTCCCAGTCCACTTGCCCACTACCTGTGAATGTGTGTGAGTGTGTGTGTGCCCCATACACCTGTCCACTGTGTGTGTGTCCCATCCCACCCGCCCACTACCTGTGAGTGTGAGTGTGTGCCCCATCTACCTGCCCACTACCTGTGAATGTGTGTGTGTGTGTGTGCCCTGTCCACCTGCCCACTACCTGTGAGTGTGTGTGTCCCCGTCCACCTGCCCACTACCTGTGAGTGTGTGTGCGCCCCATCCACCTGCCCACTACCTGTGTGTGTCCCCATCCACCTGCCCACTACCTGTGAGTGTGTGTGTGCCACCGTCCACCTGCCCACTACCTGTGAGTGTGTGTGTGTGCGCCCCATCCACCTGCCCAGTACCTGTGAGTGTGTGTGTGCCACCGTCCACCTGCCCACTACCTGTGAGTGTGTGTGTGTGCGCCCCATCCACCTGCCCACTACCTGTGAGTGTGTGTGTGCCACCGTCCACCTGCCCACTACCTGTGAGTGTGTGTGTGCCACCGTCCACCTGCCCACTACCTGTGAGTGTGTGTGTGTGTGCCCCATCCACCTGCCCACTACCTGTGTGTGTCCCCATCCATGTGCCCACTACCTGTGAGAGTGTGTGTGTGTACCCCGTCCACCTGCCCACTACCTGTGTGTGTCCCAGTCCACTTGCCCACTACCTGTGAGTGTGAGTGTATGTGTGTGCCCCACACACCTGTCCACTGTGTGTGTGTCCCATCCCACCTGCCCACTACCTGTGAGTGTGAGTGTGTGCCCCCATCTACCTGCCCACTACCTGTGAATGTGTGTGAGTGTGTGTGTGCCCCGTCCACCTGCCCACGACCTGTGTGTGTGTGTTTGTGCCCTGTCCACCTGCCCACTACTTGTGTGTGTGTGTGAGTGTATGTGCCTCTGTCTACTTGCCCACTACCTGTGTGTGAGTGTGTGTGTGTCCCATCCACCTGCCCACTACCTATGTGTGTGAGTGTATTCCATCTACCTGCCCACTACCTGCGAGTGTGTGTGTGCCCCCATCCACCTGCCCACTACCTGTGAGTGTGTGCGTGTGTCCCATCCATCTGCCCACGACCTGTGAGTGTGAGTGTGTGTGTGCCCCATCTGCCTGCTACCTGTGTGTGTGCCCCCGTCCACCTGTCCACTATCTGTGAGTGTGTGCCCCTGTCTACCTGCCCACTACCTGTGAGTGTGTGACTGTGTGTGTGTGCTCCTGTCTACCTGTCCACTACCTGTGAGTGTGTGTGCCCCTGTCTACCTGCCTACTACCTGTGTGTGTGTCCCCGTCTACCTTCCCACTACCTGTGAATGTGAGTGTGTGTGTGCCCTGTCCACCTGCCCACTACCTGTGAGCATGTGTGTGTGTGTGCCCCGTCTACCTGCCCACTACCTGTGACTGTGAGTGTGTGTGTGTGCCCCTGTCCACCTGCCCACTACCTTTGTGTGCCCCTGTCTACCTGTCTACTACCTGTGTGCGTGTGTGCCATCTACCTGTCCACTACCTGTGAGTGTGTGAGCATGTGCCCCCGTCTACCTGCCCGCTACCTGTGTGTGTATGTGTGTGCTTCCATCCACCTGCCCACTACCTGTGAGTGTGTGACTGTGTGTGTCCCATCTACCTGCCCACTACCTGTGAGTGTGTATATGTGCCCCCATCCACCTGCCCACTACCTGTGAGTGTGTGTGTGTCTTCTACCTGTCCACTACCTGTGAGCATGTGTGAGTGTGCCCCATCCACCTGCCCACTACCTGTGAGTATGTATACCCATCCACCTGCCCACTACCTGTGAGCATGTGTAAGTGTGTGCCCCTATCTACCTGCCCACTATCTGTGAGTGTGAGTGTGTGTGTCCCCATCTACCAGCCCACTACCTGTGAGTGTGTGTGTGTGCCCCAGTCTACCTGCCCACTACCTGTGAGTGTGAGTGTGTGTGTGCCCCCATCTACCTGCCCACTACCTGTGAGCATGTGTGCCATCTACCTGTCCACTACCTGTGAGTGTGTGTGTGCCCCTGTCTACCTGCCCACTACCTGTGTGTGTGAATGTGTGAGTGTGTGTCCCTGTCTACCTGCCCACTACCTGTGAGTGTGAGTGTGCATGTGAGCCCCGGTCCTGGTCTACCTGCCCACTACCTGTGCGTTGAGTATGTGCCCCTGTCCACCTGCCCACTACCTGTGTGTGTGTGTGTGTGTGTTCCTGTCCACCTTCCCACTACCTGTGTGTGTGTCCCATCTACCTGCCCACTACCTGTGTGTGTGTGCCCCTGTCTACCTGCCCACTACCTGTGAGTATGCCCCCATCTACCTACCCACTACCTGTGAGTGTTTGTGAGTGTGCCCCTACCCGTCCACTACCTGTGAGTGTGTGTGTGCCACCATCCACCTGCCCATGACCTGTGAGTGTGAGTGTGTGCCCCCATCTACCTGCCTGCTACCTGTGTGTGCGTGCCCCTGTCTACCTGTCCACTACCTGTGTGTGTGAGTGTGTCCCCCCATCTACCTGTCCACTACCTGTGAGTGTGAGTGTGTGTGTGCCTCTGTCCACCTGCCCACTACCTGTGAGTATGAGTGTGTCCCTGTCTACCTGCCCACTACCTGCAAGTGTGCCCCTATCCATCTGCCCACTACCTGTGTGTGTGACTGTGAGTGTATGTCATCTACCTGCCCACTACCTGTGAGTGTGTTTATGTTCCTGTCCACCTGCCCACTACCTGTATGTGTGTCCCATTTACCTGTCCACTACCTGTGAGTGTGTGTGTGCCCCCGTCTACCTGCCCACTACTTATGTGTGTGAATGTGTGAGTGTGTGTGTCCTCGTCCACCTGCACACATGCTCACACTCACAGACAGTTCACATACACTCACACATGCCCACACACACTCACACTCTCACATGCTCTCACACACATCATGCACACATGCTCTCACACTCCCACACAGTTCACACACACTCTCACACTCCCACACATGCTCACAGACAACTTACACACACGTGCCCATTCACACAATGCTCTCACTTGCATGCACACTCACACATATGCTCACACACATCACGCACCATGCTCACGCTCCCACACAGTTCACACACACACACATGCTCTCACTTGCATGCACACTCACACATATGATCAAACACATCACACACACATGCTCTCACACTACCACACAGCTCACAGACAACTCACACACACATGCTCACACACTCACACATGCCCATTCACACACATGCTCTCACATGTGTGCACTCTCGCACACATGCATCACACATCACATACACATGCTCACACTCCTACACAGTTCACACACACATGCTCTCACACACATGCTCACACTCCCACACAGTTCACACACACTCTCACACTCCCACACACACACTCACATTCACACACACACTCTCTCACACTCCCACACTCCCACGCATGCTCTCACATGCATGTACACTCACACACATGCTCACACTCACAGACAGTTCACACACACTCTTGCACACATACCCACGCACACATACCCACACCCACTCTCATGTACATGCACCCACACATGCTCACACACATGCTCACACACATCACACACATGCTCATACAGACAGTTCACACACACTCGCACACATGCCCACACACTCTCTCACATACATGCACACACTCTCACACTCCCACACATGCTCTCAAATGCATGTACACTCACACACATCACACAATGCTCACACTCACAGAGTTCACACACACTCGCACACATGCCTACACACACTCTCACACGCTCACACATCACACACACATGACTACACTCCCACACAGTTCACACACACACACACATGCCCACACACTCTCTCACACACGACACACATATGTTCACACTCCCACACAGTTCACATACACACACTCTCACACTCCCACACAGACAACTCTCACACACTCACACTCAAGCACCCACCACACCTGGGGCCCCCTTTAGGGTAGGAAAGTGGTTCACTCAGCTCTGCCTCCTGTGGCCCGGCACCCAGCTGGGAGGGGCAGGCCCTCACCAACACCTGCTGGCCTTGAACTCAAGAAGCAGAAGCTGCGGTGTGCGCGGAGGTGGGGGCGGCTGCAGCCAGCCCACGCTGGGCAGGCGGCCCTTACCGGGATGAAGTTGGCATTGATGTAGTCCGAGTGCGGCTCTCCCTCCAGCTGGCTCAGCCTGACCCGGGAGTGGTCATCTGTAGAGCGGGCGGAGGGAGAAGCTCGCCGCTCAGTGCCGCCCCGCGGCCGGACCCTGCCTCCCGCCCGGCGCCCTCGCCCGCTCCCAGCCTCACAGGGCAGCACGTGCGGGTAGCGGTTCTTGGTGGTGTTGGCAGGGTGTTCGGCCTCCACTCGGGGCTGCTCCTTGCCCACCTCCTTCAGCTCCTGCCGAAGCGGGGCAGGCACTGGTGGGCTGGGGGCCGGGGTGGCGAGCGCGGAGCTGGGCGTTCTCCCCAGACCCTGGCGGGGAGGGGTCCGCCCAGCCCGGGTTCTTGGTCCTCTGAGCCCGGGGCGGGGTGGGGAGGGGCACAATGGCCGTACCTCGAACTCCTGGAAGAACGCCTGGTGCGCGTGCGCGCTCTTGGCCTCGTAGCTCTGCCGGAAGCTGTGGATGGGGATGGGCCGGTGCGTCCGCCTGGCGGGAGAGCCGGGGAGTGGTCACCCACCTTGAGTCCAGCTCGCCGCCCCGGGGTGGCAGGCGCAGAGCCAGGGAGCCCAGTCCTGGCTGCGCAAACCCGCGGTGATTCCCTCTGGGAATGCAGCTCAGGGCACCACCCGGTGTGGACAGCAGTGCAGTCCCGGCGAGCTCTGCGGATGCCCAGCCTGGGCGGCCGGGCCCCAGCCACATGGAAAGGTGATGGAGCAGCCAGGGACCGGGGCAGGGGAGGCCAGGACGGCATGGAACGTTCGCAGGTCTCCTGGGCCCTTCCCGGAGCCCGAGGAGCCTGCACACGGCCCGCGCTCAGGCCCGCATCAGCCCCGTGGTCAGCCAGCAAGCAGGGGACGACTACAGCAGGTGTGATGGCTAATCTTGTGTCAACCTGGCTAGGCCACGCTGCCCAGAGGTCAAATGTGATTCTAGATGTTTCTGTGAAGGTGTCCTTGGAAACCAGTGGATTTTAAGCGAAGCACAAGACCCTTGCTCTGCGAATGGGCGTCGCCCAGTCAGTTGAAAGCTGGGATAGAGCAAGGATGGGCCTTCCTGGACCAAGAGGTGGCTCTGGGGCTGTCAGGTTAAACTGCTGCCTGTGATGCCGGATCCCATGTGGGCGTGGGTTCAAGTCCCGGCTGCTCCACTTCTGATCCAGCTCCCTGCTAATGAGCCTGGGAAAGCAGCAGAGGATGGCCCTAGTCCTTGGGCCCCTGAAATGGAGGAAGCTCCTGGCTCCTGGCTTCAGCCTGGTCCAGCCCAGGCCATCGTGGTCATTTGAGGAGTGAACCAGTGGATGAAAGATTCTCTCTCTCTCCCTCCCACCCCCCATTGGTTCTGTTTCTCTGGAGGACACTGACCTCTACCCTGGGCCTGCAGGAGGAGGAAAGCTGCATGGGCAGAGGGCGAGGTGAGAGCTGCAGGAGTTGAGGAGAGGCCCTCCAGAAGGTGTGGTGGCCATGATGATGGTGGAGGTGGTAGTGGAGGTGATGGTGGAGGTAGTGGTGGAGGAGGTGGTGGAGGTGGTGGAGGTGGTGGTGGAGGTGGTGGTGGTGATGGAGGTGGTGGAGGAGGTGGTGGTGGTGGTGGAGGTGGTGGAGGTGGTGGAGGTGGTGATGGAGGTGGTGGTGATGGAGGTGGTGGTGATGGAGGTGGTGGAGGTGGTGGAGGAGGTGGAGGAGGTGGTGGTGGTGGTGGAGGTGGTGGAGGTGGTGGAGGTGGTGATGGAGGTGGTGGTGATGGAGGTGGTGGAGGAGGTGGAGGTGGTGGTGGTGGTGGTGGTGGTGGAGGTGGTGGAGGTGGTGGAGGTGATGGTGGTGGAGGTGGTGGAGGAGGTAGAGGTAGTGGTCGTGGTGGTGGTGGAGGTGGTGGTGATGGTGGTGGAGGTGGTGGTGGTGGCGGTGGAGGTGGTGGTGGTGGAGGTGATGGTGATGGTGGTAGTGGAGGTGATGGTGATGGTGGTGGTGGAGGAGGTAGAGGTAGTGATGGGGGTGATGGTGGTGGTGGTGGTGGCGGTGGAGGTGGTGATGGTGGTGGAGGAGGTGGTGGTGGAGGTGATGGTGATGGTGGTGGTGGAGGAGGTAGAGGTAGTGGTGGGGGTGATGGTGGTGGAGGTGGTGGAGGTGTGGAGGTGGTGGAGGTAATGGAGGTGATGGTGATAGTGGTGGAGGAGGTAGAGGTAGTGGTGGGGGTGATGGTGGTGGTGGTGACGGTGGAGGTGGTGGTGGTGGAGGTGGTGGAGGTGATGGTGATGGTGGTGGTGACAGTGGAGGTGGTGGTGGTGTAGGTGGTGGAGGAGGTAGAGGTGATGGTGATGGTGGTGGAGGTGGTGGTGGAGGTGGTAGAGGTGGTGGAGGTGGTGGAGGAGGTAGAGGTGGTGGTGGAGGTGATGGTGGAGGAGGTGGTGGTGGAGGTAGTGGTGGGGGTGATGGTGGTGGTGGTGACGGTGGAGGTGGTGGTGGTGGAGGTGGTGGAGGAGGTAGAGGTGATGGTGATGGTGGTGGAGGTGGTGGTGGTAGAGGTGGTGGTGGTGGAGGTGGTGGTGGTGGAGGTGGTGGAGGTGATGGAGGTGATGGTGATGGTGGTGGTGACGGTGGAGGTGGTGGTGGTGGAGGTGGTGGAGGAGGTAGAGGTGATGGTGATGGTGGTGGAGGTGGTGGAGGTGGTGGTGGTGGTGGTGGAGGTGGTGGAGGAGGTAGAGGTAGTGGTGGGGGTGATGGTGGTGGGGGTGATGGTGGTGGAGGTGGTGGTGGTGGAGGTGGTGGTGGCAGTGGCGTTGGTGGCAGTGGTGGTGGCAACCGAGGAAGAACAAGGTCTGGCAGGGAGCGGCCCCTGTCTGGGCACAGTGCAAGCAGCCGTCTGCCCCGGGAGCCTGGGTGATGCCCCCACGGCCTGGGCGAGGCAGGCCGTGCCGCCCCCACGCATGGGGACATCCAGGGAGACACACACTCACCGAATGTTGTGGGGCACCAGCTCCTGGGAAAACCCGCTCTTGTCCGCTCTGCAGAGGGTGCAGAGGCAGGTGGGAGGCAGCCCCGGGGGCGAGGGCCGGCCAGCTCTCCTCGCCCCCAGCTTGGTCTCCCGCTCACCTCTGCCCCTTAAGCCGCCTCCAGCACAGCAGGACCAGCACGGCGCACACGGTGAGGACACAGCCGCCCGCAGTGCCCACTGCCACCGGCAGGGGCAGTGCCGTGGGAGGGACACTGACACGGGGCTCTGGGGAGGGCGGGAGAGGGGCAGTGTCAGTCCTTCTGGGGGCCCTGCTCCCTCACTCGGGACCCTCAGGGTGCAGCCTTCAGCGGCAGCTCCTTCCGCTTCCAAGTCCCACATGCCAAACCACGGCCAGGGGAGGCCGCCTGGGGAGACGCCCTGGTGGTCACAGAGAGGACCCAGAGGGCCCCCTGCCCCCCACTGCTGGGCACACCCCAGAGGCCCCCCACACTCCTGAGCCCCAGGAACTGCCTGGTCCCCTGCAGTGACCGCCAGGTGCCTGGGGCTGTTGAGCACATGGAATGTGGCCACTCCCTTCTAAAATGTGCTCAGGCGTGAAATACACACCAGATGTCCGGGGGTTAGGGGAAAGAAGGTAAAATCTCTCTGTAAGTTTGTAACTGAGCACACGTGGAGAGGATAATTTTTTTAGACAGCTTGTTTTAAATAAACTGTCACAGGGGCAAGTGTTGTGACACAGCACATTAAGCTGCCTGTTGGGACGCCTCATCCCATGTGGGCGCCAGTTTGGGTCCCGGCTGCTCCACTTCTGACCTGGCTCCCTGCTAATGCTCCTGGGAAAGCAGTGGAGGATGACCCAAGTGCTTGGGTCCCTGCACCCACATGGGAGACCTGGATGGAGTTCTTGGTTCCTGGCTTCAGTCTGACCCAGTCCTGGCTGTTGTAGATATTTAGGGAGTGAACCAACAGATAGAGGACTTCTCTCCCCCTCCTCTCTCCCCCTCCTCTCTCTCTCTCTCTCTCTCCCCCCCTCCCCCTCCTCTCCCCCCCTCCCCCTCCTCTCCCCCCCTCCCCCTCCTCTCCCTCTCTCCCACTCCTCTCCCTCTCCCCCCTCCTCTCCCTCTCCTCTCTCCCTCTTCCCCTCCCCCTCCCCCTCCCTCTCCCTCCATGTTTCAAGTAGATAAATAAATCTTTTAAAATAATTAAATGGTCCTGGAATTCGTTTCACCTATTTCTTTGGGTCCCTTTCACTCGGCCACTGGAACAGCTCAAACCCCGTGTGTGGTTCACACTGGCGGCTTGTCCTCCTTGGTTTGGGACAGTGCTGGAACCTCGAGGACCGGGTGCAGCCAGCGGGTGGAGGGGCCGTACAGGAAGGCAGCAGGCAACAGCGAGCCCTCTCCACCCAGGCTGGTCTGATGCCAAAAGCACTTCCATCCCTGGCCATGGGTCTCCCGGCTCTACTGGGCGGGGCCTGCTCTCCCGGGAGCCTAAGCCCAGCCCCTCCTGCTGCTGACTGGGGGTGGGGAGCCTCAGAAGAGGGGTCCCGGCTCCCCCGCACGGGGCCCACCGTACCTGAGAAGGCTGAGAAGGAGATGGTGCTCTCGGGGGCGTTGTACCTGGTGAAGGCGGCAACACTGAACCTGGGCCAGAGAAGCAGGACCTGCGGTCGGGGAGGGGTGGGCACCAGGGCAAAGCCCTCTCCCCCAGAAGGGCGGGTCCTGTGCCAGAGACACTGGGACAGTAGGCATCCCTCCCTCACCTGTTCAGAGGCGAGAGTCTTTCACGGAAAATGAGATGAAAGGGTAGTTTATTTTGGTGCAAAAAAAAAAAAAAAACACCTTAAAATCCATGCATATGAGAAGAATCCCCCAAAGTTCGTGGAAAACGCATATTATGAAACAATGATGCATGATTGCAGCTTTTTTTACACCAAAATAAACACCTTTCCATTCGATTTCAAAAAGCTCGTGGAGCTTCACAGCACCTCGGAGCAAAGCACCCCTGCTTCTCTTCCACCTTTCCAGGGGAGCAAGAGGCAGCTCTAGGTGTGGGCGCTGGACAACCTTGAACCTGCCCTGGTGGGCGGAAATGGAATCCACCCCCATTGTTCTTTAAAAAAAAAAAAAAAAAGAAAGCCACGTAACAGCCGAGTGTTCCCTTCTTTGGCCAAAATAACAGTTGGCGCTCATGGAGCAGCTTTGTGGAAAGAACGCGCCGAGAACCCATAGATGAAGCTCAGGACGGCCCCCTGCTCCCTGCAGCCTCAGCCCTCACCTGTACTGGGCACCCGGCTTGAGCTGCCCATTACATATGTCCTGGGTGTGGCCACAGTCATCTGCACCCATGGACACTGTCCAGGACTTTGGCACAGCCCAGGGGCCCGGGTAGAAGGGGTTGGGAAGCAGGATGGCCAGGTAGGAGTCGCATCCTCCGTAGTAATGGTCGTACCACGTGCGGTTGATGGCTTTCCGGGAAGGCTGAGCCACTAGGAGAGGAAGGCGGAAGGGGCAGAGCAGGGTGGGCAGTGGAGCCGAGGCCTCTCCAGCATGTTCCCAGCATTCCAGTGCAACATCAGCCCTAGCCTCGAAAACATTCCGGGTGCCCCTTCCCCTCCCCCTGCTGCCAGGACTCACGTGACATGTTGGTGGTGGCGACAACGCCGTACCACTGGATCTGCCCATCCTCCTTGCCAAACATGCCTGGCGTGATCACCACCCCCATCCCTGCCTCGGGCTCCAGCTGGGGGGCGGCAACCAACGCAGGAGGATGCCAGTCTGGGTGGGGGGAGGGGAGGAGGAGACTGAGGTTGTGACCGGGGCCTGGCCATCCATCTTCAGGAATGGTGGTCCTCTGAGCCCTTCCCAGTGCCTGGATGCTGGACATCCGGAAATACAGCCTGGAGGACTCCCGGGCAGTCAGTGGCATCGGGACCCGAGGAGAAGGCTGAGGTTGGGGAACAGAGAGAGCCCCCAGGCAGCCAGGACCCGGGGGGGGTGGTGAAGAGGGAGATGGAGGGAGCAGAGGTGCCTCCAAGGCACCAGAAGGCGCCTACCCTCGGCGGAAGTGGTGCACACCAGGGTGACTGTCCGGCTCTGCAGGCCATTCCTGCCCAGCACGGTGAGGCTAAGGCGGTAAGATGAGGCAGGCAAGAGGTCGGGTAGCAAGAGAGTGTCCCTGGAGGTGTTGGCCTGGAACACGGGGTGGGCGTGGCCTCCTGCAGCCAGCCGCTCTGCCAGGACCAGACAGGCGCTCACGTCCCCGGTGGGCAGTGTCCAGTTCAGGACGAGGTGGGTGGCATGGGCCTGGCACTGCACGTCCTCCACAGGGCCCGGCTCTGCGGGAAGCAAGGGCTCGGCGTTGGGTGGGGTCAGCAGACACCAAGAGGATCACCTCCAGGCAGGAGCTCTCCAAATCGGCAGGTGCAAAGGGGAGGGGCACTGAGGGGCCTTGGTCCCTCAGAGAAACTGCTTCTCCTTTGGACCTCACAGCCCGGGGCAGGGGCAGGTGTGTACAGCATC
Organism: Oryctolagus cuniculus; assembly: GCF_051225735.1. NCBI lineage: Eukaryota > Metazoa > Chordata > Mammalia > Lagomorpha > Leporidae > Oryctolagus > Oryctolagus cuniculus. The sequence goes on along the minus strand of NC_142879.1, from coordinate 17,998,107 downwards.
CACCCAGAAAGGGCAGGTGGCCCAGGCTGGAATGGGCAGTGCACCAGCCTGGACAGGGCCCCCGCCTCTCAGAACACCTCCCGCCTCCCCAGTGGGCTTCGACATACCAACTGGCAGCACCACGGGGTGAGTGGATGCCTGGAGCGGCCCCGCCTGGCACAGCACGGACAGGGAGAGGCTGCGTCCTGGCGTGAGGCCCTTCAGCACCAGGAGGCCTTGGCCGAGCGCCAGAGGCTGATCCCAGGAGGGGCGCCCGGCCTCGGAGAGCTGGGCGTGGCACGCCCCCCGCCCCAAGGGGCCGCTGGCCCAGGCCAGGTTGACTACGGCGCTGCCCGCCTGCATGGACACCAACAACTCCCTGGGTGTGAGCGGGGCTGTGGAGCAAACAGAGCAGATCAGCCAGGCTGCCGGCCCCGCTGCTGAGAGCTCTGCACGTGGGGCCAGGGGCCGGCTGACCGCAGGCTGGGCCATCAGGGTGGGTGGGAGGTAGGAAATCGGGCAGAACCCAGGTGAGTCAGAGCCGGCCCTGCCCGCCTTCCCCACGCCCCACTCACAAGTCCAGCCCGAGACATTGGCGGCCGCAGCGCGCAGGGGCCCGGCCCACGAGACAATCTCCACCTCGTACTTCGTGCCCGGGGTCAGAGCCCAGAAGTTTGTGCTGTTCACCTCGGCCCCCAAGGCTCTGGTGCCCACCCGGGCACCCGCCTGGTACAGGGTCACCTGGTAACTGTCCCGGCCCCCGGCCGCATGGGCCCAGGCCGCCCGGAGCTGGCTGGGGCCTTCGCTGGTCACGTGCACCAGAAGTGGGGCAAGAGGGGCTGCCGGGAGAACAAGTTGTCGGGGGGTGGATAAGAAGAGAGAAAAAGATCTGAACCCCAAAGATCTCCCACTACTCCCTCCATCCTCGACCAGTCAAGAAACACACAGGTCAGGAAGTGGAAGGCAGGGCCCGCCAGCTCCCCAGTGAGTGGCTCGGTGTTCCCACCCCACTGCCCCTCTCCCCTGCTGAGCTGGTCAGGAGCCTCCTCCCTGGCCTCCCAGGATGGGTGGGGATCCGCCCACCTTCTTCGAGGAGGGAAGGGCAGAGCCCGCCCCGGGAGCCGCAGTGAGGGCAGTGGGGTCTGCCGGTGCTAGGGTGGGGGAGGGGAGACTGCATGGGCCCCACAGTCAGCCCAGCTGCCTGTGTGTGGGGCCCAGAGGTCAAGGGGGACCCGCAGCCCCTGGGAACATGGAAGGCAGAGGGAGGGCACTCACGCGTCCAGCCTGAGGCATTGCTGCTGCTGCTCGCGTCCGGCCCTCGCACGGTGGTCAGCTGCACCAGGAACTCGGTACCTGGGGGCAGCCGGGGCCAGGAGAAGTTCTGGGCTTCTGGAGCCAGCGTCTCCTGGCTTTGCAGGCTCAGGGGTCTCCTGCGGTAGAGGCGCAGCTGGAAGCCGTCCCTGCGGCCCGGCGGGGCGCCCCAGCGAGCCCTCAGGGCGGGCGGCTGGGCAGTGAAGCCCAGGCTCAGGTTGACAGGAGCCGCAGGCACTGTGAGGACAGGGGAGACGGTTGGAAGCGCACGAGGTCCTGCCTCCCCTGACCGCCCCAGGCCCTGCCTCTGCAGAAACTCAGCTTGCCAGGGGCTCAAACAAAGCCACACCTGTCCTGACTCCTGCTCCCCAGCCCTCCCAGCTCAGCCCCCCTCTCATCTCCAGCAAGGCCTCTGTCCATCTGTCTGTCCGTCCATGTGACTCCTCTCTCTGGCCCCTGGGCCTTGATACATGCTCAGCCTCCTCCTGAAGCCCTCTGCATCCCCCCCCCACCCCGCCCAGACCCCCCCACCTCCCGCCCAGCTCACCTCCCCCTCTGGGACCCTCTCTGATTTCCTAAGCAGGTGCTCCCTCTGTGAGTCCAAAAGGACTAGATTAGAAAAAAAAAAAAAAATCCTGAGAGTCATTTTAATCTACCTGAACACAGTTTCATACAGTATGCATATTCCTGTGGATGCTCTTACATTGACTACAATGCGATCTATAAAATCATTTGCTGGATTTATAGCTCTGTGTGTGTGTGTGTGTGTAAGTTTTATATAATATACGAGTATAAACCATCAGTTCGGGCCTGGTGTTGTGGTGCAGCTGGTTAAGCTGCCACCTGTGACACTGCTACCCTGTATCAGGGTGCTGGTTTGAGTCCCAGCTCACAGACTCTGATCCAGCTCCCTGCTAATGCACTAGAGGATGGCCCAAATACTTGGACCCCTGCCACCTGCGTGGGAGACCCAGCTGGAGTTCCTCTCTCCTGGTTTCAGCCTGGACCAACCCCAGCTGTTGTGGCCATTTGGGGGAGTGAATCAGTAGATGGAAGATGTCTCCCACTCTGTTACTCTACCTTTCAATTAAAAAAAAATTCTTTCTTAAAAAAAAATCTGTCCATCAGTCTTCCTTCCTAGACTGTCAAGCTCATAATTTTTAGCTTCAGTATCTAGCTATACACCTAGAAAACCAGGGGAGGCATTAGCAACTCATGGGAAGGAGGCAGGGAGAGGGAGGCAGTGGCCGGACAGCCAGCCAGCCAGATGGCCAGACTCATGAAAGGCCCTACCCTGGACCTGTGCCCTCCATGCCAGACCAAGGCACGAAGAAGGGCAGAGAAGGCAGGGAGCCAGGCCCCCACCCTAAGGCCCCAAGGCTGCAGCCAGGAACTCACGGGTGCAGGTACGAGTGCTCTGGACGGTGGAGCTGAGGTTCCCTGTCCAGGCCCAGATGGACAGGGAGTAGCAGGAACCAGGCACCAGATCCCTCAGAGTCAGGCTGGAGTTGTCCGGGCCCAAGTGGACAAGACCGTCCAGGGTCCCCTGGCTGTCCTCCCCACGCCAGGTGACACTGTAGCCTTCCCGCTGCCCTGGTGCCGGGGCCCAGCCCATGACCAAGCTGGAGGGACTGCCCTTGCTGGTGACCTCCAGGGACTGTGGTGCCAGGGGACCTGAAGAGGAGGGCAGTCTGGCAAGGTGGCCACACAGTGTCAGCTGCCCTGGTGCACCCCCTCCCCAAGGCCAGGCCTTCCAGCCCCCAGGGCCAGGGACACGAGGGCTGGCACTCACTTGTGTAGCCCATGAGGCTCTGAGTGATGGCTCCCAGAGAGGAGGCCACGTCCACGCGGTAGCGGGCGCCAGGCACCAGCCCGCAGAAGGTGACGTGGGTGGCGCCAGATGGCACGGAGACATTTCCAAGGAGGCCAGGGGTGCCCTCGGCGTAGAGCAGTGCCCGCCTGCCGGGCTCCCTGATGGCCTCCAGCCCCTGCAGCTGCAGTGTGGCTCCGTGGATTGGGCTGGGCTGGGCCGCAGACCCTGCAGAGGAGGGAACCCCTGGACAGTGAGGACCCTGCATGGAATCCTGCGCGGGACCCGCCTGCCCCCACCAGCCCAGACTCACCAGCCAGCCAGGCGCTGGCCTGGGCCCAGGCTTCATGCGGCCCAGCCAGAGCCTTCAGCTCCAGTGCATAGTGGCCACTGGGCAGGGGCCCTGGGAATCTGGCATTGAGTGCTTCAGGGCCCAGAGTGGTGGTCTTCTCCACCGGCCCACTCAGCTTCAGCAGGTAGCCATCGCGAGCACCCGGCCCCGCCTTCCAGCTTGCCTGGAGCTCAGGGGGCGCGGGGGTCAGCACCAGGTCCAGGGAGGCAGAGGGATCTGCACAGACAAGGAGCACATGCCTGCAGAAAGACCCGACAGCAGACGAGAGAAAGCCTGCTCTTTCCACGCCAGCTTCTCTCTCTCTGCACGCTGGGCCGCCTCTCACCCGGATGTCCTCTCTCACCCGGATGTCCCCGGCCACCATGGGCCTCGTCTGGGATGACTGCTGCCATGGGACCAGGAGCCGCGTGAGCACAGGGTTCTGAGCATGGGGGCATGCAATGTCGCACACTCGTGACACCAGGAGGGGGCGCTACTGTCCTCACCCCCTTCTAAAGACACAGACACGAAGGCGCAGACAGCCAGCACTTCTGTCCAGGGACCACAGTCGGAGGGTGGAAGACAAAAAGCTAGGGCTCGGGCAGCCTGCGTCCTCTGCTCTTAACCATGGCACAATAGTGCTTCCCCAAGGAAGAACGTGGCAGAGTCTGCGTGGGCTCTGCAGGCATCCAGCCCCGGCCCACAGCTGCTCAGCCCCTCAAAAGTCACAAGGCGGGGCCGGCGCAGTGTCACACTAGGTTAATCCTCTGCCTGCGGCACCGGCATCCCATATGGGCACCGGGTTCTAGTCCTGGTTGCTCCTCTTCCAATCCAGCTCTCTGCTGTGGCCCGGGGAAAGCAGTGGAGGATGGCCCAAGTCCTTGGGCCCCTGCACCCACATGGGAGACCGGGAGGAAGCTCCTGGCTCCTGGCTTCGGATCAGTACAGCTCTGGCCGTAGCAGCCATTTGGGGAGTGAACCAATGGAAGGAAAACCTCTCTCTCTCTGTCTCTCTCTCTCTCTCACTGTCTGTAACTCTACCTCTCAAATAAATAAATAAATAAATCTTAAAAAAAAGTCACGAAGCCCTGGGTTCCTCCTCACTCCGCACCTCTACTCCCTCCACTGTAAAGTGGGGACCTCACAGCTGTCCAGAGCTGTTCTGAGGAGGAGATAGACTACACACAGAAGTGGGTGCAGCCCAGCAAGGGTTGGCTCAACTCATGCTAACAGTCATCACCACCAGTAGGCACCGCCTCCAGGCTCCCCTTCACCCCCAGTCGCATCCCAGCTCCTTGGCTAGAGGTGCTGAGCAGAGTAGTCCCTGGGGCTTCGCCCTGCCCCAGGCACTCACAGGTCCACTCGGTGGCATTGGGCCCCGCTGCCCGCTGGAGCCCGGCGGCAGCACTCAGTGTCAGCTCATAGCAGGTGCCGGGCGAGAGGTGGAGGAAGGTGTGAGTGGAGACGCCCCGTGCGACCACTGCAGTCAGGTTGGTGCCTCCTTGGAGGTCTGTGAGCAGCAGGTGCAGCCAGGCAGCCCCCTGGGAGCCGTTCCAGGAAGCTTGCAGGGCAGCGGTGCCCAGGGCACGCAGCACCAGGTGATCCGGGGGCATGGGGGCTGGTGGGAGGACAGAGACAACAGAGTCAGGTCTGGAAAAGGGCCCCGGAGCAGGACGCAGGCGCTGACCCGGCTCTAAGGGGCGGAGCAGAAGCCCAGCCACCTTGGGACGTGGCCCTAGCCAGGGCCACGCCCAACTGCCAGCCTCACCTGTCCACTGGTGAATGTTGGTCTTTGCTTGGAGGGTGCCAGCCCAGGTGGTAACCTCCAAGAGGTACTCGCTACCTGGCAAGAGGTCACTAAAGTTGTAGGCCAGGGCTTCTGGGGACGTGGAGACGTTGTGAGCCACGGTGCGGGACTCCAGGTGGCACAGGAGGAGGTGGTAGCTGTCCTGCTCCCCAGGGGCTGCACCCCAGGAGGCCTCCAGGCGGAATGGGCTCCCAGGGCTGTGGAGCCGCAGCCCAAGCACCGGCGACGGGCCTGCAGCACCGGGGAGACAAGCGCCAAAGGGACATCACCCCTCTGCCCGGAAGTGGCCCGCTGTGCCGGACGCCGGCTCCCTCCACCTGCGGACCCCGTACCGGTGCGGGCAGCCAGGGTGACAGTGACATTCTGCCCACAGGGACGCAGCGCCGTCACCTCCAGCTGGTAGCGACTCCCTGGCACCAGGTCCTGGAACTCAAAGCTGGACGCGTTGGTGTGAGCCTCGCGCTGTGGGCCTTCGGGAGAGCCGAGGGGACTCAGACGCGTGAGACGGAGGACGTGGGCCTGCCCGCCAGGCTCCGGGGCTGTCCAGCTCACAAAGAGGCTAGGCGGCCTCCCCTGGCTGCTGATGTTCACTTCTGGGGGTGGGCCTGGGGGGAGGGGCTGCACTCAGCCTCTCCCAGGACCCTCCCACCAAGAGGGGAGGCCAAAGAGGATTCCAATCCTGTGCCCAGCCAGCCAGACCCCCCCGGAAGACACCTACCTGCACCCCCCTCGGCTGGGCTCCCCTCCCGGGAATGGCATTCATCTTTCTGGGGGGTGTGGGGAGAGAGGAGGGGATGGGACGAGGCCTCCGGGGTCCAGGCCTCTGGGACAGTCAGCGGGGGGAGGGCCGAGATCACAGAGGAGGCTCCCCTATTGGGTCCTCCCTGGTACGCGGCCAGAGGGCATCTCCCCAGCCCTGCCCAAGCGCAGGAGGCAGCCCGGCCGGTGGCTGCCTGGAGCCAGCTCTCCTCCTGGGCTGGCCCAAGCGAGGAGAAGGAGGCATACACCCTCCTCACCGAAGGCAGTCCAGCCGTGCGGCCCTGGGGGGAGGTGGGCAGCGGGGGACTCCCATGGCCACCTTACCTCGGCCAAAAAGCCCTGGAGCCAGAGGAGGGTGGCGAGCAGGACTGGGGGCCTCATGCCAGCGCTGTCTGCAGAGGAGAGTGGGGGGAATAGGGATGGTGCCGTCCCCCACCCTCCCCTCGCCCCGCTGTCTGGCAGGCAGGCCGGCAAGGGTGGGACGAAGTTTCCAGTGGGCAGCAAAGAGCAGGGGGCTGCACCCACCCCGCCCAGCCTTGGCAATGCTCCTGGAGGGGAGAGAGGCGGAGGCTGGCCCTGGGCCCAGAAGGCGGAAGGAGACTTAACTCTGGGCGGGCAGGCCGGCCACCTCCTCCCTCTGCCCCCACCTCCACCCCACTCCCAGCGGCTGGCTGTCCAGGGAGGAAAACTCCAAGAGGAGAGACGGCCTTGCGCGTGGACACCCATAGCCGAGGCGGCTGACTCCCCCGGGCCCGTCCCTGGCCGAGGCTATGGTGTCCACTCCACTAACAGAGTCACCGAGACAGATAGGGAGTTTGTTTCCGGCAGTGGCGGGGGTAGGGGGTGGCTCCTGGCGACACTGCAGATGTGTTCCGGGGAAGAGCCCAGCTGAGCACCCTCAGCCCCCCATGTGTAAGGAGAGATCCTGGACTTGAACCTGAACTTCAGACTCGACAGAGCAGAGATGGCAAGCCGCTCCTAACCCCCCAAACAGGGTGCTGTCTGCCTGGCGCCTCCTGGGAGGGAGCTGTGCTTGCCTCCCGCCCCCCCCACCTCCCCATCAGTGAAGCCCATCCCGGCTCCCTATCCCTGACACCTCACCTGGCTGCGGGCCCCGCAGAGACCCAGGGAAGCCTTCATGAGGCCTGGCCTAGAAGACATTGAACCTGAGGTTTTGCTGTCCCCCCAGCCCAGAGCCAGCTACTCACCTTGGTGCGCCCACCCCAAGACAGCGAGGGAAGGGAGAGTGGAACCAGCCCTGATGACAAAGCCCAGGACCCAGGGCCGCTCAGGGAGTGGGGACAGGGTGGGCAGAAAGCACACAGCTGGACAGACTGAACTCCAAGACTTCTCCAGGAGCCGGGCTCTCGCGGCTCAGCCCTCCTCCTCCGCGGCACCCAGCCCCAAACCTCAGAGCCGCCTCCTCAGGCCCTGGATGGGGGCCTAGGAACTCAGTCCTGCAAACTCATCAGATTTTCCAGGCTGCGTGTGCATGTGTGCGCACGTGTGTGTCACACACACACACGTGTGCTCTTATGAAAGAGGTGGGGGCTAAGAGGGTGGCAATTAAGGAAATGGATGTGAAAGGCTGAGACCCCCCGAGGCAGGGGGAACCCCCTCTCTTGCCCCTCCCCAGCCCACCTCACCTGGGCACGCGGCACGTGGTTCTATCTGGCACAGCCTGATCTGCAGCCGGAAGCGTAGAGGTGAAGCGGAAGCATCGCAATCCGTAACCTGAATGGTTTAGAGGCAGCAAAATGTGGGCTTGGGGGGAATCTGAGTCCCCAGGACACGGAGGCCTGTTGGGGGCAGCACGGACTCCATGGCCAGTCCCTGCCACAGAAGGCACAGCTGCCAGGCCCCTGCCCAGGCCGGGGCAGCCTTGGGGACCTGAGGGGTGATCCAGAGAGAGTACAGGAGGTTCTAACACGTAACACACAGCCTCAGCCACCCAAGCCTCTCCGTTCAGCAAAAAAATGCAGATCCCCCTGGCACCAGCCCCAGACAAACCCACATCCTCTCCCTAGACAGCCTGGGGTTCTCCCCAGGTCTCAGCACCTTGTAGATCCCGTCCACAGAGAGCCAGCCAGGAGGGCAGCGGGCAGGTCCCGGCGGCCGGGCTCCCAGCCAGGCACTGGCCTGGTGGCTCCCTGCAGCTGTCCCAGGCGGCTCTTCCGGCCCCTCCCCTGCTCTCCCCAGCCTGAAGCCAGGCCTTGGGCATCCCCCACGCTGGAGGAAGATAATCACCAGGCAGGAGAGGGGCAGGAAGGCTCAGGACAGCCGAGGTGCCCACTCTCCCTCCCACACCCTAGGGAAGGGCACCAGGGCGGGGGAGGGGGGCTAGGTCCTACCAGGAGGGGCTGGTGAGGACACATGGGGGTGCGTGCATGGTCCGTGGAGGTGCACACACCTGTCTGGTGAACGCACCAGTGGGCATCCAGAGTCAGCGTGGAGGGGCAGGGGCAGGAAGCTCCTGGGAGGGGCAGGCCATTGTGGAGCTGACATCCATGTCCCTGGCTCCAGGCTCAGGAGAGAAGGAGGGGATCCCTCCCGCCCAGGTCCTGGTGGGGTCCCGGGTGTGGCGGCAGCAAAGACCCACTCTTCCCCGGCTCCGGCAGCTGAGCCAGCTGGCTCCCTGCTCCCCTCCCCCAGGGTGGGGGCGAAGGAAATCCCCCTGCACCTGCGGGCTCCGGAGGCAGCAGGAGGGAAAGTGGGTCAGGGTGGGCGGAGGCATCCAGAGGATTCCGCACAGGGTGCGGCTCTGAGCTACACCTGGGGGCTCCCTCTCTCTCAGCCTCCAGGCTGGCTGGCCCAGACCCCTGCCCACGCCCCCCACAGCAGCCCTCTCGGCCCCACTCACCGTGTCTTCCTGCCTCTTCCTGAGGGGATGTTCCCAGATCCCAGCTGTGTCTTTGTCTCCCCCACACAACCAGGGCAAGCCTAGGCCCGCATCCTCGGGGCAGAACAGGCTGGCCCAGGCTGGCCCCAGCGTGGGGGTGGGGCGGACACAGGAGCAGCTGCCTGGGAGCCTAGGGCTCCTCTAGCTCATGGAGCTGGGGGGTACTGAGACGGGCAGGGTATGCAGGATCCGGGGGTCCTGGTGCTCTCCCGAGGGTCCCTTTCCCTGGAATTTAGCAGGGTAGTAAGGAGCTCCCTGCTCCTGGGGGCTGCCAGGGAACAGTGGCTTCTGGGAACTCAGATTTAACACCAAGGGGCTCCTGCCACTGCGCACAGGGCACCCACCTCCCATGGGACCAGATATATGTCTTTGTCCAGCTTGGCCTGATGGCCTGACACACCCCCTCTGCCCTCTCTGTAGCCGTCTCTGCCCCATCCTGGCGGCTGGGGAGACCCCTCCCCTCCAGAGCCTCCCCACTTCTGACCTAAACTGTCCCGGGCAGCCCCGGCCCTGAGCTGGCCGGAGAGAGTGGGCAGAGAAGAGGAAGGGGGAGTGGGGTGACAGGCAGCTCCGTAACCGTGACCGTGACTTCCTCCACCGGCTCAGGCCCACCCCGCAGCTGGTACTGGCTTCCCGCCTACACCCCCTGAGCACTGAACCGTGAGCCAAGCCCTGCACGGGCCTCGCACCATCTGACGGACACGGCAGGCCCCGCCGTCGGCCCCCCGGGAAGCAGGAAGCTGAGGAGGAGCGGAGGCTGAGTCGCTTGCCCAAGGCCACAAGGTCAACAAGCAGCGTAGACCCTCGTGTGCAGCCTCTCTGGCTGTCCACCCCCCACCCCCACCCCTCCACATCCCTGCACTTTCCCTGGACTCCAGGGCCTCTAGAACCCAGACCCCAACTCAGGCGACAGTCAGGTGCTGGGAGTCTGAGAGCTGCCTGGGACAGCTGGAGGGGGAGGGGCTCACTCCCAGCAGCCAGCCTGCTGCAGAGGGGGCAGAGGGGCATGCCAGGCCCCCAGGCCAGGCAGAGGAGAGGCAGGTAGAGGGCACGGACATGTGTCTGCTCCCATCTGAGGCCGTGGTCAGCATCCTTAGCCCCTCTGAGCCCTGGCCACACACCTCCGTGGCTGCCAAGGCACTTTGAGCAGAAGAGGAGGAGAGGGTAAGCAGGAGGCAGGAAGTTGTTTCCACTTCATCCCAGGGCCACCAGAGGTGATGGGGGAGCTCGTCTACTGCCCTGACGTCGCCCCCACCCCCACCCAGGGCCCCAGCATCCTCATCGCCTGCCCAAGAGCTCAGCTTCCAGCCTCTGGAACTCCCGTGGGGCCCCGGCCTCTGAGAAGCAGGGAGTGTGCTCAAGCCAACAGGGCTGAGGCCTGGAAACCTGGGGGCACTGGGCCGAGCAGTGGGGGGACAGCCTTGCCACTTCCTCCTCCCCAGCCCTGTGGTATCCTAGCTTCCTGTTCTCGATAACCATCAGAGGCTTGGCCCTCTTTCCAGGCCCTCCTCTCTCCCCAGTGCCCCCCCCAACACAGTGGAGACACTGCCCTGTGGGGGTCGAGGTAGAAGCCAGCCTCGGTCACCACCCACAAGGATGCTAGGGACTCCCAGGCCCCTGCTCGCCACCCTGACCTGGGCACCAGAGTCCGGGCTACCCCAGCCCTAACCAGCCGCCTCCTTGGGACATGCACCTGCTCTGCAGAGGGGCTCAGGCGCCAGGAAGAAGGAGCCAGGCCCTGTCCCTGCTTCCAGGAGCAAGGGCAGATGCTAAAGACCTCTGAGCCCCAAAGCGGCATCCTTGTCCTTCCCCTCAACCTTCTCCCCCACAGGCAAGCAGAGGCCAGCCCCCTCCCCACCGCCCCCTCGGGGTGCCCACCTCCTGAGCCTTTTATACATCATGTCTTTGTTGCTGTCACTGTGTGACGGCTGAATCAGAGAAGTGGGAGGAGGAGAGAGGATGCGGGTTGTGCCTGGCAGAGGCCGGGCCGGGAAATGTGTCGGGAATGCTGCAAGGAGCGAGCAGACGTGCGGCCATCATGAGCCTGCTGGGCTGCTGGCCAGGCTGGGGCAGGGGTCAGTGGAGTCTTGGACTTGGGGGCCGCTCCCCAGGCTCCAGGCATCCAGGTGCCCTGGCAGTGAAGAGGACGTGTGGAGACGGCTGGTGTGAGGCCAGGCTGTCTACAGTGTGTAAGTCTATTGGGTGGATGTCATGGCTCTCTGAGGGGGTCTGGCTGGGGCTGGAGCCCGGGGGACACCTCTCAGACTCTCCCCAAGGGGGTCTGCTCTCTGCTCCCCCGTGCTGAGGAACTTGGGGACTGGAGAGACCTGGAGAGGCCTTTGTCTCTAGTCATGGAACCCCAGACCCCTGCCTCCGCTTTTTCCTGCATCACCGCTCTGGGGGGAGGCGGCCTATGCTTGGCCCAAGGCTTACAGCGGCGAGGGCTTCCAGAGAGAGGGCTCTGGGCAGGAGCGAAGAAGTAGAAAGAAGTCTGAAGCCAAAGTCAGGTGACGCAGGAGCGAGCTGGGTCCTTGGTGGGACGGAGTGGAGCTGGGGCAGGGCTGGGCAGGCCTAAGGCCCAGAGGAGAAACCCCCAGGAGTGAAGAGGGTATGGGAGCCAGAGGAATGGGGTGGTCAGGGCCTGGGCCCGGCAAAGGAGCTGAGACACAGCCTGGCCGCCCTGGGCAGGCGCAGGCAGAAGGCACGGGACCCCTGGTGGTGACAGCAGCAGGCGCAAGAGGGCAGCACACAGCTGGGGTATGCGTGGGTGGCAGTGCGGAGGGGCGGAGGGAGGAAGCTGGCTTCCTGGAGCCTCCCCAGTCTCAGAGACAGACCGACAGACAGCTGGCAGGAGGCAGCCTGGTGGACACGGCTGCTTCAGTGAGTACCAGAGGGGCACCTGGCAGTGCTACCGCCCTGGGGTGGCGTGGGCCCCGAGGGACCGGCCGGGGCCTCCAGGTAGGGCGTGCACGAGGGTGAGTCGGGGGCTGCTGTGTCGGGTGGGGACTGGGTGCTGGCACATCCGAGGGCCCGAGGCTGGGAGCGCAGGGCAGCCACAGGCAGCTGCAGGAGAACAGAGGCCAGAGGATCCGCACCTGCTGGGGAACACTCTCAATGCACCACACCTGCCCGGGGCCCACGCTGTCCCCTCACCTCTGTCCCTGCGGGCCCACAGTTCCCACCCACCCCCGTGCTATCTCGCAGCTGGGACCCTGGCTTGGGGAGATGGGGGCTGCCCCCCAGGAGGAGGTGGTCCCATCACCTCCGTGCCCCCCTCTCGTGCCCCGGGCTGTCGCCTCACCACGCGCTGTCACTCAAGGGCTTGGTGAGGCCATTTCCTGTGACGGTTACAGAGGCGGGAGATAGGGGGGATGGGCAGGAGGAGGAAGGAAACATCCCCAGCCGACCTCCCTGGACAGAGACCCCAGAAGCCAGAAATGAACTTGGAAGTGGAAATGCCGGCAGCTGGGGGAGGATCCTGCTGGCGGCCAGCAGCCCGGCTTGCTCGGGGTCCTGACTGGCCCTCCAGCCACCAGAGGCTTCCACCTCCTCCTGCAGGAGAGATCTGGGGCGCCTTCCCCTCTGCTTCTGCATGGAGCCCAGCTTTCCTACGTCCTCCCTCGCCTTCTCTCACCCGGACCCCAGCTTCCAGCCCTGGGCTCCTTGGTCTCCGGCCTCTCTGCTCTCTCTTCCTCCTTCTGCTGTCTTTCCTACCTTCACCCATAATCTCCAGCCCTTATCACACCCTTACTCTCACCCAAAACCGCCTGCTGCCCTGGGTCCCACCAGAGAGGTGCGGGCCCTCCCATGGTGACAAGGAGGCCGTGTGCTGGGGGACACAGACCTCCCACAGAGGAAGCAGAGGCACTTAGAGACAGAAGGCAGCCAGAGGCCAGCCACTGAGGGTCCCATCTTTCAGGGGGACCTCCTGGCCAACCGAGCCTCCTCTGGGCCCAGCACCCCACCCCAGCATGGTCCAGGCCTGTGGCAGCAGCGCTCCAAAACACAGCCAGCAACCTCGCCGTGGGGGGCAGTCATGACCCAGCCTCTGCCGGCCAAAGCACCTGCCAAGAGGCATGTGCGGCTGCAGGAAAGGTGAGCTCTTCCCCGGGAGGGGGCCCCTGCCTCCATGAGCCTCCGCTCAGCCGCGGGCCCCAATCTGGACAGGAAACCAGTGGCGCTCATTTGCATGTGCTTTGCATGTCTGGGGCATGAGGCTTCACGTCAACCCTGAGCCCCGTCCCTACATCCAGGTGGGGCAAGGCCAGGGGCCCTCCTGGTGCCCGAGCCTCAGGGCTTGGGGTGGCAGCGGAAAGGGGCCGGCCGCTGGAAGGAGCAGTCGGCGTCGAGGTTGAGCAAGGGAGAAGGGCGTGCAGCAGGCCTGGCCCCTGGCACCCACTGGGCCCCTGGGTCATGGGGAAGATGCGGAGCAGCTTCCTCCCATGTGCCCTGGAATGACAACACTTGCAAGGGAAGCCAGTACCCCGGGTGCTCACTCGGCTCCGGGTGGCTGTGCCTGCAGGCGGGGCTCCAACGTGGCTCTGATGCTGGACGTCCGGTCGCTGGGGGCCGTGGAGCCCATCTGCTCGGTGAGCACCCCGCGGGAGGTCACCCTGCACTTCCTGCGCACAGCTGGACACCCCCTGACCCGGTGGGCTCTGCAGCACCAGCCGCCCAGCCCCCAGCAGCTGGAGGAGGAATTCTTGGTAAGAACTTGGGGCGCGCTCTGCCACACTCTGCCTTCCTGGTGCAGAGCAGCCAGCCGGCTCCCTTCTCCAGCAGGTATAGGGGGGCAGGTCCTCCTCTTTGGGCTCCGTAGGAAAGAGAAGTCCAGGGCTCCGGGCTGGAGGCTGCCCGCAGGCTTCCTCTTCTGCCCTCCCCAACATCCGCACCTCCACACAAACGCCAAGAAGGCACAGCCAGGGCCCAGCTCCACCAGGAAAGGGTGCAAGGGGAGCAAAGGAGGCTGGGAAGGTAGTGCCGCTCACCCACTTCCTCTCGCCCTGCCAGAAGATTCCCTCCAACTTTGTCAGCCCCGAGGACCTGGACATCCCTGGGCATGCCTCCAAGGACCGCTACAGGACCATCTTGCCAAGTAAGGGCTGCGCCTGAGACCCAGGGAGGTGGGCACCGTGCTGGGGCTGGCAGGTGCACAGGCTGACCTCGCTTGGAGCACCGTCTTCCGGCAGACAAATAGCAGTACCACCCCTGGTGGGGGGAAGAGGAGGTGAAATCCCAGGAGCGACAGCAGTCCCTTTGCAGGTGCTTGCTGTGGGCCAGGCACTGCCTTCATAGTAACTCATTTTCCTTTTTTAAAGGCTGATTTTTTTTTTGTTTGAGCGGCAGAGTGATAGATTGGCGGGGAGGGAGAGAGAAGAGAGAGAAGATAGAGAGAAAGATCTTCCATCCAGTGGTTCACTCCCCAAAGGCCTGCAACAGCCAGGTCGGAAGCCAGGAGCCAGGAACTCCATCCATGGGTAGTAGGGGCGCAAGGACGTGGACCATCCTCTGCTGCCTTCCCAGGCGCACATGCAGGAAGCTGGGTGGGACGCGGAGCAGCCGGGACTCCCACCAGCACTCCGCTATGGGATGCTGGCATCGCGCGGCAGCTCCACCCATCGCCTACCACACCACAGTCTACACAGTAACTCCAGGGAGCTGGCGCTTTTACAGGCGAGGGAACCGAGGCGTGGAGCAGTTGGTGGGCTTGCCCCGGTCACACAGCCTCCTTCCATGGGTTTGCAATGGGAGAGGCACTGCCAGGATGGCTGGTCAGAGAGGACTGTAAGAGACGTGGGTGGGCGTGGAACAGTGGCGAGCGGGCTGTGCTGTGACTGCCTGGGATCGGGGACTCTGGGCAGTAACTGGTGGACCCTGCAAGTTGACAGCCCAGGGCTGGCATCGCTAAGTCCTCAGGGGAAAGCCGCCAACCTGGGAGCGTAGGCCCTGACAGTCTCCCCTTCCTCCCTCGTCTCCACACAGAGAAGTTGAGCCTGCAGGCCTCAGCCCAGCCCAACTCACCCATCCATCCTGCTCCCTGCCTGCCTTCCCTGTGTGCCCTCTGCGTGCATGGGCGAAGCCAGGGGCTCCTGGGCCTTGTTCAGGTGGCAGGAGGGGCAGCCTTGCTCTTAGCAAGAGTCCAGCAGCCCTGCAGCCAGCAGAGAGGACACAGACCCCTTTGCCTGAGACCCACCTGGCTGCCGGGGTTCACTCTGTCTATAGCTGCCTGGCCAGGGGGAGCGAGAACAGCCACCCCCTTCCTCCCAAGCCAGCCTCTCTGCTTCCCTGTCTGGGTCTCATCCAGAGACCGCCCCACACACACCCCGAGGAAGAGGCGGACACGCTGGCGGCCGAGTGAAGTCGCAGTTCCACTCCCCAGTCAGCACGTGGCCATGGCCCGCACGCCACTCACCAGAATCTCATCCTCACTCCTTACTTGTGCCTAGCGGCACAGCCTCTTGCCCACTCTTGCTGATCTCAAGCCTACAGCCCCGGCCCATGTGGTCTCCCCTGTTCCCTCCCTGAGCAGGCCAAAGCCAGGAGCCAGGAACTCCATCCGCCTCTTCCACGTGGCTGGCAGGGGCCCAAGTACTTGGCTCACCTTCTGCTATCTCCCAGGTGCATTAGTAGGGAGCTGGATCAGAAGCATGGAGTATCCAGGATTCGAATAGACACTCAGATATGGGATGTGGGCATCCCAAGGCCCCACCATGACATCCCCCCCACCACGAAATAACCCAACCAGCACCAGGCCACTGCGACACACAAGGGACTGTGTTGTGCCTGGAACTCTCCTCCCTCTGACCCTGTGGGAGTCTGCATTTGTCACCTTATGACCTCTGACCTCCTCTGAGTTTTACTTCCTAGATCCGCAGAGCCGTGTCTGCCTGGGCCGGGCACAGAGCCAGGAGGATGGAGACTACATCAATGCCAACTACATCCGAGTGAGTGGCCCGGCCACCCCCACCCCGCGGTGGTGCACACAAGGGCTGGGGCTGTGTCTGGAGATGTCCCGTCACGTCCTCCAGCCGGGAGGGTGGTTCAGGTGCCGGGTTCCCTCCCTGCCACAGCTCCGTCACCCTGGGGGAGCGGGGGACACTGAGCAGGCCCCGAGACACCAATCCAGAAAACAGAGGGGGCATCGTGGTTCCTGGGGGAAGAGGCCGCTGACTCTCCCCCACCCCTACCACCAAAGCACAGCGACTTCTAACATGGGCAGCAGCAGAGTTGGTGCTGGCAATGCTAGTCTCGGGATGACCCGCTAGGGAGATCTGCAAGCCTCTCTCTCTCTCTCTCTCTCTCTCTCTCTCTCTCTCTCTCTCTCTCTCTCTCTCTCTCTCTCTCTCTCTGATGGTCTGATTGACGTGTAGCTATGGGAACCATTCTACTCCCCCCCCCCCCACATCTGTGTATTGGGCCTGAGTGGGTGTGAACCAGTGCCCTCTAGTGGCTAGAGGCGGGCAGCACAGGTGCCCGGAGGGAAGCCGTGGAGGAACGAGAGCTTCCGTTGCCTGCTGAATCGCACCGCTGGAGAAGCAGCAGTCAGGGATCCCAAGGGGAGAGACCCAGGTTGGAGACAGTGTGCTCCACTGTGCTGCTGAATATGTAGAACAATAGGCAAAATGAAACGTTCCTTCAACAGACATGGAACCCTGTTTCGGTATTTTGTGCTGGAAGAAAGCCGCAGGACAGCAAGGGAAGCAACATTTATGCAGCACCTGCTGTATGCTGTATTCTCAGTCTATCACCCCGATTTTAACCCATGATAGATTCCTGCAACATAGGTGTTATGATACCCAATTTGCAGATGAGAAAATCGAGGCTTACACTGGCACAGCTAGGAACTGGCAGAGCAGGGGAATGAACTCATGTTCCTCACTCCAGAACTCCGTGGCTTCTGGGGCTGTGTTGGCATGCGTGCATCTGTCTGTGTGCATGTCCTTGGTCTCACCTCGATCCCAGCACCTGCAGCCTGGACTTGGTCTCCCCAGGGCTATGGCGGGCAGGAGAAGGTCTACATCGCCACCCAGGGCCCCATGCCCAACACTGTGGCCGACTTCTGGGAGATGGTGTGGCAAGAAGAGGTGCCCCTCATCGTCATGCTCACACAGCTCCGGGAGAGCAAGGAGGTAGGAGGCGGAGCCGGGGAGAGCAGCTCCGGCACACACGCACACACGCTCACACATAGATGCTCACACAGTGAGACACACTCACACACACATGCTCACACAGTGAGACACACTCACACACAGATGCTCACACAGTGAGACACACTCACACATACATGCTCACACAGTGAGACACACTCACACACACAGACTCACACAGTGAGACACACTCACACGCAGATGCTCACACAGTGAGACACACACACATAGAGGCTCACACAGTGAGACACACTCACACACACAGGCTCACACAGTGAGACACACTCACACACAGACTCACACAGTGAGACACACTCACACACAGATGCTCACACAGTGAGACACACTCACACACAGACTCACACAGTGAGACACACACATACATGCTCACACAGTGAGACACACTCACACATACATGCTCACACAGTGAGACACACTCACACACAGGCTCACACAGTGAGACACACTCACACACACAGGCTCACACAGTGAGACACACTCACACACACATGCTCACACAGTGAGACACACTCACACACACAGGCTCACACAGTAAGACACACTCACACACAGATGCTCACACAGTGAGACACACTCACACACACAGGCTCACACAGTGAGACACACACACATAGAGGCTCACACAGTGAGACACACTCACACACACAGGCTCACACAGTGAGACACACTCACACACACAGGCTCACACAGTGAGACACACTCACACATACATGCTCACACAGTGAGACACACTCACACACATAGGCTCACACAGTGAGACACACTCACACATACATGCTCACACAGTGAGACACACACATACATGCTCACACAGTGAGACACACACATACATGCTCACACAGTGAGACACACTCACACATAGAGGCTCACACAGTGACATAAGCACAAACTCACACAGGCACTTACATACACTCACTAGCACAGGCTCACACAGACACCACACACACTTTTACACTTGCACACTCAACGTACACTCACATACATGCTCTCTCACATGCACCCATGCACACTCACACACACACTCACACACACACTCACCCCAGCCCTGGGTGGGTGGGAGACAGGAAAGGGACGCCCCTCAGCTGATGCCCCTCCCCCTCTGACTCCCAGCCCCTCCCTCCTAGAAATGCGTGCACTACTGGCCCACAGACGAGGAGACCTACGGGCCCTTCCGGGTCAGCCTCCGGGACAAGAAGGAGTGTGCAGAGTACACCGTGCGGCAGCTCACCATCCAGGTAGCAGCCCTGAAGTCGGGCCCAGCCCTCCGCGGGGCGGGGCGTGTGCTCACCGGCATCCTGCACCACATTTAAAACAGAAGAGAAAGCAGGGACCCTGTGCCCGGGGGCCTCTAGTCTGTGGGGGCAGAGGTGGGCGTGGGCGCCAACAGGGAGCACCACCCACCGCCCGTCTACGCAGAACCCCCCACCCCAGTGAGGAGAACGGGCACTCCCCGGTGAGCTGCAGGACCGAACGTGGCTGGCAAGAGCGGTGCACTAACAGGTGCATGGGTGCCGCACCGTGCGTTCAGCTGCCGCTGGGGGGCCCGGAGCCCATATCAGAGGGCCTGATTTGAGTCCCAGCTGCACTGCTTCTAGCTCCCTGTTAATTCACCCTGGGAAGGCAGCTGATGGTGGCCCAGGTACTCGGGCCCCTGCCACCCATGTGGGAGACCCAGCGGGAGCCCCCGGCTCCTGGCTTCAGCCTGTTCCCGCCCTGACTGTTATGGCCTTTGAGGGTGAACCAGTGGATGAAAGACCTTTCTCTTTCTATCTCTCTCTCACTCTGCCGTTCGAATACATAAATCTTTTTTTTTTAAAGGTGCTATAAAATGCCTTCTGTTACTGAGTAGTGTTTCACAATTTTCAACGCATCTATCCACTCGTTATTCTCCAGGTATCCTGAGAAATAAACCAGGCACCACTGGCACCATTTTCTTTCTTTTTTTTAAGGAAAGATTTATTTGTTTTTTTGAAGGGCAGAGTTACAGAGAGAGAGCAAGCTTCCATCCGCTGGTTCACTCCCCAAATGGCTGCAACAGCCGGAGCTGGGCCAATCTGAAGCCAGGAGCCAGGAGCTTCCTCTGGGTCTCCCTCGTGGGTGCAGGAGCCCAAGGACTTGGGCCACCATCTACTGCTTTCCCAGGCCATAGCAGAGAGCTGGATCGGAAGTGGAGCAGCCAGGACCTGAACAGGTGCCCATATGGGATGCCAGCACTGCAGGCGGTAGCTTTAATTTTCTTTTAATTTTTATTTATTTGAAAGGCAGAGAGAAATAAAGAGACACAGAGAGACCTTCCATCTGCTGTTCTACTCTCCAAATATCTTCACTAGCCAGGGCTGGACCAGGCTGCAGCTGGGAGCCCAGAACTCAATCCAGGTCTCCTGTATGGGTGGCAGGGACTCAGCCACATGAGCCATCACCTGTTGCCTGCCAGGGTTCACATTAGCAGGAAGCTGGAGTCAGGAGTGGAGCTGGGACTCAAAACCCAGACACACAGAGACTGCAGCATCCCAGCCAGCATCCTAACTCATCTGAACTGATGCACTAAACACCCAACTAGACCCATTTTCTAGGTAAAGAGAATGAGGTTAAGGAACTGGGCCAGTCACGTGCTAGCTATAGGCAGAACCAGGACATGTACATGGGTCTCCCCCTGTTCCAATGTCCTGGCGGTCAGTGCCGGTGCGCAATGGGCAAGGGACAGCCCCACCTGCTCTGAGTCACAGTCCCCCCGCGTGGGGTCACTGCAGTGCCCCTGACCCCAGTCTCACACCTGTCTCTCCCCCACCCCCAGCACCAGGATGAGCGCCGATCAGTCAAGCATGTCCTCTTCTCAGCCTGGCCTGACCACCAGACCCCTGACTCAGCCGCGCCCCTGCTCCGCCTGGTGGCCGAGGTGGAGGATGGCCCTGAGACAGCCGCCAAGGCAGGGCCCATTGTGGTCCACTGCAGGTGCGCAGCCGCTCCCTTCCCATGGGGCTCCCTGGGGAAGGGTCTGGACAGAGCAGCAGCAGGCAGGACAGGAGTGTGGGTGGGCATGGTGAGCCAGGAAACGGGCTGAGCATCTCTACAGGATGAGGCAAGTTCATGGTTATGTGTCACCGTCAGGTAGCTGGGCTCAGAGGGCCAGCCAGCCCACAGCTGGGGACGATCAGCTATACACCGAGAGCAGGCTGGCGCCGCGGCTCACTAGGCTAATCCTCCGCCTAGCGGCGCAGGCACACCGGGTTCTAGTCCCGGTCGGGGCGCCGGATTCTGTCCCGGTTGCCCCTCTTCCAGGCCAGCTCTCTGCTGTGGCCAGGGAGTGCAGTGGAGGATGGCCCAGGTGCTTGGGCCCTGCACCCCATGGGAGACCAGGAAAAGCACCTGGCTCCTGGCTCCTGCCATCGGATCAGCGCGGTGCGCTGGCCGCAGCGCGCCGGCCGCGGCGGCCATTGGAGGGTGAACCAACGGCAAAGGAAGACCTTTCTCTCTGTCTCTCTCTCTCACTGTCCACTCTGCCTGTCAAAAAATAAAATAAAATAAAAATAAATAAAAAATAAAAAAAATACACCGAGAGCAGAAATGTCCGGGGACCAGAGGCGACCCAGAAGAGGCTTAGTGCGAGGCCAGCAGGAGCCAGGACTCCTGCAGAAGCACCAAGAGGGTGGGGGTGAGAGGCGCTGCTGCTTCCTCGCCCCGTCCCCAGGGCCCCACAGAGAGCTCGTCTGGGTCTTCTGTTCCCAGCCCACCTGCTCCCATGTCCCTCCCACCCCCTTGTCTGTGTACAGTGCAGGGATTGGCCGGACTGGCTGTTTCATTGCCACTCGCATTGGCTGCCAACAACTGAAGGCCCGAGGAGAAGTGGACATTCTGGGCATTGTGTGCCAACTGCGCCTAGACAGGTAGGTCCACGGTTGCCGAGCACAGGACCGTGACATGCGTGAGGGGGCACCGGTGCCTGGGGGCATCAGAGCATGGCTGGGCACGGCGCCATCAAGCCAAGTGAGGGACACCTTTTGCTTAAGGAGTTGTTTTTCGTGCAGCTGATACCCAGGGAAGACTTTCCAGCTGGGACTTTAGCTTGGGGGCCTAGAATTAAGTGTGCTACTCCGTGCGTTTACCCTGAGCTTTCCATCTTTCTCCTCCCGGTTCTCTAGCGTGAGCTTGGTTCTGGATTCCAGGCAGCCACGGGTCATGCACGGGGTTTGCAGGCCCAGGAGGCCCAGGGCTCAGGTTCTGACTCGGATCGCACTGAGCTGTCGCCATAGCTCTCTATGTCCCCTTTTCTCTGCCCACTGCATGCATTTTAGTCTTGAGCCAGCCCTGCCCTTCCTCTGTCTCCACACCCGGTCCTGAGCGTGGGCTGCAGGGATCGGAGGGCAGCGAGGCGCGGGAAGTAGAGAGGTCGGCCTGTTGAGAAAGTTGGGACTCTCCCAGAGGACTCTGGGGACGTGGACCTGAGCCACCGGGCAGCCGCCCTGACCCTCGGGCCCCCGTCCCTGTGCGTCTCCTTGCAGAGGGGGGATGATCCAGACCGTGGAGCAGTACCAGTTCCTGCATCACACTCTGGCCCTGTACGCCGCCCAGCTGCCCGAGGAGCCCAGCACCTGACCCCTGCTGCCCTCGGGCCTCCAGGCGCCTGCTGTCCCCTGGGCCTGGGGAAGGAGCTGTGGGGGAAGTGGGCTGCGTGATCCGGAGACAGCCCAGGCCGGCACAGGGACAATGCCTCCCCGGTGAGTGCTTGGCTCACAGGGGGAAATGCATCCGCAAGGATGAGGGGCCAGGCTGCAGCGGCTTTCCTCTGCTTCCCTCTGGCGGCCCCAAACCCATAATAATGAACTTGACGCCCGGAACTGGCACTCGTGACAGACTCCGCAGCCCGCCGTCCCTGGCTGCTCCAAGAGGCTCTCTGCGAGCTTTGGTTTCCTTGTCCATGACATGGGCCCTAAGTGCTGTTGCCATTACGGAGCCACCAGAGAAGCTCCCAGAAGCCTTTCTGGCTGCACCTCTTCCCAGGGCTCCTCCCCTCCCCCACCCGGGGCCCTGCCCAAATGCAGGCCAGGAGCAAGCTCTGGGAGAGTCAGGTCCTGACCTCAAATTCTCAGCGGCTCAGTGCGGCTCTCTGCTCTCCGGGACCCAGGTTCCCCTGCGCCCACCCTTGCGTCAAGGGAGCAGGTGCAGAGGCGACTGGGCCTGGCCGTTGAAATCTCTGCAAGAGGGAAAACGTGGGGACCACTGGGGGCCACCGGGGCTTCCCAGGCCTCCTCGACCGCCGGCCACTCCCCTCCGCTCTCTAGGGAGGCCCAGCACCATCCATGCTGCTTCCATGACCTCAGGAGATACTGGGGGTATCCAGGGAGGATGAAAGCAGGGGGAGAAGACGGACAACCCAGTGTGGTTTCCGATGAGCTCTGCAGGGCCCACCCGCACAGGCCCATGACCACCCCCCACCCAGAGACTCACACCCCTCGCCTGCCTCCCACAGACACAATGTCCAGGGCACCCCAGATCCATCTCAAACCACACCCCCCAGGAAAGCAGCCACACCCCTCGCCCTCCTTGAATCCCAGCCGCGCTGCCCATGAGGGTGAAAGCAGGGCACCACCTCTCCTGCCAGTCAGCCCCGGGACGCTGCCTGCACAGGGGCCCAGAAGACAGCCCGGCCTGCTGTCACCTGCAGAACACAGGTGCTAACACGGACCTCACTTCTTGGCGCTGCCGCCTGGCCTCATTGAGGACTTGGTGCCTCTGTCCTGGGAGCCCCAGGGGCGCAGCTCACCCGCTGTCGCTGGCTGTCGCGCTGCCGGACGTGGGTGGAAGGCTCCCGGGTGCCTGGTCCAGCCCTGCGTGCAGACCCCAGCTGCGGAGCCCACCCACTCCCCTCCCCGCTCCCCAGCTCAGAGCACACAGCTCTGACAAAGCAACCAACAGGAAAATAAAGGCTTCCGGATGGAGAGTCCTCGATTCTCTGCAGCTCTTTCCCAGGCCTGAGGGACCTCTCTGGAGCAAGGCAGACACCACCCCACACACCCGGAGCAGGCGGCCAGTCTGGCCTCCTGGCACATGCCGTCTCCTGGCAGCTCCAAGGACGTCAGACAAAGCGCAACTGAAGCGAACTTGGACAGGGAGGCGGAGGTGCACCAGCTCAGCCTGCTGAGGCTGCCATAACAAAAAACCAAACACCCAGTGCCAGTGAAGTGCACATCTCTCACAGTTCCGAAGGCCGCGGCGTTCACGGCCCCTGCCGAGTCAGTGCCTGGAGGAGGCCTGTGGCTCACAGGCAGAACCTTCTCTGTCTCTCCTCCTGCGATGATAGTGTCCACTCGCTTGCTGCTCTCGCTCTCTCTCTCTGCATCTTTTATAAGGGCGAGGAGTAATCCCCTAATCACCTCTCCAAGGCCCCTCCTAACACCGCCTCCTTGCAGGATTAGATTTCCAGCAGGTGAATTTCCGGAGGGTCAGGGACACTCAGACCCTTGCACCCACGCTGGGGCGGGAGAGAAGATTCTAAAGGGCAGAGGCCGCTGGCACCTTGACCCTGACACTGGCCGAACACTTCCTGATTCCTCCACTTTGGGAACCGTTTGATCACTGGGTGGGTTTCAGGGTTAGGGTTGGTGTTGAGAGTTTATTTCACTGCTGAGTTCACTTGAAAACCAAGTCTTGCTGAATCCCCAGCCTAGGTTGGGGCTACCCAGGCCCTGGGGCTGCCCCCTGCGGGACACCGCCCACCATCAGCTCTGCGGCTGCAGAGAAGTCGCAAAAGGGGACAGGGCTTTCCTTGGGAAGGGCGCTGCCCGTCCGGGGTTACGTGGGCTTCGGCGCCGCTGCAACACTGCAAACCACGGTGGAGTTCAAGCACCTGTTTCACTTTGGGGCGGGGCATGGTTGTGGCTATGGGGGGGTCAGTACCCAGAGACGCTCAGGGGCGAGAGTTCGGGAACAAAAAGCCTCGGTTGCCTCGCGTTGGTGGCGCTCGCGTCTTCGCGTCTTGGACACGCGCGAGCCGCCCCACTTCAACCTGGAAGTGCCCCTGCCCGGTGGCCCCCACCCACCCCGTGCCACTGCGCCCTGCGAAGCAAGGGTGCCAGCGGGGACGCGAGGAAAATCGCCGCTCCGTCTTTCTCCCCACGTGCCCCCCGGCGCCAGCCTGCGCGTCAACGCCCACCCACCCGCGGCGCCGGGCGGCTCCGGGCGCTGGAGGAGCGCGCGCTCGGGCGCGAGCAGGACGCGGCCGGCCGCGCGGGAGGGCGGCGGCGGCGGCGGCGGAGGAGGAGGAGGCGCCGAGGCCACACCCATCGGCGAGCGGATCCGGGGCCAGCGAGTCGTCGGCCGCCGCGCTCCAGCCTCCGCCCGCACCGAGCAGCGGGACCCGGGCCGCACCGGGAGGGGCCGCTCGGGGCCGCAGCGAGAGGGCAGCGAGGGGCGGCGGGGACCCGGCACCGGGCGGGGCCGGCGGCGGCGACCATGATCGCTTTGTTCAACAAGCTGCTGGACTGGTTCAAGGCCCTGTTCTGGAAGGAGGAGATGGAGCTCACGCTGGTGGGGCTGCAGTACTCGGGCAAGACCACCTTCGTCAACGTGATCGCGGTAGGCGGGCCGGGGCCGCCGGGGGCGCCGCCTGGCATGGCCGGGCATGGCCGGGCACGGCCGGGCGGGGGAGGAGCCGGCCCGGGCGCTCGGGGCCTAGCACGGCCCTTGGGGGGACTCGGGAGGCGCGCGACCCGCGGTCCGGCCCTGGGGCGGAATGGCACGGCCCGGAGCCGGCGAGGGGGGGTTGGCGGCACCAAGGGGGTCTTCAGCTGGGAGGGACCGGCCGCGGGCTAGGCCAGGCCCCCTCCACCCCGCGCAAGGGGGCATGACTGGGCGAAAGCGCCGGGGCCTGCCCGCCCTGCGCCTGCAGGATGGGGCTGCCGCGGTTTGGGGAGGGGTCCTGGGCCAGCCTAGCCCCACCCTGAGGATTTAACCCCTCCTGGCTGCAAGAGGAAGGCCAGGCCTTATTGAGGGGGAGGGGAGGCGTCCCCTGGGGGCCGGGAGGTCAGCTGAGGGCCTTGGCTCCTACCCAGACTCCTCCTCTGGCATCTCTCCCCCTGCTGTTGCGAGGTCCAGCAGGGGTCCAGGGACACTGGCCTCCCAGCACAGACAGTGCTGCATCAGAAGTTGCCACCGGGGTGCAGAGGGGGAGTCGGAGGGGCGCTGCCCAGGCCAGGGACAAGGGACAGGGGGGCCGAGGGCCTCCCGTTCCTGGCCGAGGTGTATGTTGGCAAGAGTCTTTCAGGGACAGGGCCTGGTGAGCAAAGAGTTAAAATCTCTCTTTCAAAAAGGGGAAGATGAGCTCCCTGGGTGTGAGAGCCCCAGGTTGCCATCATGGCTGCGGCCTGCGGCCTGCGCTTCCCAGCCCGGCGGGCCCAGGCTTGTGGGGCTCAGGAGGGTTTGGGACAGGGACTGGGGATGTCCGCTTTGCCAGAACCTGAGAGTGGTCAGAGGTGCTGATGGGAAGAGTCAGCAGGACTGGGGGCTGGCCGGCAGAGGGGCCACCACCTGCCTGTGTGGTTGGCCAGGACATCACAGGGGCACTGTGTCACTCCGCAGGCCGAGGCTGAGGGTGGACAGGAGGCTGGAGGGGCTGGCACCCACGGTCACACGACCGGGGACCAGCTTCCTTCCTGAAATGGCCTGAGCAGGTGCCCACCCTTCTTCCTCCCACTGGCTCCTGGCTCCTCCTCATCTCCGGGCCCAGGCTGAAGCCTGGATGATGCTCTGAGCTAACCTTTGCCCCTGGGTCTTAGACTTGGCATTGACGGGTGCTCCCACCTGGCTCAGCAGGCCCCGGGGGACTTGTCTGGGGGATGTGTGCAGGGTAAGGCTGGGAGGAGAAGCAGGCTCAGCCGTGGCTCAGCCCAGGGAGAAGGAAGCACTCCCGTGTGCCGGGCAGGGGTTCACAGGGACACAGGGGGATCCGGTCTCCCCCCACCCCAGAGCAGCTTCCCCTCCAGTCAGCGGGGGTCTCCCGCAGGACAGACGCTGAGAGTCCCGAATCCCACTGCCAGGGTCGCTGTTGGCGGGCAGGGGACGGTCCCCCTGCCGGGCCAGGCCGTGCCTTCCCTCTTTTAATGCGAAATTGGCAACTTTAGCTGGCATGTCCTTAAAGGGCGGGCTCAATGCCCCCTCCCTGAAGAGGCCTCCAAAGAAAGCAGCGCCTGCTGTGTGTCTGGGAATCCGAGACTCCAGGGCTGTCTCGCCGCCGCCCCTCTGCCCACCCTTTGTATCCTCACAGCCGACCGCCTTCCAGAAAGAAATGAGCCATCAGGCCCCCCCGGGCACTGTTCCCATGCCCACCCCTGACTCTGCAGCCCCGCGGTCCACTCACATGGCCTGTGTTTGTCTCTGTTTTTCCCCTCCTGGGTTCTTTTCTGTTCATCCTGAGATCTGGCTGTCCATGGAAACCCAGTTTGGCATGTCTGGCCGCTCAGCAGGTGCATGGGAGCTGGGAGGAAACTTGACAGAGACCTTATGAGGCTTCGAAGCACCTAAGATGGACCTTGTGACTTCTGAAAAAGTTTCTAGCAACAAAGATGGGAGGTGTCTTGCCCCGGCGGAGAGCAGGGGTCATTGTCAAATATTTAAAAATGGAGACGCAGCAAGTTAGAGGAGGGTGGGGTTTGGGCTCTTTATAAAGAACTCCCTGATAGCTGGAAAGACAGAGGGAATCCCAGTCTGAGAAGGGGGGGGGGAGGGGGGCTGGGCCTTACGGTGGCGCCCCAGCCCCCCTGCGGAGCTGGATGCCATGCAACGGGAAGTAAAATCCCACCTCCATGCCACCTTCGCTGCAATGCACAATTGAACTGGTGCCAGGGAGCTGGGCTCCCTGGAGGTCCCCGCTGCAGCCCCCTTGCCATGGTCACCAGCTGGGGCTGGGGCTGGGGTTGGGGCTGGCAGAGGCCGGGTGGTCAGGCCAGGCTCCTCACTCACCTGGGAGCCTGTAGGTCCTGTCATCGTGGAAGACCAATGGCGGTTCCCTGCACTCTGGCACAGCCGTCTCCAGCATTCGGGGAGCCTCTGTCTCCAGTCCTGGGGAACTAAAACCTGCCACTGGTTTTGCAGCCAGAAACTCCGAGGCCTGAAGAGGGTGAGGGGTCTCGTCTCAGTTCCTCCAGACCAGGGATTCCATGTTCTGACCCAGCCCAGCTGCACATGGCACATGGGGGCTGGGCGGGACTTCAGTCCAGCAGGTGCACCCACCCAGGCATGCCAGCAGCCTGCTGGGACTAGGGGGCTGTACCACATTCAGCCCCAGCCCCTCCACTTAGCCAGAACAGCCACACTGTTGCTCAGTGGCTCCTAATTTCTGGGGACCTTTGAGTGTCTTGATCTCTGAGAAAAGTTATGGACCCTTTCCCCCAGAGAAGCGAGCAGTGCCTCCTCGTGTCTGCTGCTTCTGCGTCCCCAAGTCACCAGCTGTGGATGGAAAATATTTGCGGAAAAAAAAATTGCATCTGTACAGAACACGCTCAGACTTTCTCCTTGTCATTTTATAAATGGCACCGTGGAAGCCCTGTTGACAGAGTCTTCATGTGGCATTCAGTCTTGTAAGGAAGCTAGAGGGAAAGTGTACGGGGGGCTATGCCACCCACGCAGACCCCAGGCCCCTTAGATGTGGGACTTGAGCCTCTGTGGCTTTTGGTATCCCAGGGCAGTCCTGGAGCCCATCGCAATGGACACCCAGGGAGGGCTGAAATTTACACGCACCCATCATGTGCACTCAGAGGCTCGGGGCACACAGAAGGCTCACTGTGGGCCCCAGGTTGGGAACGCCTCCTGCCGCACCTTGTCACTGGCCATGAGCCACAGGTGCCCAGTGCCCACCTCGCCCGAGGGCGCCTCCCGCAGGGAAAAGACAGTCATGCGCTTCCGTCTAGGTGGCGCCCCCCGCCCCAGTCTTCAGGTAGGCTGTCTATGCCGGCAGAACAGGGGATGGTGGGATAGGCTGTCGCCCCCAGCGGGCTTCTGGGGGGTAAGCAGAAGTGTCCCACATGGCAGCATGGAGGGGCCACGGGGAAGGCATCGGGCATCGCCCCATCCAAAGCCTGCAGGTGCATCGGAACCATCCAGAGATTCGAGACACTTTAGAGGGGAGAAGGGAAAAGCATTGGCGCTTGAAGATGAGCAATGCTGCGTGGAACCGTGGTCCGGGCAGGCACTTGCTCATGCTGCCACGTAGCTGCGCTCCCTCAGCTGCTCCCGGCCCCGGGGGCAGACCGTGGGGAGGACCCCGTTATCTGGTTACCCGCCCCCCAGCCAGTGCAAACATGCACGTGGGCTAATGCAGAGACTGGTGGGTGGGCATGGCCTTGAGGGTGGCCAGTTTGGACTGGCGTGTCTGCTTCCCGTGGGATCCCCCTCGACCTCCAGACATGACCTGCTTGGGGTCCTTGCCCAGGGTGGCGGTGGGGTGTGCTTCCTGACCCCAGTAAAGGGGCTTTAGGTAGGGAGAGCGAGAAGGCGGCCCCTTGACCCCCTGCCAGGGCTGGCGCGTCTGCAATTCTCGCTCCTCTCTGCAGTCCGGGCAGTTCAATGAGGACATGATCCCCACCGTGGGCTTCAACATGCGCAAAATCACCAAAGGGAACGTGACCATCAAGGTGAGGGTGGGGCCAAGCGCCAGGTGCCAGGGGGTGTGGCCTCCGTTGGTGTGCGGGGGAGGGGAAGATGTGGGTCTCCTGGGAGGAGCACCCTCCAGGAGAGGGAAGCTTGGCTCACAGGGTCCCACACGGTGACAAGGGTGGGGAGATGGGAGGCGGGGGGGGGGGATGGGGGAGGGTGGGAGGGGCTGCCTGCCAGCTGGGGGCCATCTTGCCGTCTTCTTGCTCAGCTCTGGGACATCGGCGGACAGCCCCGATTCCGCAGCATGTGGGAGCGCTACTGCCGAGGAGTGAGCGCCATTGTGTAAGTCCCGGACGAGGCATGGCCCAGGGCACTTGCTGCCCCGCCCAGCTTCCCCAGCCCTGCCACCTCCAAACACCTGAGACGCACAGAAGTGGGTCAGACGTGATCCTTGGGTCACACCTCACTTCCCTGCCTGCCCCTTTAGTCTGCGTGTCCTCCTGGCTAAATGCCAAGGGCTCCGCCACCCAGGCTAGATGCACACCTTCCGCAAACAGGTGCACTGTGCCTTCCTCACACTGCCTCCCAGTGGCCCAGAGCCACCACTGCTGTCTTGAATTTTGGGTGGTTTCAATGATTCGTTCCCTTGCTTTTGAAAAATGATTTTATTCTTCAAACAATAGGTTGTTTTGTTTTCTGGAAACAATAAACAATAGGGTTTTCTGTTTTGTTTTTTTTTTTTTTAAGCCTGATTTTTAAAAGTATCTTACTGCAGGAAAATGTTCTGGGGTTTCCTTTGCTTTTTTCATTCTAAATTATCCGGGCTTCCCATGAAACCATAAGAGGGTCACTTTGGGAGGGGGCGGGGGGGGACTGACAGTTAATCCTGCAGGGCCAAGCTTTGCCTGGGAGTCACAGCTTTGTCGTCACAGGCATTGGGAGGCAGGATGTGGCCGGGTGCAGGAGTCGCTGCCGCAGATACAGAGAACTGCACCAGCGTCAGACGAGTCAGCTGCGCAGCCTGGCGGGGACAGGCTGCAATGAAAGGTTTCCTGCCCCAGGCAGCAGCCCCCCCCCTTGCTACCTGCCTGCCTGCCTCCCGGCCTGGGGGGTCGACATGCGCGTCCCTTCCCCAGGTACATGGTGGATGCTGCCGACCAGGAGAAGATCGAGGCCTCCAAGAATGAGCTCCACAACCTTCTGGACAAACCTCAGCTGCAGGGCATCCCGGTAGGAACTAGAGGGAGTGGGCAGGGCAGGGTGGGGCATGCCTGGAGGCAGGGCAGAGCCAGGCCTGGGGGGCTGCACAGAGGACATGGGGGTCTCAGAAGCCAGCTGGGGTGGGCGTTTGGTGCTGCAGTTAAGATGCCACTTGGTGGGGCCAGCATTGTGGTGCAGTGGGTTAAGCCACCTGGAATACCTGCATCCCATATCCGCGTGCTGGTTGGAGTCCCAGCCTCTGATCCAGCTTCCTGCAAATGCATCGTGGGAAGGAAGTAGAAGATGGCTCCAATGCTTGGGACCCTGCCACCCGTGTGGGAGACCTGGGTGGAGCTCCTGGCTCTTGGCTTGTCTGGCTCAGCCCTAACCGTTGGCAGGCATTTGGGGAGTGAACCTGTGGACAGAAGATCTCTCTTTTTCTCTTTCAAATAATCAATTAACTAATTTTAACAAGACCTAACCCTCGTCTTCCCACTCTGCAGGTCTTGGTCCTGGGCAACAAGCGAGACCTCCCAGGAGCACTGGATGAGAAGGAGCTGATTGAGAAAATGTGAGTTTGCTGTCCCTCTCTGCTTCCTACACCTAAATTAACCCAGCCACCTGCCCTGGAGGCCGGGTTTGTTGCTGTTCTCAGTATCTGCCACACGGTGGCAGCAGAGCCTCACTCTCCCTGCGGCAGCCCCGACGGCTGTCCTAGCCCCAGCACACACCACCCGGGTCTCCCTTTTAGGAATCTGTCTGCCATCCAGGACCGAGAGATCTGCTGCTACTCCATCTCCTGCAAAGAAAAGGACAACATCGGTGCGTGGGTCTGGGGAGAGGCTGGCATCCGGGGAACAGCGGTGGGGGAAGCAGGCGGGAGGCATGCCTGGGTGTGGTGCCTCGGGACCCAGAGCTCTGTGGCCCTGGGGGGCGGTGGAGCCGTGGAGGCCCAGGTTCGGAGCATCCTCCCAGCCCCGCCCCTAGCAGGCCATGCCACCTGCTCAGCACTGCTGGGAGCGTGGTGCTCTGGGCCTGACCCCTGGGTGTACTTGGGGAAGCTCTGGGCCTCCTGCCACGTCCCCAGTGTGCCCAGCACGAGGAGGCCTTGTGACCTTGTCTCTTGTCCCCACCCAGACATTACCCTACAGTGGCTTATCCAGCACTCAAAGTCACGGAGAAGCTGAGACCGCAGCCCTCCTCCCGCCCCA
This sequence comes from Oryctolagus cuniculus, assembly GCF_051225735.1. Classification (NCBI taxonomy): domain Eukaryota; kingdom Metazoa; phylum Chordata; class Mammalia; order Lagomorpha; family Leporidae; genus Oryctolagus; species Oryctolagus cuniculus. Next base: position 17,967,046 of record NC_142879.1, on the reverse strand, counting down.
GGGACCATGGTCATGAAAACCTGAAGCCGGGCTCCCCGCCCACCCCCGCCCCCCCGCCCCCCCTGCCTCCCTCAGCGTGGGGGGGGCCTGTGGGGCTCCCAGAGTCCTGTTCTGCTGAGGTCTGAACTCCTGTTTTTATTGTAAAATAAATTGCCCCCCCTTCTGGAGCCCTCGCCTCCTGCCGCCATTGTCCCTTCCCCCAGCCCTGCCCCCCCCCCCAGCCCTGGCCCCCAGCCCGCACTGCTCGCCCGTCCCATCCCCCGCTTCCCTTGGCAACACTCTCTGTTCTTGTCCTGTGTGTACAGTATATATATGTATATATATTTTAATTTTTTAATTTAAGCAAAGACTAAAATCAGCCATTTGATGCTGCAGGGGCCACGCTGGACCGGGGTGGAGGGGTGCAGTCTGGAGAGGAGGAAGGAGATGTAGGGCTGGCCTGGGGCGCGTTCAGGTCGGGAGAGGTGGTGGCTGGCTGGGGGGGGGGCAGGGACTGCCCTCCCCCTGCCCTGCGTGTTCCGGCCCCGGCCTGGCCCAGCCCCTCGGTGCTTGAATGGCACCGGCTTGGCAGCCTCTGCAGGGGCCTCCTGTCCACCCTGGCCGCCTTGGGGGCGGCCACGGGGCACAAGCAGGTGCCAAGGCCCCACCCCACCCCGGCCCACCCCGCCCAGCACCTCCCTCCCGTCTGGCCCCGCCCCCGGCTCTGTGGCCTGCCTCGTTTTCTGTTCTCGTTTCGCAGAGTTGCACAAGGAGAGAACTCAGCGTAGGGGGCTGGTCCTTTGGGTTTTGTTCGTTCGTTTGTTTAATTTAATGATTTGTAAAGTGATGTTCCTCTTCCTTTTTTTACACTTTTCAGCTCACATTTAACCTCTGTTGGGAAAACGATCTTGTAACTGTACATTTTTTTGCCTCCTAATAACTACAGAAACAAAATAAACGACCGATTTTGTGTTGGGGGGTGTGTGCAGTGATGGCTCTTCTTCTGCAGGTGGTGTGGGGCGGCCGACACCGGGCCCCGGCACGGAGCCACGGCCACGGGGCAGGTGCAGGCTGGCACCACAGCCAGGGGCACTTCACACGCGGCCCCGCCCGCATGTCCGGGCCGTGGCGTGGCGTTCTCCTCCTCTTGCCAGCGCTGTGCCGAGGGGGCAGCCGCCACATGGCGCTATGGAGATCTGGGGCTGGGGCTGGGGCGGGTGGCGGGGGAGGGGGGGCAGAGTTGGGGGGCGGGCAGGGGTGTGGCCCGCGCCGGGACCCATTGGCCGTTTCCCTGCAGTCAGCTCCTTTCCCCCAGGCCCAGGAGCTCACCTGCAGCCAGATTGGGCCGGAACCAGAACTCTGTCCCTGCCCCTGGGCCCGAGCCCGGAACCTTTCCACGGTCCTCATGGGGTAGCCTGGGCCTGCGGAGCCGGGGCCTCCTCCTGTCGGCTGCGGGTGTCCCCGGGGGGCCGGGGGCGGGGGGACCACCCCAGCGCCTCTCCCCTGGCCCTCTGAGCCTTGTGGGGCTGCTCACTCTGATCGAGGCCATCTTGACCCAGTTTTAGAGGAAGTCCCGCCTCCTCCGCTCCGCCGCCCCTCCACCCTGGAAAATGGAGCAGGCCCCTGCAGAACGCCTGGCCCAGCTCCCCACTGCCGCTGCAGGATGGTCCCGGGACAGGACCACGGCAGCTCACGTGGGGACAGCTGAGGGCGAACTGCCTTTCTCAGGTCCTGTCGTGCCCCCAGCAAGGGCGCTGTGGCCAGCAAGCCGACGGGTTAAGTCCCTGGCTCACAACTCCCCGCATGAAGGAGGGGGCTGGGAGTGGGACGAGGTGATCACCCGGGCAGGGGCAAGGCTGGGGGCGGTGCTGCTGGCCCACCACCTGGCACCAGGGCTGCTGTCTGCCCCCAGCGGGGTGGACCTCAGTGCCGCCTCTGAGCATCCGTATTCAAGTCCACCACCCACCACCGAGCCGGCGCTGCCCCACGGCGAGCCTGGGACCCCTGAGCAACAAACCCCACATTGTGCCCAGCTGGCCTGGCTCGGGGACAGTGGCCGTTTTCCAAGGCCGCCTCGGCCTGCTGACCGATTCTGTAAGCTGTCCGCGTCGGCAGGACTGAGAGGCGGCGGCGACGGCAGGGCCTTGCCTCCTCTGCCTTCCCCCGCCCGGCCAGCCCTGAGCCGGCCAGCCCAGGGGAGGGAGGGTGGGGGGTGCCTTTGTGCAGAGGCCCCCAAACAGGATGCGCGGGTGCCCCTTTCCTGCCCCTCAGCTCCCACCCCGGCTCCCCACAAACCCTCTTGCTACTTCCAGAATGAAGCCGCTGGTGCACAGAGGACTGGGGGACAGGGGCGGGGGGCGCAGCCCCGGCTACTCCACAGGGCAAGCCTTGGGCCCTCTGCGACCTGTCCCCTCCCCAGTCAGCTTCTGCAGGCGAAGCTGGGGGCTTTGGTCGCCGTGGCAACAGGGTGGGTGTCATTCCCCAGCACAAAAGGGTGTGTGCTTGGCAGCCATCGCCTAGCAACAGCCTCCCTCTCTCTTGGCGTCACCCGGCCCTGGGGTGGGTGCCAGCGAGAGAACAAGGCTGTTAAGATCTCCAGGAGGGGGCAGAGGGAGTCTGAGGCCAAGGGGCGTGGGCGGGGCACTCAGAGTCCCCTGCCCCCCAGCCTGGCTCCTTCCTGGTCAAGGCAGGCTCCGCACTGGGGAGGGGGTTGGGGCAGGGGAGCTGGGCTTGGCCAGGCAGGTGCAGTTGGAGGCAGTGGGGTTTGGGGGACAGCCATTCGGGATGTTCAGGGCCCCACCTGGTGAGGTGGGTCTGGAAGAACCCAGAGGGGGGGTGGGCCTTCAAGGGTGGACCAGCAGGAGGAGCTGCAGGGTCTGTACAGATGGGGGCAGGGGCTGGGGCGGCTGGGGGTGGGGCAAGCAGAGGACAGGCAGCTGCGCCTTGTGCAGGCGAAACAGGCCGTCCTAAGAAACAGCAGGAGCAGCTCACAGCGAGAGGCTGCGGGCACAGGAAAGACGCGGGGTTGCCTTGAATGGGGGCTTTGTGGGGAGCAGAGGGGGCTCCACACCAGACTGCTGGGCAGCCTGCTGACTTCCGGGGACCGCTGGGGTTGAGCCACAGCGAGGACTCCCTCCCCAGCTCCCCAAGCCCTTTATCCTCTCTGTCCCTCAAGGGCCACAGGGCTGTGCAGGGCATGAGGCGGGGCCAAAGTGGGGGGGTGTGCCCCTGGGGTGCATGTGGGTGCTGCCAGGACACGGCCCCAGAACGTGCACTGGGCACCGGGATAGTTCTACCTAGTTTATTGCTGGTCACGGATTGCCTTCTAGAACAAGCACCTAACGAGGGGGCTAGGCAGCCCAGGGCACCCAAAGAAAGGAGGGAGGGGGGAGGGGACAAGGTGGTCCTGCCCCTGCCCCCCAGGGCCCTCCATTCCACAACAGGGCCCGGAGTGGCAGAGGGAGGTGACACCTGGAGAGCTCACAGCTAACACAGTCAGGCTCCATGGCAGGGACAGGGGCGTGGGGCTGGGACCAGGGCGGGCCGGTGAATTGCGGGTTCACAGCTGGTGGGGCTGAGAGCTTCCAGACAGTTCTCAGGACCCAGAAGCATCACCACCCACCCGTGGAAGCCCCCACGAGGGAGAGGAAAGGCCAGGCTTGGGGAGGGGCTGGACATCCCCAAGCCTCGGTGAGAGGAACCCAGGCCCCCTTGTAGGAAGCACGCCCTGCCGTGGAGCAGGACCCACAAGGGAAGAAACAGCGCCTCCCCCACGCCCCCCACCTGATCCCGCTCCTCCGGGGGGCCTGGCCTCAGCACGGGGTACCCAGGGGCAGGAGCGGGGGCGACTCCCTGGGCTCATGGAAGTAGAGGGAGGAGGACGCCTCGGCCTTGAGCTTGTCCGAGCGGCCGCCGGGCGCCGAGGCCTCGGAGGCGCCCGCACACTGGTCGCAGCAGCAGCAGCAGCAGTCCAGGAAGGCCTGGCCCAGCGGCCTGCAGATGCATAGCAGGAGTACGGGCGTGATGGCGCCCTTGAAGAAGATGGAGAACTGGGTGACCAGGCCCAGCAGGCCCAGTGTCTGGCGGCTGAGCTCCGGGGAGAGGTAGGCCACCGTCACGTTGCACACGTTCTCCGGCAGGGCACAGAAGGCATAGACCACGGTCAGGCCCACCACGGTGCGGTTGAGCTGGCTCTCACACTGCTCGTGCTTGCGTCCCGGCGGGCCCCGCACCCGCCACGTCACCAGCTGGCAGGTGACGGTGAAGAGGATGGGCAGGCAGAAGTAGCAGCCGAAGTACCACCACATGCGGGCGTTCTGGTAGGTCATCACCAGCGAGTACAGGGACTCGGGCAGGCTGGCCGAGGGCTTCATCACACACGAGTCCTCGGAGCCCCAGGCAGGGGAGGGCTCCTGTGCCAGCTGCCACAGCAGGAGCTCGGGCACGGCCAGTGTCATGGAGCCCACCCAGATGACGGCCAGCTTGGCCAGGATCGACTGACAGCGCTCGATGGGCCTCACCTTAGGCAGGGTGCTGGTGGCCACGTGGAAGCGGTCGATGCCCAGGGCACACAGGCTGAAGGTGGTGACTCCCAGACAGGACACCTGCGGGCGAGGACGTGGGGGCGGGCGAGGGGCCCCTGGTCAAGGCGCGCACGCACGGGGGTGGGGGGGAGAGCCCTGGGCTTCCGAGGGGTGGGCATGGGACTCGTAGGACGGCTTTGCTGCACAAACCCTGCTCAGCCGTCCCACAGGGGAGGAAACTGAATGGCAGAGCTGACGATGACACACGCCGCCCCCTGGCCACCGCTGACCGACTCGCTGCCTCCCAAGACCCCGAGACCCCACGAAGGGCCTGGGAGTTCCTCTCAAAGGAAGAACCAAGACCAAGACGTGGGAGAGCCGTTCCCTGCCCCCAACAGTGGGCATCAACCGGGTGGGTGGTCTTGAACCCTCCCTGCCCTGTCCTGAGCAGCCCCGCCCCCACAGCAGCAGGAAAGTCAGAGGAAGAAGCAGGGTAGCAGGGACAGAAGTGCCAAAGAGCGTGGGGTCGGGGGGTAGGGGAGTGCCCGCCCCCTCTGGAGCCCTCAAGTGATGTCCCAGCACACTGGGGGCTGTACGCCCAGGCCCTGCCTGGCCAGACGCTTCCTCCTCTGCCGGGGGGAGGGGAGGGAGCCACACAGTTCCCCCCTTATGAGCTCAGCCTCCCAGTGTCCTTTGTGGGAGCCCTGCCGGGAAGCCCCGGCCAGCAGCGGATCGGCCTGCAGCCCCTGGCAAAAACACTCGCCTCTCCTCCTTGCCGACAGCGCCAGAAACGTCCCAAGTTTTGCTCCAAGCTGCCTCCTCCCATTTCCTCCTGGGGCCACCTTGTGACTCCCACCCACCCAACCCTAGCCCAGAGGGAGGACCTGACGGGCCTCTGGGTCATCTCTATCCTCCAGGGGGCATGAGCAGGTGGCCTGGGAGCCTGTGGGGACCCACGGTCACTGACCTGCCAGCCACATGCAAGACAGGGCTCTTGTCTGCTGTCCTGCCCCCCGCACCATGGTCCACTCCCAGGTGTAGACCACTGCTAATATTCATTCTAAGCATTTTATAGAAATTCCCCCACTTAATCCTTTGAGAATTCGTTCGGATCGCTATCATTACTATTAGCGCCAATGTACAGATGAGGAACTTGAAACTCAGGCAGGTTAAGCAACTTGGCAAGGTCAAGGTCTCTTGGCTAGTTGGGGCAAAGCCCACTCCAGATCCAGTCTGTCTGACCCAGAGTCCCCTGAGGAGTCCGCCTGGCCCCTGGGCTCTGAGCACGATGTGAGGGACCAGGACCCCAGGCTGCTCCCACATGGAGGGACTTCTTGTGAGGCAGAGCCCCCTTGGGCCACCAGTAGGTGGTCTCCCTGGGTTGGGAAGCAAAAGACGGCTCCAACTGCGGAGCTGCCAAAGGCCAGTCCACTAAGGTGACCGGGAACAGGGCTGGGAACAGGACCTGTGTCCCAGTGCCTGCCCCTGACTGCTCCTCAGGCAGGCAGGTCCCCTGCATCACTCAACGCGTGCCTCAGAGGGACACCAGCCTTCACAGAGAGGTGGCAGCCGCAACAGTCCCCATCCTTACCCCCACAGAGCTGAACCTACGAGGCTGCCTGCTTGTCCTGTGTTCTTATGCAGAGAGCCGTCTTGCTGTGTCTTGCCTCCTTGCACAGACATTGGTGTATTTTTGCCGTGTTTTGGTGAAGGCATCTCTGTATGGTTTGCACATGCTCCAACACTCTTGTGTTTGTGTTAACATAGAAATGAGGGTGCTGGGGGAGACTCAGGAATCATAGAACAGGCTCGCTGGAAGGACCATCTGGTCTACCCCAGTTGGGTGATGGGGAAACTGGAAAGGAGAGGTGAGTGACAAGGACAGAGCCCAAACCAGGTCTCCCCCTTCAGAGAGGGCGTAGGAGGCTGTGACAATAAGTCACAGCAAGGAAGGGCCTTTCCTTCTGGTGGGGGCACTCACTTGAGTGGGGAGGGACCGTGGGAGCTCCCTGCGGGGAGACAGGACACCAGGCAGGAAAGAAGGGAGATGTGGGCACTGGGCAGCAGCCACGGGCGCACAAAGGGCAGGGTGATGTCTCGGTGTGGACACGGGGCAGGGTGGAGCAGGGAGAGCCAGTGCAGGGTCTAGAGAAAGGGAAGATGTGCGCACGGCCAAAGCAGGGGAGCAGGCAGGACTGGAACATGGGACCCTGCACACCTGCCCGCCAGGGTCTGCTGAGAGCCCCCAGAACCAGCGCCATGCTCACCCCCACATGCCCCCCTCCCCCCGAGACAGAGTAGGGGCAGCAGGTCCAGGCCGCAGCTCCGCTTCCCGGGGCCCCACACTCACCTCCACAAAGGGCACGGCCCGGCAAGAGATGTCCCCCAGCAGCCTCTGCTTGGTGACTTCATTGAAGACGACCACAGGGAGGCAGAAGAAGAGGACCAGGAAGTCCCAGAGGGCCAGGCTGGCGAGGATGGAGTTCCAGGCGCTCTTCAGGTAGTAGCTGTGCCACACGATGCACATGACCGACAGGTTGCCCACGATGCCCACGGCAAACACCACCAGGGCCAGCAGCATGACGGCGTAGGCGCTGTAGGAGCTCTCGGTCACCGGGTACAGGGGGTTCTGAATCCGCAGCCTCTGGCCCGGGGACCCCGTCAGGTTGGCCCTCAGCTCCTGCCCGCTGCCTGGCGTGCCCCTGTCCTTGTCCGGGCGGGGGCTGGTGGCCACCAGGGGCTCGGTGGGCTGCAGACCAGCAGGGCGGATGGGCCGGGGGTACTCAGCCCACTCCTCAGGCACGTAGTGCTGCACGCCCTTGGCCTCCTCATCCTCGGTGCCCCTCCTGGCTCGGCCCTGCTGCTCCTGGACCTCCTCGGCTCTGGACCTGCCCAAGACACCGTGCAGTCCGGTGGCCGACGCCGCAGCGAGAGAGACGGCCAGGGGCCACAGCCAGCGCATGGCCGGATGAGCAGGAGGCAGCCGCTGCCTGGGGAGAGCAGGTGAGGCAAGGGCTGCAAGCTGGGCAGAACGGAGAGAGGCAGCTGGCAGCTGGTCCGCCCCGGTCAGGCGTCTGCCGTGGCCGGCCCTCCCTCCCACCCTCCCAGCCACGGGCTGGGCAGGGCCCTCTGCTGGACACTGAGCAGTCTCTGCTGCCCTCACACAGCTCTTCACCCCCAGCACTCCCTCTTGGGCCCCGCACAACCAGGGCAGCTCAGCCTGCCCCAGGGTGACCCCCCGAGGCAGGGGCAGAACCAGAAGTGGGGCACAGGGCCCCTGGTTCTGCCTGACTCCAGGCAGCACCCACATGCAAAGCCAAACGATTCCTGAGATTTTCTGGGTCCCAGCACTCACCTGGTTTCTCGGTGGACCCCTCGCCACGCTCCCACTTGTCAGATTCAAAATCTGAAATTTCAGTTTACTTGAAAGGCACAACAACAGAGAGACCTTCTGCCTTCTGGTTCACTCCTAAATGTGCGCAACAGCTGGGGCTGGGCCAGGCCCAAGCCAGGAGCCAGGCGCTCCACCCAGGTCTCCTATGCTTGGCAAGGGCTCACCTGCTGCCTCCTGGGCTGGGCTGTAGCAGGCAGCTGGATCGGAAGCAGAGGTGGGACCACGACATGAGTTCTCCAAACAGCAGCCTCACCACTGCACCACAGAGCCCACCCCCAACAACTGAAATTTACTTTTTTAATATTTTTTTTATCTGAAAGGCATATGGATAGGAAAGGGAGAGACAGAGAGAGTTCCATCTCCTGCTTCACTCCTCAAATGGCCACAAGTGTCAAGTCTGGGCCAGGCTGAAGCCACGAGCCAGGAACTCCTTCCTGAAGTCCCAGATGAGTGGCAGGGGCCCAAGTACTTGCTTTCCCAAGCACGTTAGCAGGGAGCGGGACTGGACGCAGAACAGTCAGAGCTCCGGCCGGCACTCCGACGCCAGATGCCAGTGTTGCAAGCGGTGCCTTGATCCATGTGCCACAACAAAAATGTTAACCACAACTGAGGCTGACACAAGGTGGGTGGACATTGTCAGGAACACATCCTGGCTGAGTGCCTGCTGCGCACGAGACACTCGGTGTGCGGAAGTGCGAGAGACCTGTCCGGCGAGCGGCTTCATTCCCAGGGGTACTGAACAGCTCCAGCTGAGCATGGTAGATGCACTAGAACGCGAGGGCCTGGGGCCGGTGCTGTGGCGTAGCTGGTGGGACCTCCGCCTGCAGTGCTGGCATCCCATACGGGCACTGCTTTGAGTCCCAGCTGCTCCGCTTCTGATCCAGCTCCCTGCTGTGGCCTGGGAAAACAGTAGAAGATGGCCCAAGTCCTTGGGCCCCTGCACCTGCATAGGAGACCTGGAAGAGGCTCCTGGCTCCTGGCTTTGGATAGGCACAACTCTGGCCATTGCAGCCAATTGGGGAGTGAACCAGTGGAAGGAAGACCTCCCTCTCTCTCTCTCTCTCTGCCTCTCCTTCTCTGTGTAGCTCTTTCAAATTAATTAATTAATTAAAAAAAAAAAAAGGCAGTGGCCACAATGGCGAGGGCGCCCAGAAGAGCCTGGAGGAACCTGCCAGTCTGTCAGCACCCAGGGTGACATTTGAATACGGGCTGTGAGCTTGCTGGACAGACCACAGGGAGGAAGGAGGCTCCAGCCATGCCTGCAGAACAGCGAGTGTGACGAGGAAGCTGGAACACAGAGGACTCTGGGAGAGTCCTGGGCACTTAGGGCAAGGCGCTTGCAGAGATCAGCAGGGGATGAACCAGAAGGAACTTGTGTGCCAGGCCACAGAGCTGAGGATCCCATCCCGAAGGCGATGGAGAGGGACAGGGGCGTGACCAAGGCAGGCTCTGGGAGCTGAGCCAGGGGATGCAAAGCAGGTGAAGAGAAGCCGAGATTCCAGAAAACCAGCAGCATTGACGCCTGCGCCTGCGCCTGCTGTGGAGGGAGCGCTCATGGCTGACCCAGGCATGGGTGGATACCCACCCCATGCAGGGGAGATCTGGAGCTCCTGGTGTGTATCTGGGGACTCAACTCTGCGCGTACGGAAGTCTGTGTGCCGTGGGTTCCTGGGGTTGAGTCACAGGGAAGAACTGCTGGGCGTGGCGACGTGGGCTTCAGCATGTGTGCATGGCGGGCAGCAGGGCAAGGCCTGGGTCGCCCACCTCGCCCAGGCAGCAGAGGAAGGGGCGCTGGGGAAGACAATCGAATCAAATGGGGAGGGGGCAGGCAGCTGTGCTCTCCGGCTCCTTGCGACAAGAAAAAGAGAAGAGAAACTGGGCCTGTCCAGCCAGGGGTGGGAGTCGCTCACAAGGGCAGATGGCAAACGTGACCTGGGGTGTCCCCCAGAGTGGACGCAACTTCTGCAAGACACTTCCCACTGGAGAAGGCCCCAGCCTAGCCAGAGGGGCCCTGCACCCGAGAAGAAGAAAAGAGAGTTGGTGAGGGCCTGTGTCCGCCTTCCTTGTCACCGCCCCCGCGGCCCCTGCACCGTGCTCAGGAGACACTCTCGCTTCCCAAACCCCCAGAGCCCCCAGCACCCCAGCAGCATTAGGCTCTGGGCCTCTGCCTCTTGGTGTGGCTGTTTGGGTACAAAGTCGCCATTAGCACCATCAGCTAATCACCATTAGCACCATTACCTGAGCTCTCCTGTGTCTTCTTGTTATTTTCCCAGGCCCAGAGAGGTAAAGGGACTTGCCCGAGGACACACAGCTAGGATCCAAATACAGCTTTGTCCAGCCCCAAAGCTGAGACTCCTAGACACTGCTTTGTTGTTTGTTTTTTGTTTATGTTTATTTATGTATCTGAAAGAGTCACACAGAGAGACAGAGAGAAAGAGAGACGGATCTTCCATCTGCTGGTTCACTCCCCAGATGGCCGCAATGGCCAGCACTGGGCCAGGCCAAAACCAGGAGCCAGAAGCTTCTTTTTTTTTTTTTTAAGATTTATTTATTTGAAAGTCAGAGTTACATAGAGAGAGAAGGAGAGGCAGAGAGAGGGAGAGGTCTTCCATCCACTGGTTCACTCCCGGAATGTCCGCAATGGCCAGAGCTATGCTGATCCAAAGCCAGGAGCCCGGAGCCAGGAGCTTCTTGCAGATCTTCCACACGGGAATAGGGGCCCAAGGACTTGGGCCATCTTGTACTGCTTTCCCAGGCCATAGCAGAGAGCTGGATCGGAAGTGGAACAGCCAGGACTCGAACCAGAGCCCACATGGGGTGCCGGCACTGCAGCTTTACCCACTATGCCACAGTGCCGGCCCCCCAGAAGCTTCTTCTGAGTCTCCCACGTGGGCAGACCAAGCCAGGAGCTTCTTCCAGGTCTCCCATGTGCATGCAGGAGCCCAACACTTGGACCGTCTCCCACTGCTTTTCTCAGGCCATTAGCAGGGAGTTGGATCAGAAATAGAGCACTAGTCCCAGTCGGGGTGCCGGATTCTGTCCCAGTTGCCCCTCTTCCAGTCCAGCTCTCTGCTGTGGCCAGGGAGTGCACTGCACTCGCATGGGAGACCAGGAGAAGCACCTGGCTCCTGCCATCGGCAGCGCGGTGTGCCGGCCGCAGCGCGCCGGCCGTGGCGGCCATTGGAGGGTGAACCAACGGCAAAGGAAGACCTTTCTCTCTGTCTCTCTCTCTCACTGTCCACTCTGCCTGTCAAAAAAAATTAAAATAAAATAAAATAAAAAGAAGTGGAGCAGCTAGGACATCACAGTAGCTGGTTGGTGCCCATGTGGGATGCCAGTGTCGCAGATGGCGGCTTTACCCTCTACACCACAACGCCAGCCCCAGTCACTCTTTGTGAAGCCTTAGAAAATGTTAACATGGGGAGAGACCCTCGAGACCACCTACACCAGCCCTCTTACTTTGCAGAAGTGGAAACTAAAGACTGGAGAAGTCAGGGCCAAAGCCAGGTCTTGGCCACGCCATCTCTGCCGGGGGTCTGTGCTCCACAGGCACCTGCCCCCGCGGTGTAGACCCTCACGGAGAAACAGAAAGAAAGGGAGAGAGTCCTTCATCAGCCAGCTCACTCCTTAAATGACTGCAAAGGATGGGGCTGAAGCTAGGAACACAGGGCTCATCCGGGTCTCCCACAGAAGTGGCAGGGGGCCAAGGACTTGAGCCACCTTCCACTGCCTTCCCAGGTGCATTAGCAGGGAGCTGGATGGGAAGCGGAGCAGCCAGGACACAGTGCCGCATGCTTGCATGTTTTAAAGGGATGCAGTGCAGCATTTCGACACATAGACACAGTGCAAACTGGGCAGCCACCCTTTCCACAACTTCATCTTTTCTCTGTGTCTGGAGCCTACCAGCCCCTCTCTTCCGGTTCCTCATGCAGGGGATAACACCTTGCTGTGGTCTACAGCCGCCCCTCCCTCTGTGGAACTCTTCCACCTGCTACCCTACCCCCATGTTGGTCTCTGTCGGTGCGGTGAGAATACCAGAGGCCACTAGGTGGAGCCAAACGTCCAGTGACAGAGCTAAGGGTCTGCCTGCCGGCTTCACCCCGACCCCAAACCATCAGGCTGCACCCACGCCCCACCCACAGACTTCCTGCCCCGAGGCCATCGAGCAGAGCTGAGAGGTGTCCCCAGGAGCAGAGGTCAAAGGGGCTGGCGGGATGTGCCTCAGTTCCCCTCGTCCTCTCCTGGGTGACCTGCCGGGGTCCCCAGGGAGCTGTCATCCTCCCCCACCCCTCCGTGAGGACGAGGCCGTTCTCTGTGCCCAGCCCGAGGCATCGGCCTTGCTCAGAGCAAGCCAGGTCCCAGGACGGCCGCCCCCGGCTCCCAGGAATTCCCCACTCTTCCCCTGGGAGTTTCCCCAGTGCCTGCGATGGAAACGGTGCTGGGGTGGACATGGTGGGAGACGGGCGGGGACTGTCCCTGGCGCCCGATGAGGTGAGGGCTCTGGGCACACGTGGACAGGCTGCCCGCGAAAGTAACAGGAGTTAGTGCTTTACGGGACAGATGCCATGGACCGCGCGTTCTCCCGCCCAGAGCTCCTGCCGGCTCTGCAGCTCGCAGGCTGTGTGCGTGAACCTGGCCAAGGACTTGGCTTCTGTGCCCCGGCGTCCCTGTCTGGGACATGGGGCTGACGTCAGGCCTTCCTGTGAAGATCAAATGAGTTCTCCATGTAACCATGGGAACAGTATCTGGGGCACAGGGTGCCCGACAGATGTTAGTGCTCCACTGGAGTTAACTCACTGGCCTCCCAGCTACCCCAGGAGGCAGTGCGCTCTTTCGGTGTTCATGTTATGGATTTGGAGACTGAGGCACAGAGAGGAGGGAGGGCAAAGTCCTTCCAGCTCCCAGGGTTCCAAGCCTGATTGGGGCCGTGACTCAGACTGGTGCTGCGGCGGGCGGTGTAGACAGTCTGACCTGCAGGCTCCCCTCTGCAGTCCTCCTCCTTACTCTGGGCTCCCGGGCCCAAGGGGACAGCAAAGTGTCCCTGGGGAGAACATGCGTGACCAAAAGCAGGAGGTCAGAGGTCTGCTCCCAGCTCTTCCACCCGTTAGCCCCAGGAGTCACTCCCATGCGTAGTACACAGATTTGTTGAACACCTACTGCGTGCCAGCCAGCCGTTGTCCTAGATACGTGGGAAACAGCGACTGGCTGGGCCGGACCTCTGTCCCCTGAATAAAACTAACCTGCGAATAACAAATCTGTACATTGTGACACTGGGGCCGGCAAAGGAGCTTCAGCGGTGAAACCACCACCTGGGACGCTGGCATCCGATGGGGGCATCAGGTCACCTCCCAGCTGCTCCACTTCCACTCCAGTTTCCTGCTAATGCACCTGGGAAGGCAGCAGATGATGGCTGGGGCACCTGGACCCCTGCCACCCATGTGGGAGACCTGGATGGAGTTCCAGGCTCCTGGCTTTAGCCTGGCTCAGCCCCAGCTCTTAAAGACACTGAGGAATGAACCAGCAGATGAAACAGCTCGCCCTCTCCCTCCCTCTGCATCACTCTGTTTTTCAAATGTCTTAGTAAAATAGAACAGACAGTGACGCGGGGCATGGAGGGTAAGAACAGGCTGCCGCGTGCTCAGGGACTTCATTTTTCTTTGATTTCCTCCTTGGTGAAAGGTATTGCACATCACCCAGGACCTGAGGTCTGGAAATGAAGAGGTCTGGTCAGAAGGGTTTGGAAAAGGTCGCTGAGGTGGTGGGTCCCCTGCGCACCTGGGTCAGCGCACCTGGAGACTCATTCAACACGCGTTCTCATGCACGCACGTTCTGCTAAATCGGAGGGTGGGGGCAGGCCCTGAGCGGGGTCCCGCTGCAGGCTGGGGCTTCAGGGCCAGTGCCTAGGTGTTCCCGCTGCAGGTTGACGGATGTCCTTCCTCCACCCAGCCTTGAAGAGATGCCCGAGGGAGGGGACGCGGCCTGGGCACTCTCGGGCCACAGACAGCCCCTGACCCTCTGGCAGCCAGGCCCAGGTCTTCTTCGCTGCCTCCCCAGTGCCTGGCATTCTGTAGACACTTGAGGTGTTTAAGAAAACAACAACAACAACAGGGGCCGGTGCTGTGGCATAGTGAGTAAAGCCACCGCCTGCAGTGCTGGTATCCCATATGGACACTGGTTCGAATCCTGGGTGTTCCACTTCCAATCCAGCTCTCTGCTATGGCCTGGGAAGGCAGCAGAAGATAGCCCAAGTCCTTGGGCCCCTGCACTTGGATGAGAGACCTGGAAGAAGCTCCTGGCTCCTGGCTTCGGATCAGCCCAGTTCTGGCCACTGCAGCCATTCTGAGAGTGAACTAGCAGATGGAAGACCTCTCTTTCTCTCTTTCTGCTCTGCCTCTCTATAACTCTGCTTTTCAAATAAATAAATAAATAAATGGGGGGGTGGGAATTTGGCACAGCTGCCTAAGACGCTGCTCCTGGTGCTGCCTTCCATACCACGGTGCCTGGTTCGAGACCTGGCAACTCCGCTTCTGATTGGGCTTCCTGCCAATGCACACCCTGGGATGGCTCAAGTGCCTGAGTCACTGCCACCCGCGTGGAAGACCCCTAGGGAGCTCTGGGCTCTGGGTCTCAGCCTGGCCCAGCCCTCGCTGGTGTGGGCATTTGGGGAGTGAGCCAGAGGATGGAAGATCTCTGTCTTGTCCCTCTGTTTCTGTGTCTTTCAACTGAACCCTACCTGTACGTGACCTGGGAGGGAGGAATGCTGGCTTCCTTAGTCGAAGGAAAACCTACAGCTTCCAAAGCAGTTGGTGGAATGCACCAAGCATCTTTGGTCCCCAAAGAGCTCGTCCCCCTTGGGTCCCTCACCCTTCCTCCTCCCCAGGCTGCCGCCCTGGGCTCCCCAAAAACCCCCATGTTCCAAGTACATCTCACCCCCTTTCCCCATTACCCACAGCACAGCCAGGCAAAGCTGGTGCGTCCAAAGGCAAGGCCAGGCTCCGGGCACCAGCAGCCGGGCTCCCAGCTGGCCCTCCCTGCAGGCGCCGACTCAGCCCCCAGTCCAGGCAAGGGAGGGGTCTGGGCAGGCCCCCCAACCTGTCCTGCCCATGGAAAGACTGCGGGTTGGAGCTGCAGCAGGATCCCGTCAGTGCCACAGCAGCCACGGGGAATGGCCGTGCAGGCGCAGCTGGCGGGCCCATCAGAACAAAACCTCTGATTTTATGAGCTGCGTGCAGACTGTAGGCGAGGAGCAAGTCACTGGCTTAGCAAATGTTTATTGAATGCGTAGTGTGTGCCAGACACAAAACTCTACTCAAAAGCATTTGTGCCTAACCCCTCCATCAATAGCTGTCCCCTGGAAGGGACAGAAACCAGGGTGCGACACCACCCACTCACAGGAGCAGGGACCGGCCCCAGCCACAGGTGGAGGAGACAGAGAACAGGAGCGCTGGAGGGCCACCAGTGGGCGTGGGCGACTTCCTAGAGAGAGAGATCGCTTCGGGAGCAGAGAGCGGCTGGGAGTGAGGGAGCCAGGCGGCCGAGAGGAGGTGGGCCAGAAATTCCTGGCAGTGAGGTGGCAGGAAAGAGCCCGCGGGAGAGAGCCTGCCCCCCAGCCTGGGCCCCGCCCCCCAGGCTCAGCCAGAGCTGCAGCTGAGCCAGGGAGGGGAGAGGAGACCCCCGGAGGGCTGCCCTCAGCCCTGTCACATCTGCGCTCCCCGCTGCTTCCTGACACCTGGCCTCAGCCCTCCAGATGCCTGCGCTGGATTCCCAGCCCTGGGCAGCTGGAGGCCGCCTGGAGCTGAGGCCTGGGATACAACCTTAGGGGAAGCTCAGCCCTGGTGCAGGCTGGGTTGGGTTTTCAGAGCCGGAACGGGAGGGGGAAGTGGCCGGGCCGTGGTGGTGTCCCTTTCAGGGGGGACTGTCTGGGACTCGGAGGAGTCTGGCCCCTGCCACCCCAGGGCCTCGCCCCCAGGTGTGGCCCACGCACCAGCTTCCTGCTCGTTCCCCTTCCCGCCCCCCGTGTCACACAGCCACAGCCCACAGGGCTGGGACAAGCAGACTATTCCCTGCCAGGTGCCCTGGCCATGTCCTTTCTGCTTTCTTGCCCTGATGGCCGGACTTGAGCAGCAGCCCAGGAGCTCAGCGTGAAAGAATGCAGCTCAGAGCCCAAGGGGAGGTTTAACCCTTCCCTGGGCGGCATCTGTGCAGCTGGGGTGGGGGCGGGGGCAGGCTAGGGGGCTGTGGAGGGAAAAGGTGGTCGAGCTCCTCCTCCTGATTCTAAACCAAAAGCCTGCACCTCCTTCCCCCTCCCCCACCCTGTTCTCTGGAACACAGCATGAAATTGGATTCGCAGAAACGCGTCCCCTCCCTTCCTAGCTGTGCAGCCTTGGTGAACAACTTCATGAACAGCAATGACGTAACAGTGCCACGAGCCTGCCACAAAGCGGGTTACTTTATTTATTTATTTTTTGAGAGGCAGAGTGACAGACAGAGTTCCCAAATGCTGGTTCACTCCCCCAAATACCTGCAACAGCCAGGGCTGGGCCAGGGTGAAGCCAGGAGCTGGAACCTCCATCCGGTCTCCCATGTGGGCAGCAGGGACCCACGCACTTGAGCCGGCACCTGCTGCCGCACAGAGTGTGGAATTGGAGCAGACTGGATAGCAAGCCCTGGGCCTCTGAGCCTGGACGAGGGCCTCCTGCCCACCAGGCTAAGTACCCACCCCGAAGCGAGTTCTCAGTCAATGTCAGTTCTTTCTCTGTCTCCCTCCACTCCCTGCCTTATTCCCTGATCCCACGAAGGGCACTGCTCAGACGCCCTGGACCCCCCGGGCGCGCTGTCCTCCCACCCTGGAGGGACACCCTGCCAATTGCAGATTGCTGCCAAAAATGTAGAGTTTCCTCTGCCCCTCCTGGGATGGAGAGTGCAATTCTATCCCCCCCACGCCAGTGTCCCGGGTGGAGAGCTTCAAAGGAAGGGAGGACGAAGGTCTCTGGCCACGCCCCCTGTGGAAAGAGGGGGGAAATTCCCGTATGTAAAGGAGGCTAAAGATAGACACAGAGACCCCACCCCTGCCCGGCCTGCCCTGCCCCATTCCTGGAAGAAGCCGGGCCCAGCCGGCTGCCCTGGGTCGTGGGTGACACTAGGCCTGTGGATCTCGTCACTGGCAGAGCATCCTTGGCCCGTCGGGGTCTTGCGCCCCTTCGGCACCTTCCTGGGATTGATTTCTCTAGACCAGCGCAGAAGCTCTGGGGGTCAGCAGAATGGAGCCGAGGCAGCAGCCTCGCTCGGGGCTTTGCGCCTGTGGCCCTGGTACCCCAGCGCGGGGCCTGGGTGAAGGCTGCTGTGCAGAGCTGTAGGTGCCGAGCTCTGTGGCACCGTCTCCCAGGGCCTCACACCGGGCCTGACAGGTGTGCCCTTCACACCTGTTCTGCTTGAGAGGGTGGCCCTGTCTAGGGGCTCAGCCCTGGCCAGCAGGAGTGCCCTGCTTGCAAATGGCAGTGTGGATTTCCACAGAGCCAGGCCTTCCCCCGCACCTCTCTTGAGCCCCCCACCCCGACTCCAGCACACAGCACTGAACTCCAACATCCGTCAACTGACATTCTTGGGACACCCAGCACTCGGGCAGGTGCAAGGGCAGGAGGGCAGTACAAGTGCTTTGCACCTGCCCCAGGTCTTCCTCAGGGACTGCCTGGTCCACCCGTGCCAGCTGGGGGGCCCTTGCCCAGGAAGCCCTCCTGGGTGGGACCAGGGACGCCAGCCTCTGGCCCGACTTCTGGAGCTTCAGCGATTTTCTTTAGACAGCACTCAGGCAGACTGGCCCTTCTTCTGCACAGAGCAACCTCTCCCAGGGCCCCGACCGTCCTTTTTGAGATGGGCTTTGGTTGGGGGCTTTCCAACCCCTCAAACCTTAGAATTCCCAGAGGAACCTCTGTGCATTGTGGCCAACAGATATTTCTGTTTATTGTTTTTGTTTTAATAATGCTTCTTTTAAAAAACAATATTTATTTATTTATTTGAAAGAGTTGCAGAGAGAGAGGGAGAGACTGAGAGCGATCTCCCATCCACTGGTTCACTCCCCAAGATGGTCATCATGGGTCTCCCCGCTGGGTGGCAGGGATGCAGGCACTTAGGCCATCTTCCACTGCTTTCCCAGGCGCATTAGCAGGGAGCAGCTGGGACTCGCGGTGGAGCCAGTACTGCACAGCGCCAACCCCGTGGTTTGTTTCTTGCAGAGAGTAAGAGAGAATTTCCGGACCACTGTTGGCCTAGGACAGCTCCCCCTGGGTGCTGGGGAAACACACCCAGCTCTGCTGAGCATCCTGGGCCTTTTCTCCTTTGCCCGTTTCGGGTGCAGATGGTAGAGAACGGATGGAGGTGGTGTTGACCTTGGCAGTGGCGAGGAGGCGTGGGCTCCGAGCAGGTGCATGCCCATGCGTTTCTGTCTGTGCTGGGTATGTACCAGTGTGCATCTCCCTCCACACAGAGCTCTCCGTGTGCAGCTGTGGAAAGAGATTTATATTCCTTTCTAGATTGTCAGGGGCAGGGGTGTGGTCCGACAGATGGCTAGCAGGCTGCAGGTGTGTCTGGCTGAAAAAGGTACCTGCTGGGCCTCCTGGTTGGCTGTCAGTGAGTCACGGCGGTTGGGTTCCTGGAGCGGAGCTAATGGGCTGTCATGGAGTCTGGTTCGTGCCCTGCCTTATCTTTAGGGCCTTCTCCTGTCGGCCCAGACCAACAATGTTCCTTGTACCTGCAGTGACGCTCACAGGCTGCTGACTCCGGGTCAGTGGGACGTGCCCTTTGGGTAGCTTTCCCAGAAGTGTGCGGGTTCACCTTGACCTTGCCACACACTGATGCCTCGGCCCTCCTGTACCCGACAGATGGGGACCTCCAGGGGAGAGATGGGGATGAGGGGGGTCAGCAGACTATGACCTGGCAGAGCCGCCGGGGCTGGGGGCGGGGGGGGCGCACTCAGTTCACTGAGTGGCAACTTAGCAGTGTTTGTGGGTAAACATCTGTGAAACCAACTCCACTCCTGGTAGGTTGCCATGGTAACTCAGGGTCTGGGTGGTGGTGGGGGTAGGTGGCAGAATAGGTCCATGCCCTGGCTTTCAGATGCACAGGCCCCCGGATATGCACATATCCCCCCCCACATGCCCCCAGCCCCAAATCACAGGGCCACAAGGAGCTCTTCGCTTCTCCTGGACCTTGCCTGGGGTTCCTTCATGCCCGTCGCTGGGGTCGCAGTGAGCTCAGCAAGGCCTTGTAGGGGGTGCACAGGCGGCCATCACAAGGAGGAGCCAGGCAGCCAGCAGGAGCCCCAGGGGCTGTGACGTTGGCCCGCCCCTCGCCCCAACAGCTAGCAAAGCTCCTTCCTCCACGTGCCCAGGCCTCCACTCACAAGGCCGGGAGTGCCCAGCACAGCCGACCCAGCTCGGGGCTTCGACTTCTGAGAGGCTCCAGGCTGACCAGGCCGACAGCCGGCGTGGCTCCGTCGTCCCCTCCTCCCGTCTGCCTGCCTACCCCAGCAGAAGACTGTGGTCTGGGCCGCGGGGGGCAGCCGAGAGGGGGCGGCCTTGGCAGGCCCCTGAACTCCCAGCTCTCGCCCGCCCAGGCTGGCACTGTCGCCATCCAGGGTGCCCGGGCAGAGCGCCAGAGGGAATTTTCCACCTGCCTGGCTTTGTTGTCTGCACTGTGGCCTGGAGCCTGGGCTGGGGGCGGGGGTGTGGTGGGGAGCAGGCCCCCCGGGGGGGAATCTGGAGGTGCCCACACTTCCCCTGTCACATGACACAGCAGGGCCTCTTTTCCTCCCTGTGGGGGTGGGGGGAGGGAAAGTTGGGCCCTGTGGGGAGCACACAGTGCCAGCATTAGGAGCCTTGACTTACCCCCCGAGCCCTTCCATTGTACAATGGGGAAACTGAGGCACCAGGGGGGCAAGGGACAGAGCCAAGGTGACAGAGGGAGGAAATAGGCAAGCCAGGTTTCCAGACCCACCATGTAGTGTCCTCACCGTCCCCTCAGTCTCCCAAGGGCTCTCCCCACCCCGTCTACTGTTCCACCCCAGCAGAGTGAGGTGTAGGTGTGGAAGGGTGTGCTGGCCTCCCGCCCCCAGCACAGGGGTCAGCACTGACCCTGCTGGAGCGGAAGACAACTTGGGAAGAGAGCAGTGGGTTAGCTCATCAAAGGCTTTCAGAAACTGAGACCCAGAGACCGGGAGAGAGCTTCGTGCTCCTGCTCGGGCGTGACCCGGGCTGGGCAGCCACGCAGAAGCCCGACAGGACCTGGGGTGGTGGACGGAGGACGGCAGCAACCTGTCTGCTCAGATTCCACGCTGCGCTCCTTGCCCGCCCGAGGGAGGTGGGGCAGGACCCCGCGGAACGAGGGTCTTCCCAGGCTTTACGGCTTGCTGTGGGGTGCATGGATGCAGGGGTTTCCAGGGCCTGCCCTGGGGAGGAGGACGTGAGGGATGCAATGGTGGCACGGGGTGGGGGTGGGGGGATTGTGCTCTGAGCCCCACGCGGGCTGCCAGGCTGCCAGCCCAAGCCGGCCCCTCAACACCCTGTCCTCCCTCTGCACGTTCCTGGGGGCCCGGGGCCTGCCCTGCTCGCCGCTGACTCCCACCCCCTCCAGGCTGGCTGAGCTCTGTCTGCTGGCCTCAGGCTGAGGGTGGGGCTGGGTTGCTCTGGAGCAGCGTGAGTGACGTGAGTGATTGAAACCACTGATGACCGCGGGAGGCCAGAGACTCCCGGGAGGAGATTAGAGCAGGCAGCCGGCGAGGGGGAGGGGGCGCACTTGGAGCCCTTTCTGTGCCCTCCAAACTGTCGCCCCGGCTGGGCAGCACCCACACCCTGTCTTGGCCTTGGGCCACCTGTGTGGGGGTGCCCCAGTGTCCCCGGGCGCAGAGCCTAGTGTCTCTCCCCACTGCAGTGAGGTGACCCAGGTGCACCTGCTCCCGAGAGTAAACAGCAAATGGAAGGCCTAGGGCGGGGGCGGGGCGAGGCTGAAACTGGGAGCCGGGAGCCCTGTGAGTCACGTCCTCACTCCGCAGCCACAAGGTGGTGGGGGAGGCGGGAGGAAGGCGGATCAGGGCCACACCGCGGCTGACTCAGGCCCCACACGGCCCCCCTCGCTGGAAATCTCTCCTCCAGCCTAGTCAACTTTACAGCTGGGAGGCTGCGCCCCAGGGCCGGCCCAGAGACAGCGAGTGACATAAGGCACGGTAGTGGTCTGGCGTCTCCCGGGCCCGCCTTGGGTCCCAATCAGAGCCAGGAGCCCAACTCCCGGCGGGCTTTCCCTGCCTTGCTGGTCTTGCAACCCGGGAAAAGGTTTGAGACGGTTTTGTAATCACAGCCATTGCTAAGGCGCCCTGGGGACAGGGGACACCTGTGGCCCCTCTACCTCCCTGACATCACCGGCCCTGTGAGACCAATCCCTGGAAGCCCTGCCCAGTGGTGTAACATCCCAGGGCTGGGCCTGCGGTGCTGGGAAGAGGGTTCCACCCTGGAGAGGACAGTGGGGACAGTTCAGGTCCTGTGGCTAGGATCCCATCAGTAAGCAGCCTGGCTGCAGGGTGCCCACCTGCTGTGCCCCTGAACACGGGGTGCCCCGGAGCTGCAGCCCCCCGGCGACTGAGTCAGCTCTCTCCCGCAGTCAGCCTCCTCTGAGTCCCGTCCCGTAGAGCTGTGGTTGGGACGGTGGAATTTGGAGAATCCAGTATCAGTCAGCCCGGCAAATCTGCTTGTCACCAGTCAGCTGTGAGACCGGGGCAGGGTTCTGACCTCCCTAACCCCTCCTCTGTCAGGCGGAGAATTCCTATCTCACAGGGTTGTGGCGAGGATTAAGTGAAGTGACCTGTACACGGCTCGGGCACAACGCCTGCCCCATAACAACATGGGCTCAATCCTTTTCTCTCGTTTACGTATTTGTTGTTCATTTATGTGAAAGGCAGAGGGACAGAGAGAGACTTCCTGTCTCTGGTTCGCGCCCCAGACACCCACAAAAGGTAGGGCTAAGCCAGGAGCCCAGAACTCCATCTGGGACTCCTCCACGGGTAGCAGGGGCCCAAGTACTTGAGCCTTCACCTGCTGCCTCCCAGGGTGTGCATTAGCAGGAAGCTGGATCCTAAGCGGAGCAGGGACTTGAACCCAGCCGCTCTGATACGGGATACGGGCGGACACCTGCCCCTGGACCCAGCTTTTGAAATGCAAAATACAAATAGGGAGGAGAACTGAATGCTAGTAATATTAGGGGTGCTTCACAAAGTTCGTGGAAAATGTGCGTTATGAAAAAGCGAGGCACAGATCCTAAACCTTTCTGCACCAAGATAAGCCTAACCTCTGGTTTCATGCATGTCCCACAGACTTTCTGCAGTCGCCCGCCTAGTAAGCGGCTGTTCGAACCCTTGCATTGCCAGCCAAGGGGACAACGCAGGGGCCTTGTTTCACTTATTCTACACTGATTGATAAAGTCAAGGCAGGGGACAGGCAGCCTCTGACCTGCACAGTCAATGGGAGGACCCACAAGGGAGCTGAGGCAAGGTCAGCAAAATCCAGGAGCTTTGCTGGTCACCCCCTGGCCTCCACGCAGTCCCTGCTACTCGGCCTTCAGCAACCGGCTCAGGCCGGCTCTCCCACGAGAGGCTGTCCTGGGGCAGCACTGGGTCGGGGCAGGGCCCAGCCCCTACAGCGTGTTCTGTAGGACTCGCTTCTGCTTTCTTGCTGTTTATCCCCACGCTCTCCTAGCCTAGAGTTCTGCACTTTAAAAAAAATTTTAAATTATATTTGAAAAGCAGAGAGACAGAAAGAGAGATCGCATATCGACTGGCTCACTCCTTAAACACCTACAATGACTCGTGCTGGGCCAAAGCCTGGTCCCAGCACTCCATCTGGGTCTCCCATGGAGGTGGCAGGGACCCAACTATGCGAGCCATTACCTGTTGCCTCTGAGAGGGGGCATTAGCAGGAAACTGGAAGCAGAGTGCGGATTTGAACCCAGGCACTATGATATGAGATGTCGGTGCCCAAGGGGCCCCTTAACCACGCCCCCATCTGCATATTTAAAAAAGATTTATTTATCTACCCATTTATTTATTTGAAAAAGAGAGGGAGAAATGGAGAGAGATCTTCTGTCCACTGGTTAACTCCCCAAGTGGCCACAATGGCTGGGCTGAGCCAGTTTGAAGCCAGGAGCTTCTTCCAGGTCTCTCATCTGGGTGCTGGGGCCCAAGCACTTGGGCCAACTTCTACTGCTTTCCCAGGCCATGAACAGGGAGCTGGATGGGAAGTGGAGCAGCCGGGACTTGAACCTGCGCTCTGCTGAACCTGCGGCAGCACAACGCCGCCCTCCCCCACTCTTTGGTGATGAGCTCTCTCCTCCACTAAACTGGCAGCTTCTCTGGGCTGGGCCCTCTCGCTGCCGGGCCTTCCCGGCAGAGGCATAGTCAGCCTTTGTGAAAGGAGTGCCTGGCAGCCGTGGCCCTCCCGGGATAGCTGTTTCCCGGCGTCTGTGTGCTTGGATGGCACCCGCTGACTCCATGTCCCATTGCACCCAGACAATCACTGGGAGCACCCTCTCTCCCCAGCGGAGCACCCAGGTTGGAGGGGCACCCTCAGCAAGAAGCCCAAAGGTCTCATTACTGTTCTCGGTTATTTCCTGTTTTACCCCTCTGTCTGTGTCTTCAGCTTTGCTACGGATGTGCACGGGAAGTATTCCGGCCCGGCCTGGGCCTGGGTTCTAAGGGGAGTGG
This sequence comes from Oryctolagus cuniculus, assembly GCF_051225735.1. Taxonomy (NCBI): domain Eukaryota; kingdom Metazoa; phylum Chordata; class Mammalia; order Lagomorpha; family Leporidae; genus Oryctolagus; species Oryctolagus cuniculus. The sequence goes on along the minus strand of NC_142879.1, from coordinate 17,943,408 downwards.
GCAGAGGACGGGCGGCACCAGAGAGAGAGCCTTCTGGGGGGTGTGTCTGTGGCACAGAACGCCCGCACCCCGTATCTGAGCACTGGTTTGAATCCTGGCTGCTCTGCTTCTGAGCCAGCCTCCTGCTAATGTGCCTGGGAGGCAGCAGATGATGGCTCAAGTACTTGGGCCCCTGCCATCCACATAGGACACCTGGATAGAGTACCAGACTCGGCTTTGGCCCAGCCCAGCTCTGGCTGCTGCATTTGGGGGAATGGAAGATTCTCTCTCTCTCTCTCTCTCTCTCTCTCTCTCTGTGTTGCTCTACCTTTCAAATAAATAAATAAATCTTTGAAAAAAAAAAAAGTAAAATAAAGAGATCCTTCTGGGAGAAAGCTCAATGTGAGGTGGGAGGCACCTACCGCTTCCCACAAGGTAAGCTCCCCCCTGGAGAGCCCGGGTTCCAGAGCCCATGAAACTGACAAAGTCAAAAGGAAAAGGTACTAAAAGAAATCAGCAGGCCGGGTGTGGACAGAGGAATGGCCGCATAGTCCAGCTGTCTGTGCCAGGACGCCTCTGTGGGGGCCTCCATGGGCGGGCCTGGGCTAGGCTACAGGTGTGGCAACCTCAGAGTCAGTTTGTGCCATTGTGGTCACCAGGGCCCCCCACTCCCGCCAGCCCAGGCCTCCCCACCACGCACACTCCCAGGGGCCCGGCCTGGAATGAGAGCTGCCTCTGTTTCCCCACAGCCCCTACTTGGGATTTCAGGGGGGCAAGGGAAGGGGGAGGGGAGGGAGGGAAAATGGGTAACCATGGCAACCAGTTCATAAATGGAGACTCCTCAAGAAAGCTGGAAAGAGACCGTCGGAGCCCGGTGCCCACGTGTGTCACTGTTCACCTTATTCTGCAAGCGTTTATTAAGCCTCCCCCTCCCGCCACACACTGGGCTAGGCCCTGGGGGCACTGCTGGCCCCAGGGGAGGGCTGGTCAGGGGTGAGAGGTGGCCCCAGCCTCAGGCCCACCTGCAGAGGAGTGGTAGGTTTAAGGAGGGGAGGCACCGTGGGCCGGGGAGAAGCAGCTCCTATGTTGTGGCGTTTGTACAATCTGAGTTCCTTCACGGAGAGAGTACCCAGCGTCTCAAAATAAGGCGGAGGCAGTGGGTGGTGCAGTGAGCTAAGCCGCCCGTGCAACACCACCATCCCATACCTGAAGGCCAGTTGGAGTCCCAGCTGCTCCACTCCCCACCTGCTCCCTGCTAATGCACCTGGGAACGCAGCTGAAGACGGCCCAAGCACCCACGTGGCAGATCCAGGTGGAGTAGCAGGCTCCTGGCTTCAGCCTGGCCCAGCTCTGGCTGTTGTGGCCATCTGGGAAGTGAACCAGCCGGTGGAAGATCCCCCTGTCTTTCTCTCTCTGTCATTTAGCCCTCCAAACAAATAAGTAAATCTTTTCTTTAAAAAGACAGTGTGAAATGTTATAGCATTGTTGTCTCACGGGACATGAACAGCTGTGTACCCAACGCTGCCATCATAGTCTACGATCTTTTTTCCTGCTAACTGCACACACCCCCTGTCTTGTGCTGCCGTGTAAGACCCTGCAGACCGGGTAATTCACCACGGCCGGAAGGCTGCTTGTTTCTCCCAGTTCTGGGCCTTGCACCATAACAGGGCGGAGGGTGAGGGGCACCCTGCACAAGACACACAGTGAATCAGGCAAAGGCATCTTGTCAGGAGCCTGTTCTGTGCTCGCTAACACACCCCCACCATGATGGCCTTGACCCTGAGAACGGAGCTCCTAGCACTAGCACGTTCCCACCTGAGCCCGATCATGGCCCTACCTTAGCCCATTTCATAAAGCTTCGAAGGACGCTGGCTATTTCTGTGTGAGAGCCCTGTTTTTGACTGTGTGAAATGATACTTTGATGGGGGCCACCTGAGGCCATGGTGGAAGGGCTTTGTCATGACATTAGAAGGACGAGTGTGTGTGGACTTCCAGAGGGCACTCACTCGCTACTGTGCATTTGCTTCCAAGCCACGCAACCTAGCATGGCCATTCCTACTGTCCACTCCAGGGAATGAGGGCATGCATCCCAGAGCCACCCATACAGGAATGCTCTTAGCAGCTCTGTTCACGTGAGCCCCAAGTTGGAATCAACCCCAGAGTCTCCCAGCAGTTGGATGGGTGAGCATATTATGATATACTGTTCAATGGAACACTACTCCATGATAGAAATAAACTACCGGTGCTGGAAACACCACGGCTAGGGGCAGGCCGTTGGCACAGTCATCAAGACACTGCTTGGGTTGGCCTTGTGGTCGAGTCCCGGCTGCTCCACTTCCAACCCGGCTCCCTGCTAACGCACCTGTGAAGCAGCAGATGGCAGCTCAAGTACTGGAGAGCCTGCCAGCCACATGGGACACCTGGGTGGAGTCCCCAGCTCTTGGCTTTGGCCTGGAGCAGCCCCTGAAGTTGTGGCCATTTGAGGAGGGAACCAGCAGAAGGAAGACCCTTCTCTGTCACTTTAACTTTCAAATAAATGAAGAAATCATCTTTCTTTTAAGTGTTGCTTGCAGTGCCCTCACCCCAGATCACTGTGCCTGGATTCACATTCCAGCTCTGCTCCTGATCCCAGCTTCCTGTTAATGACACCCTGGGAGGCTCAAGTAGTTGAGGCCCTGCCAGACACGTGAAGAACCAGGGGGAGTTCAGGTGTCCTGGCTTCGGCCTGGCTCAGCCTTGGCTGTGTGGGCATTTGGGGAGTGAACCAGTGGGTGGGAAACCTCTCTTTCTCTTCTTTTCCTCTCTGCCTTTCAAACAAACAAACAAATGTTTTAAAAACCATTATGGGGGGATCTCAGACACATTACTGAAAACAACCAGGGGCTGGCGCTGTGGCTCACTAGGCTAATCCTCCACCTGTGGCGCCAGCACCCCGGGTTCTAGTCCCGGTTGCTCCTCTTCCAAGCCAGCTCTCTGCTGTCGCCCGGGAGGGCAGTGGAGGATGGCCCAAGTCCTTGGGCCCTGCACTGGCATGGGAGACCAGGAGGAAGCACCTGGATCCTGGCTTCGGATCAGCGCAGCGCCAGCCGTAGAGGCCATTTGAGGGGTGAACCAACGGAAGGAAGACCGTTCTCTCTGTCTCTATCTCTGTCTCTCTGTCTCTCTCTATCTCTCACTAATTCTGCCTGTCAAAAAAAAAAAAAAAAAAAGAAAGAAAACAACCAGGCATTCCATTTAGCGTCTGGGTGTGCCTGGGACTGTCTGTCAGTACAAGGTCAACTTCCATGGGCTCTGGGGGTGAGGGTGACAGAGACGCTCCCGACTTGGTGGCGGTCACCAGGGCAGGCATGGGCCCAACCTCATCAGAATGCGTGAATTCTACAGCCTGGAAATAAGGCTGCCTGGGAGGGGGGGGGGGGCGCCCTCAGGTGGGAGGGTTCCAGAAACCACAGAAGGGAGCGTTCTCTTTCCTCCTTTCCGCTGAGCTGGGTGAGTGGAATCCACAGGTGTGTGCAGGTGACAGGCTTTGGCTGGGAGGATGCACTCTGCCAGGTGCCAATCACCGGGCCTTCCGCCCCTGCTCCCCCTTCTCCCTGCACTCTGCGGGTGACCGCTCAAGCCATGGGGGAGCAGCCTCTTCCCCACCTGCTGTCGCAGGTTGTTGTCAGGATAAAATCAGAAAATGGTCTATAAACAGTAACTGCAGGGACCGTGAATGGCTCAGGCGAGAGGCATCTTGCAGCTCTTTTCTTTTTATGTTTCTTTATTTGGAAGCAGAGGACAGAGAGCATCCCTCCCCTCCCTCGCCCTGAGCTGCCCTCAGGAGGGGGCTCCTGGCTCCTCCCAGGACCCTGGTGTTCTGTTTCTCTTCAAGGGGGAGTGCTAAGGCCCTCTCCGCCATTCTTGAGCCTTGAGCCTCGTCACCCAGAGCCTGGGTCCCTGCTTCCTCCCATCAGTAGCTCTGATCCATTCAACTCCCACACTCTCCCGCCCCCCCTTCAGTGCCTGCAGCAGGGCGCAGCCTTGGCCCTTAGGTCTACCCTGGGGCAGCAGAAGCTGGACAAAAGGCCCCAAGCCAGCCATCACCATGGTGACGAGCTGCCGGGGAATACAGATCTGTCTCTGCCTGTCTCCACTGCTCTCTCCCCTCTGTCCCTCTGTCCCGTCTCCTTACTCTGTGGTCCACCCCGCACAATTTGGCTTCCTCTGTCCCCATTGGCCCCCTCGGGCTCCATTCCACCTGTTCTTGTCTCCTTTTGGAAAGGGATAACATGAAAATGGCTGTCAAAATTTGGGGGTGGGTGGGAGTGCGTCACAGCAGCTGAGATGCCCACTCGGGATGGCCGAATCCCCCTATCCAGTACCTGCTTCTGAGGATTCCAGTTTCCTGCTGGTGTGCACACTGGGAAGCAGCAGTGACGGCTCAAATTCCTGGGTCCCTGCCACCCACCTGGGAGACCTGGATGCAGTTCCGGGATTCTGTCTTCAGTCTGGCCCAGCCCCAGTTGTTGTGGGCGTTTTGGGAGGGAACCAGTGGAGGGGAGTTCTGTCTCTGTCTCTGTCCATCTGTCTGCCTTGCAAATAAAATGAAAAGCAAAAATTGGGGAGGGGGTGTGGGTAGTAGTTTTACACATGCACATTATCCCCACACTCTCCTAGCTTCTCAGCCCCATCAGTCTCTGACTTCTCTCCCTCTCCTCCCCAGGTCTCTTTCTGGCTGTCACCTCCCACTTCAGAGGACACAGGAGTGATAGGAGCCCCCCCCCCCCGCCGCTGCCCCCGTGTGGCCTTGGTAGGAATGAGATGCCTGCGCAGCCCGGGAGGGCGCCGCCGAGTGGCACAGCAGACTTGGCTGAGCAGGCCAGGGAAACGACTTCAAAATCCATCCCATCTGCCCACCCATCCGCTCTTTCTCCATACGGTGACATGTGATTGCTGCCTATCGAATTCCAGGTCCATAGAAGGCAGTGACAGCCTATGTCCCCGACCCATGTCTCCTTTCCCTCCGCTTGTCTGCCTGGGCCACCAGTCTGAGACCAAGAGGCCACTCCTCGGTTGTGATACCCCTCAGCCTTGGCCTCAGCTGCTGAGCCCAGGTCCCAGCTCCCTCCGGAGCTGTCGCCCACCCCCAAAACACAGAGTCCTGGGCCAGGGCAGCTGCCACCCGCCGCCAGCCTGAGCAGGACTGGCCTGGGAACATCTCCAGCCCCCAGCAGGGCCCGGTGTCACTTTGGAGCCTTTCTCTGGTGGGAGGAGGCCCAGGGTGGAGCTGCCAAAGTCAACACAGCCGGAACCTGTTTGGCACCTGCAGGCCTGGTTTCTAGTCCACAAGCCCAGGGCCTGACCTCCGCTGGGGTCAGCTGGAGTTCCTGTCTCCCCAGCCTGGACGCCAGAGCAGTCCCACTTACCCGCAAACACCAACTACCTGCCCTCCCACAAGGTCCAGTGCCATTGCCAGGGCTCCGCCACTCCCTGGTGCCACCAGCCTGGCTTTAGTGTTCCAGCACACCTGCTCAGGTAAAGGACTTGATTGTTCATGCTGGGAACTCCCCCCAAATGCCCAGCGTAAGGCATCAGCAGAGGATTTGCTCCCTAAGAGTTGGAATTCCTTGCTTCCAAAACCCCTGCCTTCAAACACTAGGGATCCATTGCCTGCTCATACCCAAAGCCCCTTGCACTGAAAGGCCCGTTTTGGGCAAAAGTCCCCATGCTCATTGCATGGGGTAAACAATGAACTCTGGGATACCAGGGGGCTACACTGGCTGTGTGACCCTTCCTCCCAAAACGAGCCACTCAAGTCTCTGCAGGTGCAGCTCCCCAGGTCAGATGCCACGCCTGGCCCTCAACCCCCTGGGACAGATGTGACTCCAGAGTTCCCCAGGGTCAGGGCCAGCTCCCTGGCCTACAGCTGTGTCTAACAGCCCGGCCAGTCTCTCGGCCAACCCCAGGCCGCCTGGAATGTGGATAGAAGCGACGGTGGGAGGGGAGGGGCTGGATTTAACTAACAAATGGTGAGGGGTGTGGCTGGAGCTGGGCAGCAGCCCCACCAATCCGGACTTCTCCCTCTGATCTACAAGGGCGGCAAAGTTCTCAGACTCTCCAACAGCCTGATTTGTTTTGCAAAATCGAAGAGAATTTCATGCTGGTCTCCCAGCAAGCTGTGTGAGCAGGTGGAGCCGGCGGGAGGCAGCCGCGGCCTGAACGGAAGCTGCCGCATTCAGAAATGCTACCTCCTCCCCAGCCGCCCCCTGCTGCGTTCCCACCTCCACAGGTTCTCCACGGCCCCCTAACTCCCAGTCTGGGCCCCAAACCCCTCTCCCTGCCCTGCTACCTGTTTGCTCAGGTGAGGAAACCTGGCAATGAGGAGCCAGCCCTTCGCCCCACCCCCAGCAGAGGGGCAGCTGGGTACCCTTCACAGGCACAAACGTGTGTCTGAGCTGCAGGCTGGAGCAGTTCCGACCGACCGGAGCCCCTTCCTCCCTGACCCGAGCCTGGGCGGGCCCCTTGGGCGGGCAGCGGGGACGTCACCGGCGCCCTTTGCCCTCCGTGGGCAGGCTTGGTGGCAGCCATGCAGCTGCCTCACCCAGCACTGCCCTGCCCCAACCCCAGGCGCTCCTCTCCCCCAGAGAGGCTCTGGGGCTCGGGTCCCAGGGCAGCACAAAGAGTCCTTTGTCTGGGCTGGAAACAATCGTTCTCCCCTTTATGTGGCTCATAATCAGGCCTGGGAGGCGGGATCAAAGAGCACTGCACTGCTTCGCGGGTGCGGGGTGCGGGGTGCCGGGGCTTGTGGCGCCTTGGATCCAGCTGCTGACAACCTGTCAGCGGCCCCTAATCCTCGTCGGTCCCGAGCCCACTGAGAACCTTCCCTTCCCTGGGCTGGGCCTGTGTGCACCTTGCAGTGGGAAGGCAGCCGGGGGAGGCTGGCGGAGGACAGGGTGGGTCTCTCCCCCTCCTGGCACCCACGGCTCAGGTTCCAGCCCCTGCCAGCTCCGCGTTGGGTGTGAACGTGCCCAGAGGCACTGCCTGGCGAGAAAGGGTGGTGCCTGGTTTGGCCCAGGGCCACCCCCCATCTTCTAGAGACACCCCCTGAGACCTGCAGGGGCCTCTCTCCCTGTTGGCCTTGGCACAGGTGGGTCTCCACCCAGGCACATGGGTCCAGATCCCCTGTTTGGCTCACATCTCCCTGCCACTCTGCCTATTGCCACCCCCAGCCCCTTCCCAAGTGCCCATTCCTCTCTCCTCCCCCCACCTTGGGGCTCTCCCCCCACCCCCTCTCCCACCTGGCAGTGCCTGGCCGGGGTCGCATTCATGTGGCCATTTTCTTGCCTGCCAGCCTGGAGGTTCCAGACCACAAACACCTTCTTTGCCGCCAGGAGTGCAGCCCCCGCACCTGTTACTAGAGCCCAGCAGAGAGGGATGCCTCCTAAGTCACTCTCACAGAGACCCAAACCTGCCCTTCCTATGCCGGCTTTGTGGCACAGCGGGGTAAAGCCGCTGTCTGCGACGCCAGCATCTTATGTTGGATCACCGGTTCAAGTCCTGGCTGTTCCACTTCTGACCCAGCTCCCTACTAAGGCACCTGGGAAAGCAGCAGCAAACAACCCAAGTGCTTGGGCCCCTGCCACCCACGTAGGAGACCCCATGGAGTTCCTGGTTCCTGGCTTCGGCCTGGTCCAGCCATTTGGAGAGCGAAGCTGCAGATGGAAGATCTCTCTCTCTCTCTCTCTTTCACTCTGCTTTTCAAAGGAATAAAATATTTTCTTTAAAAAAAAAGTGCGCTTTCTCCAATGTGGGAGCCTCCCCAGTGCGTGCTTCAATCAGAGCACAGATCACCTTGTCAGAGCTGGAGGCGGCCTTGGGGACACCACAGAGCAGGTGCGCCTGCCCCTCCTACTCACACACAGAGCATCCCTGGCCTCGTCCAGTCTGCCTCGCCTTCCAGATGGGGAGGCTGAGACTCTGCGCAGGGAAATAACTCAGCAAGGTTAGTGGCGGTGCTGGGGCTGAAGTCAGCTCCCCCCGAGCTGGCGAAGCCCTGCCCGTCCCTCCCTGTGCCAGGGCAGGGTTAATTCTGACATCTAGGGGACCCCGTGCAAGCAGAGGTGGAGGGATAAGAGTTGACTGACACGGGGGTTCAACACCATGCAGAAAACATGCCTGCAGCAGATACCCCCGAGGCCTCTGTGCCATCCAGAGACTGGCTGTGGGCGCAGAGAATCCAGCACAGCAGGGCCTTGTCCACTCTGCATACCTGCTAGGCCCCAACAGCCAGCAAGGTGGCAGGCTCTCAGGGGCCCCTGGGTCACAGGCCAAGTGTCACCCCTCAGAGGGGGGCTGCACTGACCGCCTCTTCACCAGTGTGGGTTTTCTGGTTTGATGCCTGGACCCCCTCATTAGCAGGTGAGCTTCCCCCACCACCACCACCAAGGCAGAGCTGCCCTGGGACACAGTAGGTGCTCAATGAAGACAAAGCCCTGGTTATAGGTGTGAGAAGCATGGAGAGGCTGGATGGCCGGCCCAAGGTCTAAGGGACAGCACGTGGTGGGGCTGGAGCCCAGGCCTCATGCCTGTCACATCTGCCCTTGTATCGGGGTCTCCACACAGCAGCCACTGTGACAGCTTCGCCGTGAGAATCAGGGTCCTGCTCAATCCCCTTCCCTTGGCTTCCTCCTCTGTAGCCCATCATCACCAGCCTCACACCTGGGCCTGCTGCCGTCCTGGCCCCCTGCACTCCTGCCCCCGGGTCTTTGGACCTGCTTTCTGCTCTCCAGGAAACTCCCACCTTTGGCCCTTCTCGTCCCCCTGAGTGTCCTTGGAAAGGCCGCCTTGAGCCCTGGAAAGCCGCCCGGTAGCGTCCCCCTCGGTGGCCCTCCAGTGCATCATGTCCCCAGCCCCTCAGTCCTGTGAGGGCAGAGACAGTGCCCAGCGCCTCCCCGACTCTGTCTCAGTGCCAGACTGTCCTGCTCAAAAGCGGGCTCCCGTGGAAGTCCTGCTGAGTGAACGCCCTCGGGAAGAGGCAAAGCAATGGGGCTGGCGAGGCCGGGCAGCTGCTGTGGTCAGAAGGGCCGCCCAGCTCACCAGTGGGGGACCCTGGCAGGGCTGGGGACTCCCGCATGGTGGGGAGGCAATGGCATGGTTCTGGTGGTTCAAACTGGCAACAGGTGAACAGGCAAGACTGGTGAGCTTAACCCAGTGCATCTCCCAGCTCTTATCAACTTTCTCTGAAGCTCTTATCACTCTGGACTTCAAACAGCTGCCTCTTATCTCAGGCCCAGCCCAGGCAGTTATCAGGTTCTAGAATAACAGCTCTCAGGGCTGCGAGAGCCCAGTGCCAGATCTGCAGCCAAGCCTAGAGACGGCCTTGTGCGTCTTCCCTCATGGTCTCCCTCGTCCAGGCCTCCCCACGCCCAGCCCTCAGGGTTCCCATCCCAGGCCCGGAGAGGGCTAGGAGACAGCCTAGCTTCCACGAAGCCACCTCGGGTTGGGTGACCGGCAGCCCAGGAGTCGGCTGCTCTCACCAGCCTATGGGAGAGACAGGAGCTGTGCCACCTCTTACCTCCTGAGCTGTGGGCTCAGGTCTTAAATGGCCCCCAGGGACCCCCAGACATGCCCCTGATGTTGGGACTCCTCCAACAGCGCCCAGCCTGCAGCACCTGTCCATGCAGGCAGACAGGTTCACTGGCTGCCCTTGGTCTCCCCTGCTCTGGGAAGCCATCTGTCACCTGCCCAGGACCGAGTCACCTTTAGGACATTGACGCCAGGTGGGCCCTCGGCGAGACGGCCCCGGCCCTCAGCCCCGGCAGGACACACACTCCCCGAGCACAGGCAAAGTCCAAGAGGCCACGGTGCTTCACACCGAGCCCTGCACTGGCCCTGGCCCTGCGGGTTCAAGAGAGCCAGGCCCCCACCGACACCGCGGCCGGCGTGGGAGGCGGGGCAGGAGAGCAGGCATTTCTCATCCTGGAAGATTGTGCCAGCTGCCCCCTCCAGCAGCTGTAGAACCGTGTATCAGACTGAAGCATCGGGAAGCTTCGCAATGCACCTGGAAGTGCTACCCGGAACCCCTCACTCCCTCGCTCTGCTCCACAGGAAGCAGGGGGAAGCCAGCGAGGGGAAGGGGCCGTCCCGGAGGCCGAGGGCACAGCAGGTCAGCAGCGGCACTGCTGCCGTCCGGAAGGAAGACACAAGGCAGCACCATGGTGCGGTGGGTCAAGCTGCCACTGGTGACTCTGGCATCCCATATCGGAGCGCCTAGAGTCCCTGCTGCTCCACTTCCGACACAGCTCCCTGCTGTGGCCTGGGAAAGCAGCAGAAGATGGCCCAAATGCTTGGGCTCCTGCACACACATGGGAGACCGAGACGGAGTTCCTCGCTCCTGACTTAGGCCTGGCCCAGCCGTAGCTGTTGAGGTCATTTGGGGAGTGAACCAACAGATGGAAGATCTCTCTCTCTCTCTCTCATTTTCTCTCTCTCTCTTACTCTGCCTTTCAAATAAATGAAATAAATCTTCAAAATAAAAGTGAGAAAGGCCAGAACAGCAAAAGCAGGGAGAGGGAAATGGGCAGGTTTAGGTCATCTGCGGCCAGGTGAGCTGGGTTCAGAAGCTTGGACTTGAACTCAGGGACAAAGGGAAGCTGTCCATGTGCTTTTTCCTCCCCATCTGCTTGAAAGATAGAGTGATAGACAGACAGAAAACGAGATCTTCCATTCGCTGGTTCACTCCCCAAATGCCCACAAAAGCCAGGTCTGAGATAGGCTGAAGCCAGGAGTTCAGAACTCCAATGGGTCTCCCACATATGGGCCAGGAGCCCAAGCATTTGAGCCACCCTCTGCCACCTCCCAGGGTGCATTAGCAGGAAGCTGAATTGGAAGTGGAGGAGCCAGGACTTGAACTGGTGCTCTGATGCAAATACGGGCATCCCGAGTGGCGGCTCCTGCACTGTGCCACAATGCTCAGGCCCCAGAGGCTTTATGTAGGGGGTAGACAGCACCCGACTGGTGGATTTGGAGGCCCCTCTGGCTGTGGTGGGTGAGGAGGGTCAAGGATCTACGGAAAGAGCTGTTAGCTATTGGGCACAGGAAGGGACAGTCCCTGGGAGTCCCCAGCTGTGTCTTGTCCTCCCAGCATAAAGTCACTGAAAGCCGCGCTCCCAGACCTGGCTTTGGCAGAGGGAATCTTCCTACTCGAGAAGGCTGGGCCTCCCCCACCTGTAGGACACATACAGACCCCTTCCCAGCCCCGCCAAGCCTTCCCTGCTGGGGCCCAGCCTCGTGTCCCTGCCTCCCTATTTGCACCCCAGCGTCCAGCCTGACCCTCCTCCCCGCGGTGGCCACCGTGACCCAGGCCGCCTCTGCGTGCAGGGTGCCTGCTCCCTCCTGCGCCTTGCTCAGCACGTGGGACCCTCCCTCTGCCCCCCCCCCCAACGCCGCACTTGGGCTGCTCCTCACGGCTCCTGTCTACTCGGCACGTCCACCCAGATGGTCAGCCCCTGGAGGCGGGGGCATTTTCTTCTTTGTGTCCTCCCGGCCTGGCTCATCGTGAGCGTGCTTGGCCACTGTGTCTGCCACAGACCACACTGAGCACAGAGGGAGAGTCCTGGAAAGAAGGTCACGTTGGCGCTGACACTTGCGTGTGTTCAGATCTTGTTCCTACTTACATGGCGTTTAGATTGCACAGGTATCATGAGTAACCTGGAGGCGATCTACAGTCTAGAGGAGGGGTGGGTGTTTGGCCTAATGGTTAAGATGCTTGGGGGCCAGCGCTGGGACGTAGCGGGTAAAGCTGCCGCCTGCAGTGCCAGCATCCCATAGGGACGCCGGTTCAAGTCCCTGCTGCTCCAATTTCAATCCAGCTCTCTGCTATGGCCTGTGAAAGCAGTGGAAGATGGCCCAAGTCCTTGGGCCCCTGCACCCATGTGGGAGACCTGGAAGAAGCTCCTGGCTCCTGGCTTCAGATCAGCAGAGCTTCCAGCCATTGCAGCCAAGTGGGGAGTGAACCAGCGGATGGAAGTCCTCTCTCTCTGCCTCTTCTTCTCTCTCTGTGTAATTCTGACTTTCAAATAAATAAATAAATCTTAAAAAAAAAATAAAAAAAGATGCTGGCATCCCACGCTGGACTCCTCTGTTCAACTCCTGGCTCTGGCTCCTGACTCCAGTTCTTGCCTCTGTAGACCCCGGGAGGCATCAGCTCAAGTAGTTGGGTTCCTGCCCATGTGGGAGACCTGGACTCAGTATCCAGCTCCCGGCTTTGGTCTGGTCCAGCTCTGGCCATTGTAGGCATTGTAGGGGTGAACCAGCAGATGGGATTGCTGTCTCTGTCTCTGTGTCTGTCTCGGTCAACTTTTCTTTAGGAGTTACTTAAAAATTGAATAAAATCCATGGGGGAGTTGTAGAGGTTCTATGTAAACACCACACTATGTTGTAAGGGACTTGAGCATCCACGGATGGAAGTGTCCGAGGGGGAAGGGAAGGGGAGGGAAGAAGGAGAGGAGAGGAGAGGAGAGGAGAGGAGAGGAGAGGAGAGGAGAGGGGAGGGGAGGGGAGGGGAGGGGAGGGGAGGGGAGGGGAGGAGGACAGGAGGGAAGGAGAGGACAGGAGAGAGGAGAGGGGAGGAGAGGGGAGGAAGACAGGAGAGGGGAGGAGAAGAAAGGAGGAGGGAGGGGAGGGGAGGGGAAGAAAGGAGGAGGGAGGGGAGGGGAGGAGAGGACAGGAAAGGGAAGAGGAGGAGGAGGGAAGGGAAAAGAGGAGAGGAGAAGGGAGGGGAGGAGGACAGGAGGGGAGGAGGGGAGGGGAGGGGAAGAGAGGAGGAGGGAGGGGAGAGGGAGGGGAGAGGAGAGGAGAGGAGAGGAGAGGAGGACAGGAGGGGAGGGGAGAAAAGAGAGGAAAGGGCTGGCCAGGTGATGACAGGATCGGGAGGGACCTTGGGGCCGCTGGGAGTGCCGTGTGCATTGGTGTGGCAGGGACAACCGTCAAGGTCCGGCCAGCAGCTGGGCTCAGGTGCAGCTTTTCTGGCCCAGGCTGGATGAGCTGGCCCCACCCCCTCGGGCTCTCCTTCTCCAGCTCTGTCTCTCTGCTGACCTGCTGAGCGTTTCCTGGAGTGGACCTCCAGGTAGGGAAGGGGGCCCTTGGCTATGAAAGACCAAACCTTTGTCAGGAACCCACACTGACCACCCAGCAGCTGAAGGTGCTCCCTGAGCCTCGTCATTTGTAAATTATTAAATACTTGTAAACAGATAGCAATACCTGTCTCATAGAATTTTTAAATTTATTTATTTATTTTTACTTCTTTGGAAGTCAGGGAGACAGAGGGGAGAGGAGAGAGAGACAGAGAGAGAGAGAAAGAGAGAGTATCTCATCTGCCAGTTTACTCTCCAAATGCCTGCAACAGCCAGGGCTAGGCCAGGCCAAAGTCAGGAGCTTGAAACTCCATCTGGGTCTCCTCTGTGGGTAGCAGGGACCCAGGTCCTTGGGCCATAACTTGCTGCCTCCCAGGGTGTGCGTTAGCAGGAAGCCGGAATTGGAAGTAGAGCTGGGACCTGAACCCAGACATTCCAATAAGAGATGGGGGCTTCCCAAGCCCTAATTCCTGCACCAAACATCTGCCTCTGCTTCACAGAATGTCCACTCTGATTAAATTAGAATGTGTTGTGGTGGCCGTGTCATTTATCATGCAAACCACGAAACATTTGAGATTGAAAGGGGACAGCAGGCACCCACCAGGACTGGTGCAGGGGGACTGGCAGGCACCGGGCAGAAGCACTTTGATAAGAACCGCGATAGCAGCCGGGCATCGGCTCGGCTCGCAGAGCTTCCCCTCACTTGATTCTCACAATAGGTGGAAGGAGTGATTTTACAGGTGGCTTTGCACTGTTTCACAGGTGAGTAGGTAGTGATTGAACTAGAGATGGGACCCGGAGTCTCGGTGCTGCTCTGAGCTTGTGGCCGTGGTCCAGGGAAAAGCTACTGCTCTGTTTGCTGTCCAGACCATCCCAACCTGATTTTCAGGGGTCAATGAGCTTTAGGCCCAGCTGCAGCGGGCACCCCCAGGGTGTCCTTCACAGCAGGAGCCACTCCTCATGGTCTAACTCCACTCCCAGAACTTCTGGGTAAGGCCAGTTCCCCTTTCACGTATTAGCAGGGAACTGGATCAGAAGTAGAGCAGTGAGGACTCAAACTGGCACCCATCTGGAATGCTGGCACTGCAGGTGGAGGCTTAACCTTCTATGCCACAGCACCACCCTGCTGTCCCACTTCTGATCCAGCTCCCGGCTGATGTGTCTGGGCAGGCAGCAGAAGACGGCACACCCACATGGGAGACCTGGTTGGAGGTCCAGGTTCCTGGCTTCAGCACGGCCCATCCCCAGCCACTGCAGCCACTTGGGGAGTGAACCAGCAGGTAGAAGATTTCTTTCTTTCTCTCTGTCTCTCCTTCTCTCTCTTTCATAAAATAAATATTTCTAAAAATCTAGTGGGTCGGCTGGCGCCGTGGCTCACTTGGCTAATCCTCTGCCTGTGTTGCTGGCACCCCGGGTTCTAGTCCCAGTTGGGGTGCCGGTTCTGTCCTGGTTGCTCCTCTTCTAGTCCAGCTCTCTGCTGTGGCCCGGGAAGGCAGTGGAGGATGGCCCAAGTGCTTGGGTCCCTGCACCTGCATGGGAGACCAGGAGGAAGTACCCAGTTCCTGGCTTTGGATCGGCGTAGGTCTGGTCATAGCAGCCATCTGGGGGGTGAACCAACGGAAGGAAGACCTTTCTCTCTGTCTCTCTCTCACTGTCTATAACTCTGTCTCTGTCTCTCTCTTTCACTGTCTAACTCTGCCTGGCAAAAAAAAAAAAAAAAATCTAGTGGGTCTTCTTTTATTTTGTATTTATTTTTAAAGATTTATTTATTTATTTGAAAGGCAGATTTACCGGGAGAGAAAGATGGATCTTCCATCCACTGACTCACTCCCCAGTTGGCCCAATACACCCAGGCCAGGCTGAAGCCAGGAGCCAGGAACCCCATCTGAGTCTCCTACGTGGGTGCCAGTGACTCAAGCTCTTGAGCCATCGCCAGCTGCCTCCCAGGCACATTAGCAAAAAGCTGGAATTAGAAGTGGACCTGGGACCCACGCCCAGGCACCGTTACATGGGCCCCAAAGTGCCGTCTTAACGACAGCAAATGCCCACCCCTGCTTCCCAGTGTTTGCTCCAGCTCCGACACCGAGCATCCTTGGGCTCTACTTGCACTCGGACTCCCTTGGCCCTGCGGGCACTACTGGCCCCTCTGCAAGCTTGCTGGAGCTTTTCTCTGTCCAGAAAGACAAAAATCAGGAACAAAAATCAGGCCCAGTGCCTCCTGAGCTGGACCACCAGGAGACCTACTGCTCTAGCAGCCATAACAGGCGGTGGTGGACTCTGACGGGCGACAGCATCCTGCAGGGGCGAGGCCTCCAGGCAGGCCTCGGAAGGGGGCGGTTCTCGCTCTCACTGTAGAGGGGGCTCCCCCTGCTCATTCACAGGAGTCTGGGCCGTCACAGTCTTTGCGGGGTCTTCACACAGACGTCTGTATCCACAGATGCTCATCCCATGTGGCGGGGGGGGGGGGGTTTAAATTTTTTTTAGGATTTATTTATTTATTTGAAAGGCAGAGTTACAGAGAGAGAGAAAGAGAGAGGGACATATCTTCTACCCGCTGGTTTACTCCCCAAATGGCCACAACAGCCATAGCTGGGCCAATCCAAAGCCAGGAGCTTCTTCCAGGTCTCCCACACGGGAGCAGGGCACAAGCACTTGAGCCGTCTTCCACTGCTTTCCCAGGCCACAGCAGGGAGCTGCATAAGAAGTGGAGCAACAGGGATTCAAACCAGTACCTATGAAATGCTCGCATCACAGGCAGAGGCTTAACCTGCTACTCCACAATGCTGGCCCCTAAAATTATTTTCTAGAATGTCTACTCATTCATTTGAAAGAAGAGTTTTTCCAGCCACTGGTTCACTCCCCAAATGCCTGCAACAGCCGAGGCTGGGCCAGGAACTTTCTCCAGGTCCCCCACGTGGGTGTAGGAGCTCAAGTACTTGATCCATCATCTGGATCCATCATCTATCATCTATCATCCATCATCTAGGCGTTTCTTCCACACGGAAGTCAGAGCCCCAGTGGGAAATACCTGGGACCCTGGGCTGGGCGTTGTGTCCAGCAGGTTAAGCCACTGCTTAACCTTATCATCCCTTATCAAAGTGCCTGATTTGAGTCCCGGCTCCTTTACTTCCATTCCAGCCTCCTGCTAAAACACCTGGGAAAGCAGTGGAAGATGGCCCAAACCCTTGGGCCCCTGCACCCGCATGGGAGACCCAGAAGGAGCTCCTGGCCCCTGGCTTCTGCCTCGCCCAGTGCCAGCCGTTGCAGCCATTTGGGGAGTGAATTGAAGCCCAAAGCTATGTTCCATGTAGCAAAACTTTGTAAAAAAAATTGTGTATTCAGGCCGGCGCTGTGGCTCAGTAGGCTAATCCTCTGCCTTGAGGAGCCGGCACACCGGGTTCTAGTCCCGGTCGGGACACCGGATTCTGTCCCGGTTGCCCCTCTTCCAGGCCAGCTGTCTGCTGTGGCCAGGGAGTTCAGTGGAGGATGGACCAAGTGCTTGGGCCCTGCACCCCATGGGAGACCAGGAGAAGCACCTGGCTCCTGCCTTCGGATAGGCGCGGAGCACCAGCCGCAGCGCGCCGGCCGCGGTGGCCATTGGAGGGTGAACCAATGGCAAAGGAAGACCTTTCTCTCTGTCTCTCTCTCTCACTGTCCACTTTGCCTGTCAAAAAAAAATTGTGTATTCAGTTATTTGAGAGGGAGACAGAGAGGAAGAGAGAGAGCACGAGCTCCATTTGCTAGTTCATTTCCCCAGATGTCCACAATTGCTGGGGCTGGGGCCCAGGAACCGAGCCATCACTGTGCCTCCCGGGCTGTGCCTTGGCAAGACGCTGGAGTCAGGAGCCAGAGTCAGGTGTTGAACCAAAGTGTTCCAGGATAGGACGCAGGGGTCTTAACCGCTAGGCTAAATGCCCCCTCCAGTAATCATTTTTTCAAACAGCTCTACTAAGATGTAATTCACATGCCACACAGCTCCCCTATGTAGAGTAATCCAGTAGCTTTTTTGTTTGTTTTTTGTTTTTGGCCAGGCAGAGTTAGACAGTGAAAGAGAGAGACAGAGACAGAGTTATAGACAGTGAGAGAGAGACAGAGAGAAAGGTCTTCCTTCCGTTGGTTCACTCCCCTAATGGCCGCTACGGCCAGAGCTACGCTGATCCAAAGCCAGGAGCCGGGTACTTCCTCCTGGTCTCCCATGTGGGTGCAGGGACCCAAGCACTTGGGTCATCCTCCACTGCCCTCCCAGGCCACAGCAGAGAGCTGGACTGGAAGAGGAGCAACTGGGACTAGTACCCAGTGCCCCAGCCGGGACTAGAACCCGGGGTGCCGGCTCCGCAGGTGGGGAGTATTAGCCAAGTGAGCCATGGCGCCAGCCCTCCAGTACATTTTAATATACCCATAGTGTTATGTAACTAGCGCCGCAATTCTAGAACATTTTCTTTTTTTTTTTTTTTAAATATTTATTACTTGAAAGTCAGAGTTACATGGAGAGAGAAGGAGAGGCAGAGAGAGAGGTCTTCCATCCGCTGGTTCACTCCCCAGATGGCTGCAATGGCTGGAGCTGCGCTGATCCAAAACAAGGGGTCTCCCACATGGGTGCAGGGGCCCAAGGACTTGGGCCATTTTCTACTGCTTTTCCAGGCCATAGCAGAGAGCTGGATTGAAATTGGGGCAGCTGGGACTTGAACTGGCGCCTATATAGGAGGCCGGCACTGCAGGCGGTGGCTTTACCCGCTATGCCATGGCGCCGGCCCCTTAGAACACTGTCTTCACTGCACAAGGGAACACCAGGAAGTCAGCGCTCACTCCGCTTGCCCTCGGCCGCCGAGGCAGCCACCAGCAGATGTTGTGTCTGCATAACTTACTCATTCTGGAGATTTCATACAAATGGAATCGCACACTACACGGCCTTTTGTGGTCAGTTCCTTTTACCTGCCTGGTGTTTGCCCCGTCTGTCTCTGTTGCAGCGTGTGTATTCCGTTGTGTGGATACATGCCACGTTGTGTGAGTCACTCAGCAGTTGAAGAACTTTTGGGTTGCTTGTGGATTTTTTGCCTACGTGAAGACTACTGCCATGGCCACAGCAGCAGGTGCTGGGCCAGGCCAAAGCCAAGAGTTCCACCTGGGTCTCTCAGATGAGTGGCAGGGACTCACGTACCTGAGCCGTTGTCTGTGGCTTCCCTGGGAGCTGGACTGGCAGCCGGGCAGGTAGATGCTGCTCTCTGAAAGATCACTTGTGGACAGTTGGACGTGTTTCCATTTCTCCATACCTAGGCGTGGAATTGCTGGGTTGTGTAGTGATTATTTACCACCTTTTTACATTTTCCTGTAAATCCAAAATTATTACAAAATTTAAAAATTCATTACACAAAAAGAAAGAAAAAGCATTGTGTCACTTTCTTAACACCGCTAAGGACTTTCCATCACACTTGGAATAAAATCTAAACCCCTCCTCCTGGCCCGCGAGTTTGTGTCTTTTTTTCCTTTTCTTTTAAGAGGCAGAGAGCGCTCCTGTGCACTGGTTCTCTCCCCACCCGCCATCAACATTGGCTGGGCCAGATCTCCTGCACGGATGGCAAGAACCAGTCACTGGAGCCATCATTGCCACCTCCCAGGTCTGCACTGGCAGGAAGCTGGAGTCGGGAGCCGGAGCCAGGAATCAAATTCGGGGCCTCTGATGTGGGACGCAGGCCTCTTAACCACCTCCCTGTAACAACGTTCGACGCTTTCAGGAACTGCCGGAGTTTTCCAAAGTGACTGCGCCGTTGCCAGTTCTGACTGGTCTTCCCCTGCACCAACACCTGGTATTGTGCATCCTTTTGCTGGAAGCCGTCCTGGTGGGTGGGAACTGTTACTTCATGGCGGTTTAATCGACCAAGGATATTGGTACCTTTTCATGTCTTTAGCGGCGGCCTCAATATTTTAGCCTGAAATTTAAACATCCCTGGTCAGGCGTTCTCACTCTTCCTCCAGATGCGAGATTATAGGAGAGTCTAATCCATCACACACTCTGCCCAGCGTACCCCAGGGCCCGCCCCCGAGTTGGATAGAATGTGAAGCCCCCAGGAATTGGGCCCTGTGACAAGACAGTGACAAAGCCCCCCAGTGAAACTGGGGAGGGGACAGATCCATCTCAGGGAGTGGCATTCGGTCATCACGTTTTCCTCACACACACACACACACACAAAAAAAACTGGAGCTGCAGGAGCTCGTGCATATTTGAACCTCAAACATTTTCCTGAAAAATCCCATAGTTATTCACCCAATGTTAATGGAGTACTTTTATCTGCAGGCCCTGAAGAAGACAGGCCCCGCCCTCACTCCAGATGATGTTTGCACTCCAGTGGGTGGGTGTTTGCACAGACAGGAGTACATCCCATGGGAACCGAGGCGGCTGTAGTTTCGAGCCTAGGAGATGTCAGTTAGCCCGAGAGCACAAAGACCAGCAGGCCGAGGAGTGGCCCAGTGCAACCGCCTAGGACAGGAGGGCCGGGGGAGGCACAGGCAGGAGACTGGAGCAGTGGCTCCTCCCGGCCCAGGAGGAGGGGTTTGGATTTTATTCCAAGTGTGATGGAAAGTCCTCAAGGGGTGTTAAACAAGAGAGTGACACAATGCTTTTTCTTTCTGTTTGTGTAATAATATTTTTTATTTTGTAATAATTCTGGATTTACAGGGAAATTTAAAAAGATAGCAGTACTAGCCGGCGCCGCGGCTCTATAGGCTAATCCCACAGCTCTCATCAAAGAAAAAAATCACAATAGTTTAGAGGTTCGTGGGTTTTTTTTTTTTAAGGCTTATTTATTTATTTGAAAGGTGGAGTTACAGAGAGAGAGACAGAGAGAGAGGTCTTCCATCCACTGGTTCACTCCCCAAATGGCCGCAACAGCCAGAGCTGGGCCAATCCAAAGCCAGGAGCTTCTTCGGGTGCTCAAGTACTTGGCCCATCTTCCGCTGCTTTCCCAGGACATTAACAAGGAGCTGGATCGGAAGTGGAGTGGCCAGGACTTAAGCACAGCCCATATGGGATGCTGGTGCTGCAGAGAGAGACTTGACCTACTAAGCTACAGTGTTGACCCCGAGATTTTTTTTAAGGATTTACCTATTTATTTGAAAGGCAGAATTACAGAGAGAGAGAGAGAGAGAGAGAGAGAGAGAGAGTCTTCATCTCTTGGTTCACTCCCCAAATGGCCACAACCATCAGGGCTGGACCAGGCTGAAGCCAGGAGCTTGGAATGCCATCTGGGTCTCCCACGTTGGTGCAGTGGCCCAAGGACTTGGGCCGTCACCCCTTGTTTCCCAGATGCATTAGCAGGAGCAGCCAGGACTTGACCCAGTGCCCACATGGGATGCTGTGGCTTTACCTGCTGCGCCACGACGCCGGCCCCTTGGCTTTATTTTATATCTGGAGCCAGGCACCACTGCACTCTGTAAAACGCAGTAGTGTTTCAATGAGGTGGGTCTAGGAGGACACTGACAGACAAAGGAGCCCAAAGAAGCAGACACAGAGGCAGAAGGCAGGAAGTCACCTCAAAGTCACTTTGTGACAGTGGGACAGCACCATGTGGGATCTGGCGGGCGTCAGCCGACTCCAGGTTCCCATTTCTGGGTAAGGTGCAGGGAGCTTCGTTATCATGCCGGTTGGAACTGGTCTGCCTGGGACATTGCCTGTTATCTCTCGGATTTCTTGGAAGGTCGAGATAACAGCTTGGTTTCAGTTTGGGGACGTGGGAAGTTAGCATAGGTGACTCCATGTGTATTTCGTTTTGTTTTTAAAACTGACTTATTTGAGAGGCAGGGAGCGCAAGCTCTCGTTCACCCCACAAATGCTTACAGCGAGTTGGGACCAAGCTGAGCTGAAGCCAGGAGCCAGCAACTCAATCCAGGTCTCCCCCATGGGTGGCAGGGACCCAGCTACTTGAGGGTCTTAATTAGCAAGAGCCTGGAATGAGGCGCGGGAGCGAGGCCTCTAGCCCAGGTATTCTGATGTGGAACATAGGCAGCCTAGCCAGTGTCTTAATTTTTATAAAAAATTTATTTATTTAAAAAGCAGAGACAGAGAAAAAGAGAGAGAAACATTTTTCTTTTTCTCTGCTGGTTCACTCCCCAAATGCCTATAACAGCCAGGCTGGGCCAGACTGAAGACCTAGAGCCCGGGTCTCCCACGTGGGTGGCGGGGACCAAATTACTTGAGCCGTCACCTGTTGCTTTTCAGGACGTACACTCGCAGGAGCCAAGACTGAAACCCAGGCACTCCAACTCGGGGTGTGGGTGTCCCTGGCAGCATCCTAGCCGCTGGGACAGATGCCTGCCTCCAGGCGCTGAGATTCGGAGGTTGAGTAATAGACGCGAACCTCTCTTAGGGCACGTATCACAGACTTGTCCTGTAGTCCATTGCGCACTCACTTACTCATCCACTGTCACTGAGCACCTCCCGAGCGCCAGGCACCGTGTTAAGCACTGAACACACGAGGGGCCCAGGACACAACCCCCATGACTTGCGGAGGGGACAACGGGCGCACTCTGCGGCGGTGACCGCCAGCGGTGACCGCCGGCAGGGGCCGGGACTCTGTCTTGGCTTCCCCAGGCTCTGAGCTCCCCAAGGGGCACAGCCGCATCTGATTCTGCTTTGCCTTTGTCTCCAACACGGAAATGAAGGCTGCACAGCTGTTTGTTGAGTGAATATAAACTTGGGGCCTGTCTTGATCTCCAACCAAGTCCTTGCTGGCCCTGTGCCACTGAGGCAGACCAGAACCCCTGGGCTCCAATGTCTCCCTCCAGGCCTGCAGGTCCACCTGCCCCGCATCCCCGGCCAGGAGTCCCTGCCAGTTAACCAGGTGATATGAACAGCGGTCTTGCAGAGAGCCTGTCTCTGCAGATAAGCGGAGGGAGAAGGAACCAGACCAGGCGGTTCTGCTGGCTCCCCACCTCCTTCATTCCCCAAGGATATGTTTCCAGCCAGGACCACAGGGTCCCCCAGGCTACCCCCACTAATCTGGCTAATCTGCCCTCCCCAGGAGCCTGTCTCCTCGGGTAACCCTGCCAGGCCCGGCAGGGACGCGCTGGTCAGCACGGTGAGCAGGCTCCACCCTCTGCAGTCGCAGTTTCCCTGGGCACTGGGGCGCAGGATGACAACCCAGCTGAGTGCTTGCTTGGGTGCGTGACTCGGGTCTGTTTACAGAGTGCTGGCACCTAGCGAGGCAACCGAGCTGACGTTCTGTTCTTTTCGCTGGCCCTGGGCCCACGCGGCCACACCTGCCCATACACAGTGAAGCCAGCTCAGGTTACACCTGCACTTCCATGGTTACAGAGCAGGCCTCCCATGGGGAGGGAGGATCTCACCCCACCCCCCTGAGAAGCAAGCAAGGCCCTGCCTGAGGTCTCTGGGAGGTCATGGGGTGGGGGTGGGGGGTGACCTTGGTTGTCATAGACGCCGGCCTCTGGGGCAGCCCCGCTTCCCTTTTCCCAAGATTCTCTGTGCAGTGCCTCCTGCAGCCACACTGGGCTTGTCCACGCTTGCCCGGTGCACCTAGGTCCATGCTGGTGCCTGCCTCGGCCCTTCCCCATCCCCATCACGGGGCCTGGGGACAGGGTGTCAGCCCCTATGCCATCTGTGAGCTGTTTCCACCCCTGTGCCCACACTGCCACCCTCATCGCCCTGACACCGCAGGGCGGACTCTGCTTCTGGCATCTCACAGCGAATTCGTCAGACGTCCTTTCCAAACCTACGCAACGCCCGGTGCTCTCCAGTGCCACCAGATGCACCCTGCACCCTCGGCACCTCCCTACAGAACACATTTTAAAATGTACAGTCTTCATTTATTTGACATTTGGAGAGACATCTTTGGTTCACTCTTTGAATGTCCCCAGAAGCGGGGCCTGGGCCAGGCCAAAGCCAAGAGCCGGGAATTCAATCGAGGTCTCCCACATGGGAAGCAGGAACCCAACAACTTGAGCCCTCAGCCGCTGACTCTAGGGGTGCACACTGCAGGAAGCTGAATCAGAAGTGGAGCCGGACCTCAAACCCAGGCACTCCTGTATTGAACGTGGGTGTCCCTAGCGGCATCTCAACGCCTGTGGCAAATGCCTGACCCGGCCTCCACTCTTGCTCCCATCTGCACCTGGCTACAAAATAAGATCTTAGAAAATGTAAAGCTATGGATTCCTGGGACCCTTAGAACGACACCCAGCTCCTTGCTCTGACCGCAAGCCCCCGTGCCTTCGAGTTGTTCGGTGCCTACCTCCTGTGTCTCAGAGTTAGTGGCTTTAGCATCAAAACACCCAGTGTGCTCCTCTCTCAAAACCCACCTGCCACTTCCCCTTGCTGTAGCTCACTGCTTCTTATCAGTCAGCTACTGGCTCAAATCTTGCCTACTCCAGGGAGCTGCAAGGGTGAACATGAATGTTCTCTGAGACAGTGCTCCACAACCCACAGGGCGCAGCAGGTGCACTGCATGCAAGTCCTGACGATCTGGGTCCCGTCCGCCAGGAGCCCATCAGCGAAATCCTGACGGCTGGGGGCGGGCGTTTGCTGCAGCAGCTGAGTTGCCTCTTAGGACACCTGCGCCCCACGTTCAGGGCCTGAGTTTGAATCCCAGCTCCACTTCCAATCCAGCTTCTTGCTAATGAGCAGCCAGGGAGGCGGTAGAGGAACGTTCAATATCTCAGTCCTGCCACCCACGTGGGAGATGCAGATTAAGTCCCTGGCTCCTGGTTTTGGTCTAGCCCAGGCCCACCTGTTCTGGATATGTAGGGAGTGAATCAACAGATGGAGGATCTCTCTCTCTCTCTTTCTCTCTCTCTCTCTGCCTTTCAAATAACTAAAAATTAAATAATACAAAAACTTAAGTCCCGATGCTACCGGGGGTTCATCTGTCCCCAGCCTTTGGTCTCAGTCTGAGCCCCTGGGGTTACAGAGTAGGACTGGGGCTGCTCAGGGCTGGGCTGGTAGCCTTGTCTCTCCTCCTCCGTCTTTCCTGATGGCTGCTGAGTGAGGACCATGGAGCAAGAGTCTCTTTAAGCAGTGTGATGTGGGCCCAGACCACTGCTTTGCGTGTTCAGAAACATAAAGAGGCAGGCAAGGGACTGGAGGGTCAAGCCATGGTTTATACCCTCTTCCCATGGAGGAGCGCTGGTTCAAGTCCTGGGTGTTCTACTTCCAGTCCAGCTTCCTGTTAACACATCCTGGGAAGCCCAAGTACTTGGACCCCTGCCGCCTATGGGAGAGACCTGGACAGAGTTCCAGGCTCCTGGCTTGGGCCTGGCCCAGTCCTGGCTGTTGCCAGTATTGGGGAAATAAGCAGCAAATGGAAGGTCTCTCTTCCTCTCTCTCTGTCTACCTTTCAAATAAACAACTCAATAAATCTTGTTAAAAAGAAACTTTTATAACAAATTGACCAAAAATTTTATATCAACTGAACCCAGTAACAAACAATAACAACAGGCTGTTCTTTTTCAGTTTTGAATAATTCATCTTTATTATGTTTTCACAAGAGTATGCGCAGACTTGTGCTGGGATGGTGGGGTGATGGTGTTCTTCAACAAGGAGCACCAGAGACAAGTTCTGGTGAGCATTTCCATTTATTAACAAGCAAGTAAAAGCTTTTAAAGGGCAGGCAGAGGGGGCGTGGCTAATTCAGGGCAGCACTGATTCTATAGGACAAAGAGGATATCGGCACTTCCATGCTTCTCCAATCAGCTTGAAGGTCACATAACCTACAGTAGCCTTCCAGGTGGTCTTAATGGGCCTCGGCCACACCCGGGAGCTGTTTACCTGATTGGTGATTACAAGGCTCTTCTGCAGAAGGCAGGGGTGGGGGAAATGTGTCTGGGGCACCTGCCGCCTGCCAGCAGTCAGGTTAACCTCCTGCGTGGACCAGGCAGGCAGCCTCCCAGCCAGGCACAACCCACAAGTATGAGGTTGGAAATTATGCACAAAGCAGTGCAGCTCAATTCACAACAGCTAAGATACGGAATCAACCCAGATGTCTGAGAACTGAAGACTGGATAAAGAAATTATGGGATATGTACACCATGGAGTACTACACAACAGTAAAAAAATAAATAAAATACTGTCATTTGCAACAAAATGGAAGCAACTGGAAAAAAGTTATACTTAGTGAAATAAGCCAGTCCCAAAAAGACAAATACCATATGTTCTCCCTGATCTGTGGTAACTAATAGAGCACCTAGAAGGTAATCTATAGAAGTGAAATTGACACTTTGAGGAGTGATGACTTTGAACAGCCCTTGTCTTGACTGTTGAGGAACATTTTTTTTAAATATGATTTGTTGAACTCTTTACTTAGTGTAGGGTTAATCTTATGTGTATAAAGTCAATTGAAAACAGATCTTAGTAAAAAATAAGAATGGAACAGGAGAAGGAGGAGGAAGCAGGGTGGGAGTGCAGGTGGGAGGAATCGCTATGTTCCTATGTATACCTTTAATAAAAGGTATACCTTTAATAAAGTTCGTATACCTTTAATAAAAGGTTTCTAGATTTTTTTTAAAAAAACTAACAACAACAACAACAAAAAAAAAGGCAAAACAAACTTGGTTCTTTGTCACAGACAGTGAGGGAAGCTCCAGAAACCCGGCTGGAGTCCAGGCTGCACTGCCACACCACTTGGCCTGAGGTGCCTCACCTAAGCTGTGTGATTCTTCAGTTTCCTCTTGAGGTATCTGAACGGCAATGGTGAGCCTGTGTCAGGGAGTGCTGCAAGAATTAGAGGAGGGAGCGGATGTGAAACACTGTGTGACCGCCGCAGCTCCCCCACCTCCACATCCCCTCCCCCTCCCTCTGCTGACTCCAGGATGACATACCCCAGCCAGAGACTGAAAACAGCCGGCGACAGCTGGAGACAGGCAGTCACGGCTTTAAGCAGGGGTGGGGAATCCGTTTTCTGCCAAGAGCTGTGTGGATACTTATTCCATCATTGGCAGGCCATACAAAATCATCAACTTAAAAAAAGTTGCCTTGGCAAGACCGGGCCAAAAGGTTTTGCAGGCCTTATACAGCCTGCGGACCAGATGTTCTCCACCCCTTCAAGGGTCAGGAGGACACAGCAGAGCTGCTACCCCATATAGGGGTGCTGGTTTAAGTCCTGGGCTGCTCCACTTCCCATCCAGGTTCCTGCTAATGCACCCAGGAGGTACAGAGGCTGGGCCAAATTCTTGAGCCTCTGCCACCCACCCATGAGGAAGGCCTGGATGGAGCTCCTGGCTCCTGGCTTTGGCCTGGCCCAGCCCCAATTGTTGCAGCCATCTGGGGAGTGAACAAGCAGGTGGAAAATCTCTCGCAAATAAATATCATTTAAGAAAGAAAATAAATCTGTCTTGGAGCAGTTAAATTCCCAGCCCTCAGCGACAGAATGTAAGATGGTAGGGGAGAAGTCGGTCACCCCTACACCCATCTTAATTACACCTGAGCTCCTTCTTTTTTCATTTACTTGAAAGGCAGAGTTACAGAGAGGGAGATAGGGCTTCCTCCTGCTGGTTCATTCCCCAGATGGCCACAACAGCCAGAGAAGCAGCCAGGAGAGAGGAGCTTCTTCCAGGTCTCCCATGTGGCTGCAGAGGCCCAAGCACTTGGGCCATCCTCCACGGCTTTCCCAGACCATAACAAGAAACTGGCTGGGAAGTGGAGCAAACCGGTTCCCATTTGGGGTACTGGCATTGCGGGTGGTAGCTTAGCCCAGTGGGCCGCACGCCAGTCCCGCCAGCTCAGGAGTCCCTGAGCTCCTTAAGAGCCAATATGCCACCTGCACTCAGCTCCCGGTCTAGTCCTCTGCCTGTCATTTACCATCCCAGGGTCCCCTGTGGGAGGCCAGCAGCTCACTCAGTTACTGCAGGCCACTGGGGTACCCGAGGAGCTAGGGGTGGGTTAAGGCAGGGGCGAGGGAGCCGGGGCTGTTGAGGGGTGGTCGCTGTGGGCTGTGAATACAGCAGAGGGGAGGCAAGAGGCCTGGAATCCAGCAGGGAGGGGAGGCTGGAGAGGCACAGCAGGCAGCTTTCCCAGCTGTGGTGTGTGCGCCACTGGGCTAAGACGCCATGTGCTTGTGGGCCTTGGACTTGGAGGACTTGAACAACACCTTCTAGAGCTGACGAGTGGGGGCGACAGCAAAACGTGCGCTAGGCGCCAAGGTGGACCACAGATGGTGTGATCCGGGCTGCAGCCCGTGGGCAGCCATGGACAGCTCTCCATTTGGGTGTTGTAAGCCCGGCCCTGGCCTGGTCTGTGGCCGTTGTAGAGATGAGAGAAGTTCGTGCTGAAGTCCCACCGTCCCCAGGATACGGGTCTTTGACGAAGGGCCAGAAAAGATGGAATTTGTGAGCTGGGTCAGGTGTTGGGACTGCAGGACCTTGGTACTCGTCCCGGGCTCAGCACACTGGGCCTGGTACTGGGGGCGGGGCTGGCACCCAGTTCACCCTGGGGGCCTGGAGGGCAGTCTGTGCAGGCTCAACAGGACAGGAGGCGGAGACGTCCTGCGGGAGACCCTTCCATCCCGGAGAGAGGGACAGCATCGGTGAGGAGGTCGGGAAGCAGGCGCAGGAGGAGATCACGCGAGAGTGACGGGGAGAGGAGGGAGGGGCTGGGTGCATGCCATGCAGGGGCAGAGTCCCCCGAGGACACAGCCGTGCCCTGGGCTCCCAGCGAGGGGCTGGGCCTGGAGCAGGCAGGCAGCACATACGTGGTGACTGAGCGCCCCGTCACTGCGGCTGGGAGAGACGGAGCCGAGAGCAGGCGGAACGCGTCTTACGTGAATCCTCTGGTGGAGGAGGAGCTTCTGCTCCCAGCAGTCACACCTGACCGAGGCCTCCTGGCCCTGACCTGCCTGGAGAAACCCGGGGGCTGCAATGCCCTGCGGCTGGACAGCAGCATGGGGCACAGGCGGGCTGGCCTCGCCCAGCACCTGGGTGCTCCCCTCCAGCCCTGCCCAAGCCCACCTTCTCCCCTAGCTTCCTCCATTGACCCATCTGGGGAGTGAAGCCCAGGGCCCGCAAGGTGCCCAGCGCAGGTGTCTTCACGGGGCCGGAGCTCCAGAGTGGACCCTATTGCCAGCTCCAAGCCGTCTCTCTCTAGATCTCAGTTCCCCGCTAAGAAATGCCCACGTAGGACACAATCTTGCTCCTTCTGCCTCTGTGGAATAGGGTCATAACTTCTTGTCCCTCCCCAGACAAGAAAGCCCCCCACCCCCCAGGCTTCCCGTTGGCCAAGAATCCCTGGCCCAAGGCACCAGCGCTGCCAGGGGCTGAGCTTGCTCCCCAGGGGCCTGCATCTGCCAGCACTGCCCCCCCGCCCCCAGGAGCTCACTCCGACCCGTCCAGCAGGTGTGTCTGGCTGGGGGCCAGCAGGGCCTGGCACCGGCTCATTTACGGGAAGAGAGGATGTAAACAGAGGACAAGGGGTGGGTGGAGGACAGAGGCGATCTGGCTCCACCCTCAGCTCAGAGGCTGCTTGCGTCACACCTCGGGGGGCTGGCACCCCAGGGCCTGGGACCCGCCCTTCAAGTGGCCACATGCTGTCTCCAGGTTTCTCCAAGACTCCACCAACCCCCGGTTCCTGCTGGCTGGGGCAGCGTTTCACCACCTGTCCTCCCTCACAGCCCCAGTCTCAGCCTCACACAAAGAGCTACCTGCCCAGCCTATGGCAAGCCAGGAGATTGCCACGTGGCTGCTCCGAGGGGCGGGGACACGTTAGGTTTCGTTTTCCCACTTCGGGAGTGGAGAGGAAATAGAGGCCAGTAGGCCAGGAACCCAGGCGAGCAAGGCTGCCACTACCAGCCTCACGGCTTAACCCACACAGATGCGGACGGGCACTCAGAGCACAGGGTTCAAGTTCAAGTTCGTCCATGCTTTCAAGAAATGTTTGCCGGCCATCACCTGTGGAGGTCCCAGGCACACTTCTGGCGGGGGGGGGGGGGGGGGGATGCTTCAGTGAGCTGCCCACTCGCGTCCGCCTCAGTCCAGGGGGAGACAGACGTTGCAGGGGATGAACACCCAGCCCCAGCGCCTGCCACAGAACGCATCACCGCGTCACTGTGTCACTGCATCACTGCGTCACCGCAGGGCTGGGCAGGGGCTGCACGGGCACCCCAAGAAGAGACTGAGGAAGCACCTGAGGCAGCAGGGGAGACAGTTGGGTGTGTCTCCAGGGAGGGGCGTTCTGGCAGGCAAAGAGGCCCCATGAGGGCCTGGAGGAGGGCGCCCGAGGCCAGCCCCAGGAGGACAGTGAAGAGGCCACAGCTCTGAGTGTGCTGGGACAGCCAGGCCAGGTCCCCCAGGGCTGCAGGCTCTGTGTGGGTGCCCCAGAGGGCTGGGAGCTAAGCTGGTCCTGAGCTGAGGATGTTCATGAGTCTGTTTGCAATTTAACTGCACCCCTCTGGTTGCGGGGCTAGAGAATACATTTATTATTCAATATTATTATTCGTTTTTTAAATTTTAAAAATTTGTGATGGGACAGATGTAGTGCCAGCATCCCATACAGGCACCAGTTCAAGTGCCGACTGCTCCACTTCTGATCCAGCTCCCTGCCAATGCGCCCAGAAAAGCAGTGGAAGATGGCCCAAGTGCTTGGGCCCCTACACCCATGTGGGAGACCCAGAGGAAGCTCCTGGCCCCTGGCTTCTGCCTGGTCCAGCCCTGGTTGTTGTGACCCTTTGGGGAGTGAACCAGCAGATGGAAGATTTCTCTCTCTCTCTCTCTCTCTCTCTCTCTGTAACTCTGCCTTTCAAATAAATATATATTTTTAAAATAATAATAAAATAAAATAATTGTGATGAAACGTATGTAACATCAAAGCCATCATTGTTGTCATTTTTAACTGTACAGTTTGCTGGTATTAAGTATGGTCCCATGGCTGTGCTGCCACCAGCATCCATCTCCAAAAAAACGATCCATCGTTTCCCACTGAAACTGTTTACCTAAACTGTTTACCAGATTCATTCATTTCCATTTGAGACAGGGAGAGAGCTCCCAGGTGCTCATTCACTCTCCACATGCAAAGCCCAGAGTCAGGGGGCGCCCCAGGTCCCCCGTGTGGAAGCAAGAACCCAACCGCTTGAACCCTGCCCGTTGCCTCCCAGGGTCTGCATTAGCAGGGAGTGGGAGTCGGAGCTGGAGCAGGGATTTGAGCATGGAGACTCCTATATGGGAGGTGGGCGCCTTCACGGCTCGCTCTCCCCTACCCCGGCCCAGAACAGCCACTTGCTGCTTCCTGCTTTTATGCATTTGACCTCGCATTAGTGCAATCACAGGATTTGTCTTTGCACACCCAACTCTTTTCCCGTAGCTCTTAGGTTTGCTTTATTTTGTTTTGTTTTGTTTCTTCCTGACTTTGACTGCCTCACAACTGGTGTGAAGACAAAGGGCACAGTGTGTGTGACCAGGTCTCACAAATGGTAAGAGCCAAGTCCAGGGTTAGGAGTTTCCTGGTTATTCGTCCCCGGTGTCTGCCCAGCTGGAGGTGGATGGCACCAGGTGGGGGACTCTGGGGCTTCCTCTTGGACATGAAGGGACAGGTCAGGGTCTTGAGGTCCTGCTCTTCCTGGACCTGCAGTTTGGAAACTCCTGCAGAGCCTCTGTCTGCTGCGCTCGGCAGGGGGAGGCGGCCTGGGGCGCTGACTCTAAAGAGGGGCAGGGAAGGCTGCTTCCCCCCAACACACACCTGACATCCACGGCCGCCGCCTGTCTAATCCCTGTTACTCACATGCACCCCTGCCGCCCTGTAGAAGACATGGTGCTGCCCACTGCTCGGGTACCTACAGCTACTGGCCACCCTCGTGCAAACCCAGGGTGGACATCCCCCCAGCACCTCTCCCCGCCCCTTGCTTCTAGCTGCTCTTGGATGTGAATGCTGTGTCAGGATATTCCCTGGGGTTCTGGGGAAATCGGTGGGGACCGGGGTAGGGGGTGCACCGGCGACACTTCCTGGAGGTGACCCAGTCTCGCTCCACGCCCTGCTCAATAATAGCAACAGAGACAGCAGCCTAAGTAGAGAAGGCAGATGCCATCTTTACTAAGGAAACCGAAACCCAGGAGGGTTCAGCCATCTGCTCAAGGTTACGGAGATAACTCATGGCAACACCAGCACGGGCTCTGAGACCTGCTGCTCCCACAGTCACGTCCCAGTACAATGCAAGGTGTCTTCCAGGGTTGTCCAAGGCATGGTTCAAGGTCATTTCAAGGGGAGCTCAGGTGGTACATGGACAGACACTTCTGAAAATGTAATAGCAGGGCCAGCCCTGTGGTGCAGCGGGTTCCTGGCATCCCATATCAGAGTGCCAGTTCAAGTTCCAACTTCTCTGCTTCCAATCCAATCTCTGTTAATGTGCCTGGGAAAGAGGCAGAAGATGGCCCAGGGCTCCTGCCATCTTCGTGAAAGACCGGACAGAGTTCCAGGCTCCTAGCATCGACCTGGACCTGCCCAGGCAGTTGCAGCCTTCTGGGGTGTGAACTGTTGGATGGGAGATTCTCTCTCTCTCTCTCTCTCTCTCTCTCTCTCTCTCCATGTCTCCATCACTCTGCCTTTCAAATCAATAAGTATTTTAAAATACATATAATAGATTTGAATTTGAAGAGATTTATTTATATATTTATTTGAAAAACAGAGTGACACAAAGAGAGACAAAGAGATCAATTTTCTACGCACTGGTTTACTTCCCCAGAGCCTGTGGCAGCCAGGGCTGGGCCAGGTGGAGGCCCTGAACCTAGAACTCCATCCAGGTCTCCTGTGTGTGCTGCAGGGACCCAAATGCTTAGACCACCAGGGTGCGCGTTAGCAGGAAGCCAAAGCAGAAGCAGCGCAGCTGGGATTCGAACCAGGAGCTCTGATATAGGCCGTGGCTCCCACGTGGCGGCTTGATCCATGCCACCATAGCCACCCCTGGATTTGCTTTAATGTATGTAAGGACAATAACAAGCAGCACCTCAAACCCTTGAAGAGACATAGAGATTTTTTGAACTAATTAATTGCTTTTGAATGAAATGCATTACAGTAAAGAGGAGAGCCCCCTCAATTTGCTTTTTTAAAGATTTATTTATTTATTTGAGAGGTAGATGAGGCGGGCACTGTGGTGTAGTGGGTAAAGCCGCTGCCTGTAGTGCCAGCATCCCATATAGGTGTCAATTCGTGTCCCGGCTGCTCCACTTCCAATCCAGCTCCCTGCTATGGCCTGGGAAAGCAGCAGAAGATGGCCCAAGTCCTTGGGCCCCAGCACCTGTGTGGGAGACCTGGAAGAAACTCCTGGCTCCTGGCCTTGGATCAGTTCAGCTCTGGCTGTTGCAGCCATTTGGGGAGTCAATCTGCAGATGGAAGACTTTCTCTCTGTCTCTCCCTCTCTCTGTAACTCTTTCAAAATAAATAACATTTTTTTTTTCAATTGTGGGAAACACATGTAACATTACCACTTTAAATCACATTTTTCTTTTCTTGAGAAGCAGAGATAGAGAGAGGGCCCCCAGCCATTGGTTCACAACCCACGAAGGCTGAAGCTGGACCACAGCCAAGGTCAAAGCCAGGAGACAGGAATCCAATCACTTGAGCTATCACTGTTGCCTCCCAGAGTCTGCAATAGCAGGAAGCTGGAGTCAGGAGCCGGGGCTGGGACTTGAACACAGGCACTCAGACACGGGACTCTTTCTCTCTTTCTTTGCAGATCATGCAGCCGGGGACATGCAGCCGGGGGACATCCTCAGGCTGGGTGAACACCGGGCTTCTCCCTCTTCCCTGTGTCGCAGACCAGCCCGCGACAGGACAGGACGGGCTGTGCTGGGCAGTAGAGGGAGCATGTCGGGAACAGAGGAAGAGGAGGCGGGGATGGAGTTGGGCAAGGGGTCAGGTGCAAACTCCTTCAGCAAAGAAGCCACCAGCAGTTCCCCAGCCACTCTGGGACCCCCTGCGCTCCCAGAGCCCTAGGCCAGCCGGCCCGCCCTTTCTGTAAATGCCTGGTGGGCAGGGATCTGTGGCTCCGTCTCTGGGCTTCTCCTCCAGAAAGGGCGCCGGCTGCCCACCACGCCTCCTGGGGCCGTTTTCTCGCACCTGTTTGCCTGGGCAGGGCCCAAGCAAAGGCATCCGAGGGACTTTGGACTGCTGCTCAACCAGGTAGCGGCAGCCCGTGACTGGATGTCTTGTGTCTCAGGGTCTGAGTCAACAGGGAGATAACAGCCGGGGCAGGACCCAGCACGGAGAGAAGGCTGAGGTTGGGAAATCCCCGGGGCCCTGGCGCCCCTGCGACTTATTTATTTATTTATTAAAGATTTTATTTTACTTGAGAGGTAGAGTTACAGACTGTGAGAGGGGAGAGACAGAGAGAAAGGGTCTTCCTTCTATTGGTGCACTCCCCAGATGGCTGCAACGGCTGGAGCTGCGCTGATCTGAAGCCAGGAGCCAGGCACTTCTTCTTGGTCCCCTACGTGGGTGCAGGGGCCCAAGGACCTGGGCCATCCTCCACTGCTTTCCCAGGCCATAGCGGGGAGCTGATCGGAAGTGGAGCAGCCGGGACCAGAATGGGTGCCCATATGGGATGCCGGCGCCGCAGGCAGGTTAACCTGTGCTGCTGCGCCACTGTGCTGACCCGCCCCTGGGATTTAAACAAAGGGATTTTCAGAACAGAGAGGGGGGCTGGAGACTCACAGTCACTGTGGGCAGCCTCCCGGCTTCACGGTCTCCAGGCTCAGGGAAGCCGAAGAGTCAGGAGGTGAGGTTTCCCTCCAGGAGCCTTCGCATCAGCACGAGGCCTGTGCCACGGGGCGCTTGCCGCTGGGTGGCCGTGTGCACCCCAGGCCTCGTGGGTGCTGTGGCTCCATCTGTGCTCTGGGTGCTTCTGTGCAGCCCACCAGCTGAGCTCCTGGCTCAGATGAGCTCTAGCCAGCAGCTTTGCCTAACCCCCATGCAGTCTACCTGATAATCTCAGACTAGAAACACATTGTGGCCGGCGCCGCGGCTCACTAGGCTAATCCTCCGCCTTGCGGCGCCGGCACACCAGATTCTAGTCCCGGTCGGGGCGCCGGATTCTGTCCCGGTTGCCCCTCTTCCAGGCCAGCTCTCTGCTGTGGCCAGGGAGTGCAGTGGAGGATGGCCCAAGTGCTTGGGCCCTGCACCCCATGGGAGACCAGGAGAAGCACCTGGCTCCTGGCTTCGGATCAGCACAGTGGGCCGGCTGTAGCGGCCATTTGGGGGGTGAACCAACGGAAGGAGTACCTTTCTCTAGTACCCGGCGCCCCAACCGGGACTAGAACCCAGGGTGCTGACGCCACAGGCAGAGGATTAGCCAAGTGAGCCGCAGTGCCGGCCAAGACCCAGTTTTCTGAGACATAATTTGTTTCCATGTGGCTGCCCATTTGTAAGTCAGTGCAACTACTTCCAAAATCAGAGCAGCTACATAGAACTGTGCCTTAGAAATAGTCTCCTTGGGGCTGCCACCTGCAGTGCTGGCATCCCCTATGGGCACTGGTTCGAGTCCCGGCTGTTCCTCTTCTGATCCAACTCCCTACTGATGGTCTGGGAAAGCAGTGGAAGATGACCCAAGTCCTTGGGCCGCTGTACCCATATGGGAGACCTGGAAGAAGCTCCTGGCTCCTAGTTTAGGATCGGTGTGCAGCTCTGGCTGTTGCAGCCATCTGGGGAGTGAACCAGCAGATGGAAGACCTCTCTGTCTCTCTCTCTGCCTCTGCCTCTCTGTAGGTCTCTGCCTTTCCAATAAAATAAACAAATTTTTTTAAAGAAAGAAAATAGTCTCCTTTTAGAATTCACAATAATCATGAGAAATCTTTCTAAAATTTTTTATAAACTTATTCATTTAAGAGACAGAGACACAGAAAGAGAGAGAGCACTCCTATCGCTTGGTTCACTCCCCAAATGCCTGCAGCGGTTTGGGGCTGGGCCAAGTAGAAGCCAGAGCCAGGAACTCCATCCAGGTCGTGGGCGGCTGGGACCCAGCTACTTGAACCAACATCTGCTGCCTCCCAGGGTGTGGGCTTGCAAGGAACTGGAATAGGAGCTGGGGCTGGAGCCCAGCACTCTGATACAGGACGCAGGCGTCCTACGTGGTATCTTCCCTGCAAGCCCAAGTGCCTGCCCTGAGTGAGCGCAGAATTGACCTTAGGTCTCGAGATTACCCTCGGCCAGAACCCAGTCACTCACACCATCACTGCTGCCTCTCAAATAAAAAAGTTTAAAAAAATTTTTTTAAAGATTTCTGATTGTTGTGAATTTCAAAAAAAACCAACTATTTCCAAGGCAGAATTCTGTGTGACCATTCTGTTTTCGGAAGCAGATGTGCTGCCCCAGGAGTCGGTCTCCCAGCTTGGTTTAGAGCAAACACTGGGAGGATCCTAGAGGAAGAAGCAGAAAGCTGAAGTCGACCAGGCGCTCTTCTGTGGGATGTGGGTGTCCCAAGTGCGGTGCTAAGTGCGCATCCCCCAGTTCAATGTTTGATAGCAATTATTGGGTCCACTTCTGGGGTGGGAAGTTCTACTGGTGGTATCGATAACGTAAAGTGATGAACAGAACAGACAGATCTTAAGTGGTAAGAAGTTTCAAAACATACATCTTTTTTTTTTTTTTTTTGACAGGCAGAGTTAGACAGTGAGAGAGAGACAGACAGAAAGGTCTTCCTTCCATTGGTTCACTCCCCAAATGGCTGCTACGGCCGGCGTGCTGCGCCGATCTGAAGCCAGGAACCAGGTGCTTCTCCTGGTCTCCCATGCCGGTGCAGGGCCCAAGCACTTGGGCCATCCTCCACTGCCTTCCCAGGCCACAGCAGAGAGCTGGACTGGAAGAGGAGCAACCGGAACAGAATCCGGTGCCCTGACCGGGACTAGAACCCGGTGTGCTGGTGCCGCAGGCGGAGGATTAGCCTAGTGAGCCGCGGCGCCGGCCAAAACATACATCTTAATGCATGCAGACACGTAGCACAGTGGTTAAGACACGGCTTGAGACAACCCCATCCCATATCGGGGTGCCTGGAGTTGCATGAGGCCTCTGCTTCTGACTCCAGCTTCCTGCTCATGCACACCCCTGGGGGGCAGCAGGTGATGGCTGCTCCCCACGTGGGAGACCCACATTGAGTTCCCAGCTGTTTCAGGCATTTGGGGAATGTGCCAGCAGATGGGAGAGCCTTGTCTGCTTGTCTCTGTCTTTCAAATAAATACAACAACAATAAGTAAATGCTCAACCTCGTGGAGATCAGGTGTATACTTTGGAACCATCCCGGCTGAATAAGAAGCCACCCAAGTTTATGGAAAGTATCAAGTGTCATTTGCTCGGGCAGTCCTTCGTGTCGTGTGTCCATCCATGGCTGCTACAGCCACGTCTTTACCACCCTCGTGAGCCGCCAGGAAGATGATAAGGCAGTGACCAAGGACAGAGCCACCACATGTACCACAGCCCTGGCCAAGTCCACTCTGCCTCCTGCCCTGTGGGTGTGTGCCCCGGGCCGGGCCTCTGAGGCCCTGTGGGACAAGCTGGTTAACCATTCTCTCTGCTCCTAAGATGAGGTCATCCGTTCTCCCTGGGGAGAGGTGAGGCCTTGTGGGAAACCAGCCTGGCCTGCACTGTAGGGTGACGTCACCCTGCCCCCACCCCCTGCCGGCCCAGGGGCCAGGTCACGAGGGCCTGGAGAGCTGGAGCTCAGGTCAGAGGCCTCTCCTGAGCTCTTGTCCAAGTAAACTCACCCCCAGGCCATCCTGGTGGAAGCCATCGGCTGGTGCCAGGAGGCAGCACAGGCCGGAGGAGAGACTGCAGGAGCTAGCTCACAAGGCTGGGCTGGGGATGCACGGCGGTGGGACAGCTGGGTGGCAGGACAGTGATGCCGCGGAAGAGGGGAGCACGGTGGCTGTGCAGAAAGCCCTGCATGAGGAGCACCCATGCCCCAGGCGGCCACCCGTGGGCTCCTGGCCTCGCCCTGCTTTGCAGTGTCCTCCACACGTGGGGGGCTAGATGCTGACGATGCCTTTCACCCACATAGCAGCCCCGGGAGAGGGGCGTAAGCACTGGCCGCGTTTCAGAGATGGGCAAGTTGGGACAGGGACGGGTAAGTACAACTCCAGAGTATCCAGCAGGCAAGGCTGGCGGGGGATCAGAACCAGAAGCTGCCTCATGGGGTCCACAGCCGTCCTCCCCTCCACCTGTCCCCCTGTCCCGGCATCCCACCCCACCCCATCTCCATCTCCCTCGGCCTTTACGGAACCGATTCTTTGCAAACTCTAGAACCCTCTGGGTTCTCAGAGGGAAGGCTTGTGAGCACTGATTCTTCTCTCTCCCAGTCCCAGCAAAGCAGAGAAGTGAATCAGTAGCAGAGGTCAACCTTTCACCTTTGAATACAGCTAAAGGTCTTCAGCCTCGCCAGAGGTCACCAATTAAGGGCTCAAAGGTGCTGACTAATGGCCGTCACCTTCTCTATGAACAGGCAGACAATCATTTGTTCCATGGATTATTTCTGCAACATCTCCTATGGCACAGGCCTCGTGAACAAAATGAGCAAAGTGCCGCTCATACTGGGGAAGGGGTGGAGATCATTAACCAAAAAAATAGATAAACATGTGACATTTCTGATCATGGTTAATACCGCACAGAAAAACAAAACAGAGAGAACGCAAGGCGTGCTGGCAGCCTGGGGTGGAGGGTGGGTTGCAGCTCCGGCTGGGCTGCTCAGGGACTTCACAGAGGAGGTGATTCAGGAGCAAGGACGCGAGGGAGGTGAGAGACGGAAGCATGCGGATCCCGGGAGGATTCCGGGCAGAGAGGAGTAGACGTGCATAGGTTCTGGAGCAGCGACAAGGCCTGTGTGTGGTGCCGAGCAGAGGCACTGACCGATGGCCCTGGGCCGCAGACCTCTGTGAGGACTCAGCTTGCCCTCTGCACAGGAGGGAAGCTGGGAGAGTTTGAGCAGAGGCGGGACTCAGGCAGAACAATAGGAGACGTGAGTGCCCACCAAGAGGCCGGAGGGGTTGCAGCTGAGGCTAGCGAGCAGGTTGGATTCTGGGTATATTCTGAGAGCAAAGACTGCGGGACCGAGGACGGCTGCCAGCTGGGCTAGGGAGTGGGAGGGAAAGGCAGGCGTCCGGAGCACAACTCCAAGGCTTCGTCTTAGGAACAAGAAGGAAGACGCTTCCGTTACCGAGGGAGAACCATTTCCAGGGGAAGCCGGAGTTGGAGTTGACGTGGGGCTGAAGGGCAGGGGAGCCCTTGGTGCACAGATGGTGGTTTTAAAAAAAAAAAAAAATTATTTATTCGAAAGGCAGAGTTACAGAGAGAGAGAGAGAGAGAGAGAGAGAGAGAATCTTCCACACACGGGTTCACTCCCCAAATGGCCACAACAGTCAAGGCTGGAACAGGCGGAAGCCAGGATCTGGAAACTCAATTCAGGTCTCCCACATGGGTCCCAAAGGCTTGAGCCATCAGCTGCTGCCTCCCAGGGTGCACATGAGCAGGAAGCTGGAGTTGGAATGGGGTCGGGACTTGAGCCCACGCGCTCAGGTTTAGGACGTGGGCACCCCAAGTGGTGTCTTAACCACTGTGCCCACGGCCACCCTGTCAGTTACTCCTCTGAGGACCCTGAAGGCCCTGTGTCCGGCCCACAGCTCCCTGCCGAGCCTCTGCCAGGAGCACTCAGGCCCCGGAAGCCCAGCGATCCTGGCGGTCAGCTCAGCGCCTCCTGCACAGGGCTGGGGGGCTACCCTCTCGCAGGGGTGCCTGCCCCACACCCCTGGCCAGGCCCCACCCTCCCCACTCCACTCCCAGATCTGCACGTTAGACCCCAGGATGTGTCCTGATGCTGCGGCTGCCCTGACTTGTCCATGTCTTCAGCAGGATCCCATGGAGCCACCCTTGACGCTGCCAGCTGTGACAGTGTCACCCGGCTGCAACACCCAAGCCCATAGGTGGCTGCGAGTCACGACCCCATGACCTCCACACCTCCCTGCCTGCCTGCTACGCTCCCCTCCCACCCACTTCCTTCCCATCCTCAGCTGCATGGTCCTATTGCATGCACTGTGACCTTTGCCCTTTGCCCTGGATGCTCTTTCTGACTGGAGGACCCCATCTCTGCACCCTGGTGAGCTCCTACTCACCTTCCCAGAACCCACCCACACCAGCTTCCGAAATCGGGTTCTGCCTGGTGTTTCAGGATCGCGCTTCCTGTGCTTGCATTGCGCTGTGCGTCCCACGTGCAGGAAGCGTCGGCTCCTGCATCTGGCTTCAGCGGGGAGAGTCCTCTCTCTGCCCCCTCTGCATCTTCAGTGCTCCGGTCCTCAGTGTGTCATCCTTGTCAGCAGGTGCATAGTATCCCACACTAGAAAGAGCTGACTCTGTGGTGCAGCGGGCTAAAGCCCCAGCCTGCAGCGCCGGCATCCCATATGGGCGCTGGTTCGAGTCCCGGCTGCTCCACTTCCTATTCAGCTCTCTGCTATGGCCTGGGAAAGCAGTAGAAGATGGACCAGATGCTTGGGCCCTGCACCCATGTGGAAGACCTGGAAGAAGCTACTGGCACCTGGCTTCAGATCAGTACAGCCCTAGCTGTTGCATCCATTTGGAGTGAACCAGTGGATGGAAGACCTCTCTCTCTCTCTCTCTCTCTCTCTCTCTCTCTGCCTTTCCAATAAATAAATAAATCTTAAAAACAAAAATTCCTGGTGAGAAGCTTCAGCACCTTTAAGGCCAGCATCCCCACGGAGAATCACGGGTGGTACTTCATGGATCCTTCATGAATGAAGGAATGGTGGGATGACTACAGACGTGTAGAGGTAAAGCAGCAGATGGGATAAGCTCTGGAAGTAGAGCACACCGGATTCAAACCCCGCCTCCATCACCTGACATCTGTACAATCAATCGTAGACAAGTCACTTCACTTTGTCAAGTCTCAGTTCACCCAGCTGTGAGTTGGAGACTGTAATCCCTACCTCAGATTGTTATTCTGAGGCTAAGGGAATACTGCATTTTGTATTGTCAGAGGTTTATTTATGTACTTGCAAGGCAGAGTTAAAGAGAGAGAGAGACTTCCCACCCCCTGGTCCACTCCCCCACATGGCCACAACAGCTGGGACTGAGCCAGGCTGAAGCCAGGAGCTTCTTCCAGGTCTCCCACATGGGTGGCAGGGACCCAAACACATGGGGCATTGCTTTCCTTCCATTGCTTTCCCCAGGCCATTAGCAGGGAGCTGGATCAGAAGCGGAACAGCCGGGATATGAACCAGCACTCACATAGGATTCCGGTGTCACAGGAGGCGCCTTCACTTGCTATGCCACAATGCCAGCCCCCAAATACTGTGTTTTTCAAAGTGCTACATGGGCTTGCCTTCAGCACAGCAGTTAAGATGCCTGCGTCCCATATCAAGTACCTGGATTTGAGTCCCAACCCAGCTCCTGACTCTAGCTTCCTGCATTATGATTTAGGGACACAGTAGGTGATGGTTCAAGGAGTTGGGGCACTGCTGCCTACCCATGTGGGAGGCCTAGTTTAGCTCAGTTTAGACTCCAAAGCACTGTAGGCGTTTGGGGAGTGAACAAGCAAATGGAAGCGCTTGCCAGCTTGCTCTCTTTCTCCCCTTCTCAAATAAATACATATTTTTAATGCTAAAAGTATTTTAAAAGACTTAGATATGCTAGCAAAAATAACAAGTAGCACTATACACTATATTACAAAAAGTCTCCAGGGCAGGTGATGTGGCACAGCAGGTTAGACCGCTAGTAAAGACACCACATCCTGTAAGGAATGCCTGGTTCAAGTCCCAGCTTCTCCACTTCTGATCCAGCTCCCTCCTAATGCACCTGGGAGCCTGCAGATGAGGGCCCTGCCACACATGTGGGAAACCCAGATGGAGTTCCTGGCTCCTGGCTTCTTCCTGGGCCAGCCTTAGCTGCTGTGGGCATTTGTAGAGTGGACCAGCAGATGTAAGATTCTCTCTCTCTCTCTCTCTCTCTGTCACTCTGCTTTCAAATAAATAAATCTTTAAAATCAAAAGTCTCCTTCTGGCCAAGCTGACTCTCATTTCCAATCCAGAAGTGACACAGCTTGCCAGTTTGTTATGTTTTTCCAAAGATAGTCTCTCTCTCTCTCTCTCTCTCTCTCTCTCTCTCTCTCGCCCTCTCCCTCACCCTCTCCTTCTCTCTCTCTCTCTCTCCCTCTCCGTCACCCTTGCCCTCTCCTTCTCTCTCTCTCTCTCTCTCTCTCTCTCTCTCTCCCTCTCCCTCTCCCTCTCCCTCTCCCTCTCCCTCTCCCTCTCCTTCTCTCTCTCTCTCTCTCTCTCCTCTTCTTTCTCCACATAACCTGCTTTGGAGATTGGCCCACATAAATGCATGCAGAACTGCTTCCTCTTTAAAACACCATAACTTATTTAATTACTTCTAAACTGGCAGACACTTGGACTCGAACCTTGGGAGGATAAACTCAGGAGTCCAACTGCCTGAGCTTGAGTCCTGGCTCCACAACTCCACCTGTGACACCGTGAGCGGCTGACCTAAGTCCTTGGCGCCTTGGCCTACATAGACCTACGGCAAGAGGAGGTGGAGAGGAAGCAGAGTTTGCGTATGTAAAATACTAACAACAACGGACACATAATAACCACTCAATAAAGTAATTGGGGTTTTTTTGTTTGTTGCCAATATTTTATTATTTTCCCTGAAATGCTACCTTGATTATCCTTGCACCAATATGAAGGTCTAGGCCAACGCCGTGGCTCACTAGGCTAATCCTCCGCCTTGCGGCGCCAGCACACCAGGTTCTAGTCCTGGTGGGGGTGCCGGATTCTGTCCCGGTTGCCCCTCTTCCAGGCCAGCTCTCTGCTGTGGCCAGGGAGTGCAGTGGAGGATGGCCCAAGTGCTTGGGCCCTGCACCCCATGGGAGACCAGGAGAAGCACCTGGCTCCTGCCTTTGGATCAGCGTGGTGCGCTGGACACAGCACACTGGTCGAGGCGGCCATTGGAGGGTGAACCAACGGCAAAGGAAGACCTTTCTCTCTGTCTCTCTCTCTCTCTCACTGTCCACTTTGCCTGTCCAAAAAAAAATAAAAAATAAAAAAAAGAAGAAGAAGAAGGTCTATCTGGAGGCCAACTCATGAAAAAGTACACACTTGTGTCCAAGTTACCCGAACGTTAAGTCGGGAACCTCCCCCCAGAGCCTGTTCCAGTTTATTCACCTGCAGAAAACACGGGAGAATGACTTTTATCTGCACTCCTCAGACAGCCCAACATGCTATCCAACATTTTTTATTTTATCAGCACAATAAGAGAAAAATAGCATGTCAGTGTTGTGTCAGTGTGCATTTCTTTAACTTTTAGTACATTAGGAGGAGTTAATTTATCGTAAGCAAGGAAAACAGGTGCTTTCGGCACCTGGAGAGGAGCCACTGTGTGCGTCGATGCTTTGCTGCAGGTGGTGAAAGTGTTTTCCTCTTTCTCAAGATGGTCAAAGAGGGGCCCAGGGCCACAGTGTGTCCAGCAGAGCAGCATCCCACGTGGGTACCGGTTCCTGTCCCGGCTGCTCCACTTCTGATCCAGCCCCTGCCTGGGAAAAGCAGCAGAAGATGGCCCCTGCCACCCTTGTGGGAGACCAGGATGAAGCTCTTGGCTCCTGGCTTTGGCTTGGCCCAGCCATTTGTGCAGTGAAGTAGCCAATGGAAGATCTGTCTGTCTCTGTCTCTCCCTTTCTGTAACTCTTTCGAATAAATAAATAAATATTTAATGATGATGATGATGATAAACGGATGATCGAAGAAGTCTGGGACTCCATTGCCCAAAAAAGAACCAATAAACAGAGCCCACAATAGAAGGCAAAGCACCATGAGGGTGAGGAATGAATGGGGCTGTGTCCACAAGGGAAGGAGCCAGTGGGACTGAGTGGTGCGCTGCCTTCAGGATGAGAAGTCGAATGTGCTGGAATGTGCTAGAAACTTAACATTTCCCACAGCTGAGGTCGCGGCACAATCAGGGAACCAAGAACCTACGGTGGGCCCCTCCCAGGAGAGAAGAGACACAGGTCCCACCCCAGCAAAAACCGTCCAGGAAAAGGCTGAGTGAGGGCTGGCACCACTGGGTCCCCGAGAGCTGCCACCCGAAGGGCGTCAGCAGTCACCCAGGACCCTTGTCCACAGACCTCCTGGGGGCTCAGGAGAGACTGGCAGAGCCCCTATGAGGGTGCAGCCTTGAAGGGGGGTACCACTGCCTGGGGCAAGAAGCCCCAGCTGGAGCCTTCTCCCAGGAAGGAGGAGGAGGAGGAGGAGACAGGAGACAAAGCCTGGCTGGGCTGAGGGAGGGTCTGCAAATCCCCTTGCCCCCAGGGCACCGGCCAAGGTCCCCCTCCCACCTCTGCCCCACCTCTGGGGAGGGGCAGGAAATGGTCCCAGCGGGGACTCTGGGGGTGGGGAATGCCC
Source organism: Oryctolagus cuniculus (assembly GCF_051225735.1). NCBI lineage: Eukaryota > Metazoa > Chordata > Mammalia > Lagomorpha > Leporidae > Oryctolagus > Oryctolagus cuniculus. The sequence goes on along the minus strand of NC_142879.1, from coordinate 17,899,951 downwards.
CCCCACACACATTAGGGGTTGTGCCAGTCTGGGGTTGGAGAGGAGGTGGAAGGTCAGGGCTGCTTATGGAGCATCCCACAGGGGCCTGGACGGGCCTCCAGCCCAGGACAGGGAGAGCGTGGGGCTGGGGGAATGACCCCATGCCAGACCTGCCAGCCACACTGGCTGAGCACGGCTGCCACAGGAAGCCGGACAGGGACCTTGAGTAGTTCCCGCCTCTGAGACCCAGGCACGCAGAGCCTGGACAGGACCACAGCCACACAGGGGCAAGCATGGCGTCGGCCGCGGCCGGGGAGAGTGTGGAGAGGGCGGCACAGGTGCACAGGGGAGACCAGCAGTTCAGGGTGGAGCAGGAACACGGAGAAACCAGGGCCTTGCATGCAGTGATGCTGGCAGGGCGTGCGGGGGGTGGGGTGGGGGGAGGTAACCAAGCATAGCAAGAACAAAGGTCCACTGAGCTCCTGACCGCGCTGACCCGGCCCCCGCACACTCACCGCCTCGCGGAGACTCGCCCGGTTCCAGCCCCCGTGCTGGTGATCTCTATCGGCTGTGCGACACAGAAGCCAGCGGCTAATACATAATTACGGAGGCGGGTGGTGTGGCGCAGTGGGTCTGGAAGGGCCTGAGTTCGAGTCCCGACTCCGCTCCCACACTTTGGAAAGCACAGATGACGGTTCAAGTGCCTGGGCCCCTGGCACCCATGTGGGAGACCCAGAGTGAGCTCCGGGCTCCTGGTTTCAGCCTGGCCCAGTCCCAGCTGTGCCAGCATTTGGGGAGTGAGTGAAGGAGAAAAAAAAAATTAAATTTTTAAAAAGTATTGTAGAGATGTAGATAACAGTTATTACTAATTCCATTGGTCCCTAATGCTTTTTCAAAATGATAAGGAGCTATATTTTTATAGTAATATATGCTCAGGGCTGGCACTGTGGCATAGCAGGTTAAAGCCCTAGTCCGTGGCGCCAGCATCCCATATGGGCGCTGGTTCTAATCCTGGCTGCTCCACTTCCGATGCAGCTCTCTGCTACGGCCTGGGAAAGCAGTAGAAGATGGCCCAAATCCTTGGGCCCCTGTACCCGCATAGGATACCTGGAAGAAGCTCCTGGCTCCTGGCTTCGGATTGGCACAGCTCCAGCCATTGCAGGCAACTGGGGAGTGAACCCGTAGATGGAAGACCTCTCTCTCTCTCTGCCTCTGCATCTCTGTAACTCTGTCTTTCAAATAATACATAAATAAATCTTTAAAAATATGCTCAATTCAATTTTCCAGAAAATATAGATATTTTTCATGATACCACCCAGAAATAACCACTAACAATTTATAAAAGTGGGAACATTTTGTACAAAATTAAGGCAAATCTTTTTTCCACTTAATTGCATATCATGGAAAATTCGACATGTCAATAAATGTGGTCCCAGTGCCACCTTAACGGCTGCCTTGTATTGAAATCAGTTTCTCCGCTGGCTTTGACTTTCACTCATCCTCTTTTTTAATGATTTATTTTATTCATTTTAAAGGCAGAGAGAGGGAGAGACAGAGAAAAAGGTCTTCCATTTGCTGATTCACTCTCCAAATGGTCACAACTCCAAATACCACAACAGCTGGGCCAGGACAAGGTCAGGAGACCGGAACTCCACCCAGGTCTCCTACATGGGTGCAGGGCCCCAAGCACTCGGGCCAGCCTCCGCTGCCTTCCCAGGTGCATTAGCAAGGAGCTGGAACAGAAGCAGAGCAGCCGGGACTGAAGTTGGTACCTACATGGGAGGCCACCACCGTAGGCAGCGGCTTATCTCACGGTGCTCCAACAAGGGTTTCATCCTCCTGTTTTTTAAGGTTTGTGTATTTATTTAATTACTTATACATTTATATTTAAAGATTTGTTTATTTATTTATTTATTTGAGAAAGAGAGACAGAGACTGAGAAAGAAGTCTTCCATCTGCCGGTTCACTCCCCAGGTGGCCATAACGGCTGGAGCAGCGCCAGGAGCTTCTTCTGGGTCTCCCACGCGGGTGCAGGGGCCCAAGCATGTGGGCCATCTTCTTCTGCTTTCCCAGGCCATAACAGAGAGCTGGATCAGAAGTGGAGCAGCTGGGACCCAAACCGGGGTCCATATGGGATGCTGGCACTGCAGGTAGCGGCTTTACTCGCTACGACACAGTGCCTGCCCCAGAGGTTTACTTTTATTTGAAAGGCAGAGTGACAGAGAGAAAAAGAGACTGCGAGAGAGACAGAGAGAGAAAGAGAGACCATCTATCTGCTGCTTCACTCCCCAAATGGCTGCAATAGCTAGGGCTGGGCCAGACCAAAGCCAGGAACCAGGTTTCCCGTAGGCGTGGCAGCCCAAGCACTCGGGCCATCCTCCGCTGCTTTCCCAGGGGGCACCAGCAGGGAGCGGGATTGGAAGCCGAGCAGCTGGGACTGCAACAGGTCTGTGATACAGGATGCTGCTGGCGTCCCAAGTGGTGACTTAACCCATTGGTGCCACAATGCCGGCTCCAAAATAGGCATTTCTTTAAAAAAAATTTTAGCCCTTGAGCCAGTTTGTTCTACAACAAGCGTCTCCCAATTCACGCCCACCCCGAGGATTATATCAAGTTTGAGTTTCCTCACACTGCACTAACTCCACACGTCAGAGACACTCTTTTTACTCTTGGCCAATCTGATGCGTGAAAAGTGGTCTCTCCCAGGGTGCTAAGCTGCTGGCATTTCACACAACAGTGGGGCAAGAGCCCAGGCGTCCAGGGCAGCTCCACAGAGATTCCAGGTCTCAGAACCGTAGCCTGTGCCCCGGCAGGAGCATTCCCTCTTGGCTCCAAGTCAGCCAGGGAACCAAGCCTGGAAGCCAAGGACTCCACATCCCAGCAAGCCTTGCAAACATATGCAGTGGCTAGGAATGGACCAGAGGATGCTGGGACTTTCCCCTTGGCACTGTGGCTCCGGTCACCGAGGCTGGCAGGTGTGGAGGCGGGCAGGTGAGGCTGAGTCATGCGCTGGGCGTGGTTTCCTGGATCGGCCCCAGAGTTGACATGCCGGTTCCAGTAACGGGCGGCTGAGCTGGGCGAATTGCTGCTGCTGCCCGCCCAGCCCTGCACGTAGCAGGAGGAGGAGGAGGAGGAGACGAAAAGCAGGTGGCAGCAATCCCAAGGGATGGCCACCATGAGACTCAAGAACTGAATGCTCACTGCCCACCCTTGGGGACCCAGGGAAGCAGTGCTCATGGGATCCACGCCCCACCCCCATGCACTTCCCAGTCTGCAGGTCTCCTGGCGAGACTTCAGCACCTGTGCTGCAGTGAGGCCTTGGGGCTGCTCAGCTCCTCTGAAACCAGAGCCAGTTGCGGAACTGGAGAAGGAGGAACGGGAAGCCTGGTTTCCTCAACTTCCTAGCTCAAGAAAACCCAGGCTGTTCCTTGAGCCCTCCAAAGCCTCAGTTTCTCATCTGTGAAATGGGTGCACACTCTCTACCTGGCAGACTCACTGGGAGGTTTCTACAAATGTCTCTGGAGCCTAGGTCCTCTGCTCCGCCCGGGTGACCTCTTCCCTACTGGGTCACCCGCACCCTGCACAGAGCCAGGTGCAGGCAGACAGTCAAGGAAAACCAAGAGTGAAGAAGTGATGCATCCCCTGGCCCTGGGGCTCAGGCTCTGGGTCGGACGCTGTGTGCCCTGCTTTCCTGAGCTTGTCCACTCATCTCTAACGTTCTGTTGTTGGGGCTAGTGCTGTGGCATAGCAGGTTAAGTCTCCATCTGCAGCTCTAGCATCCCATGTGGGCACAAGTTCAATTCCCAGCTGCTCCACTTCCAATCCGGCTCCCTGCTAATGCGTCTGGGAAAGCAGCAGACGATGGTCCTAGTATCTGCACCCCTGACACACGCATGGGAGACCTAGATCGAATTCCAGGCTCCTGGCTTCAGCCTGACCCAGCTCAGCTGTTGCAGCCATTTGGGAAATGCAACAGCCTTCCAAATAAATAAAATAAAAAATGTTTTTAAATGTAAAAAACTATGGTAAAATTTAGTTGTTCTTTTGGATTAATTGCTCTGTTCTACTGATCATTATAAATGTTCAAGCTGGGCACCGGCGCTGTGGCACAGTGGGTTAAGCCACCACCTGCGATGCTTGGGCCCTTGGGTCCATGTGGAAGACCTGGAAGAGGTTCCTGCTGCTGGCTGTGTCCTAGCCCAGCCCCATCTTTTGCAAGCATCTGCGGGAGTGAACAAGAGGGTAGAAGCTCTCTCTACTCTCTCTCTCTCTCTGAAACTGTCTCTCTCTCTCTCTGAAACTCTGCTTTTCAAATAAATAAAATCTTTTTTTTTAAAGAAGCCTGTCTGAGAGGTGTACTATTGGTCTTTTTCTTTTCTTTTTTTTTTTTTAAGATTTATTTATTTACTTGAGAGGCAGAGTTACGGAGAGATGGAGAAACAGAGAGGTCTTTCATCCACTAGTTCACTTCCCAAATGCCCACCATGGCTGGAGCTGGGTCAATGTGAAGCCAGGAGCCAGGAACTTCTTCTGAATCTCCCATGAGGATGCAGGGTCCCAAGCACTCGGGCCATCTTCTACTGCTTTCCCAGGCCATCAGCAGAGAGCTGGATCAGAAGTGGAGCAGCTGGGACTCAGATCAGCACCCATATAAGATGCTAACACTGCAGGCAGATGCTTCACCTACTACACCACAGCACAGGCCCCAATAAAATATTTTTTTATTTTAATTTTTTTGACAGGCAGAGTTAGACAGTGAGAGAGAGAGACTGAGAGAAAGGTCTTCCTTCTGTTGGTTCACCCCCCCCAAGATGGCCGCTACGGCCGGTGTTGCGCCAATCCAAAGCCAGGAGCCAGGTGCTTCTCCTGGTCTCCCATGAGGGTGCAGGGCCCAAGCACTTGGGCTGTCCTCCACTGCCTTCCCGGGCCACAGCAGAGAGCTGAACTAGAAGAGGAGCAACCGGGACAGAACTGGCACCCCAACCAAGACTAGAACCCAGAGTGCCGGCACCACAGGCGGAGGATTAGCCTAGTGAGCCACAGCGCCGGGCTCCCAATAAAATCTTTTTAAAAACTGGTTATGAAAAAAAAAGATAGCGACAGGTTAAGCCTCTATCTTTGATGCTGGTATCCCACATGGGCACTGGCTCAAGAACTGGCTGTTCCACCTCTGATTCAGCTCCCTGCTAATGCACCTAGGAAAGCAGCAGAAGATGGCCCAAGTGCTTGGGTCCCTGCACCCATGTGGGAGATCCAGATGGAATTCCATACTCCTGGCTTAAGTCTGACCCAGCCCTGGCCATTGTCTCTCTCTCTCTTTCTGTCTCTCCCTCTCTCTGTAACTCTTCCTTTCAAATAAGTTTTAAGAAAAATTTTAATTGATTATGCTGTAGGGACTAATTTAAAGCATTCATTCCTCCTTGAAAAGGATTGAGTTGGGGGAAGAATATATGAAGAGCGATGGTTGAGACAAATGGGGGTCTGCCAGCCCTGCCCCTCAGCCCAGAGAGGGCTGTGAATGGGACAGGACTCGTGGGCAGTGGTGGCGTCTGGGTGCCCATGCCCAGCCAGAGGTCATGCAGAGGTCCTGATTGTCCCCGGGAAGAACCAGGAGGCTCTGGTCCCCACCCCAGGTGCTCACGGCAGGAAAGGGCTGGCCAGGCTCCTCCCTGCCCCATCACTCATTTACTCGTCGGCATCTTCAACAAGTCGTCATCTTGCCAGGGAGGGAGGTGCACTTGCCCCGATCTGGGAGCAGCAGGTGGGGGGCAGGACTGCCCCTGGGGCCACATGGACACTGCATGCTGGCGATGGTAATGGCCCCCAGACTCGCCGCTTCTGCAGAGGGTGTGGGCCGGTGGGACAGCTGGCTCACCTCAGTCTGACCTGAGATTGATTTGAAGAAGGCACGGCTTCAGTTGTGCCCTAAAAGTTGGCAGCATCTCCGCTGCGTGGTGCTTGCTGCTAACATCTGCAGCGGGTGGCTCCGTGGAGCCCTTGGCAGGCCTGAGGCGCATGGAGGCTGGACTGGCCTCACCTTTGGGCATGAGCCTGCGCAGGGGTCATTTGTTGCCTTTTAAAGGTTTATTGATTCATTTATCTATTTGAAAAGCAGATTTACAGAGAGAGAGGGAGACAGAGTGGGGGATCTTCCATCTGCTGTTTGACTCCCCAGATATCTGCAAAGGCCAGGGCTGGGCCAGGCTGAAGCGAGGAACCTGGAACTCCATCTGCTCCTCCCAAGTGGATGGCAGGGGCTCAGGCACTTGGGCCATCTTCTGCTGCTTTCCCAGGTGCATTAGCAGGGAGTTGGACCATCAGTGGAGCAGCCGGGACTCGAACCAGTGCCTAGTGGGATGTTTGAGTCAAAGGCAGAGGCTTGACCATTGGTGCACAACAGAGGTCCCGTTTTGCTGTCATTTAGAAATTTTTAATTTTTAGGCAGAGCCTAATCTCACTTCACCCTGAGCCCTGCCAATCACAATGCTGGCCTGGCTGGAGGGAAGGGTGGGCTGAACACAGCCACCAGGAGGAGAGGGGAAGGGTAGGAGGGAAGGGCCAGTAGGACCCCAGGGAGGAGCTGAGCTGGGGCCTGTGGTAGACCTGGGGGCGTGAGACTGGGTGTGGTCCGTGTGAGTGTGCATGTGTGGTGTCTGCGTGCACGCGGGAGCACGTGACAAGGCGCACATGTGCACGCGTGCTCCTGGTGCAGCCCGAGCGAGAGCAGGTGCCGTGTGGGTAGGTGCAAGTGCGGTGGACAGGAGTGTGCAGTGTGGGGGGAGGCAGCCTGGGAGAGTCACAGGGTAGCTTCACAAATATTTGTCGAGCACCTGCTCTGTGCCAGGCGCCATGCAAGGTGCGGAGATGAGTAAGCCGGGCATTTGCCCAGGGAGAGCCATGTGTACACAGACAGCTGGCCCAGGGAGCAGGCTGAGCTCAGCCCCTTGGTGACAACAGTGACAGTGCCACCTCATTCGCTGCGCCCAGGAGGGTCGGCCAGGCTGGAGTTCCCTGACTCCTGGGGAGGGCTGGGGTGGGGCAGGATTTCGGGAACTGTCCCGAGGGGAGGTCCAGGGCCAACAGCCCAGCCCCCGCCTTGGGCACACCCAAATATGGGAGGGGTGACCTCCCTCTGACCCGCCCAACAACACACCCCAGGTCCCACAGGATTTGATAAGAGGTGACCAGGAGCTTGAGGCAGGATATAAACAGCCCAGCCCCACCCCCAGCCTAGGACACACCCGAGGGGGTGAGAGGACCCACCTCTGGGTGGGAGCTCATTCAAGGTCCCTGGGCTGCTGAGTTGGGGTAAGGTGTCTGGCTCCAGTCAGGGGGGTCCTGGGAGAGAGGGGTGGGAGGGCACAGAGAGGACCTCCTACCCCAGCCCCAGGGTCCCCTCCCCAAGGCTGCTTCTGCCACTCTCCCAGAGCCGCAGCCAGGGAAACAGACTGGCTCTGGTCCCCACTCTCACCTGGCCAGTGACCTTGGGCCAGTCCCTGACCTCATCAGTGAAATGGGGCCGCCCAGTGCTCTCCGAGGGCTGTGGGGTGGACCCAGTGAGATAATGGGTAAACAGTGGCGCAAAGGTCAGCGTGGCCCCACCTGGCCCAACAGCTGCCCTCCCCCCCATCCCGCCTCCCCTGAGCTCCCTGCCCCCCGCCTTGAGGCTGCAGAAACTGAGGGTCAAGGCGGGTAGCAGGTGTGTGGTGGTAAGGCAAGACTGGTCACTCTCTTAAGGCCCCCAGCATGGTGTGGAGCACGAGCTGACTTCCAAGAATGAGTTCTTTGTTAGGCTGAGTGGCTGCCAGTGACGCCGGGCTTCCAAGTGTCTGGGTCAGCCGGGAAGCCAGGTCTGGCTGGAGAAGCCCACAGCCTTGCCCACTGCCCCCTCGGGCTGACTTGTTCCATTCCGGAAGGGAACTGTGAGGAACAGAAGGCCCTGGGTGCTTCCAAGACCCCGCGATTCTCCTCTTCCCTCCCCACCATTCGTTGTTCTTCCAGAGCAAGCCCCGCCTCCGTCAGCCCACGCCCCCTCCAGGTCCCAGCTCTTCTCATCCACAGCCCTCCAGAGCAGACTCCCAGATGTCCAGCTTGGCTGTCTTACCTGACACCTCAGACTCTGCAACTTTCCTCCTGGAGGATCCTCTTCGTCAGTAACCCTCCAAACAACTCACATCAAGAACACGACCCCTCTAAAACTTAGACCCGGGGGCGGGGGGTGCTGTGGCACAGTAGGCTGCCACGCAGGCATCCACGTGAGCGCAGGTTTGAGTCCCGGCTGCTCCACTTCCAGTCCAGCTCCCTGCTATGACCTGGGAAAGCAGCAGAAGATGGCCCAGGTGGGAGGCTCCTGGCTTCAGCCTGGCCCAGCCCTGGCTGTTGCAGCCATCTGGGGAGTGAACCAGAGGATGGAAGATCTCTCTCTATATATAACTCTGCCTTTCAGATGAATAAGCAAACATTTAAAAAATGAGGGCCAATATTGTGGCGTAGCAGGGTAAGCTGCAGTCTAGGATGCCAGTGTCCTGTCTGGGTGCTGGTTCGAGACCCGGCTGCTCCACTTCCCATCCAGCTCTCTGCTCATGGCCTGGGAAAAGCAGCTGAAGATGGCCCAAGTATCTGGGCCCCTGCATCGATATGGGAGACCCAGAAGAAGCTCTTGGCTTTGACCTGGCCCTAACCCCAGCTGTTGCAGCCATCCAGAGAGTGAACTAGCAGATGGAAGATCTCTCTGCTTCCCCGCTTCTGTCTGTCACTCTTTCAAATAAATAAATCTTGAAAAGAAAGAAAAAAACATCCTCTCTAAAACCTGGACCCAGAGCAGTCCACTGAGGATTAAATCTGAGGAGCCCGAGACTGGGCAAAGGTCCCAGGGAAGGGCTTCAGGACAGAGCCTGCTGGACCTCGCTCTGCATCTGTGACACTCCTCTCCCCGGGAGAGAATGAAACGCTGTTTTTCCCATTCACAAGATCTTAACTCTGATGTCATGTCAGACACGAAAGCTGGGATTCATGTTACAATATTCAGCTCACAGCCAACTTGGCTGGAAGCAAAAGCACCCATTCCACGAGGCCAGGCACGCAACTCTAGACTTCTCCAAGAACCTCAGGTCCAAACCCAACCTTACAGGAGGGCGCCGCCCCAGAGGACACCCTGGGCAAGTTCACAGGTGGTCCCGCAACCCACATCTCAGTCCTGACCTCGCCCAGCCCCCAGACGAATCCTCCCCCTTATAGGAAACCCACACCCTGCCTGCCCCTGCCTCTGCCCTGGGGAGACCCCTCATCCACCTCCGTCCAACTTACGGGCTTGCATTTCAGGACACGGGAGCTGAGACAAAACTAGAAAAAGCCCAAAAGGCACTTTATTGGAGGTCTCCGCCTCCCTTCACAGGGGAAAGGAGCCAGGAGCCCCATCCTGAGGGTGCTGGCATCACCCCGCCCCTCGCCAGCCCAGCCGAGGGCATGGTGTAACAGTCAGTCTGCCCACCAGCACTCGGTCGGAGAGGAGCAGGGAAGGGGAGAGGAATATTCTAGAAAAAATAGATCTCTATGTACATCTGACGTATTTATAGCACATAAATTAGGGAGTGCTCTGACCCCGCCCGTGGTGCCCAAGCACGGAGCAGGGAGGTGGAGGCCAGGGCAGATAGCCGGCGTCTGAGGATGCCGCTCGGCCCTCCGTGTCCCGGTGCTCCCGGGGGCCTGCCGCGGCCTGCTAGGCTCAGCCAGGCATCCGCGGGAGGAAGGTGTGGTCTGCAGCTCGCTCATCTCGGGCTCCCAGGAGCCGCGCTCGCAGGTGTAGAGTCAGCAGCCGAGGCGCCGCGTCAAACCCCAGGGCTTGTAATTCCAAGAGGAGGCCAGGGAGGAGGCCACGGGCTCCGACTCAGAGGACAGCGGTGCATCATTCCGCGGAGCGGGGCTGCTCACCACTGCACAGCGGGGAGCGCGTCCGCGGAGAGGGCCGCCCGCCTGGCCCGCCTTTCCTCCCCGCGAACAGCCGCAGGCCTCCAGTCCGTGAGTTTGGTCCCGGGGTCTGGCTCAGACCTTCAGTTCCGACTCTCGACCACCTCATCCTCCTTCCAGCCGCTGGAGTTCTTGCCAAACTTGTAGACGAGCCGCCGCCCGTCCACCCGCTCCAGGATCTCCCGTTTGTAGTAGTACCTGGGCGGGAACAAGGGGGCTCAGAGCTGCTCAGCCAGGAATCCGCCCCCCCCACCCCCAGCCCAGAGCCCGGCTCAGCCGTCCCCATGCGGGCCTCTAGCTGTGTGGGGGCACCTGCTCCTGCCCTGGCTTCGTCCTGGGGCTCATCACATTAGCATATGATCTTAGGGCTGCAAGGGAGCTTACATGTGATCCAGCCAACCCTGGCACTGGGGAGCAAACGGAGGCCACATGGCTTCAACTTTGGGCCAGCTGGAGGTTGGCGTGGGTCTGGCTCATCACCCTTTCTATACCACCCTGCCGGGGCCTTGCTGAGGCCCCGCCCCTCGCTGAGAGCACAGAGCAGCATGCACTCACGGGGGCCCCCTGGCCCGGCTCGCCCTTTGCCCACAGCCTCGCCGGGCCTCCCACCTCATGGCGCGGCTCAGCTTCTCGTAGGTCATGTTGCTGTTCTTCTTCTTCTGCCCCCACAGCTGTGCCACGGCCTCGGAGCGCAGGAACTTGAAGACGCCCTCGTGCCGGTTCTCCCACTTCATGAGGCCCTCGTTGAGCTCCGGGTGGATGAGGATGTCCCGGATAAACTCCCACAGGTGGGTGCCCCTAGGAGCTACAAGGCCAGATGCCGTCAGCCGGCAGTGCAGCGGGACCCTCTCAGGGCAAGCCCCAGCCATGCCCGGGGTGCCTGTCCTGGTGCCTCCCTCCTTGCCTCCCCTCTAGCCAGGGAGAGCCCCAGGAAGACAGATGGATCTTCACACAGGCCAACGTGGACTGCTGCCTGTGGGGGCAGCGGTCAGAGGGTCAGAGCCAACACCCCAGCAGGTGTGGAGGGCTGGGCAAGTGGCCCTAGCCTGGGGTGGGGGGGAGGGGCCAGCGTCCTGCAGAGCAGCCGCTGAGGGTGAGGTCAGGCCTGGGGTGTCGGTGTGCGAGCCTGAGCTGTGTGTGTGATGAGAAGGGCACAGGCAAGAAAGACCTTGGGCAATCTCCCAGGGGTGCACACAATGCCAAGGCCAGTGGGGACAGCAGGACAGAGTGGCCGGAAGGGCCGCCCGCTGCAGCCCTCGGTGGGCCGAGGCTCTGCCCTCTTTGCCTGCAGCTCAGGCCCCGTCCATGCTCTCAGGGTCCACCAAGGAAGCCCCTCACCCCAGCTGCCTCCCCATACCTCCTAACAGGCAGCGAAGTGGCCCAGTGCACACAGCACTGGAGTGGGCGGGCGGGAGACCCCCACTCCCAGGACGAGCAGGCCAGGGACATGCAGGGCGGGCCCGCCGAGCCCCTCACTCTCACCGTGCTTGCTCTTCTTGCCGTCCAGGCACTGCCAGTACTCCTTGCTCAGCTTTCGGGGCCGGCCACGTTTCCGCTTCCCGTGCTTGGGGTCCACTTTCTTACAGTCGGGATAGCCATCTGGGAGGGGGGGACAGGGAGATGGAGACAGGGTGAGAGGGGCATTTCGGGGATCAGATAGATGGGACGCCCTCCTGGGCCCGGGGAGCCGCCGGCCACTCACCTCGAGGGAAGAGCTTGCTGTCCGGGGGATCCAGGTCCACATCACTTCCACCAGAGTCCGAGGAATGTGAGCCCTGCGAGGCACCGGTCCCTGGTGGGGGTGGGGGGACAGGCAGAGTGAGTCCCCCGGCCACCGGGGCTGCAGGCTCTCGGGACAGGCTGCACAGCCAGCCCCTCCTAGCAGGCCTGGTTCCGGAGCTGGGAGCCAGGGCTGCACCTCCCCTTCCCCCCACCCTGCTCGGGGAGGCTCGGGGCCCCATCTCACCTGCGGTGGAGACGTCGGAGCTGCCTGGGGAGGGGGCTCCCGTACCGTAGCTGCCAGGGTAGTAGGGGCTGGCCTGCCGGCAGTCGTCCAACAGCTCCTGCGCGAAGGGGCTCCCCTGGTCTGGGGAGAGGAGGCGGGGGCTCAGGGTGGGCTCGTGGACCCCGTGGGGTGGAGCAAGTTAGGCTGGACGAGGGAGAAGCGGACTCTCACCGAAGGGGCCTGGGTCGGCCAGGGCGTCCTGGAAGGCCGCGCCGTCTTTCTCCAGCAGCTCAATGATCCAGCCGAGCTCGTCTGAGGCGCTGGAGGCTGACGTGGGGGGAGGGGGGGGAGACGGTCACATTCAGGGCCTCCCTGCCCGGGGCCTCGCGCATGGCTGCCCTCGGCGTGGGGCGCCAGCACCCCCCAACCCCGACTTACTGAGGTCTCGCAGCTGGGCGTGCAGCTGGTCCCCCAGAGGCCCGAAGACCAGCCGGAGCTCCTCGAGGGCACAGCTGCAGAGCGCCGCGCCGTCCATGTCGCAGCGCGAGAAGTCGATGGCACTGGCGTCGTACTTGTTCTTCTCTACCTGGTAGCTGATCCAGTCCAGAACCTGGGCCTTCGACCACAGCTGGGGCTGCTCCCCCAGCCAGCTGGCCTTCTCTGCAGGGGCCAGGCACAGCCACCATCGGCAAGGGCCCGTTGGCAAGGGCCCTCCTGACTCTCACCCCTCCGGGGGTCTTTCCCCACAGCGGCAGCCGGAGGGAGAATTCACGGCGCGCCTCACCCGCACAAGCCCTAGCCCAACCCCAAGGCCACAGCTCAGCCCCTGGCCTGGAATTGGCTGGGACAGCCTCCTCCTGCCCATCCCCCATCTCTCCTGCAAGCTCTTAGGTGGTCTCCTCCTGCCCCTTAGGGCGCCCGCCCCTCCTGGGGAAACACCCACCTGTGCCCTCCAGCGACATCTGGGGGTTGCTCAGCGTCAGCACCAAGTCATCAGCTGCCGCGAAGGAGGGAGCGGAGGGGACAGAGGCCAGGGCGGGGTCCTCTGCACTGTACATAGCGCTGAAATAGTTGCTGAAGACGTTGCTGATCTCACAGGTTGCAGCCATGAGGCCTCCTGGGGAGAGGAGACGTGTCTGGTCGGGGGGCCAGGGACTGCCCTTACGATCCTGGCTCCTCCGCTCCAGCAGGCTGGGGACGGGTACCCCCCAGGCGCGGAAAGGTCAGTCTTGGCGGGCACCCGTCTCCCAGGTCACCAGGATCCTTGAGCGACATGGGTCCAGAAGACCCCCTGCTGGAGCACCCTCCTCAGATCCCCTGGGCCCTCAGACAGAGGGGTGGGGTCGTGGCCACTCTGTCTGTCCCAGCGGCAGGCTCTCTGTGCCGGGACCCTCAGGACACCCCACCGGCCTACATGTCTGTTGGAACATTCTAGACCAGAGCGGGCAGGTTCAGAGCTGCATATCTGCTAGACCCCCCTCCCAGCTTCTCAAGGCCCGAGAGAGAACAGGACAGGTGGAGGGGTCCTACCTGAGTGGTGGCGGGGGTGGGGAACGAGGCAGGCAGACAGGCTGGCAGCTCAGGAGGCTGCAGGCGGGAGAGAAATCCAGGCGGCCGGAAGCTCCGCCAGGTAGCGCCGAGGAGTGTGGCCACCGCACTCCCCCACCCCGCCCTAAATAGAGCCAGGCGGCAGCTCCTCCCTGCGCCTGGGCCTTTATAGCGTGTCCCTGTTGGTAACCTGAGCTGGTGGCTCATTGGACGGAGGGGATTTCCTGGCCTTTAGACTGGGCTCCTGGCCCCAGGTGATTTGCATATTCCATGCCACTTGGCCCGGATCCTAGCAGGCGGTGCTGGGAAATCAGGCCGGGCTGGTTTAATGATTGTCAGAGTCTGTCATCCCGCACCCTCTGGGGCTGGGCGCTGGGCCGCGGCCTGGCCAGGTGGCGGGAACGGCGCGGGAGCGGGCTTCTGCACCTCGTGCTGCCCCTGGGCCGAGGAAACTCCTCCCAGGGGCCAGGCCAGGGATGGACTGGGGAGGAAGAAGGCTAGGCTGGGGAAGGGGGGGTGGAACCTGAACCCCTGGATGGACTGGGTCAGAAAAGCCGCTGGACCTAAAAGTGGACACCTGGGGACAAGGGGACCTACCAGGGAGGTAAGTTCCTAGAGTCTAAGGCTTTTTCCCAACACACAGGGACATGGGCTGGGAGACTCGATGCCAGGCAATACTCTTGGCTTCCCCAGGCCCAGGCCCCCACCCCGGCTGTGGGGCCATTCACTGGCATCTACGCATTGGTTAAGGTCTTAGCACTCCCTGCTGGCCTGGCCCCCACCCAAGCATCAGGGCTGCAGCAGCCACTTCGGGAGAGGCCTGGCCCTGCTTAGAAGTTCTTCCCTGCCCAGGGCTGCTGGAGGTGCTGGAACCCACGTGGACACGGCGATCCGCCGCTGTCCGGTCTGCCAGCTAATCTCGGGGTCACTCGGCCTGGTTTATCTCTCTGCTGCCCTCTAATGGTCGCAAGCCTGAACAACAGACTAGCCATTCAAAGAGGAGCGCACACCGCCGAAGGTGACGGCTTACAGGCACACGGAGCACACTGTTCAGAGCATCTCCTAAGGCACGCACGGTTATCCCGCTTTCATAGATCAGTGCTTCACAGCTCAGAGGGGCTGAGCGGCCGCACAGGGCCAGCTCAGCGGTGGTGCTAGGGCACCCACCCAGGTACATGGGAGTCAGTGTCTCCAGCTCGGCCGGTGGCCAGCGCCCCAGCCGCCCTGTAGGCAGGGTGAGTGCTCGTGTCTGCGGCTCTCTCTCTGGGTGAGATGACCAGGGCGGCTCAGATCACGGGGTCTGCAAGAGTGGGCTGGGCCCAGGCACTTGTTCCTCCGTGGAGGCCGTATGGACAGAATTTGATCCAACATCTCCTCTACCCTGGGTAGCTGCGGGCTTGGTATCTCTCCTCCCACTTCTTGGTCCAGGCCCCAAGCCCGGGTGGTTTGCGGGTTACTCAAACAAAAGGTGACTCCACCCACCCAAAGTTGCCCCTCTCTTTGAGTCTGTAGCCTAAGGACAAAGAAGGTCCTTCTCAGAGCCCTGCTTCTGGTCTCCCTGGGGTCTCAAACTCCTGGGTGCCAGGGTGGGTGGAATGGGCAGGGTCCCCTCCACTGGGCCAGGGGTGGCAGGAGAGCCTGGGGCTCTGGGCGCAATTCTCTCCAGCCCTTCAGGGGGCCTCCCCCAAGGAGCCCAAGGCGGGCACACCCTCTCCCAGTCACTCACCCTGGAATGTGGGAGAACCGGCTCCCAGCCCTGGGGCTATGCACGTGCTCCTTCCCCTGACTCCCTGCCCCAGAGAGCAGCTGGCTGAGGCTGCAGACAGTAGGGGGAGGAGGAGGAGGAGGAGGAGGGTGATGGAGAACACAGGCTGCCAGCTCCTTGCCTTCATGGGGCTTCTTCCCAGGAGAAGCGGAGCCAAGATCAGGAGACCACATAGCCTAGCACCCGCCCTCCAAGGGTTGGTGTCTCCAGCGGTTGGTGGGGAAGCTGAGTGGGAGAGACCTGGACTGGAGGCCAGTGCCTTGGAAGGTGGGGCGGGGGTGGTCAGAGGAGCTCGGGACACTCCCGGAGCTTCCCCACAGAGCCGTCAGCCTTGCTCGGGATGGCAGAGGCCCAGAGCGCCTTCTCCCAGCCCGCCCCGAAAGGCACATGCGTGGTCGCCGAGGAGGGGACTGAGGCAGGGTGCCCCACGGGCACCCCTGTGGTGAGAAGGGAGGACACCCAAAGTCAGCGGAGTCCGTGTGTGGCTCTAGAGTGTTTTCTGGTTGTTGATGGGCTCGTGGATAACTGCGAGGGACAGCGGCTTACGGGTCTCAGAGCTGCTGGGCTGGAGAGCAAGGCGGGGAGGGAGGTGGAGACTGGACAGCCCCGTAATAGCCCCTGCCTTCGACACGTGGCCGGGCCCTCCGGACAGAGCCGAGGACGGCGGGGCCCAGGTAGCTCTCACGTCGGCAGTGCCCCCCCCTCCAGCCCTCCCATGGCCCCCGCACCCTCTCTGTTGGCAGAGCTCCGAGCGTGCAGAGGTGCTGTCCTGCCTGCCAGCGGGCACCACCCTTCCCTTGCTCCTGCTCAGACTGAGAACAAATGGACTTCAGTTCTCCTCCCAGCACCTGCGCGGGAGGGACAGGGCCTGGGCTGGTGACAGAGCGCCAAGGACGGCCACGAGGAGGATGGCTCAGGGGCACCCTGTTGTTAAGAAGGGCAACGTATTTTAATTTAGAGTTTGTTTTACTTTTGTGAGAAAAAAAATGTTATGGGAAAATGGCGGCAGAGAACATATTATTACCTTGGTTCTTTGTCTCACATGGAAGAATTTCCAAGCAGACATGGCAAAGAGAAAAGTGAGATTTTTCCTCCTCTAGCCCATTCCCAAACCCCTGTTGCCCACTGCCAGAGAAGCCCCTGGATGGGGAGAAGGTCGAGAAAACCCAAAAACACAACAGTGAGGGGAAGATGAATGGGATTCAGAGGCTGGGAGGCTGTACCTGGGCACAGCTCCCTGAAACAGCCCAGCCATGTCTGTTACATAGTATATACAGTATGCAGTGTATAGATAAAGACTCATTCATTTATCTGAAATTCAGAGAGACATTCCATCTGCTGGTTCACTCCCCAAATGCCAGGCTGAAGCCAGGCGCCAAGAACTCCATCCGGGTCTCCCTCGTGGGTGGCAGGCGTTCAAGCACTTGGGCCATCTCCTGCTGCCTTCCCAGGTGCACCAGCAGGAAGCTGGATCAGAAGTGGAGCAGCTGGGACTGGAACCAGTGCTGCCATATTTAATGCCTGCATTGAATGAAGCAGTTTAACTCACTGCTCCACAACACTGGCCCTGCCATATATATTTTCAGATCCATGTATAGGGCCCCTTACCCCTACCCCGTCCAGGCAGTTCCCTAGGGGCAGGGCAGCAGGTCACCCTCTGGGTCCCCCCCAGCAATGTGTCTCAACACCTGCATGCAGAGGGGTCACCAGGAAGAAACTAAACAGTCACTCTACAACGCCAGCTCACTTTCTGCTTAAAAAAGTTTATTAAAATGAGGATTCAAACCTGAAAAAAAGAATGACTACCAATCATTTGTGCAGTATTTGAAAAATCAGCAAAAAAAGGCAAAATAGGAAGAAAAAGGCTAGAAAGAAGGAAAAACCCTCTACTTCTGAAGCCACGCTGGACACTGTGCGAGGGTGCAGAGCTCAGGACTCCAGGGGCCAGGGAAGTTCTCCCAGAAGACGGATCCTCCTGGGGGGATCGGCCCTTGGTGGCAGGTTTGGGACACTCATTCTGCAAGCCCAGGAGGTGGGAAGGCGCGGGGGCTGAGCGCAGGGCCGGCCTCTAAGTGCCCTTGGGCGCCAGGATCTGCTGGACGTAGTGGACGACGTTGCTGTGGAGCTGTGGCGCGGTGGACGCGAAGGTCTCCTGGGCGAGGCTCCGGGCCACCTCGCTGCCACCCATCATGGCATGGTACAGTGGAAGGGTGTACTTCTGCTTCCCCTGCAAGACACACACACATGCACACGGTCCCATGGCCCCATCCCTCGCCTCTGCCGCAGTCTGGTGGCAGCCATGGTCAAGCACTAGACGGCAGGAGGCCGGCGTTGTGGCACAGCGGGGTGAGACGCTTGCAAATGTCGGTGTCCCTTATAGGACACTGATTCGTGTCCCAGCTGCTCTGCTTCTGATCCAGCTCCCTGCTGTGGCCTGGGGAAAGCAGCGGGAGATGGCCCAAGTGCTTGGACCCCTGTACCCATGTAAGAAACAGGTGGAGTTTCAGGCTCCTGGCACCCCCATTTGGGGAGTAAACCAGTGGATGGAAGATTCTCTGTGTCACTGTGCCCTTCAAATAAATCTTTTTTTTTTTTTTTAAGTGCTCTAATTCTGGCATCTTCTCAGGGGGCCAGAGACCCACAGAGAGAGATCTCAGTATGCATCCACCCACATGATGACATGGGGCTGTCTACACTCCACAAAATGAGCGAGAGGGACACATTGGGACCCTGGACTTCTCACGAGCTGGGTGTGGTGACCAGCACTCTGCCTAGTGAAGCTGGGAGAAGCCATCAGAGGGCTCAGGACACCTCCAAACAGGCACATGACACCTGAGCATGGCTCTGCACCCAGTTGGGGCCCTGGGCTCTGGAATCAACAACAAGACAGTCCCTGGGGTTGTTTTCTGCGAGGGATCCAGCTGGCATGGGCACTGTTCCGGTCCCCGGCTTCCCCAGGGAGCAGGTCCCAGGAATCTTGGCCTTTGCAGATTCTCCCTATTGTGTTTGCCCCCTTCATGCACTACCCTCCTTCCCAGGCCCAGGTCAGGGTGGCCCGGCTTCCTTCCCCAAACCCAGGGGCCTCCTCTTCCTGGCGGGACAGGGAGGGGCCACCCACCTGGCTCTGCAGGAATTCCTTCACCTTCCAGAAGTCCTCCTGGTGGTCATTCTTGAGCACGATCTGGCCCCATCGCAGTCGCAGTTCCGCGTTCCGGGCGTTGGAGATCTTGGGGTATGTCTCCCCAAGTTTCTTCACATTCCCTGGGAAAAGGAAAGAAATGGGTCATTCCCAGCTGGCAGGGGACAGAGAGGCCCCACTCCCAGGCCCGGGAAAGCACTGGGAATGACCCTAAAGGAGACCCCCACTCCACCACTCATTCTGTTCGCCTCACGGACTGAGCCAGGAACTCCATCCAGATCTCCTGTGTGGGTGGCGGGGACCCCTACTTGAGTCCCCCCTGCTGCCTCCTAGGGAACACACGAGCAGGAAGCCGGAGCTGGAAGCAGAGCCAAGGCTCAAAGCCAGGCACTCTGCTCTGGGACGCAGGCATCGCAGGCGGCACCTTAACCGCTGCACCAAATCCTCACCCCTGAAATGGTAACGCTACTGGTTCACGTCCCAAATGCCTGCAACAGGTGAGGCTGGGCCAGGTGAAGCCAGGAGCCAGAAACTCCATCTGGTTCTGCCACACGGGTGGCAGGAACTCAAGCACCTAGGCCAACAGGTACTGCTGCACAGGCGCATTAGCAGGAAGGGGGGTCATCAGCACAGCACTGGGACTCAGACCAGGCACCCCGATATGGGAGGTGGCTTAACCCCTTTTGTCACAATGCCTACCCCTCTCACACTTATTTCTAAGGCTCTTCCACCAATTGTCCCTTAATATTAGGACAGATCTTCTGCTTTTTATCTCTTCAGATTTATTTATTTATT
The DNA here is from genome assembly GCF_051225735.1 of Oryctolagus cuniculus. Lineage (NCBI taxonomy): Eukaryota > Metazoa > Chordata > Mammalia > Lagomorpha > Leporidae > Oryctolagus > Oryctolagus cuniculus. The sequence goes on along the minus strand of NC_142879.1, from coordinate 17,880,814 downwards.
TGGAAGTCAGAGTTATAGAAAGAGAGAGGTTTCCATCCTCTGGTTCACTCCCCAGATGGCTGCAACGGCTAAGGCTGAGCCAGGCCAAAGCCAGGAGCCAGGCGCTTCTTCCGGGTCTCCCACATGGGAGCAGGGATCCAAGCACTCAGCCCATCCTCCACTGCTTTCCTGCCTGGGGCCAGGGCACAGCTTTCCCTGAGTCTCCCCTGCCCCTGGGGTCCAGCCCACTGAAGCGACAGCGCTCTTTTCTCACCTGCAGGGAGGGGCGACTTCTGGAGGATCTGATCCAGGAAGTACACCAGCTGGTAGGTCCTCCAGGTGGCCACAGCCACAGCGGCGATGGCCTGCATGTCCAGCTGCTCGCTCGCCCACAGCCCGGCCAGCTCCTCGGCTGGCTTCATGAGTGAGTCCCCAGGGGAGAGGTCGGGGAGGTAGGGGGGCCAGCCAGGCGTGTTCAGCCAACGATCGAACTCAAACCCTGTTTGGTAGAAGAAGAGATGACTGGGGTGGTGTTCCCGGGACCTCCACCTCCTGCTCTCTGCATCCCAAACTCTTCCCCCAGTGTCGTTGTCACTTTGCCACACATCCACCTGCCCCTGCAGGGTCCCAGCTAGGATAAGGTCTAGACCAGACTGGACTATGCCTGTCTCCTTCCATGGCTCCAACACGACAGCGTGTTGTCCCAGCAGAGTGGACAGAGGCCTTCACGTTCTGGGGGCCGACACTGTGGCCAAGTGGGTTAAGCTGCTGCCAGCAATGCCAGTGATGCCAGCCCATATGGGGCACTGGTTCAAGTCCCGGCTGCTGTTCTGATCCAGCTCCCTGCTAATGTACCTGGCAAAGCAGGGGAGGACAGCCCAAGGGCTTGGGCCCCTACACCCATCTGGGAGACCTGGATGGAGTTCCAGGCTCCTGGCTTCAGTCCAGCCCAGGCCATTGTGGTCATTTGGGAAGTAAACAGCAGATGGAAAATGGATCAAGCTCTCTCTTTCTGTCTCTGTCTCTCTCTCTGTGTCTCTGTCTCTGTCTCTCTCTCTCTCTAACTCTGTCTTTCAAATAAATCAAATCAAATCTTTAAAAAAAATTCATGTTCTCGAATCAGAGTTGTGTTCCCGACTTTGCCCCTATGTGGCTGGGACGCCGTGGGCCTGTCCCAGCACTTCTCTGTGCCTGTGCTCTGTCTGTAAAATGGGGGTGTGACAGGCCCTACCTTAGTTGACAGCTGTGAGGGTTAAATGAGCAAATACATATTAAAAGCTTAGCAGATTGCCCTGTGCGCTGTAGGCCCCGAGGATCAGCTCTCATAGCTGCAGTCCCGTGACCTGGAGAGGCGGGCCTCCAGCCCGACAGCAGGTGCTACCAAGGCCTGACTTGACCAAACTGGTGAGACAGTGACTCAGAGTCCGCGGCAGGAAGTGGGGCGCACTGTCTCGCAGATCTCGCGGACGGTCCCGCCCATTCTCCGCTCCAAGGAGGCAGGGCCTCCCCTGCTGAATCAGGGCAGCCCTGGCAACAATGCCCTGAGCTTCCTTTTTTTTTTTTTTTTTTTTTAAGATTTATTTATTTATTTGAAAGGCAGAGGTACAGAGAGAGGAGAGACACACAGAGAGAGGTCTTCCATCTGCTGGTTCACTCCCTAAATGGCCTCAGTGGTCAGCCAGGAGCTTCATCCAGGTCTCCCATGTGAGCGCAGGGGCCTAAGCACTTGAGCCATCATATACTGTCTTCCCAGGCACATTAGCAGGGAGCTGGGTTGGAAGTGGAGCAGCTGGGACTTGAACCAGCGCCCATATGGGATGCTAGTGTCAAAGGCGGTGACTGTACCCACTGCACCAAAATGCCAGTCCTGAGCTTCTATTTTTGTTTTCTTTTAAACGTATTTCAGCAGCAGAGAGGAGAGAGATGCCATCCACGGATTCACCCCCAAGTCATGAGATATTGTACTGAGGCCACTGCTGGGAGCTGGCAACTCAACCCAGGTTCCCACATGGGTGGCAGGAGCCCCATCAGTGGAGCCGTCACCTGCTGCCTCCCAGGGTCTGCTGCATTAGCAGGAAGCTGGAGCCGGGTATCAAACTCGGGGATGCTGGTATGGGACATGGGCGGCTTAACCAGCCTCCCGCTGCGAGGCTAAACACCTGCGCCAGCGCCAGGGTCTTCAGGCAGCGGCTGTAGCCCCCACGACTGTCCTATGACTCTCAGTTGGGACGGTGGGAGCAGTGGCTCTGATTCCTTGTGTCCAGCGCGAGAAGAAGGAGAAAGGTGACCCTAACTCCGCACGCCCCACTCCCCTTCAGCCTCCAGAGGCTGCCATGGACATCGCGCTCTCTCTCTCCCACAAGCCCCTGGGCCGGCTCCTCTGCTGACCTGGAATGCAGTCCACTCTCCTTTCCTTCAGCTCAGGGAAATACTCCAGGTAGAACTCCAGGAAGTCATCAGCCAGGATGCTCTGGAACTTGAACTCATCCACGTAGGCCTGTGGGGAGGGAAGGGCTGGTGAGGTCCTCCGCAGCCCCCGAGGGGCAGACCCCCCAGCTCGCGGGCCCTCTGACCCCTTACCTCTTGCGCCCCCTGCCGCCACCCTTGCACTCTGCCCAGCCGCTTTATCTGCTTCTCCTCCTTGTCCCCTCATCAGAGTGTGGACCGTACCTGCAGAAACTTGTCAAACTGATCCTGATCACCCGCCAGGTGGGCCAGGTATGAGACAAAGCAGAAACCTTTCTCGTAGGGCGTCTCGTTGTACGTGTCGTCTGGGTCGACACCTGGCCGAGGAGGAAGCAGACAGGGGCTGAGCACACGCGGCCTCTCACGCGCACTTCTGTCCTCCAGGGGCAGGTTCAAAGCTTAGCTCTGGGTGAGATGAGAACCCCGCTGCCCGGGATGGCAAGGCTGAGCTTCCCAGGAAATCCGAGAGGGCCATTAACCATGGACCTGACCGGTCCTGGGCACCAGCTATGTTCCCTTGGTGCCAGCTTTGGGGAGAGTCCCTCAACTCTCGGGACTGAGCCAGGCTCTTTTCTTTCCCGTGGGCCACCTAAAGGCTCAGCCTTCCCTCCCACAACAATGGCCAAACCAAAACCAGCCATCGGAGGGCGCAAGTTCATCCTCACAGCCAACAGCACCAGGGAACGTGAGTTTCAACTGCACAGAGAGGTTTCACCGTGGCCACACGTGGAGCTCAAAAAAACGTTAGGAGTTCAAACGCTCTGAGCTCAGGGAGGGGACGTGGATCAGAGCTCCTGTGATGCCGGGGACAAGTCCCACCCTCTGCAAAGTAAGGCCTGGCCTGATGTGCAGAGCCACACGTGCTGCACAGGCGCAAAGCAAGGGTGGCCGAGAAGTGTCGAGAGCTGCCCAGAGCTGCTCACGCTGGTGGCGGGAGAGGGGCCGGAAGCCACCCTGGATGGCCATTCCCTCCCGGAGAAAAGTCTCTCAGGGTGCACTGATCAACATCAGCCTCCAAAGAACGCGGGGCTCCAGGCTCAGCCTGGGCAGGGTGGGGGTGGGGTCAGACCTGGCTCGATCTTCACCCGGAGCTTGTTCAGCGGGTGTTCCTCTCCGGTGAGGTCCATGTGCTGCCGCAGCAGAGCCCGCCCGGTGGCAGCCTCCAAGCATGTATAAGCAGCCCCTGGGGTGGAAACAAACCCGAGCCCTGGAGTTGGTCTCCACCTACATCCAGGATGCTTTCCTGTTAGTGGACTCTGTGCTGCCCCCTAGTGGCCTGGAGCTCAATACCATCACCATCACCACCACCACCACCACCTTGTCCCAGCTGGCCATCCAAATGCAGCCCTAGCCTGAGGTTGCTCAGCCCCAGAGGCCTGGGTCCACCTGGCAGCTCCCACAGCTGAGGGTGGGGGGAGAGGAACCATACCTCCTCTCTGGGTTACTATCCCTACCAGCGTGTTTTCATTTTTAGATACTAATTCGATCTTGTGTGAAACCTTGGGATATTTTCACTGAGCCTCCTCCCCCAACCCACACACTTTAAGAGCCTCTAAGTCTCCTTCTGTCACTGAAAATAGTGACTGAGGGGACAGCAGAGAGGAACGAAGCAGGGTTTAAGCCAGCCAGCTCTCAGGTACTGGATGTTGACTTTGCACAATGGGGTGACAGTTAAGACTTTCACAAAGAGGCTCCTGCTGTAGCCATGTTGAATTAGCATAAATTTATAAATTTCCTGGGCAGCAATGGACAAGATGTACTAAAAAAGCTTTAAAATGTGCACACCCAGAAGTAGTGTTGCTAAGAATTTATCCTTTTTACCCTTCTTCAAATCACTTGAGATATGCTATAATGTTTATGACACCATCTCAGTGGGAAACTAGAACCAAGTTATGTAACAACTGCAGAGTGAGTAAATTAGGAGACATCCATTCTAGGAAGCCATGAAGGGAATGTAATACTTGGTGAAACGTTTACTGCTGTCAAGTTTAAAACAAAAAGCCAGTTGTGAAATCAAGTCTGGGGGCTGGCGCTGTGGCATAGCTGGTAAAGCTGCCACCTGCAGTGCTGGCATCCCATATGGGCGCTGGTTCTAGTCCCGGCTGCTCCACTTCTGATCCAGCTCTCTGCTGTGGCCTGGGATAGCAGTGGAAGATGGCCCAAGTGCTTGAGCCCCTGCACCCACAGGGGAGATCCGGAAGAAGCTCCTGGCTCCTGGCTTCAGATGGCTCAGCACCAGCAATTGCAGCCATTTGGGGAATGAAACAGCAGATGGAAGACCTCTCTCTCTCTCTGCCTCTCTGTAACTCTGCCTTTCAAATAAATAATTAAATCTTAAAAAAAGAAAAAATCAAGTCTGCTTTCATGGTTCACACATACATGTGTGTGTGTGGAAGGCTGTGCACTGATTATCTCCAAACAGTGAAGTCATGGATGCATTTTTTTCTTCCTCTCTGTGCTTTTCCATGTGTGTCAAAGAGATCTTGAGCAAAGAACAAAAATAATAAATGTTGCATTTTTTAAACTATCCCCAAACACAGTGAGTTATCACAGGGTGGACAAAGTTTTTCCAAAGCACACTTGAAAGACGAAAACAAACAGACAGACAGACAGACAGACGAGGAGGGCGTTTGGCGAGATGGAGAGGCTGCTGCGCGGGACACCTGCATCCTGCTGCGCTCCTGACTCCAGCAGGTCAGGGCTCAGGCAGAGTGGACAGTGAGAGAGAGAGACAGAGAGAAAGGTCTTCCTTTGCCGTTGGTTCACCCTCCAATGGCTGCCGCAGCCGGCGCACCGCGCTGATCCGATGGCAGGAGCCAGGTGCTTCTCCTGGTCTCCCATGGGGTGCAGGGCCCAAGCACTTGGGCCATCCTCCACTGCACTCCCGGGCCACAGCAGAGAGCTGGCCTGGAAGAGGGGCAACCGGGACAGAATCCTGCGCCCCGACCAGGACTAGAACCCGGTGTGCCGGCGCCGCAAGGTGGAGGATTAGCCTAGTGAGCCACAGCCCCGGCCTAAAGAATTTCTTTATGCTCTGCGAGTTGTGGGGAACTCATATGTGAGTATAGAATGGACCCGACAGTGTCTGTCTCATGGGCTGTTGTGAAATTGTTCAGTGGTGGATTTTTTACAAGATGCCCAGGAAAAAGCAGGCATAGAGATAATCAGTGAACAGGAACAGTGGTGACAACTACATGATTCATCCGGGTTAGGAACTCTCCCGTGGGTGCTGTCTGGCTCGGAGCACAGCCAGCCTGTGGCTTCAGTGTAGAGGAGGGGCACTTCCTCGCTGTGAGCTCACCCCTGAGTCCACAGCGTCAGCGTAAACCACAGCCCCCCACTCATCCTCGTGCCAGGCGGTGGGTGGGAGTCACCCATTTAAAAACGACGTTTGTCAGCCAGCGCCGCGGCTCACTAGGCTAATCCTCCACCTGTGGCGCCGGAACACCAGGTTCTAGTCCCGGTCGGGGCGCCGGATTCTGTCCCGGTTGCCCCTCTTCCAGGCCAGCTCTGTGCTGTGGCCAGGGAGTGCAGTGGAGGATGGCCCAGGTGCTTGGGCCCTGCACCCCATGGGAGACCAGGATAAGTACCTGGCTCCTGTCTTTGGCCGCGGCGGCCATTGGAGGGTGAACCAACGGCAAAGGAAGACCTTTCTCTCTGTCTCTCTCACTGTCCACTCTGCCTGTCAAAAACAAACAAAAAACAAACAAACAACAACAACAACAAAAACCGACGTTTGTCTATTGGTCTGGGGTTGTGGTGTAGTGGGAACAGCCGCCTCCCCCACCCCCTACCCCATGTGGCTGGCATCCTATATATGGAAGCCAGTTAGAGCGAGTCCCCAAGTCCCCGCTGCTCCACTTCCAATCTAGCTCCCTGCTAATGGGCCTGGGAAAGCAACAGAAGTCCTTGGGCCCCTGCACCCACATGGGAGACCCAGAAGAAGCTCCTGGCTCCTGGCTTCAGATGGGTCCAGCTCTGGCCATTTGGGGAGCCAACCAGTGGATGGAAGGCATCTCTGACTCTGCCTTTCAAATAACTTAATAAATATTTCTTAAAAAATAATGACCTTCGTCTAGACGTAGCCCCCCAGGGCATCCGCCTGGGCCCTCTGCTCTATCTCCTCTTCCCTCCATGCCCAAACCCCAGAGGCAGCACGGCTCTCGCAGGGCTGGGGGTGGCACCTTACCGAACAGGATGGTGGAGATCCTCCTCTGGGCGTACATGGTGAAGCCCTCGTTGAGCCAGAACTCCCCCCAGTTGGCGTTGGTGACCAGGTTCCCAAACCAGCTGTGGGAGACCTCATGGATGATGACGTCGGCCAAGGAGCCGTCCCCGGCCAGCAGGCAGGGCGTGACGAAGGTCAGGCACGGGTTCTCCATCCCTCCGAACGGGAAGGAGGGCGGCATGAAGAGCACGTCGTACCTGTGGAGAAGGCGGGGCCCGCGCTGCCTCACTCCCCGAGGCCCTGTGAGCCGCTCTGCTCTGCGGACCCTGGGGCCAGCCCCCCGCCCGGCCACGCCCCTGGCCCTGCCTGGCGGGGGCACTCCTTGTCCCGGTGACCTTTGCTCTGGTTGAGCAAGCCTCCCGAGAACGGGAGCGTGCCAGCAGCTCTGTCAGCGCACTGGGCGTCATCAAGACCGGGGAGGCTGAAGACGGAGTATGACGGGGAGCACGGACCAGCCAGGCTGTGACTGTGTCCCCCTCTCTCCCAGGCCCGTTCTCAGCCACCACGAGGAGCCAACCCCAACCCTTCCTCTTGTCCTCGCCTTCACCTCTGGGCCTGGAGACACCTTGTCCCAGGAGGCAGAGGAAGGCCAGCAGCCCGGGCAGGGAGTGTGGGAAGCAGGGCCGCGGTTAGCAGGAGGCGCTGGGGTCCACGGGGTACCACACCTTCCCCACACGTAGGGGCCGAAGAGTTTCTCTCCTGTTGCCAAAAATTCTTCGATCACCCCGTCGTACTCCTTCTTGGCAGCTGCTATGAGGCAGGGCTCAGCCCACACCCGGCTCCTGGAGATCAGAGCACAGAGTCAGCAGGGTGGAGCTCAGCCATAGCCATGCTCACTCAACCCGGCCTCAGTGCCCCATGGGAGACAACCGGAGGTGAGCGTGTGGTCAGCCACAGAGACGGGAGACGCAAGGCTGGTGGGCTGGCTGGTGAGGCCCAGGAACACGCTCACGGCACCCGGGAAAGCAGGCGCAGGTCAGGCTGGGGAAGGAGCAGCTGCCTCCTGCAGGTGACAGACCCTAAACCCTGCGATACAAGTCAGCAGCCTCGACACCAAATGCTGTCCCGCAAAAGTTGTCTAAGCTCTCCCAGCCTCAGTGCCTTCATCCGTCAAACGGGTGAAGATGAAAGAAGACACACGCAGAAGACCTTCCAACAGTGACCTACATGGTAACTGTTAGTTTCCTTCTTCCTGCCTGTACGAGAGATGAAGAAAGGACTTGAGGGGCTGGCATTGTGGCAGAGCAGGTTAGCAACCAGCTGTGACACTGGCATCCCATATAGGCATTGGTTCAAGTCCCAGCTGCTCTACTTCTGATCCAGCTCCCTGCCGATGCACCTGGGAAACCAGCAGAAGACAGCCCAAGTGCTTGAGCCCCTGAACCTAAGTAGGAGACCAGCATGGAGCTCTGGGCTCCTGGCTTCAGCCTGGCCCAGCCCTGGCCATTGCAGCCATGTGGGGAGTGAGCCAGCAGATGACAGATTCTGCCTCTGTCTCCCTTGTTCTCTGTAACTCTGCCTTTCAAACAAATAAATAAAACTTAAAGACAAAAAAAAAAAAAGGGGTTCAAATCAAAGAACCTTTGGAATTGAAGGAACTTTAAGAGGGAAACCTATTAATGCTAACAGAAAACTGTTAGTGGCCTTAGGAGCAACAGTGGTGTCTTTGTTCCTCACGATAAAGAGACCGTGTTTGCTCATTTACACGGCCTGGCGCAAAGTCCACACCTGAAGACACCACTGCTGCGAAGCAGGTGGGTGCACTGGGCATCACTATTGCCCTCACGGTCTCCTGTGCATCTGAAATTGTCCTAATAAGACGTGGGGAGAAGGTCAGAGGGGAGAATCAAACAGAACAACAACCAAGAAGGTCCCGTACAACGCGACGCCATGGCAGAGAGGGTGGGTGGTTAGCGGAAGGCAGGGCGCCCACGGCCAAGCACCACACCTGACCTTGCAGAAGCCTCTGCCTCAGTGTACAAGCCCACTGTCCACCAAACAGACAGTGACGTCGCCGTCCGGGGTGCGTGTCGGGATTAGAAGGAACTAAACAGGAAAGGGCCCAGGACCCCCTGGCCTGTGCCCTTGACACTCTTGCACCCAGAGTGTTTCCCCCATGGTCACAGGGCTTGGGACCATGGCACACTGTGCCAGAAACACCATCCCACCAAGACCCTGAGATGTGACCCGTGAGGCAAGGCCCATGGGACTGGGGGAAGCACTTAAGTGGATTCTGTCGCTGTGCTTGGTATACTGCGCTGTCACTTACTGCCATGCCTTCAGATAATCACTCTGACCCAGTGTGTTTAGAAGGCACTGTTCTTCCACGTCCCATTCACGCTCTTGCGAACAGAACTGTACTAAGGGTAAACAAATTCTCCACAACGACCTTCCCGTGCTCATCTGTCTTCCTGCTGACCGCAAACACAGCATCCGTCTGCTCACCCGCTGCCCCGCCTATGAGGGAGACAACCCTGGGTGAGAGGACACCGCCCCGTCTTGTAAGGCTGGCACGGTCCCGAGTGTGTGGCTGGGAGCAGGCGCCGATAGAATCCCATCCGTTATGTCATCAGATACCTGGGAACTGAGCCACAATACCAGCAAGCGCCACGGAACTGGTGATGAGCTCCAGGACTGGTAACATCTTGTCAAGGACACTGTCACCCCCAGGGACTGCACGCAGGGCCAGAGCAGGGGTCACAGCTTGGCCGTCCAGCCTTCCACTCCAGTGGCAGAGAATACATCAGCCAGCAGAAACCTAGGCTCCCAGTCACATTTCTTGTCCTGGGAAACCTGACAAAATCCCTTTCCATCTCTGGCAAATCCATCTCACTTCATGGAGGTATCGTGTGACCGTGGGTTTAGGTTCGTGCGTCTGTAGCGACAGAAAGCAGAGGCCACCTCCCTGTCTAGAGGGAGAAATGAGATCAAAGCTGTTCCCAGGGATCCAGGGCTGAGAAAATGCAGAGACCTGGCACAGACACACACAAGTGACTAAAGGGGCAGGCATTTAGCAGGCGCACATCACAGTGTGCATTACTGATGTCGGGTTCTGGCTAACGCAGGCCTGGGAGGCAGCAGGTGATGGCTCAAGCAATTGGGTTTCTGCCACCCATGGACTGAGTTCCTGGCTTTGGCCAGGCCCAGTCCCAGCCTTCTGATGCCTTTGGGGAGTGAACCTATGGCTGGGAGTTCATGCTCTCTCCCTGTCTTTCTCTGTCTCTCAAATGAATGAATGAATGTAGTTGCTAGAAAGCCGCTTAGAACTTAACGATCCTAACAAAGATCGATCTTCCAAAACCTCTGCCCAAGCTCCCCCCTCACTCCACAGGTGGCCAGGAGAGCAGCTTCTGTCAGAAGGATGAGGCTCACATTCCACAGGGCAGGACTGGGCTGGAGGTCGAGGGCAGGAGGGAGAGGAGGCAGGGGGAGGAGCGCCTGCTCCCGCAGTACTCACACCGCTGCTTCCCGGCTGGCGCTCAGAGGATGCGAGACTGTCCCAGGACCACTCCCAGAATCCTCTCTGCCTCCTGCCCCAAGAACCACCCCAGGGAAGGCTCACTGCTCAGGGTCCTTGTTGCCTCTGAGGTCACCCCAACCTTGCCTGGCGGGTCTTTGTCTCCTACCTGGGTCCAACTTCTGCCGAAACCAGATCTCCGATGGCCAAAGCTATCAGATAGGAAGGGATGGGGTGGCTCATCTCGAAGAAGAACTTATTGGGGCCTCTCTTCTCCCAGGTGTTGGCACTCATCACAGCTGTGAAGCCATCCGGGACCTGATGACAGAAAAACTCGGGCGATTTCACCTGCAGAGGGCTCCAGGGCAGCCAGCAACCCGCGTGGCAATGCCAAGGACCCAGACCCCGCCTGGGAACACACAGAGGTTTCAAGAGGCTAAACCAGGGCGAAACTGAAGGGGTTTAGAGGAAGGCTGTATAAAATTTTCATGGGTGGACGGATTCAAAACTAAGGAGTTTCTCAGAGGTGCCACTGGGTGGCCATACCCACTGATCCCCGGAAGTGTGACCTGGTAGGTCTGAAGGCACACGCTAACCCCAAAGGCAGGTCCTCGAGCCTCAGCCCCTCACCTCCACGAGGGCTGAGTACGTGTACTTCACTGCAGGCGTGTCGAAGCACGGGAAGAAGGCCCGGTTGAGGACAGCCTGGCCCTGGGTGTAGACGAAGGGTTTCTCCTTTCCCGCCGTTTGCTCTGGAGTCAGCCAACACACCTACGGGAACACAGAAGGCTTCAGGACCGACATCCCCCGCGTAAGCCCAGTCTAGCCAGAGGCAGGCGCTGACTCCGGGGAAAGCGCTGGGTAATCCTCCCAATGTTTCCGCCAGCCAGTGTGGCTCTGAAGGGAAAGTTCTCTCCTGTTGTATATTTAATCCAGCGTGAAATCCGTGCCACGGCGTGACGGCCATGTCACAGGGCAGAGTCACCACCATACCGCATCCGCTCCGCCACGTGTGCCAGGCTCATCTCCGGAAGCCCAGACCTGCTTTTTTTATTTCTTATTTCCTTTTTTTTTTTTTTTTTTTGTAAGATTTTATTTATTTGGGGCCGGAGCTGTGGCACAGTGGGTTAAAGCCCTAATCTGCAATGCTGGCATCCTATATGGGCACTGGTTCGAGTCCCAGCTGTTCCACTTCTGATCCCACTCTCTGCTGTGGCCTAGGAAAGCAGAAGATGGCTCAGGTCCTTGGGCCCCCACACCCATATGAGAGAACCAGAAGACCTCTCTCTCTGCCTCTGCCTCTCTGTAACTATGGCTTTCAAATAAATAAATAAATAAAATCTTGGATATATATATATATTTTTTTTTTTGACAGGCAGAGTGAACAGTAAGAGAGACAGAGAGAAAGGTCTTCCTTTTTCCATTGGTTCACCCCTCAGTGGCCACTGCAGCCAGCGCGCTGCGGCCGGCGCACCGCGCTGATCTGAAGCAAGGAGCCAGGCTCTTCCTCCTGGTCTCCCACGCGGGTGCAGGACCCAAGTACTTGGGCCATCCTCCACTGCCTTCCCGGGCCACAGCAGAGAGCTGGCCTGGAAGAGGGGCAACCAGGAAAGAATCTGGTGCCCCGACCAGGACTAGAACCTAGTGTGCCGGCGCCGCAGGCAGAGGATTAGCCTATTGAACCACGGTGCCGGCCAATAAATAAAATCTTTAGAGGGAGAGAGAGAGGTCTTCCATCTGCTGGTTCACTCCCCAAGTAGTCATAATGGCCAGAGCTGTGTGATCCAAAGCCAGGAGCCTGGAGCTTCTTTCGAGTCCTCCATGCAGGTGCAGGGGCCCAAGGACCTGGGCCATCTTCTACTGCTTTCCCAGGCCATAGCAGAGAGCTGGATAGGAAGTGGAGCAGCTGGGACTTGAACCAGTGACCATATGGGATACCAGCATTGCAGGTGGCGGCTTTACCGGATATGCCACAGTGCCAACCCCTTTTTATTTCTTTAAATGTTTATTTTTCATTTACTTGAGAGAGAGCCTCTATCCATGGTTCACTCCCCAAATGCCCACAAAACTAGGGCTGGGCCAGGCCATGGTCAGCACCCCAGAACTCCATCTGGGTGTCCTACATGAGCGGCAGGAACCCAGTAAGTTGGGCCATCACCTGCTGCCTGAGGACGCATTAGCAGGGAGCTGGATGGGACGTGGAGGAGCGGGGACTCTGATATGAGATGTGGCCTCCCTAGAAGCGGCTTAACCCGCTGCACAACACGTACATTCAGACCTGCTTCTGTCCTGCTCTGGGTCCTTCTACTCAAGCAATTTCTCATCAAATAAACAACTCAGAGATGCAGGAGCTAACTGAGAGTTAGTGATATGTGTGTGTCCTCTATTCCCAAAATTCACCTTTTCAGAATCAATGTAGTTTACATCATAGGCATTGGCTATATGATTCTTAATTTGTTTTCTGTCAGCCCTGAAATCAAGGGCAAGTTTGAATGATTAGTAACAAACCCAATTTAAAAAATTATTTGAGAGGCAGAGAGGGGAGAGAGAGAGAGAGAGAGAGGAAGAGTTCTCATCTCCAGGTCTCTCCCCAAATGCCCACAATGGCAGAGGCTGGGCAGGCTGAGAATTGGGTGGCAGGAACCCAGTTCCTTGAGCCATCACCGCTGCTTCCCAGGCTGCACATCAGCAGGAAGCTGGATTGGAAGTGGAGATGTAGCTTGAGCCCAGGCACTTCCAGATGGGATGTGGGCATCTTACCTGCTGCACCCATGCCCACCCCACACACAGGCAGCTAAACACCCACTCACCCCCAAAACCCAATGTTTGCCTACAGCAAAGTGGAGATCACTGACAACATAGATAAAACTGGCGTGGGGGGACTCTACATTCACATAAAAAAACACATAGAATTTAGAAAAGGATGAGAGGGGCTGGGGTTATGGTACAGCAGGTTAAGCTGCTGTCTGCCACACTGGCATCCCATGTAAGCACGGGATCAAGTCCCGGCTGCTCCACTTCCTACCCAGCTCCCTGCAAATGTGCCTGGGAAAGCAGAGGAGGATGGCCCAAGTACTCATGTCCCTGGCACCCTCATGGGAGACCTGGATGGAATTTCAGGCTCCAGGCTTCAGCCTGGCTCAGCCCTGGCCAGCTATGGCAGCCATTTAGGGAGTGAACCAGCAGATGGAATTAGATAATTCCAGGAGAGTCTCACAGGTGAGAATCACAGGGGATTTAGATGGCTGGGAAGGGAGGAGACGCAGTAACATGAGGCAAGACGGATGCAGATGCAGTGCGGGGGCGGGGGGGGCAGCGGTGGTGGTGGTGGTGGTGGTGGTGGTGGTGGTGGTGGTGGTGCGGGGAGCGGCAGGAGGTTGGGATGGAGTGGCAGGAGGCCTGGCCAGGCAGGTGAAATCTGAGGCCTGTTTTTAAACAGCACAGGGAAACCACATTGGGTTAGGAGTTTTTCCTGCCTGCGTGTTTGTGAGTGTGAAAACTTTACCCGGTTTCCTTCTAAGGAGTGCAGCAGGTGTGGAATTGGGGGCACAGCGTGACTTCCCAGGGGAGAAGGCTGGCTGCCACCAAACAGCCAAAGTGACTGAGGTCACCCCCCAGGGCCCCAAACTGTGTCAATCCCAGGCAACCTCAAACGATGTGAGGCGGCACTTCGTCCAGAGAATTTCCACTAAGAAATCACAATGGCAGGCCAGCCATGAAAAAGACATCAGGCAAATTCCAACAGTGGGACATCCAACAACACCTGACCAACACTCCTCAAAACAGTCAAGGTCAAGGTCATCAAAGACAAGGGAAGTCTGAGAAACAGTCACAGACGCAGGAGGAATCCAAGGACACACAAAGCTACACACTGCCATGGCATTCCAGAAAGGATCCAGGTCAGAAAATGGAACTAAGTAAAAAACCAAGCAAATCGGGAAAAAACATTGCTGACTTTAGTTAATAATGTATCAGTAGGGGCCGGCACTATGGAGTAACAGGTAAAGCCCCCGCCTGCAGTGTTGGCATCCCATATGGCCATGGGTTCAAGTCTCAGCTTTTCCACTTCCAGTCCAGCTCTCTGCTGTGGCCCGGGAGGGCAGTGGAAGACGGCCCAAGTGCTTGGACCCCTGCACCCACGTGGGAGACCCAGAAGAAGCTCCTGACTCTGGCTTCGGATCGGCGCAGCTCCAGCCATTGCAGCCAACTGGGGAGTGAACCAGTGGGATGGAAAACCTCTCTCTCTCTCTGCCTCTCCTCTCTCTGTGTAACTCTGATTTTCAAATAAATAAATAAATCTTAAAAAAATAAATAATCCATCAGTATTAGCTCACTGGCCCCATGGCTCATAAAATTGTAACAGGGGTCAGTATTGTGGGCCAGCCCCTGCAACACTGGCATCCTATATGAGCACCAGTTCAAGTCCCTGCTACTCCACTTCCAACCAGCTCCCTGCTAACCTGCTTGGGAAAAACAGCAGAAGAGGGTCTGAGTGCTTGGGCCTCTGCCAGTGGGAGACCTGGACAGAGTTCCTGGCCCCCGGCTCCAGCCTGGTCCAGCCCTGGCTGCTGCAGCCATCTGGGGAGTGAATTAGTGATTGAAGATCTATCTCTGTCTCTCCCTCTTTCTCTGTCACTCAGCATTTCAAATAAATAAAATCTTTTAAATAAACTGTAACAAAGTATCATACTAATGTAAAATACTAACATGAGAAACCATGAGTGTGGAGGGGGTATATGGGAACTCTATACTTAAAAAAAAAAAAGTCTTTAAAAATCTTTTTTTTTTTTTAAGTCTGTTTAACAAGCTGGCTGGGACCAGTGTTGTGGCACAACAGGTTAAGCTGCCTCTTGTGACAGCTGCATCCCATATCCGAGCTCTGCTCAGTGTCCCGGTGCTCTGATTCCGATCCAGTTTCCTGCTGATGAGCATGGGAATGCAGAACGACGGCCCAAGTACAGGGGCCCCTGCCACCTGCCACCCACGTGGGAGACCTGGATGGAGTTCCAGGCTCCTGGCTTGTGGTCATTTGGGAAGTGAACCAGCAGATGGAAGATCTTCTCTCTCTCTCTGCTTTTTAAATCAATCTATTAAAAAAAAAAAAAAGAAAGAAAGAAAGAAAGAAAGAAAGCCAAGTTGGCAATAAGAGAGAACACAAAGTACTCACTGCCTACCAGGTGCTTATAGAAAGACAACTCATTGAACTGTGAAGTGCTTAGCCTGGTGCTTGGGGCACCTTAACGAACACTGGCCATCATCCCCTCCACCAAAATGCCTTACTCATCATCTTTGCTTCAGGTTTTAAAAAAGTGACGCGAAGAGAACAGAATAAAGAGAGCTGGCAGCCCATAGTCTGAGCCTGGCGCCGGGGAGCAGGTGTGGGAGGCCAGGGCCCCCACCAGCTCCGTAGCCAGAAGAAGAGAAGGCGTGAATTTTGTCTCCTACAAAAGTCTGGAGGGCCCTTTCATCCGGCGAACTCAGAGAGGGATTCCTTACCAAGGGCCCTGCTTGCCCAGAACCAGGAGCCCAGACCTAACACCATCCAGGGCGGGAGGTTTCTCTAGCACAATGTGTTGCCTTCCCCCTCCCCTTCCCCGGAGGCTAGCTTGCATCCTGAACTTCTTCAGGATGCAAGACGCAGGGTCTGCCACAAGGTCCATTCCCTCCCCTAATGAAGCAGAGGGGCTCCGGGAGCAGCTCGGACCCTGGCGGGGGTGCGGTGGGGTGAACTAGAAGCCAGACAGTGGTCATCGGGCAGGCAGGGGGACGGTAACCCGGCAACTGCCGGCCTCCCCACAGGGCCTGGCTGCTGTTCTGACAACTGTGGGCCACACAGCCTCCCACCTTCTTATTTCCAACATCAGCCCCCCGCCCAAACTCAGAGTCAACCAACAATGAGCAGGCCAAGCTGCTAGCATGCCTGGGGCACCCCTAATTCCGGTTTGAGCAGAGCTGCCCAAGAGGAGAGTCACCCGGGCTTAGGGACTGTCGAACAAAGGGCCGGGCCAGCAGCAGGCAGCGTGTCCAGGCCCCGCAGGCCGCAGTCGAGCCGCCACCGGCAGGGCCCAGACTCTGAGACTCCGAAGCCCCAGGCTGCCGGACAGGATGGGGAGCAGGAAGGGCGTGTGGGCGTCCGGGGAGGCCAGGCGGAGGGTCAGGGCCCGGGTCCCGGTCCGGGGCGGGCAGGAAGCACTCACCCCCGGCCCCTCCCCCACGCGGAAGGTGAGTCGCAGCCGGAGGCGCTCGGAGGCCCGGCAGGGCTGCGGGAGGGCCACGCACAGGGCCTGGCCGTAGTGCGAGAAGGGCCGCGTGTGGAAGGGCACGGGCTCGGCGGGCTGCTCCTCCGCGCCGGCTGGCTCCCGCTGCAGCGCCGCCGCCGTCACCTCGAGGCACGGGTGCGAGTCGAGCCGCAGCTCGGAGGCGCCCTCGGCCACCAGGCAGCGCAGGCTCAGGGTGGCCGTGCCATGCAGCACACGACTCCCCGGGCCCGGGCCCGGCGGCCCGAACTCGGCGCGCAGGTCCAGGTGCAGGTGCAGTATCTCGAAGTCCCGGAAATTGGAGGCAGAGGCCACGTCCACGGCTTGCGCCGAGTGCAGCGGCCGCCGCGCCGCGCCGCTGCCCGCCGGGACCCTGCCGCTCGCCATGGCTGGAAGCACGGTTGCGGGTCCGCTGGGAGAGCCGGCTCCGCGGGCTGCCGCACAAGCCCCGCCCCGCCTCCCAGCCCCGCCCCGCCGCACGGATGCGCCCCCAGCAACTGTGCCGGCCACGCCCCCAGGGGCCGGCCCCGCCCTGCCGTACAGTTACGCCCCCATAGAATCCAAGGGGCCACGCCTACCTCGAATCCCGCCCGCCCTGCGGAAAATGTGGGACCCGACCGCACGCTGGGCTTGGGGTCCGCAGCCCCACGATTCCAGCTTGGTGTGGGGGCCTCAGGACTGTGGACGAAAGGGGGCGGTTGGACAGTGAGGTCCACTTGCCCAGATGTGCTCTGAGCTGCCCTTTTCTGACCCTTCGCCTTCCAGGCAGGCCGAGGATGTGGTCGGGGTGGGACCGGCGGAGCCCGGGAGGGAGGGCTCAGGTTCGAGGTCTCCCGCTCTGCGCCTCCAGCGATCCGGGCTGTATCACCTGCACGGCGGTCACCGAGCACTCGGTCGGGGCCGTGGCTGACGCCGGGCGTCGAAGGCCAGGGGCCGCCTCCGGCGCGCTGCTCGGGTCCGCTGTGCTCTCCCCGCCCGGGGGTTGCAATGGCCCCCATCCCACGTCGGCCTCCAGGGCGGATCCTGACAATGAACCACGCGGGCAGCTCTCCTTCCCTCTTCTCCTTAATTGACATGATCGTTCTACTTATTGATGCGGTCAGGTGCGATGCTGATATATGTGTGCATTGTGTAATGACCACACCAGGGTTATTAGCCTATGGACATCGCTCAGATGTGTATCACTTCTTTGTGATGAGAACAATCCAGGACCCTCTCTCCTGTTTTGAAATTCACAATAAACTATAGTCATCCCACTGTGCAACAGGACACCAGAAATTACTGCTCTTTAGCTTTGCAGCCTTGACTGCTAACCACTGTTCTCTTAATATTTTGTAAACATTCCTCCTTAAAAAAATTTTATTTGAAAGGCAGAGACAGATCCTGCAGCTGCTGGTTCACTCCTCAAATGCTTGAGGCACCAGGGGCTGGGCGGTGCTGAAGATGGGAGCCAGGAACTCCATCTGGGTCTCCCGCGTGGGCCGCAGGGGCCCAGGGCTTGCACTACCACCACTGCCTCCCAGGGTGTGCATTAGCATTCTTACGATCTGATACACCACTGTCTGTTCATCTAATGTAGGGAACCCCCTGCAGAATGCCATCAGCCACTGAGGTGCTAGGATTTTTTCTTATGGCAGCAGTGCTGTGAGTGTCTTTCCTTTGGCTAGAGTTGGTGTGGTGTGCCACTCTTAAGCGCTCAAACATAGGAAAGATACTCCCCTCTCAGAATCCCATGCAGATTACCAAACATAGTGAATCTGTGAGTGATAAGAGCCGGTCACTCCAGGCTTCTGCCTCAAAAGCAACAGTTGATGACTTAGGGAGAGAGAGCTGGACAGTGAATGACATGATAGCAAACAATGGTAGCAATGTAGCAAACAATGTAGCAAACAATGTAGCAATGCCTAGTCAGCCACCCCAAATACTCGAGGGGGGGGGGGATAAACACAAACGACCTCGAGGCAATAACCCACACAAGGTCATCTCATCCGCACCCAGTGAAGATCCCCACATTTGTGGCAGTCCTCGGGCACCCCAGGCTCTCAGGGCAGCCACTAGACCCCATCTCATCCGTATGTTTGCCATTCATGTAGGAGCGGACGCAGAATTCAGGTCCTGGATTCCAACGCCTGTAGAAAGGCTTCTGCTAACCAAGGGTCGAGGATATGCTTGTGACTTTCCAGAGAATGCGGGACAGCCTATCTGGGTACCAGCCGGAAACATCAAGCCTACAACTGACAGCCAACCAGAACCAGCTGAACAAGACTGAGAGTCCGCCTTGTTAGCAGATGCACCTGCCCTATCATCCTACCCTGAGAAACTGCCCACAGCCACATCCACTACTGCTTTATACCCCACTAGCTCTGGTCAGCCACTCAAACGGCCCACAGCCTGTGTCGGTCATGCCATTCCTGATTACCATTGCTCCTCATTCCTACCCCTATCTGAGCAAGCACTCCTGTGGTCTCCCATTTTGCACACTGGTTAGTCAACGATGGGTAAGATCCCCTGGGGGACAACCTAAGACAGGCACAGCCATGTACGGAGACCACATGGAAATGGGGTCAACAATGGTATGGCCAAGAATCATGCCTCCCATTGCTCAAAAATAAGTGAAAAGGGGGAAATGTGGTGGAATGAGAAGGCCATGCCAAGATGGCCACTGGCAAGTGAGCGTCAGTTACTCAGGGATGGCTTTGAAAACCACCTGGCAACAGAGCCTACCTGGAAACAGGCTGTGATTGGTTAGGGCATAGACCGCCCCTTGACCGGATTGGCTGCCTTGGCTATTTAAGCTGCTGTACCAACTGAAATAAATGGGTCTGCTGGCTGCTCGCCTCTGGCCCACTTTCAACCAACTCCCAGGGTCTGTGTGGTGACTCTGCGCCTCTTGCCCCCACCATGCTCCTCCTCTCAGAACAAATCCACAGCAACAAGATGGTGTCTTCCTGATGGGCATTTCAACCTTGAAATTGAGAAACTCCACTACTCCAGGAAAGACCTAGAGAAAATCTCCTTCCTATCTGTAGGTTTTTCCAATTATTTCAGTAATTAAAATAACTGATGTTTTACCTTTTATCCTAGGCTGTACTTCATTATACCAAACTTAGTTTTACAATAGTTATTAAGCACTTCCTATCAGTATTTTTATTTTTTTAAAGATTTACTTATTTGAAAAGCAGAGAGAGACAGGCAGAGACAGAGGTGTCCTCCACCTGCTGGTTCACTCCCCTAATGGCCACCATGCTAGGGGTGGGCCAAGCCAAAGCCAGGAACCAGGAAGTCCATCCCAGTCTCCTTGGGCTATCATCTGCTGCTTTCTAGGAGGGAGCTGAATCAGAAGCAGAGAAGCGAGAACTCAAGCTGGTGCTCCAATATGAGATGTTGGCATTGTAGTCAGCTGCTTAACCCACCGTGCCACAGTGCCGACCCCATCAGTATGTTGTCAGTTATTTATTCAATCTAAACTGCCAGGTTTGGGAGGGTGTTTGGCACAGCAGTTAAGATGCCCCTTGGGGGTGCCTGAATCCCACATCAGAACGCCTGGTCTAAGTCCTAGCTCTACTCTCCATTTCAGCTTCCTGCAAACGCCTACCCTGGGAGGCAGCAGGTGATGGCTCAAGTAGTTGGATTCCTGTCACAACATGGGAGACCCAGATTTAATTCTGGGCTCCTGGCTTTGGCCTGGCTCAGCTCTGGCTGTTGTGGTCATCTGGGGAGTGAACAGAGTAGATTTCTCTGTCTTACAAATAAACAAAAATTTACAGCAATCCACCTAGTTTCCTTTCCATTATTTGCTAAACTTAAAAAAAGAAATTAGAATTATATTAAACATATCAATGGATGATAGATGAATAGGTGTCTCATAAAAATTGTAAACAATAAAACCTCAATGGTGGTATATGGGTGTTCACTGTAAACTCAACTTTACAGGTCTGAAAAATTTTAAAGACAGAGCGAGAAACTGAGAGACACAAAGATAGATCTTCCATCTGCTGGTTTACTCCCCAGAGCCTGCATCAGCCAGGGCTGGGCCAGGCCAATATCAAGGGTCTAAAACTCATTCCAGATTTCCCAGGTGGCAAGAATCCAACTACTCAAGCCGTCACTTGCTGCCTCCCAGGGAGCACATTAGCAGGAGGCTGGAATTAAAAGTAGAGCCAGCACCCAACCCAGGTACTCTGACATGGGACGTGGGCATCCTAACTGCTGCACAAAATGCCTGCTTCAGTTTGTAATTTTTCACTTTAAAATGTTGGGTCCTTGATTCCCACATAGGAGAACAGAGTTCCTGGCTCTTTGCTTTGGCCTGGCCCAACCTGGTTGTTGCAAAATTTAGAGAGTGAACCGGTGAATTAAAGATCTGTCTCAGTTTCTCTGCCTTTCAAATAAAATAAGTTTTTTTTTTTTTTTTTTTTTTTTTTTTTTTTTTTTTTTTTTTTTTTTAGACAGGCAGAGTGGACAGTGAGAGAGAAAGAGAGACAGAGAGAAAGGTCTTCCTTTGCTGTTGGTTCACCCTCCAATGGCCGCCGCGGCTGGCGCACTGCGCTGATCCAAAGGCAGGAGCCAGGTGCTTCTCCTGGTCTCCCATGGGGTGCAGGGCCCAAGCACTTGGGGCATCCTCCACTGCCTTCCTGGGCCACAGCAGAGAGCTGGACTGGAAGAGGGGCAACCGGGAAAGAATCCGGCGCCCTGACCAGGACTAGAACCCGGTGTGCCGGCGCCGCTAGGTGGAGGATTAGCCTATTGAGCCGCGGCACTGGCCAAATAAAATAAGTTTTAAAACTTTAAACAATGTTGGGAAAAAAGGGACAGGACTGACTGAGGAGAATAAAGAAAAAACCCTCAGGATCTGCTGTGCTTGATGTGACAAGAGAACAGGCAGGGCTAGCGCTTGGCTCAGCAGCTTAAGCTGCCTGAAACACTGGTGTCCCACGTGGGGGCCGGTTTGAGCCCGGCCGCTCCACTTCCATCCCAGCTAACATGCCTGGGAAAGCAGTGTTAGATGGCTCCTGGCTTTGGCCTGGCCCAGCCCTGGCCGCTGCAGCCATTTGGACAGTGAACCAGCAGATGGAAGCTCTCTCTCTCTCCTCCTCTCTAACTCTGCATTTCAAATAATAAATAAATCTTTAAAAACAACAAAAAAGATGACAGAAAGAAGACCTGGCCCAGGGCATGCACTCAGGAGGCACCTGAGGGGTCTCAGTCTACGGTGCATGAGCCAGGAACAGAGGGGGTGTACAGAGGAAACAGCACCAGCCCTCCTGCCAAGAACACAGATGGTACTTCCAGTCTCAAGCGGACAGGTAAAGGAATAAAGCTTCGGTTTTCCTCTTTACCTCTCCATCTACCTCGTACTGCAGAAGGAATACACCAAATTCCACTGCCTTCCAGACATGTTCCAGCGCTGAGGTAGGTGGCCAGCCACTCGACACAGCTTCCCCTGGGTGCAGGCTGGGGAAGGGCACTGTCACCCAAGCAGAGGCAGGAAGCCTGGGAAACACACCAAAGGTTTTCATGGGATTCCCACCTAGGCTCCTGCTTTCAGAATGAAAAGGCTATTACTTTCAAGGACAAAGGAAGAGATCCTCCATCTGCTGGCTTACTTCCCAAATGCCTGCAATAGCCAAGGCTGAGCCAGGCCAAAGCCAGGAGCCCAGAACCCAATCTGGCCTTCCATGTGGGTGGTAGGGACACAAGCCATCACCTACTGCCTCCCAGGGTGCCGATTAGCAGGAAGCTGGATCAGAAGCAGAGTTGGGACTCACACCCGAGGACTACAATATGGGATGGAGGTGTCCCAAGTGGCAGCTTCATGGCTGCAACAAACACCTCCCCAAATAAAATTGTTTTCCATCTTTTTCAACTTCACTCTTCTACCCCTAACTCCAAAAAATTTAACTGAGTATTCAGATACTCTGAGTTGAAGACAGCAGAGTTAACCAATAAAATGGCAAAACCACACCAGCCTCATGTACACACAGGCCAGAGAGCAGAATTCACAGACAGAGAACTTTCTTTCCAAACTGACCCACCATTTAAAAGAAAAAGGATTTAGGAGGCTCTAAGAAGGTTTTGTTCTATAGTCCAACATATTCTTAGTTAACAACTGTTCTTTTTATATCTGACTTCCTGTATTTATGACTCAAAACTGAAGAATTACAGACTTAAAAATCCCAAAGATAGGCCGGCGCCGTGGCTCAATAGGCTAATCCTCCACCTTGCGGCGCCGGCACACCGGGTTCTAGTCCCGGTCGGGGCGCCGGATTCTGTCCCGGTTGCCCCTCTTCCAGGCCAGCTCTCTGCTGTGGCCCGGGAGTGCAGTGGAGGATGGCCCAGGTGCTTGGGCCCTGCACCCCATGGGAGACCAGGAAAAGCACCTGGATCCTGGCTCCTGCCATCGGATCAGCGCGGTGCGCCGGCTGCAGCGGCGGCCATTGGAGGGTGAACCAACGGCAAAGGAAGACCTTTCTCTCTCTGTCTCTCTCTCACTGTCCACTCTGCCTGTCAAAAAAAAAAAAAAAAAAAATCCCAAAGATATACAAATGGCCATAAATACATGAAAACTCAGTATCCTTAGTCATTAGAGAAGTGCACATCAAAACCACCAGAGCCCACCAACACTGCTTCTGGAATCTAAATGGTGTAGCCACTTTGGAAACCAGTCTGACCTACCCAGGACTCAGCAGTCCCACATTTAGGTAAATACACCAAAGAACAAAAAGTAGGGACTCATGTTGTCAAGGGTGGGAATAACTCAAGGCTTGTTAACAGATGAACAAAATGTGGTATACACATACAATGGAGTGTTCTCGATAGTTCTACACAGCAACATGGGTGGACCTGAAGACATTATGCTAAGTGAATCCAGACACAAAAGGACAAACATGTATGGTTCCACTCCCACGATGTACCCAGGCTAGGCACATTCACAAGCAGAAGGCGGGACTGTGCTTACCGGAGCTGGGAGCAGGGGACAAGGGGACATCACTGCTTCATGGATGCAGAGCTTATGCCAGTGATGGGCTTTGTAGGCACACATGGTGGCAACAGACAACACAGTGGCTGTATTTAATGCTTCTGAATTGCATATTCACAAGTAGTTAACATTATTTTATATAGATTTTACAATAAAAAATTTGTCAAGCCACAGTTAGTAATTAAATGCTTACAAGGGTATGGCATTGTGCTAAAAGAATATGTGTTCACAGTGCCACAGGGATTTGCTCCTGTTTAAAGGGATGTAAATGGGGGCTGGGACTGTGGTGCAGGTTAATCTTCCACCTGCCATGCTGGCATCCCACACGGGCACTGGTTCTAGTTCTGGCTGCTCCACTTCTGATACAGCTCTTTGCTATGGCCTGGGAAAGCAGCAGAAGATGGCCCAAGTTCCTGGGCCCCTGTACCCACGTGGGAGACCTGGAAGAAGCTCCTGGCTTCATGACTGTTGCAGCCATCTGGGGAGTGACCCAGAAGATGGAAGACCTTTCTGTCTCTCCCTCTCACTGTCTATAACTCTACCTCTCAAATAAATAAATAAAATCTTAAAATAATAATAAAGGGACACAAATGTAGGGAAGTGGGAATTATTAACATCCTTCTGTGCACCACAGACCCCTTCCAACAGTCAGGAAAATGGTCTCTTCCCAGGCCTGAGCAGAGCCCAGAAAAAGCTCAGGGGATGTGGGACGCGCTAGCAGCGGCACACCCTTTATTTTTAAGCACCCAGTGAAGACCAGGCTCTCCCAGAGCCACTGCGGCCTCCGTGAAGGCTTCTCCTACAGAACCAGGTGTGCCGGAAGCAAGCTGCTTCTGATGAGGTTCCTGAGGATCAGGAGCTCTAAAGGTAAGAGAACGTTTACTGAACAACCCCCTAACCAAGACATGCGCACTGTGCTTTCAAAGTAAAAACCGCGTCCGTAAAGCAATCTCCCGTGAAAAGATCCATGTTGACTAGCCTAGTTCTCACGCATGGCTCCCTGCGAGTGAGATGAGGGCTAACTATCCAGTGTGTGTTAATCAATACGTGAGCATGAAACGCAGAACCACACAACTTATCTTAAAAGACAGACCGAGTTCCAGAAGCTGTTTATTGTTTGGATAACAGAACACACTGGACCAGGCAGAGACGCTCCCAGGAACGGCTGGCGCGTTTCACTGCCTCTTGCCCTTTGGTCCTTCTTCTTCTAAGCACTTAGATTCTCTTTTAACGATAGGAGACATTTATTTTGATCACAAATGCAATCCAAGTGTGAATAAATAAATGTATTATTTTTTAATACTTCACATGTTCCTTTAAATAGAAAAAGTGCTCAATGTCTCTTCACAGCCTGCTCGGCCACAGCTGTCCCATCTATGGTTAAAAAGACTGTAACTTGGTCTTCTGAAATGCTTCTTGACCTCCAGCTCACTGCCGAGTAATTCCCAGGCAAGAAGTCCTACTGATATTGTCGATAGTCTCCAAATGGTGAGGACGGCAACTGGGCGGAAGGCAACTGGGAGGGGTCTTCAGCAAACTGAGGACCTGCAATTAGTAAAGAGGATTTAAGAATGACCTGCGTAGGACGTAATTCAAACGAGCAAGTCTCTAGATGACAGAGCAGCTAAGTCAAACTGAGGTCTACCTCAGAGCTGCAACCTGAATGTCGCTGTAACTCGACGTAACTCCCACAAAAGGACCAGAGAACCTTCAGACCCAGTCCATCAAGGACAGCCTGGCCTCCCGCGGGCTCCTCAGCTGTGCCGGGGAAGCTGGGCGGATCCGTCACAGCCAGAGGTGAGGCTCACACCCGAGAAGCCTCTTCTGTCACAAGCCGCAAACTGCCATGGAGCAAGGCGGGAGGACCCTGTCCCATCTGCACTTCTCTGTCAGCTGCTATTTAAAATTACTGTCACACAGTTTAAGTACCCTGGCTACACTGTAAGAGAACTCTGCAGTCCACTGCATGTAAGCGGTTAAGTGGGGCACGACCTCTGAAATGGCAAGACACCCCCGGCCCCCTTACAACAGTCCTGCTGTCTCAGCTGTTACAGAATGGGGGAGGGGGCGGTGTTTCTATGAACTAAGGAGAAAGGCAGCTCTTGAATAAAAAAGATGAATAATTAATCTTTTTTCCTTTAAGGAAATTGAAGCAGACTAAAAAAGTCATCTGGACAGAGAAGGGAGGCAGTATAAAACTCCTGGAAGGTGTCGATGCTTCGCTCCAGCGCTGTACTCTTGTTTCTCTGTGAAGCAGGACCTGTTCGTTCAGAACACTTGATACTGGATATGGCAGACACCAAGGACAACCACTGTTACCAGGAGACACACCTAACGCTACCCTCAGTTCTACCTAATACTTTCAGTGTTAATAATTTTCTCATGTAAGATAATTGGAAAAATATGGTTAACTCATGTATGAGAACTGAAAAATACAACTTCCCTCCTACACAGGCTTTCAGAAACATCTCCCATCTAAAGATAAAACTCATCTCTTTCAGGCTGATTATCCATAAATGCCGAATTTTGTACTCAAAAGGGAGATTTCAAGGAAAAAATTTAAAAGTAACCAAGACTAATCATTTAGCAGAAAGTAACTGTTTGCTGTATCTATCTGTGACCTTCTGAAAACAGGAAACTCCTGATCCTGATCACTGGGTACAATTCACCTGTTACAATTAGCAACAAATTACACTGGCTTCTCAGAGACCCTCCCAGCAGGCTTCCTTTCCACCGCTTTCATTCTCTTCAAAGCAGGGACATAATCTGACAGGATCTCACGTAGCTTTAATGTGTTCTCAGGACATAAATTCTTGAGTGCAGGGACTGTCCTGTCCACTACGGCACAAGGCCACAAGAGGACCTGGCACACAGATGTATCTAAGCTGTCATTACTGTTACACATCTGCAGAACCTTCTTCAAGCACCTTTAAAATGATCAGAAGTTTCATGATACAACCAAACGAGCACTCTAAAGATGAAAACAGAGTAACTGATGGGAAACATAGCGATCACCTTCACGCTCACTTTTCCACCTGGACCCAGAGCCTGTTATTATCATAGTCCTCATGAACCACAGCATACTAACATAATATAGAGGCTGCAAGCTACCATACTGTACTAGACAAAATATGCTCTTCGGGCTGGCGCTGTGGTGTAGCAAGTTAAAGCTCTGGCCTGCAGCGCTGGCATCCCATGTGGGAGCTGGTTCTAGTCCCGGCTG
Organism: Oryctolagus cuniculus; assembly: GCF_051225735.1. NCBI lineage: Eukaryota > Metazoa > Chordata > Mammalia > Lagomorpha > Leporidae > Oryctolagus > Oryctolagus cuniculus. The sequence goes on along the minus strand of NC_142879.1, from coordinate 17,854,225 downwards.
CTCCACTTCTGATCCAGCTCTCTGCTATGGCCTGGGAAAGCAGTGAAGATGGCCCAGGTCCTTGGGCCCCTGCACCCACGTGGGAGACCTGGAGGAAGCTCCTGGCTCCTGGCTTCGGAGCGGCACAGCTCCAGCCGTTGTGGCCATCTGGGGAGTGAATCAGCAGATGGAAGACCTCTCTCTGTCTCTATCTCTCTCTGTAACTCTGCCTTTCAAATAAATAAAATAAATCTTTTTTTTTAAAAAAATATGCTCTTCTATAACACCAGGAAACCATCCCAAAATGTCTGAGCTGTGGTATTAAGGAGAAAGAAGACTTACCATTGGGAAACTGTGCAGATGCAAATCTTGTCAACAAGATGCCAGCACCTTCAATTAAAGCTAGGAGAATGCCACCCATCGCGGCTGACCCCACCATGGCCACTGGTCCATCTGAAGATATTAATAACAAAGAGATTCTTTAATAGCAATCTACTTGACTGTTAAGACTACAGTAAAATAGAGAGCTTTCCATATGGCTACCCGCTCCCCTCATACCCAGACCCTTCGTTCTCACTGTTCAAGACAGAGCAGAGTCAGCAAACTAGGGCCCACAGGTCAAACACAGTCCACTGCCTGGTTCTGTACAGAAAGCTTTACTGGAACACGGCCAGTGCTTCCACTTGGGTGCCGTCTGTCATTGCTTTCATGCTGTGTAAAGCAGTTGTGACAAACACCGTACAGCCCACAAAGGCTAAAATATTTACTATCAGACCTTTTACAGAAAACTTGTACATCCTAAGTCTAAACCAGAAAACTCAAAGGAATTCCGGGTTGCTTCAAAAGATGGCTCTGAGCTCTTGACTCCTTACAACCCTATGCGGCAGGTACCGATTCCAGAGTACGGGTGAGGAAACAAGGTCTGGTAAAACGCCAGTCACAAAGTTAATAAAAAAAAGCACCGGACTGGGAGTGCTCTTGACCACTGTGATACACAACTCAGAACTTCATGCTCTCACCCTCACACGCTCCAAACAAGACACCCTCTTCCTTTCTCAGACGCCATCTCTGGCACGCCAGACCCCATCATGCAGTGTTCGGCTGTACGTATTAGAGGTCGTCACGTCAGGACAGGTGAGGTTCCCCCAAAGCCTGGCCTCTTCTGGAGTCTAGAGCAATCGCTTACTTCTTGCTGCCAGGATGGCTCCTGTCAGGGCACCACTTGTGATGGAGTTCCAGGGGTCTTCTTTCCCTCGGACTTGAACCATGCTACAGTCAATCATGGAAAACAGACCTCCCCAAACTGCAAAGCTACCTATTTTGAAAGCAAACAAAAAAAAACTTAAAAGTCACTTTTTCATCTTCTATTTAAAATGTTACAATCAAATACAAATGTAAACAACAACACTGGGGCCAGCGCTGTGGCACAGTGGGTTAACACCCTGGGCTGAAGTGCCGGCATCCCATTTGGGTGCCGGTTCGAGACCCAGTTGCTCCTCTTCTGATCCAGCTCTCTGCTATGGCCTGGGAAAGCAGTGGAAGATGGCCTAAGTACTTGGGCCCCTGCACCCAGGTGGGAGACCTGGAAGAAGCTCCTGGCTCCTGACTTTGGATTGGCGCAGCTCTGGCCGTTGCAGCCACTTGGGGAGTGAACCATCGGATGGAAGACCTCTCTTTCTCTCTCTGCCTCTCCTCTCTCTGTGTAACTCTTTCAAAAATAAATAAATCTTAAAAACAAAACAAAGGCCGGCGCCACGGCTCACTAGGCTAATCCTCCGCCTTGCGGCGCCGGCACACTGGGTTCTAGTCCCGGTCAGGGCGCCGGATTCTGTCCCGGTTGCCCCTCTTCCAGGCCAGCTCTCTGCTGTGGCCAGGGAATGCAGTGGAGGATGGCCCAAGTCCTTGGGCCCTGCACCTGGGAGACCAGGAGAAGCACCTGGCTCCTGCCATTGGATCAGCGCGTTGCACCAGCCGTGGCGGCCATTGGAGGGTGAACCAACGGCAAAAGGAAGACCTTTCTCTCTGTCTCTCTCTCACTGTCCACTCTGCCTGTCAAAAAAAACAAAACAAACAAACAAAAAACACTATTTCCAAAACAGGGCTAGTGTTGCGGTATGGCGCGTAAAGCCTCCACCTGTGGCGGCGGCATTCCATATGGGCACCTAATCAAGTCCCAGGTGCTCCAATTCCAATCTAGTTTCCTGTTAATGGCCTGGGAAAAGCAGTGGAAGATGGCCCAAGTGTTTGGGCCCCTGCCACCCATGCAGGAGACCCCGATGAAGCTCCTGGCTCCAGCGTGGTCCAGTGCTGGCCGCCGCGGTCATCTAGGGAGTGAACCAGCAGATGGAAGACCTCTCTCTCTATGGAACATCTGGAGTTGCAAAGAGGCAGAGAGAGAGAGAGAGAGAGAGAGAGAGAATCTTACACAGAAAGGTAGAGCCAGAGAGAGAGGTCTTCCATTCCACTGGTTCACTCCCCAAACGGCTGCAATAGCAGGAGCTGGGCTGATCCAAAGTCAGGAGCCAGGAGCTTCTTCCCAGTCTCCCACATGGGTATGGGGGCCTGAAGGACTTACGCCATCTTCCGCTGCTTTCCCAGGCCATAGCAGAGAGCTGGATCTGAAGTGGAACAGCTGGGACTTGAACCGGCGCCCTTGTGGGACGCCAGCACTGCAGGTAGTGACTTTACTCATTAAGCCAAAGTGCCAGTCCCTGAAACTTTTTTTTTTTGACTTCTGAATACTATCTTTTTTTTTTTTTTTTTTTAAAGATTTATTTGCTTATCTGAAAGAGCAACAGAGGGCTCTTCCATCTGCTGGCTCACTACCCAAATGTCTGTGACAGCCAAGGCTGCACCAGAAGAAACCAGGAGCTTGGAATTCCTGTCTAAATCTCCCATGTGGGTGCCTGGGACCCAACTACTTGGGCTACCACCTGTTGCCTCCAGGGAGCTGGGTAGGAAGTGAGACAGTCCGAACTTAAACCAGCACTCTGCTAATGAAGCTGACAAGACAGTGGAAGATGGCCCAAGTACCTGGGCCTCTGCCACCCATGTGAGGGACCCAGAGTTCCAGGCTTCTGGCTCAGCCTGAACCAGCCCTGGCTATTGTGGCCATCTGGGGAGTGACCCAAGCAGATGAAGATGTATGTGTGTGTGTACTGCTAATAAATAATCTTAAAAAAAAAAAAAAAAAAAAAAGAAACAACCACGAGTGTCAGGTTAAGCCACCTCCTGTGATGCCAGCATCCCATATGGGTACTGGTTTGAGTCCTGGCAGTTCTACTTCCAATCCAGCTCCCTGCTAATGGCCTGAGAAAAGCAGCAGAAGATAGTCCAAGTGCTTGGGCCCTCCTGCAACCATGTGGGAGACCTGATGAAGCTCCTGGCTCCTGGCTTCAGCCTGGCCCAGCCCTAGCTGATGCGGCTATCTGGGGGAGTGAATCAATGGATGGCAGATCTCTCTCTGTCTCCTTCTCTCACTGTAACTCTGCCTTCCAAATCAATAAATAAATCTTAGAACACACATACACACATACACGCACACAGAAAAGGATCACTTCAACTCTGGGCCTCCCTCAATTTGTTCATCTGGAAAATGGAGATAACAACACTAAGAACTTCTGCTGCTGTAAAGATTAAATATAATAATGCTGGAAAACACTTAGCACAGTGCTTAGCAATTGTAAGCACTCATAAATTGTAGCTATTAGAAAAATGTTTTTTTTTTTTAAAAAGAGAAAGTTATTCTGATCCACAAAATTTTGCAGGAATGACTGAAGTAGTAGGCCTTTTCCTTGTCTCAAATACAATCTATTCAATCTGACCACTGCATATGTTTGTAAGTGAATATAATCTGTCACCTTCCTTATCCCAGGTAATGAATAATTAAGTTCAAACTTGAGCTTGAAGCACATTGTCCTCCTTCTGGAGAAAGGTGGGGGGAGGGGAGGATCACTGTCTAACACATTGAGACAAGATTATCAAATGGATACAGTAATTACAGTTAACCTTCCAAATAAAACATAAATCAAGAAGAACCTCCAGGGATATTAGTTTGTGACAAGCTGTTAAACCAAACAGGTTTTAATTTAAAAAGAAAAACACTGCTCCATCTTCAAATAAACAGGGAAGGCACATTTTGTAGTACAAATGGAAGAAATCCCGCTCACCTCCCAGCTGTGGAGCCCTGGTTTTAATGGCTGTCAGACTCCCTCGTAGTCTGTGATTTACTCCCTATAAAAAAAGGAAGCAACCAAGGATACATCAGAAGTTTACCGGACGACGTCACCAGTAATATTACCAAACCCAGGTTTCAAGTGATGATAAAATAAAACCATTTGCCCACTTACCACTGGAGAATTGCGAAAACCTTTGATTGCTTGAAAGATACCACCACCTATGGTACCCATTGTAAAGGCCCCACCACAGTCATCCACAATTCGCCAGGGGCTGAGGACAGGGGAAAAAAAAGATGACTGTATTTTTCACAAACCATAAAACCTTGTTTGCTAACACAGAAGGATGCAACAGATTCCAATACAGAGCACATTGCAACTGATAAACATTTGGCCTAAAAAACAAGGACTCTGAGGACGTCCACAGCTATTCAGCCCCAAGTCAGCTAGGCTGGAAGGAACAGAATTAACATTAACCTCCTACTCTTACCAGCACTTTATTTAAACAAACATCAAGATGGGGTAAGCTCTTTGGTAGCTATAAACTTTAAGGCTAAGACTTAATGAAGAGGGTCGGTGCTGTGGCGTAATGGGTAAAGCCACTGCCTGCATCTGGCATCCCATATGGGTGCCAATTCGAGTCCTGGCTGCTGCACTTCCGATCCAGCTCTCTGCTATGGCCTGGGAAAGTGGTGGAAGATGGCCCAAGTCCCTGGGCCTCTGCACCCAGGTGGGAGACCTGGAAGAAGCTCCTAGCTCCTGGCTTCAGATCAGCCCAGCTCTGGCTGTTGCAGCCATCTGGAGAGTGAACTAGCGGATGGAAGACCTTTCTCTCCCTCTCTGTAGCTCTGCTTTTCAAATAAATAAATCTTTAAAAAATTTTTTTTCTTCTCTCTGTAGCTATTGATTCTTCATTAAGTCTATTTATTTATTTATTTGACAGGCCATAGCAGAGAGCTGGATAGGAAGTGGAGCAACCGGGACTCAAACCAGCACCCATATGGGATGCCAGCACTGCAGGCGTCAGCTTTACCCGCTACGCCACAGTGCCAGCCCGAGAAGGAAATTTTTAAAGTTCTGAAAGTTGATGCTAATGTCCAGGTTTAGTGAATCCAAGTAAGCACCTGAACCTTTCATTTGTATCAGATCCAGTTAGCACACTGAACCACTCTTAACAACCAGCTCCAAATGTAGCCTAAATAGTTATGTAATGTACCAAGATCTCAGGAATTTGATCAGACTAGAACCACTACCCTAGGAATATGGTCTATAAGAATCTGCTAAATTCATTTTCAACCCACTGTATGTAAATTTCTTTTATGCAGTCAAGTGCTTTACAATGCATAGAAAACCATAACTTCCAAGAAAGCTAGATTTCTTTCCTACAGAATCACTGATCTTTTAACTCTGAAAAAAGAGTATTTGTCTCCTCTCCATTTTACAGATGAACAGACGCTCCGAGATTAAACAACTTGTCAGAAGTCATGTAGGCAGTACCTAGGAGAACCAACTTAACTAAAATACAGTTCTCCCGAGCCCCCAAGCTCTTCTCACTTCATCACGCAGCCTGTGTGTTCTAGGAAAATGAAGTCTTGAGGATCATTAAAGCCACATGATTTATCATATGGTGCTGGAGGTAAGGAAAGCAATTAGGAAGCTATTGTAAAAGGCATTAAGGGCATCAGGTAAAATCCTGGTCAGAGGAACCGAAAGAAAGAATTTTTCAAAGACTACAGACTGCACATACTGGGGCTGGGGCTGGGGGGTTCTTCTAGTTCTGAGCTCGATGACTTGAGGAAGTGCCAAGGGCAATCAGATCAAAGCAGGGGCTTGAACTGTGGCTCAGCGGGGCAGGCTAAGCGGAGGCTTTTCAGGGCACTGGTTCAAGTTCCAGCTGCTCTGCTTCTGATCCAGCTCCCCACCAATGTGCCTGGGAAAGCAGCAGATGATGGCCAAAGGGCTTGGGATTCCTGTGAGGGGCCAGGCTGGAGTTCCTGGCTCCTGGCTCAGCCCGGCTCAGCCCTGGCTGTTGTGGCCAACTGGGGAAAGAACCAGCACGTGCAAGATCCCTCTGAAGCTCTGCTTTTCAAACAAACAAGTAAACCTTTCAGAAAAGATGAGAGCAGCTTTGACTACTAACTAACTGGGTAACTACCGCACTGCTCCAGGACGTATGCACCAAGGGAAAGCACAGGGGCTGCCTGATGATCTGGTAAAGGAAACCCATCGTTCTTTATGATATCTAACTCAGCAATGTCAAATCTTCTATCTCCCTGCCAACCTGCGCTCTGCAGCACATCCAACAGCAGTTCGCGGTGTGCTGAGGTCTGCGCATCTGAGCAGGATTTAGGAGGCTTTTTTTTTTTTTTTTTTTTTTGACAGGCAGAGTGGACAGTGAGAGAGAGAGACAGAGAGAAAGGTCTTCCTTTGCCGTTGGTTCACCGTCCAATGGCCACCGCGGCCGGCGCACCGCGCTGATCGGAAGGCAGGAGCCAGGTGCTTATCCTGGTCTCCCATGGGGTGCAGGACCCAAGCACCTGGGCCATCCTCCACTGCATTCCCTGGCCACAGCAGAGAGCTGGCCTGGAAGAGGGGCAACCGGGACAGAATCCGGCGCCCCGACCGGGACTAGAACCCGGTGTGCCGGCGCCGCTAGGCGGAGGATTAGCCTAGTGAGCCGCGGCGCCGGCTTAGGAGGCCTTTGAAGAGAGCAGGAGGGGCTGCATCGTCTTATACATGGGGTGGGGGGCGGCATGAAGCAGACCACAGGGCTACCAGGTAGTCATTTAAAGGCCCGGGCACTTCCACAGCTTGAGGACACCTTGGTTCCAGCCCTCACACAGTAAACAGGTGCCTAACCCAAACACCAAGAGTGATTCCTCACCTAGGCCCTCAAAGAACAAGGTGAGGCTCTGACAGCGGTTCCACGCTCCATAATTACGGTTTCTGCTGACTTAGTTAAGCTTCTGTTCCCTGAACCTACCCGAGCGCCAGCGCAGAACCTGCACCCGATGAACGCTGAATTAATGAACGAGTCTCTGCTCATGGCTGTCCAGAGCACACACGCTTTTTCTATTTTCCGAATAATCTTGTGAAGCCCACCCCCTTCCCCACGGGAGAATTCCAAGCAAGAAATCGAGGCTCTGTCCTACTGAAGCTCATCCCAACACCTTGCGTAACGCCCGTCTGCAAGGCCCCAGAACGGCACTGGTTCGAGGCTTATCTCCTCCCTAGCAGAGGGACGTGCCCAAGGTCACCTCGGCGGGCACAGGAGACTGCTACTGGCCCCACACGAGGTCCACTGCGCCCTGCGTTGGGAGGACGTTCTGAGGCCCTGTCAAGCCCAAGCCTGGACCTCCTCCCCACCCACGGCCAGGTCCCAGGCGCTGGGTCGGGTGCGGCGAGGCTCACGCGGCCGGGGACCGGGAAGCCGACGGGCCGTTCGAGTCCCGACTGCCCATGTCCAGAAGCCCGCGGCGGAGTTCGGCAGGCACCCTGGGAGGCTGTAAAAGGGAGAACGAGGGCCGTGGGCAGGGCGTAAAGAGAGGCAAGGGCAGCGGAAAAGACTCACCAAGGCTCCCGAGCGTACTCCTCCATCTTGACTCCAGTGGCGCGAGAGATGCCGGGCAAACTGGGTGGAGCCTGACCCCTGCGGCGGAAGTGATCCCGAGAGGGGGCGTTAAGGTCTATGAGGATTGGTTCGCGGTTTCCCGCCGCAGCCAATGGGAGCGGGGAAGAATGTGGGCGGGGCGGGGCCCTTGTCGTGGCCGCTCTGGCCCCGCCCAAGTCCTCGAAGGCGGCGGGTTCGCGCCCTGTGGGCGGGGAGCTAGCGAGTGACGGAGTTCTTATTACAGCAGTCACCCGAGGTGCCTTGGCCTGAGGTAAACCTGGTGTTACTCCGCTAGGGTTCACCGTTTCTCCGTTTCGGCACTTGTGCTGTGAACTCTGAACCCCTGGATGGGGAGGTCCTGCTACCGCACGCCGCGCCTCCAGGGCAGCCAGCGCCTCGGTCCTTTGTAGTGCGAGCTGCAGGTGCGGGTGGCGCCCTCGACCTGCGGGACAAGGCTCCCCTCCCGTGGGCCCAGCCCCGTGGTTCGGGCAGCTCGCCTGCATTCTGCGCTTCTGCAGTCGACGTGAGAGCCCCCTGGAAGCTTGGGGGTGAGGCAGGGAGGCGAACCCAGCGCCGCAGAGCTGGCGGTTACCAGCAACGCGGGGACAACCTCGTCGGCCGCATGGCCTGTTGGAACGCGTGCGCGTAATTGAGAACGCTCTGATGAATGGTGCAGGCCGAAGAGAGGCTGTGGGAGAGGGGTAGCATGGAAGCCCAGAGCGGGAATGCGTGTGCAGCCAGCCCCCCAGGCCCCGTGGGCGTGAGGCCCTGCGCAGAGGGCCGGGGATGTTTTTCCTGGTCTCACCAGGGCCCCCAGGCCCCGTGGGCGTGAGCCCCTGCGCGGGGGCCGGGGATGTTTTTCCTGGTCTCACCAGGCCCATCCTTTAGCTTGCTACCTGCCTGAGCGCTTATTCCATATTCATTACCCAGTCCTCTGGTTGTCTGGCTCTGACCAGATTTCCATATAAAAGAGCAAGCCCTTGGCGGTGCTGCTAGCTGTTCTTGTTCCTTGGTGGGCAGTGTTGGTTTATGTACCTGTGCTTGTTGTATTTTTCTAAAGCCTAAAAAAAGTATTCATTTGTGTGAAAAGCAGAGAGAGAGAGAGAGAGAGAGAGAGAGAGAGAGAGAGAGAATCTTCCATCTGCAGCAACAGTGGAGCTGGGTCAGGCCACAGCCAGGATCCAGGTACTTGAGCCATCATCGGCTGCCTCCCAGGATGGTTGTTAGCAGGAAGCTGGACTCGGGGGAATAGCTGGGACTGAAACTCAGAGAGTGATGTGGGATACAGGTATCCCAAGTGGAATCAACCACTGTGCCAAACACCTGCCCTTAAAATTAATTTTTTGAAATTTCATTTTCTTTTACTTATTTGCAAGGCAGAGAGCCAGAGCGCTCTCCCGGTTGCACTGTGATATGGGTGCAGGTGTCCTAAGCGGTGGCTGAAGTGACCGCACCACAGCACTGTCCTGAGTTTATTTCCTTTGACTCAGTAATCAGGGATGGCCGCAGATCTCCAGAGGGACGCGGCCAATCAGATGCTGGGTAGCTCTGTGTTATGAGTGTTATGAGGCATTGGCTCCCCGCTTTGCGAAGTTTGAGAAGTCCCGTGAGCGGTCTCTGCAAGCTGGAGACCCAGCGGTAGAATTCAGGCCAAGACCAAAGGCCCGGGGCCCAGGGAAGCCCACGATATCAGGGCACATCCTCCTTCCTCAGCCATTTATCCCACTCGGGCCCTCGGTGGATTGCCTGCTGCTCCGGTCCACTGGGAAGGGCAGTCTGTCCTGAGTCCACTGTTCTCGGCCAGAGACCCTCAGAAACACCCCTGGCAAGAGCACGTGATCTGGGCACCCCACGGCCCATGTGGACACATCAGTCGGTAACCTGCACAGGGAAGAGACCGAGTTTCAGAGTTCACAAAGCAGAGGTCCGGACACGAGCACTGGTCCCCGCTCCTGGGTCCTCACAGCCCCTGTCCTGAAGGACCTCGCTCTTCTGGGAGGCCTTGCTCCAGAGGCCAGCGAGCGGCCTCAGACATCTCACTCTGGGCTCACTTTCCACTGGAACAACTCTCTCTCTCTCCCTCTCAAATGAACAAATACTTTTTTTTTTTTTTTTTTTTTTGACAGGCAGAGTGGACAGTGAGAGAGAGAGACAGAGAGAAAGGTCTTCCTTTGCCGTTGGTTCACCCTCCAATGGCTGCCGCGGCTGGCGCGCTGCGGCCGGCGCACCGCGCTGATCCGATGGCAGGAGCCAGGAGCCAGGTGCTTTTCCTGGTCTCCCATGGGGTGCAGGGCCCAAGCACCTGGGCCATCCTCCACTGCACTCCCTGGCCACAGCAGAGGGCTGGCCTGGAAGAGGGGCAATCGGGACAGAATCCAGCGCCCCGACCGGGACTAGAACCCGGTGTGCCGGCGCCGCAAGGCGGAGGATTAGCCTAGTGAGCCGCAGCGCCGGCCCAAATACTTTTTTTAAAAATTTATCTCTTTAAGAGGTAGAGAGAGAGGTCTTCCATCTGCTGGTTCATTCCCCAAATGGCCACAATAGCCGGAGCTGGGCTGATCCAAAACCAGGAGTCAGGAGCTTCTTCTAGGTCTCCCACATGAGTTCAGGGGCCCAAGCACTTGGGCCATTCTCCACTGTTTTCCCAGACCGTAGCAGAGAGCTGGATCGGAAGAGGAACAGCAGGGTCTTGAACCAGTGCCTGTATGCAGCCGCTTTACCCACTACACCACCACACTGGCCCCTGAATAGATATTTTTTTAAATATTTATTTATTTATTTGAAAGTCAGAGCTACACAGAGAGAGAAGGAAAGCCAGAGAGAGAGAGAGAGAGAGGTCTTCCATCCACTGGTTCACTCCCCAATTGGCTACAACAGCCAGGACTGTACTTATCTGAAGCCAGGAGCCAGGAGCCCCTTCTGGGTTTCCCACACGGGTACAGGGGCCCAAGCACTTGGGCCATCCTCCACTGCCTTCCCAGGCCACAGCAGAGAGCTGGACTGGAAGAGGAGCAACCGGGACAGAACCCGGCGCCTATATGGGATGCCAGCACCGCAAGTGGAGGATTAGCCAAGTGAGCTAATAGAATAGATAATTTTAAAAATCTGTTTCAATTTTGTTCCAGGGTGAAGAAACCTTTTGGAAGAAATGTCCCCCAGTGGGTCTTCACTGTGTCAGAGGGCCTCTGGTGGCTGTCACTGGAGCAACAGTGACATGAGGGAAAGGTAGGAGGACGCAGTGGAGATGCTTGGGAGAAAACCCAATGCACAAGCGAGTGAGTTTGAGCTGGTGGTAAACACGACAGGGGGGTGTCTCACTGAAAGCCAGTATCAGGCCTGGCATTGTGGCACAATGGGCAAAGCCACCAGCTAAGATGGTAGCATCCCATAGGGGTGCCAGTTCGAACCCTGGCTGCTTCACCTCCAACCCAGCTTTCTGCTAATGCTCCTGGGAAAGCAACAGAAGATGGCTGAAGTGCTTGGGCCCCTGCACCCACATGGGAGACCTGGAAGAAGCTCCTGGCTCCTGGCTTCCACCTGACCCAGCACTGGCCATTGCAGCCATCTGGGGAATGAATCAGCAAATAGAAGATCTTTCTCTCTCCTCTCTCTCTCTCTCTCTCTCTCTCTCTCTCTCTCTCTCTCTCTCTCTCTCTCTCTCCCCGTTCTCTTTCCCTCTTTCACTATAACTCTGATTCTCAAAATAAATAAATCTTAAAAAAAAAAAAAAAAAAAAGGAAGTCAGTGCCCTGGGCCCAGTATGTGAATGGGGATAGGACTCTGTGACCCAGGACCTCACGGGCAAGGACATTTTCAGAATCTGCCCATTCTGGCCCTCAGTGCTTGCTCACTTAGAGGTTCTTGTACCTCAGTAGTGTAAGCTCCATGGACCAGAGGGTACCAGGGCCCAAAAAACCTCTGCCCACCAGGAGATCACAGGCCTTGTGTGTGGTGGCAGCCCACCCAGCCACGCCTGGTCTGAGTCCGAGACGGTTAAGTGAGGCTTGCATCACAGTCAGCTCCTGGGTCTGGGGCTCCAGGCTGTGACCGGGGCCGATGCAGTGGGCACCAGGTTTAGCCTGGCTGGCGCTTGTGTCTTTTGTGCCTTCTTTTCCCTCCCCACACCCTCCCTGCGGGAAGACATTAGCATGGCCTGTGTCTGCCTAGGTGCCTTCCCCTGCCCATTCTGCTCACCTCAGGAGGCCTGAGCCAGGCCTGCTTCCAGCAGCCCCAAAAAGAAGGAAACTGAATATTCCTCCCCTCTGTGGGCTCACACACTCTGCCTCCTGCCTTGGCCACTCTGCCTCTGTGGATCTTTGTATATGTGTATTTGTGTGTGTGTATAGGTGAGGACATCAAAAACATTGTGCAAAATTTATATTAACAAAAAACTATCATGGATTTCAAAATTCTTATATACAAATAAAACGTATCTTTTAAATAATTTTCCATGAACTTTATTTTTTCTTTTTAGATTTCTCTGTTTATTTGAAAGGCAAAGAGAGAAGGAGAGAAAGAAAGGGATCTTCCTTCTGCTGGTTCACTCCTCAAATGGCCGCGACAGCCAAGGCTGAAGCCAGACTGAAGCCAGGAGCCAGGAGCTCCCTTCAGGTCTCCCACGTGGGTGCAGGGGCCCAATTACTGTTCATCCTCCACGGCTTTCCAGGCACATTAGCAGGGAGCTGGATTGGAAGTGTAGCAGCTGGAAATCAAACGGGTGCACATATGGGATGCCAGCATTGCAGGTGGTGACTTAACCCAATATACCAGAATGCTGGCCCTTCCATGAACTTTCTAAGGCCCCTTTGTGTGTGTGTGTGTGTGTGTATAACCATGCAGCAAATATTGTGGAGTGCTTATGATGTGTCTTTGGCTGTGTTACCATATTTAGTGTACTTAATAACTCAATAACCCTGAGAGGTAGGCACTTTTCTCCCCACAGGTAGATATGTTTAACATCCTCATTTTTCCATTTCCTAAGGCTCAGAGAGGTTAAAGAACTTACCCGAGGTCCACATCTCAGATTTGAGCCCATGTCATTTGATTCCAGAACCTGTGCTCTTCTCTGTTATCCTGTACCGTCACCCCGTATTGCTGAGAATGGGACTTCACTGGGGTCATTCAGCCCCCCGGAGAGCCACCTGCGCATCAGTTAACTTGGTTCCGGATCCCTGCTGTGTTGCTGCCTCTTCCCACCACAGATTTTGATGAGTGCTTAGGCTCTCTTTCCCTTTTCTTCTCTTCCCATCCCGCTGTCCACAACCGTGTGTGTTGTGCCTCCAGAAATGACCAAGCCAGCACCCCCTGACGCTCCACACGCATTTCTCTCGGGTGGCCGTGCGCTCAGAGTGGCTGGGGCAGTGGCCCTGGTGACAGAGGCGGGAAGTGGCTGCATTTGCTGGGCTCTGCGTTTCCTCATCCTCCAGCCTTAGCAGTGATTCTTTCTGTTTTTGTTTTGTTTTTGTTTTTTAAGATTTATTTATTTATTTGAAAGTCAGAGTTACAGAGACAGACAGAAACCGAGAACAAGAGACCTTCCATCTGCTGGTTCACTCCCCAGGTGGTTGTAGCGGCCAACACTGGGCCAGGCCGAAGCCAGGAGCCAGGAGCTTTATCCTTGTCTCCCACGTGGGTGGCAGGGGCCCAGTCTTCTTCCACTGCTTTTTCCAGGCCGTGAGCAGGGAGCTGGATCAGAAGTGGAGCAGCCGGGACTCCAACCTGCACCCAAATGGGATGCTGGCACCACAGGAGGAGGTTTAACCTGCTCTGCCACAGCACCGGCCCCAGCAGTGGTGTCTTTCAGGGGAAGACCTCCAGGTCTGTGAGCAGCAGGCTCAGGAAGCCCAGGCCTCTGGGCCTCACGGTTTGGAATTGTGAGACGCAAGCAGAGAAGACGCAAGGATTTGTGTGCAGAATCCTGTGGCTAGAAGGCCCAAGTCCTGCTGGTTAAATTTGGAAGCTGTGACTTTATTCTTTGAATGTGTTTCTGGGGCCAAGACAGCTGGGCCCAGAAGAGAGGCCGCTGAGACTGGCCGGGCAGGGCTGATCCCGGGGCTGAGGACGGGCACTTACATTCTCTAGAGCAGCAATGAACATGTTTGGCAGAAACCCTGAGAAAGCAGAGTCTTTGGAAACCTGAAAGAGAGCTGCCTTCAGTGACTAGGGCCTGGAGGATGGTGGAGGGGCTCCGGAGCCAGGGTGCCCGATGTGGTGCCCATTCTGGGCAGCAGTGACAGCTGAGACTGCCTGGGCCCAGGGGACAGGGGGCTGGGGGAGGGTGCTGTGCTACCCAAGGGGAGCGGGCTGGGGGGGGACCCTCTGGTGGGTTCAGGGAGCCAGCGCCATCTGCACCTGCACATTGCAGGGAAGCTCACCAAGGCCAGCGCAGGTCTTTCTTGTGCCCTCCGGGAGGCTCATGCTGACTCTCCTCCTGAATGTGTCTGGCTCCTACTAGCTCCTTGTACCTCCCTTGCTTGCCTCACTTTGCCTTACAGTCATGAAATTATACATCTTTAAGAGTAAATGGGGGGGGGGGCGGCACTGTGGCACAGCGGGTTAACACCCTGGCTTGAAGCGCCGGCATCCCTTATGGGTGCCGGTTTGAGAGCCGGCTGCTCCACTTCCAATCCAGCTCTCTGCTGTGGCCTGGGAAAGCAGTGGAAAATGGCCCAAGTGCTTGGACCCCTGAACCCACATGGGAGACCTGGAAGAAGCTCCTGGCTCCTGGCTATGGAACGGTGCAGCTCCAGCCATTGCGGCCAATTGGGGAGTGAACCATCGGATGGAAGACCTCTCTCTCTCTCTCTCTCTCTGCCTCTCCTCTCTCTGTGTAACTCTGACTTTTGTGTAACTCTGACTTTTAAATAAATAAATCTTTAAAAAAATAAAAAAAAAGCTTTGGAAAATATTTTAAAAAAGAGTCACAATGTTGTACTGATCTTTGTATCCCTCTTCCCATAGTGCCTGGCAAGGGGCTACAGCTACATAGTAAGATCTGAATCAATGCTTGAGTGCACAGATGAATGGATGAGAATCAGGTAAGAAGATGTGTGTGAGTGTGTGTGTGTGAGAGAGAGAGACAGAAAGAGAGAGAGAGAGGAGGTGGTTACTGCTGAAACAAAAAGATGGGGGCTGGCGTTGTGTTTAGTGGGTTAAGCTGCCGCCTGGGATGCTGGCATCCCTTAACGTATCACTGGTTTGAGTCCAGGTTGCCTGGTTCCAATCCAGCTTCCTTCTGATGTGTCTGGAAAGGCAGCAGATGATGGCCTCCTGCTGGCCATGTGGGAGACCCAGATGGAGCTCCTGGCTCCTGGCTTCAGCCCAGTCCAGGCCATTGTGGCCATTTGGGGAGTGAACCAGCAAATGGAAGATTCTCTCTTCTCTCTCTCCTTTTCAAATAAATAGAATAAATCTTCAAAAAGAAAGAAAAAGATGGGAGAGGTGGTACAGCAGGGAAAAAAGCGCCGAGGGCCTGAGTCAGTGTGGGCAATGGCAGTCTCTGACAGCCGCCGTGCGGCCTGGGAGCAGGCTGACACCTGAAGCTTCCATGGCGTGACCTCACTCAGCGCTCACAGCAATCTACAGGGTGGGCACAGGGCGGGCCTTGTTTTACCGGGGATTGCCTCCAGTGCCCAGGGTCTGAACTGTCCCCTCTGACTGGTCCCTAGTGCCAGCCTCCCCTGCTGTGTGAGTTTCCCCACAGCCTCTCTACTTCTCTTTGAATGTGTTTTTCACCCTTCAGTTATTTAACGAATTATTTGAGAAGTATTTGTCTAATATCTGCCTTCACTGATAGAATGTGAGTCACAAGAAAGGCAGGGTCCGTACAGGTTTTGTGTCTTCAGTTATATCCCTTGCTCTTAGAACAATGCCTGACACGTAGTAGGCACTTGATAAATAAATGCTGCCTGACTGACCCGCACGTGGACCCTGGGGGATGGCGACACCCAGGGCTCTTCCAGCTACTGCTCAGCTCCACCCGACTCGCTTCTGCCTTCCCGACCCCCGGTCAGCACCATTCCCCTCCTCAGCCTTTACTGAAAGCTGGACCAGTGGGCATTGAATGCCATGGCCAGGCTTGAGTCCCAGACGATCCCTGGACTCAGCGAATGCTGATCAAGTGACTGTCTCTCTGTGGCTTAGGGTGGAAAGAGGCCAGGAAAGATCGAAGCATCTACCCCGATGGATTACACCAGGGCTTCTAGAAGAGATTTTGTGGCAGGAGATCGAATGTCTCTGTGACTGGCGCTCGTGGCATGATGGATGAGCAGTGGAAAGCCCTTCTGTGAACTGTGCCAGACCTGTTGCAACAGTATCTCTCCCAGCCACCCAGAGCTGTGTTTCTCTGAAGACACGCGATGTCCAGCTCTGGATTTATACGTGGGTGGCAGCCTGCCGGCTCCTCAGTGCTTGCGAAGGAGATCTGCGTGCAGGTGCCCAGCAGGGCAGGAAGCCGACGAGAACCGAGGCAGGTCCAGACCCTCTTCCGAGAGGCTGCAGGACACTGACAGCCCTTTGAGCGTTTCCTGACTTCCACGGATGCTGCTGCTGCCTTCCAGGACAGCCTGCTGCTTCTCCCTTTGGTACACACTGGGAAGAGTTCCTGTTCTCTCCCTGCTCCCCGCCCCACACCTCCCTCTCTCCCAGGGACCAGAGGGGACTAGAGCGCTGGTGCTCTGCTTCCACGTTCTCCTTGCAGAAGGGAGTGGGTAGGTGGGCTAGAGGGTAGGGCCAGTAACAACCCCGCCTGCTGAGTTATCTTTCCCAGAGCTGTTACTGCCTGGGAGTCCCTGAGCACACCACGGAACTCACTAGAAAGGGGTCAGAGGACCACACAGTGGCCACAGGGACATCCAGCCAGTGATGGAGAAGTAAACGCACTTCTGAGTGGGGCATGCCTTGGGCTGGCCACCTTCCAAACGCCCGGAGCCTCGTCCCTGCTTTTCTGGCTCTCGGAGGCTGTGATCTGCTTCTGCCAGCCTCTGCATTTTTGTATCTTTTTCTCATTGCGTGGCCCCCTTGTCTTTAAAAGGCTAAACTGCTCCGTACTAAATTTGGTCACGCAGCGCTCCAAGATTCCCTGGAATGTCCTCAAGTTTCAAACAGCTCTGACAGCGAGGCTGGCCCGCCCCCAGCATGGGGATTGGCTCCTCTTTTCAGGGCTGGACAGCTGTCACGTCTGATTGGCTGCTGGGTACACCAGCCAGGGTCCACTAGCCCTGGGCTACCGGGAGGCTGTGTGTCCAGTGAACGCTTCAGCACCTGCAGGGCGGCAGGGCCAAGGAGCAGCAGCCGTCCTCGACCAGCTGGGGGTTTGCTCCAGGCCCACTTGGCTCGTCCTAAGCAGCTCACTCCTCTCCTTGCCCTGCCCACCAGGACCCCAGAGTCCCAGGCAAGAGGTGCAGCCCACGTTGCCAAGATGTCGAAGGTAGCCAAGTATCGCCGGCAGGTGAGCGAAGACCCTGACATCGACAGCCTGCTGTCCACGCTGTCCCCCGAGGAGATGGAGGAGCTGGAGAAGGAGCTGGACGTGGTGGACCCTGACGGGAGCATTCCCGTCGGGCTGCGGCAGAGAGACCAGACGGACAAGCAGTCCACGGGCGTGTACAACCGGGAGGCCATGCTCAACTTCTGTGAAAAGGAGACCAAGAAGCTCATTCAGAGGGAGATGTCCGTGGATGTGAGTGAGCACAGCTCTGGAGGGAAGGGGGGGCGGGGGGAGGGCTGGAGACCCTGACTCTGAGACCACCATGCTTTTCCCATCAGCAGAACAGCTCTTGCTGGCAAAGGAGCGAATGCCCCCAGATGGGCAGTGTGAACTGCTTCCCTCCAGGGACTGTTGTATAAGCAGAGTCGGCCGTGTTGGGGGCTTACAGAACCACATGGGGTCACTCATAGAGTGGGAGTGGGGAGGTGTCCTGGAAGCACTCGTTGCCAGGTTGACTCCATCCTTGTCCCTCCATGCCTTCCGATTCCTTGCGTGTCGTGCTGTCCTGTTGTGAAGAGGGGCGAAGGGCAAGGACGATGCATGTGGTCCCCTGCCAGTCTCCCAAGAAGGCAAAGCAAAACCCTCCCCTTGTGAGAGCAAGACTCCCTGCTTGGCCCCTCTGGCCCTGCGGGCATCTCACGGCACATTGGCCATCACAATGGCCAGAGGGGCTTCCCAGAGCCAGGCCAATGGGGGCCGGGGTCTGTGCACCGAGGCCCATGTCTTCACCTGACAGCCTGCTTTACACCAGGGAAGCTGGGGGCTTGTAGCTGCTGTTCTTGTTGGCATTTTTAGAGGAGCTTCCTGAGGGGACAGCCCCACTTCAGTGGGGGTCCTCACCAGCAGGGGGAGGGGAGGCACGGGGGTGCTGGGAGCATCTGCCTGGTCCAGCGGCCGCACGGAGGACTTGTGGCTCTCACCCTGGCTTTCATGTGTACGCTGTCTTCAGATGGTGAGACCAGCCTCCATCTGGGCCTGACTTTGCAGGCTGCCTTTGTCCATGGGAAAGAGTATGTCGTGGCTAACACAAAGGCTTTTCCATGGGCCCTCTTCCTCACTCACCCCCTTCGCGTACTTCATCCATCGCTTGTGAATTCTTGTAAGACAAAGTTCAGTCTCGAATCTTGTCTTCAATTTTACTGTTGTGGAAACTGAGGCAGAGTGCTCTGGTTGGTGTGTGCATCCCCCGGAGCATCCGAGAGCGGGAGCACTGGCCGCTGGAACTCGTGTGGGACCTGGCTGGGTGCCCGGGGGTGGACACAGCCGACTCGGAGAGTAGGGGTGGGAAGGGAGGGGGAGGATAGAAGGGCCGAGGCAGGGAGTGGAGGAGCCAGAACTCTGGCTCTGTCCCCACTGCCCCTGGGCCCGTGTTTAAGGCTTGGCCAAAAGTGGGGCGGGTGAGGGAAGCCAGCAGGCTCAGGAATTTATTGTCCTGTGGGCAAGGTGGTTGCCTCGGAGGCGGCTGTAATAACGATGAATAAATACTAAGACATTTAAGGGAAAAAATGATAGGACTTACCGTGAGGGCTGGTACTTCAGGACAGCCACCAGGAAAATACAGACAGAAAGGCAAAACGCACCTGCTGTCGGGCCCAGATCCTGCACTCGGGGAGTACGGCCCTCACTTCCCCTGGGGTCTAGGGGCCTCTAGTGCTCAGATACCCTCACCCCCTCCCCGAGGCGGAAGGCCAACAAAACACTCTCGCTCACAGAGCAAGACAGCTGGGCCCCAGAGAGCGTGGGGGACCCCTGACTGCTGGAAGCTGCAGCTCGTGAACCTTGTCCTCAGCCTGGGAATGCAGAGGCTTCTCCCGAACCCCATCCCAGCACCCTCACCCCTGCCAGGCACTCACTTGGTTCTGTAGACAGTAAAGGAGTGGGCGGTGTGTGTGCACATGTGCACATCCTGTGTACAAGGTGTGTACAAGGAGTGGGTGGCGTGTGTGTGTGCACATGTGTGTATATCCTGTGTGCAAGGCACTGCTTTCAAGGAGTGGATTGTGTGTGGGTGTGTGTGTGTGCATTCGCGTATACATCCTATGTACAGGGCCAGTCCAAGGGCGTGTGCTGGGAGGGTGGGTGGATTCTGTGACTTTGGGTGATTGGGAATGAGCCCTAGAGAGTGGCATCTTTAGCACCACTAAAAAAACAGTGGGTGTGTGGTAATGCGCTTGGATTTAAGCATCAGAGAGCCCTGCTGTGGTGCTATGTCTCTTGCCATCACTCAAGTTACCTAGCCTGGCATAACTGTGGCCCTACTGCAGGACTGGTGTGTCAACAAAAGGGACCAGGAGGTGAAGCCCTTCGCAGAGAGCCTGGTGGATCATAAGCCATAAACGGCAGCTGTGATCGGACAAGTTCGTTTGGGAACCCGCGAACTGGGGAAGGGAGCCAGAAGCGCCCAGCCCCTCCCCCACTCAGCACCCTGTTCAAGCCCTGCCTGTCAGTTCACTCAATGGCCAGTCAACAAGCCAGGGGTCCCAGCTCACTCTGCAGCCTTGGTGCCGTGGGACTGGCAGTGGCCCGCACCCTGGAGGCCTTCACTGCAGGGTGGGAACTGGAAGGCGGTGGACAGGGTGACTGTGGGTCAGTTCCCCGGACTCCAGGAGGGGCGGCTTCCCGAGAGCCCTCTCCATGCCAAGCACAGTTCAGTTCTTGGGAAATGGGCATGTTTGTCCCCATTACACAGATGCGGAAGTGCGCCTCAGTGAGGTCACACAGCCGGAAAGGGGCCTTGCTGACACTGGGATCTGTGCTTCCTCCCCTCTGCCACACCAGAGTCCAGGCAGGCCAGGAGTGCCAGTCCTTGTCCTGAAGACCATCTGGTCCGGTGAGAGGCACGTGGAAGCGCCAGAGAAGTGTCTTGGAGCTGTGGCCACATACTCCCATGTTGTTACGGCAGCAGTGGCTGAGTAGGGACACGACTGCTAAAACCAGGTGTGGAGGCCACCGGGTGTTAAAACGTGGGTCCGACACCCGTGTCCCAAATCAGAGCTTGGCCCCCGCCTCCTGCTAACGCAGAGCTCGGAAGCGGCAGGGTGACGGGTCCCTGCCGCCCACATGGGGCATGGGTTGAGCTCTTCTCTCTCCACCTCTCAAATAAATAATCTTTTTTAAAAAAACACAACCAAGTATGGATAAGGGAAGCAAATGCCTGCTCAATACTGGATTTTACTAAGGAATTTCTGTTAATTCCTCTCAGGAGTGATAGTGGCATTGTGGGCAGACTTTAGAAAGGTTCTTTAGTTTTTAGACACAAATATTGGAATGTGTATGGGGAGAATTGATTGGATTGGTCAGTTTGCTTTGAAATGAACGGGGCCGTGTGAGCTGAGACCAGGCCTCGTGGAAGCAGGGTGACAGGTCCACTCGGGGCTGATTGTACTGTTGTCTCTGCCGTTTTCTGTATACGACTGTGCATTTGAGGGGTCTTCAGAAAGTGTGTGGAAAATGCGTATCTTGGGAAATACTATGCCTGGATTTCAAAAATTGTCTGCATCAAGTAAATTCATCCTTTAATTCCATTTTCTGTAAACATTTTGAAGTACCATCCTTTTTTGAAAGTCACCATAATAAAAAATGTTCTAATAGGTAGACAGAGGGGCAGGTTGGCCTGGAGTTTAACGCTAATTGGGGGCCCACATTGGTGTCTGCGTGCCTGGGCTCAAATCCCAGCTCTGGCTCCTGACTCCAGTGTCCTGCTAAAGCAGCCCCTGGCGGGGGGGCAGCAGTGACGGCTCCAGCAGCTGGGTCCCTGCCACCCACATGGGAGACCCGGTGGAGTTTCTGGCTCCCAGCTTTGGTCTTGGCCCAATCCTGCCATGGCAGGCATTTGGAGAGTGAACCAATGAATGGGAACTCCATCTCTCTCTCTCTCTCTCTCTCTCTCTCTCTCTCTCTTTCTTTCTTTCTCTGAAAATAAATAAATAAAAATTAAAATGGACATAAACCAGGAGTAGGAGGCAGGCCCAGTTTGAGGCCAGCTCTGGCTTCCCCTGGGGAGGGTGAGGCTGTTGTGCCAGGGGTCTGCCCCGTCGCGGGGACCTGGGCTGCTTCTCCCTCCGTGGGATGGACTCCTCCAGGGGCTGTCGGGGCCGTTTGCTGCCTCATTCACGAATGTTTCATCCTCACCACCTCTTCCAGGTCAACTCCTCTTTCTCCTTCCTGTCTCAGGTACCATTTCCTCCAGGCAGTCCTCCTTGACCTGCAGGTAAGGGGAGGACCCTGAGTGAGCATTCCCACCAATACCTCTCTGTTGCCTCCCTCTCCCCCTCCCAGGAAACCCCTTTTCTGTGTCTGCATTCGTGGCTGTCTCCCTCAGCAGCATGTGTGGTTCTGGAGGGCAAATGTTCCCGCAGGGCCCAGCTCACGGCAGGCCCTCAGCCTCTGTTAAATGAATGTTAGCAGGGTGCTGGGGCTTGGCAGAACCGACGCCAGCTTCTCTCCCTCCTGGAAGGGGCCAGACCTCTCTGCCTAGCATGAAGCCCACCCAGGTCCCCTGGGCACGCTCCCTCAGCCCAGGTGCCAGACACAGCCCCTGGGCAAGTGCGTGGCCGCAGCTCCCTGAAGCTTGTCCCTGGCTCAGGTTGCAGGAACCAGATCCTAACAGGTCAACTCCTGTGTTCTTTCCTTCCCCAGTGGGAAAGAAAGCCTCCAGCTGGCCTCCCCCTTCCTTCTCCCTGGTGTTACAGGGGCTGGGGATTAGCACCTGCACCCAGCCAGGGGCCAGGCAGCTGAGCCAGGGGGTGGAGGAAGCACTTTTAGGTTCTCCCTAGGGACTTGGGAAACAAACCCTGCACCCCTGCAGCTGGAGGCTGCCGGCCTGAGCCTCCTGACCTTCCCCTCCTGTTGCCTGCACAGCCTCGGCAGCCCCCTCCCCCAGGGGTCCTGGTCACCACTGGCTGCACACAGGGCTGGGAACACCAGTGCTGGAGGGTTGAGGCCTGCGGTGGCACCACCCCTCAGAGTGCCCTTTGCAGAGGGCTGGGCCTGATCAGGAGTGCACTGGGCAGCACGGCGCATCGCTTAAGGGGATTAACCCCGAGTAGTACACACCCAAAATAGCCCTGGAGGCCAGGGTGGAGAGGGCAGAAGAGGTGATGGGGGCCTGTTGACCCAGGGGTGGGGGTGGGGGCAAAAGCTGGCACCCAGAGGGGTGAGACAGGCCTAAGTCCCTTCCTGGAGTTTGAAAGCCACCTCCCTCCAGGCTTTGGAAAAGCAGCTGTTTCTTACACCGGGTGGCAGGCCCACCAGACGTCCGTTTTACACAGCAGCACTGGGAGTTCTGTTCTGTGCCTTTACAGTGTTGAAGAATTCTGGGAGAGGAGGCGTCAGTGCCTTCTCCCCCCCGCCCTACCCCACCCCCTCACCTCGAGCGTGGCCCTGGCCACTTGCTCTCTCCTCACAGCAACAGAACTCGGCTACGCAGGGAATGCAAGAGGGCGCAGGACACAGGGACAGGACCAAGGACCACTTGTAAAAAGAAGGTGGCCCACAGTGAGAGGGGGATGGGAGGGTCAGGAGGTACGCGTGAGTCCCACTCTCTGAGGAGCAGTTGCTGCTTTCTGGGGTTTCGCGGTCCCTGGACTGGAGCAGGCAGGAGAGGACAGAGCTCTTGTCTAGCTTGGCTGCCTTCCTTCAGTGCCATCTGGGCTCCAAGAGACCCTGGGGGACAAGACCCTGTCAGACAACAGCAGCACATCCACAGCTGCTCCAGGGCGAGCTACATGCACGCACACGTGCGCAACACACTATCTACATGCATGCACGCACGCACACACACACCCTACAGGAGCAGCAGCAGCACCAAGCCTGGGGGCAGGGGCAGAGAGGTTGATATTTGTGTCCTGACCCTTGGTACTCGGGCCCTTCTTGTTTCTTAGACCCTGTGGCCATCGCCAGCAGGAAGAGTGGTCTGCAGTGAGAGTAGCAGCTCCCCCAGGGCACGCGTGAGGTAGAAAGCCCAGGGATGTTTGGAATCAGATAGGTCAGGGTTTGAATTCTGCTTCTGCCCTTTACTGCTCCGGGGAACCTGAGTGGTTACTTAAGGAAGGAGGAGCATTAGCTTTATTGAGTGCTTCCTGGAGCCAAAGGCATCCTCAGTGCAATCTCATTACTGTAGCTTCCTGGGACTCGGTGACTCTACCTGTCCAGTGGGGTTGATAACATCGGCCTGGCAGGGTTCCGGTGAGACTGAGACAGGACAGGTGTTAGGGCACCGGCACACCAGGAGGAGAACCCTGCACTCTGGAGTCTTCACGGGGGTGCGCCCACGGTCAGTGGGTGTGACGGGATGAGAGGAAGGGAGAAACAAAAGCAAGGAGCTGATTCTGAGGAAGAAGGCAAGGCCTATTTAATCACTTACTGCCTGGCCCAGCCGCCTGGCTTCTTTGAGCCTCTGCCTAATTTATTGAGCCCCAGGATTAAGGGCCCTTCCTGAGTTGGTTGTTGGCTTGGAAAAATGGTAGCATAGGGCGCTCAGGGGAGCTTCTGGGACAGGCGTGTTCTTGTCCACAGCCCTCCTGTTAAGCTCCGAGGGGCCAAGGCTGCTTGGGGAGAATCTGGCTCTGGCCATCTCAGCGTCCATCTACACACTGTTCAGTACAAGGCTCAGTGGTAGGAGAGCTGCACGAATGATCTACCCGAAGCACCGAGCAGAGTGCTGGCCTGGAGGCCTGGCGTGTTGATGTGCTGATGGGGACAGTGAAGGGCCTTGCACGCCTGCTTCCTTTCCCTCCTGCCAACCCCACACAGCCCCGTTCTCTTCATCCCTTTAAACAGAAGATCCATGAATAGGTTTCGTGTTTACAAGGAGGGAGGAGAGCTCCGTGCAATCACTAATTCCCAAGTGTGTTATGAGTTCCTACTCACCTTATGAATGCTGGGATAGCATAATGGATAAGACAGGCAGGGTCCTTGCCCTCGTGGAGATTGTATGCTAGTGGGTGTGACGTACATGTTAATGAACATACCTGTAACACAGGGCACATACGTGTTAGAAAGGAGAACCGACTGTTTAAAAGGAGTCTGAGACTCACTGTTTTGATGAGCAGGGCCTGGAATGGTCCAGGGCGCCAGCCAGGCAGGGCTGGAGGAAGGGCTTTCCAGATGGGAGAGTGGCAGACACAGAGGTGCTGTGGAGGACGCGGCGGAGGGAGGCAGAGGCAGAGGCCAGACACAGGGAGCAGAGGGAGCTGGGAGGGCTGGCACAGAACAGCTGAGCCAGGCTCAGCTCCTGCAGGGCCCTTCAGGAGTGCGGGGAGAAGTCGGTGAAGAGTCTGAGCAGGGGAGAGATGTGAGCTGATCTGGCTGATGGTTTTTAAAGGCTTATTCTGCCAGCTTGCAGACCAATGGACTATGGGCGACCAAGAGTGAGGAGAACGGAGACCAGAGTGTTGCAGTAAACCACGTAAAAGCTCAAGGGTGAGGGCCTGGCATGGTGGTGTAGTGGGTAAAGCCACCACCTTCAATGCCGGCATCTCATATGGGTGCTGGTTCAAGTCCCAGCCACTCCACTTCTGATCCAGCTCCCTGCTATTGCACCTGGGAAAGCAACAGAGGATGGCCTAAGTGCCTGGGCTCCTGCACCCATGTGGGAGACCTGGATGAAGCTTCTGGCTCCTGGCTTCAGCCTGGCCCAGCCCAAGCTGTTGTGGCCATTTGGGGAGTGAAGCAGCAGGTAGAAGATCTCTCTGTCTCTCTCTGCCTCTCCCTTTCTCTGTGTAATTCTGCCTTTCAAAGAAATAAATAATTCTTTAAAAAAATGCCCAAGGGTGCAGGAAATCCTCTAAAGAAAGCACAGACAGGGCTGGCTGATGTCTTAGAGGAGACAGCGTGGCCAGGTAGACCTGCCCTGCCTGGGCCTGTGGCTGAATTTGATGTTATTTACTGATATGGGAAACTGCAGAGAAGCGGTTGTAGAAGTTCACGATCAGAGCAAGTTTGTGTGCTTACTCTGTCCTCAAGAGGAAATGTTGGGTTGGCAGGGGGTTTTATAAGTCTGGGCAGAGCTGGGGCTGGAGATGAAATGGGAGTGGGGTCAGCCATGCATGCACCATATTTCGAGTCTTGAGCCTGGGGGAGACCATTTAGGGAGAGAACGGGTGGAGAGGAGCAGAAGGCCAGGGGCTGAGCCCTTCATTGCAGCACTTGGAGGCACTGCGAGAGGAGGAGGAGCCAGTGCAGGGACTGGGGGCGGGGAGAAACTGGGTCCTTTCACAAGGTCAAGGGGAAAAGGGCTTCAAGGAAGAGCGAGTTTTCCACTGCATCCATTCTTGCTGGGGCAGGCAGTCAGCCGCAGAACCCAGTAAGATGGAAGCAAGCGGCCATGACAAGAGGGATCTCACCGTAACCAAGACTGACTCAACAGGGGATAGTGGGTAAGGTCAGGAGAGAGTGTAGACAAATCTGTTTTTCTAGAGTTTTGTTGCATTGGCAAGTAAAAAAAAGTAGGGTGGTATTGAGAGGTCAGTGTGGAATCAGGAGGATTCTGTTGTATGTGTGTGTGTGTGTGTGTGTGTGTGTGTTTTTAAGATTTATTTATTTATTTAAAGGCAGTTACAGACATATGGGAGGAGAGAGAGAGACAGAGACAGAGAGAAAGAGAGAGATCTTCCATTTGGTTCACTCCCCAAGTGGCTGCAATGGTCAGACCAAAGCCAGGAGCCAGGAGCCTCGTCTGGGTCTCCCACTTCTGCTGCTTTCCCAGGCGCATTAGCAGGGAGCTGGATCAGAAGCGGAGCAGCCGGGACACACACCGGCACCTGCATAGGATGACGCCATTGCAGTCAGCGCTGTACCTGCTGCGCCACAGTGCCCATGCCGAGGATTCTATTAAGACAGGGACTATAACTGCATGTTCACGTGCAGATGGGACAGTTCAGCAGACCGGGAAACCCGGGGGACATCGAACCCGGGGGACATCGGGAAAGGAGTGGAGAAAGGATGCAATGCCCTGGGGTCAGGAAGCAGCTGCAGCAGGAGAGGCCGTCAGGCTCATCAGTGTGGTGAGGGCAGGACGCGGCCGGATGGAAGGGGAGGAACTTGGGAGGCTGCGGCAGTAAGCCTCAGGTCATAGCAAAGGTGCGCGGTGTCTCCAGGTGAGAGGAGAGAAAACACTCGGGGTATGAAATTTGGCGTGTGAACGGTCAGCAGACAGCAGCCAGCTCTTCTGTCCCCAAGGCCACCCACGCCGAAGGAGAGGCAGGGAGTACACAGGCCCATCCCCAGAACCCAGCCAAGCCAGGGGCACCAGGTGCTGATTCCCACCTTGACTTCACAAGCCGTGTGGCCTCACACAGAGACTAAACAGCATCTAACGCTTAGAAACCTTACTCTCTTTTATACTTTTCAGTGGCTGTCTGAATTGCATTTGTATTTGGAAAAATTTGCTTTGTAAATAGATTTTAAAGTATATGTTTTCTTTTAAAAACAAATATTTATTTATTTGAAAGAGTGACAGAAAGAGAAAAAGAGAGAGAGAGAGCACATGCTTCCATCTGCTGGTTCACTCCCCAAATGGCCACAATGGCCAAAGCCAAAGCCAGAAGCCCAGGACTCCATCCTGGTCTCGCATGAGGGTGTCAGCGGCCCTGAACTGTTTTTTGCTGCTTTCCTAGGCTCATTCACTGGGAGCTGGATCAGAAACAGAGCAGCTGACTCAAAGCAGTGCTCTGATAGAAGATGCCGGTGTCACAAGTGGAAGCTAACCCACTGTGCCACAACCCCGAGCCCTCTAATACATGTTTTAATGAAATATAAAACACATTCAGATATGTGCATAAGATACAAGTGGCAAGGTTTCATGAGTTATCCCAAAGGGAACTGGAAGTAGAACATTTGTCAGTCCTACAATACTTACCCCCTACCACGCTTCCTCCTCAAAGCTAACCCCCATGCTGATTCCAATGTATGGGTTAATCCTGCCTGGTCTTCAATTTTGTAGACTCAAATAGTATGTGTTCTTCTGTGTCTGGCTTGTGAGACTCAATCATGTTGTTTGGCATTTTTAAACTCTCACCACTATGGTATCCGTTATATGAATAGACCACCATTTATTTATCCAACTCGCTGTTAGTGGGTGTTTGGGTTGTTTCCAGTCTGGAGCTGTTTCAAACAATGCTGCTAGGGACATTTTTGCCCATTTTTTGAACTTATGACTTCATTCTGTTGAGTATGTGCCTTGGAGTGGAACTGTTGAGTCATAGAGAATACACAGCGAGATTTAGTTCATTTTTTCATCTGTATATAGGGATGATTCCTTCTGATTTGAAGAATCCCTCTGAGGATCAGATAGGAAAGTTTGAAGAAAGCCTGGTGCAAACAGGCATCATCCTTATTTTGAACCAAGCCCCCTTTGGAGAGCACCTAGAAGGCCATCGATCCTTTGACAGCCCCTGCCTGCTGTCCCCTGCCTTGCTCTAAGGTTTAGACGCTTCACTAAAGCCCAGGACAGAGTCCTGTAACCCACAACTCCTTGCAGCTCGCAAAGATGAGGGCCTCAGGATGCAGCCCGCCCGGCTTGTCCTTAGCCCCACTTCCTCCTCATGGCGACCCGCTGTTCCCCCTCTCAGTGCAGATCCTGCCAGCTTTGACTTGGTGTCTTGTTTGATCACTCTCAACACCATCCCCACTCTCATGCTCGAAGCCCCTCAATCCTTCCTCACCTGCAGCCTGTGTGAGACAAGCTATTTGGCATTTTTATTCTACGCCTAAGCTGGGGGAAAACAACACAGCTGTGTAACATGTGGGTCCCTCTGTGGATGAAAACCTTGAGCCCCAGTCAGTCAGGGCCGCCTACCTTTCGCTGCCTGGGACCTTATTCCAAAGTTCACCTTTCTCTGCAAACCCTCTTGTCCCCCATCTCTCTTTTCACCCTCCACCAATGCCTTGGCCTCAGATTTCACTGAGAAACTCGAAGCCATCAGGTGAGAATGCCCTCAAATTCCTCTTCTGTCCCCAGAGAATTTCTCTCCATGCACGTACACACCTTCCTTCCGTTCTCTCCCCCAACAAGCGATCCCTGGCTCCCTCCACCTGTTCCAGGCTTGCACACTCCTGTGTCCCGCCCTCCTCTGTCTGCCCCCGGAAGCGCTCCGCCTTCCTGTCCCAGCATCCTTCCCTACTGGCCCCTTCCCTCCAATTCTCACCTTCTCTCCTTTCCTCTGGAGCCAAGCTGCAGGAAACAGGATCCACACTCACTGTCGCCTCGGGCAGCACTGACCTCTGCCTGGGTGAGGGATCCAAAGACCTCCCTGTGGCCTTCTCCAGGGCCACATTTTAGTCTTCATCCTTCTTCTTTTTTAGTGGCATTTTAACCCCTTCCTCACTCTCACAGCACTCACATCTCCCTTGGGGCCAAGACACCACATTCGCCTGGTTTTCCTTTTCTCTCTCCCATTGTTCCTCCTGGTCTCCTCTGAGAGCAACTCTTCCCTCTAATGCCCAAATTTGATTGTCCCTGGGGCTGCCCTCCCTGTGCAGTCTCCTTGGCTACCTTCATCCAACCCCACTACCACCCGTAGGCTCTATCTTTATCTCTGGCCTAGATCTCTATTTTGAGTTCTAGATCATTCAGTTGCCTCTTGGACACCTCAACTGTCTCAAATTCAACTAGTCTAAAAATAAATTAATCATTATCACCCCGCTCCACCCCAAAGCTGCTTGTCCTCCTGCGGGCCACACGTTAAGTGGAAGAACTGTCCACCCCGACGCCACCCTGCTCTAACCCCTCTCCCAGCGTTTTAAGACTTTCCTGTTTGTTCTGCTCCTGTGATCTCTCTTGGCCCTTCCCTCCTCTCCACTCCACTTCTATCGTTTCTACCCATATCATTTATCAACCAGAAGAATATCATGACCTCCCCAGGGATCTCTGCTTCTCTCCTCACCATGGCAATCCACCCCGCACACAGCTGCCAGAGTCTTATTATAAAGTGAAATCATGATCTTGACACTCCTGCGTAAACCCTTCCGTTGCTCAACACAGCTTCCATGATCAAATCTACACTCCTTAGCATGGCTTAGAAGGCCCTTGCGATGCAACACCTCCAGCTACTGGCACTCTGCTCATTTGTACCCTTTGCTACAGTCATATTGACCCTTGGTTCAACAAAGTGGCAAGCTGTGCTGTGCTTCCTCTGTGCCTTTGAACATTCCACTGCCTCTCACTGGATTGCCAGGCCCAGCTAATCCTTCTTCCTCCTTTTTTTTTTTTTTTAAGATTTATTTTATTTATTTGAAATGTAGAGCTACAAAAACAGGGGAGAGACAGAGAGAGAAATCTTCCATCTACTGGTTCTCTCCTCAGATAGCCACAACAACCAGGGCTGGGACAGGCCAGAGCCAGGAGCCAGGAGCTTCTTCCGGGTCTCCCATGTGGATGGCAAATGCCCAAGCACCTGGGCCATCTTCCACTGCTTTCCCAGGAAGCAAAGCAGCCGAGACTCAAACTGATGCCCATATGGGATGCTGGCATTGCAGGCAGTGGTTTAACCTGCTAAGCCATAGTGCTGGCCCCATCCTTCCTCCTCTTGCGAGGCTCAGTTCAGCTGTACCTGGCCTAGAAAACTGCTCACCTCTCCAGGTCGTGTGCATCACTTCTGTTCACAAATCACTATCTGCAGCTTCTGGCATGTCATGCACTGTGTGCACGTAACACGTGGTTGCTGGCATTGGCTGTTTCTATGATGTCCCAAACTTAAAAAAAAAAAAAGATTTATTTTATTTATTTGAAATGCAGAGTAACAGAGCAATAGGGAGAGACAGAGAGATCTTCTATCTGCTGGTTCACTCCTGAAATGGCCTCCACAGCCAGGGCTTGGCCAGGCTGAAACCAGGAGCCAGGAGCTTCTTCCGGGTCTCCCACATGGGTGCAGGGGCCCAAGCACTTGGGCCATCCTCTGCTGCTTTCCCAGGCACGTTAGTAGGGAGCTAGATCGGAAGTGGAGCAGCCGGCTCTTAGATGGGACGCAGGAGCTGCAGGCAGCAGCTTTACCCGCTATGCCACAACACCGGCCCCTCTCAAACCTCTTAGGGCACAGCCTGGCTCTTTTTCAGCTCTAGGTCCCCAGGGCCTGGCTCAGCGAATGCCAGTTGAATAAGCAAAGGATGAGCAGTTTGGAATTACCATTCTTATCACTCTTGATTGGATCTACAGTCGTGGTGGGTTCATCGATACTCTTCTGAATCTGATTTTGTGTCCAAATCTTCAGATCAAGGGTGGCTTGGCAGTGATCTTTCCCCTCCTGGTTTCTGTAAACAACCAGCTAAATCAGTCCACAACTTACACTCTGAGATCTGAATTGTTTAAAGGTCACTGGCCTGTCTCCCCTTCAGTTTGACCTTGTTCCTTTTTTCTCTCTTTCTTTCTTTCTCTTTCTTTCTTTCTTTCTTTCTTTCTTTCTTTCTTTCTTTCTTTCTTTCTTTCTTTCTTTCTTTCTTTCTCTCTCTCTCTCTCTCTCTCTCTTTCTTGCTCTCTCTTTCTTTCTTCTTTCTTTCTCTCTCTCTCTCTCTCTCTCTCTTTCTTTCTTTTTCTTACTCCTCTCTTTGCCTGCTCTGTAGGGGTCTGAGATTCAAGCTAACATTTTCAGCCTGACACTGGGGCCACAGGTACACCCCACAGAGGATAATAATAATTAAGAAATTGCTGTCAATGGAGCCAACCGAGGCCTTCAGCGCCTCACGTCTAGACCCTCCCCTAAAATGTCTGGAGGAGCTCAGTGGCCTTGCCTCTAGAGCCACAGAAAGAGATGCAGCCGGAGCAGAGAACCTGCTCTCAGCGGCTCTCCCTTGCGCCCACCTGTGGAGTGGAGGGAGAGTTCCTGGGGTACTCATAGAACCCATGCCTGTCGGAGGCCCACTGCCCGGACGTGGCCACGATGACCTAGAAGGCTCTGGGCATAGAAGCGTTCTTCAAAACATCTGTGGGAAAGTGTAAATACAAGATAAATCTATTTCAGTGCAAACATTTTTGAAATCCGTGCATCCAAGAGGTCTTCCATAAATCCATGACAAATGGATGTCATGAAAAAAAAAAAACTATGTATGGGTTTCAAAAATGGTTTGCATCAAAATAAACCTATCTTTCAATTCCATTTTCCCACAGAGATTTTGAAGTACCCTCACACCAGTTCTGCAGGCAGGCACACGCAGACTCACCCTCCTGAGGCTGGAGCGAAGGAGGAGCAGAGGCGGGGACCTGGTCCTTGCAGGCAAGCGAGCAGCATTTCTCAGCCAGGCCTCTGCGAGAGAACAAGTTCTACAGAAAACAAACCAAGCGACAGTTTCCTCTCTGTCCTAGTCTGTTTTTTGCTGCCCTAATGGAATTCTACAGGATGCATAATTTATAATGAACAGAAATTTTTAAAAATGTTTTATTTATTTATTTGAGAAGTAGTTACAGAAAGAGAGAGGGAGAGACAGAAAGGTCTTTTTTTAATTAATTTATTTGAGAGGTAGAGTTACAGGTAGTGAGAGGGAAAGACAGAGAGAAAAGTCTTCCATCCGTTGGTTCACTCCCCAAATGGCCACAACAGCTGGAGCTGAGCCGATCTGAAGCCAAGAGCTTCTTCTAGGTCTCCCATGTGGGTGCAGGGGCCCCAGTACTTGGGCCATCTTCCATTGCTGTCCCTGGCTATTAGCAGAAAGTTGGATTGAAAGAGGAGCAGCCGGGACTAGAACCGGCACCCATATGGGATGCCGGCACTGCAGGTGGCAGCTTTACCCACCAGCCCCCTGTGTCCTTGATTTAAAGGCAGGAGGAGGGGGTACTCCAAGCACAGAAAAGCTATTTCTAGATTTACTTTCTTCAAAAAATAATTCATAATTACAGTAAGAAGGCTCATAGACAAACTATAAAATACAGGGAAAAGAGGATAAATAATCTTATTAGCTGAAGATGCTGGCCATTGCCACATATCTGAGTGCTTACATCTATATGTAGTTTTCTCTAAATCACTGAGATCATTTTATGTGCATGTATGTTCACATGCATTTTGTTTCCTGCCTTTTTTTTTTTTTTTTTTTGCTTATCTTACTACATTTCCCTATGTCATTAAAATTTCTCCCTAAACACCGTTTTCTGTGGACATCACCCTTGTCCAGCGTATGGCTGTGTTGAGAACCATTTGCCTGTGTTTGGACTCTTACCTGGCTCATGATGAATACACTTTCCATGGCCCCAGACAGACCCCCAGAACCTCAGCACAGGCTCTTCCCTCATCCTAGATGCCCACACCCAGAGGTGGAGACGGCCAAATAAGAAGATAAACAGAAGCATTAACGCATCAAGCCTGTTGCCGAGCCCCGTGGCCCAAGCGCAGAAAACACTCCCAGGGCCCTGGAAGCAGAGCCTGCCGGGCAGCTCACCGGGCAGGCGCTCACAGCCCCGGGGGACTCAAGGCCACACACGCTATTTTTTAGAGGATCAGATTCCTGATGATGGACTCTGTGCCAGGCAGAGCACACCCCCCTCCCCAGGGAGCTGATGGCTTGTGTGTCCATGGAGAAACACATGCGCCTGTGTCTTTGTCTCGAGAGGAAGGAACTGTCGTTACGTAAACAGAGAATCCAGACTCCAGCCTCAGAAGAGTTCGGCTCCAGGAAAGATGTCAAGAAAGGGAGGTCAATTAGACCCCCTCCTGCGTCCTGAGGGCCCTGCCAGACACATCCACACAGCACCAGCTCAGCAGGCAGAGGACTTGTCCCCGCCCCAGAGAACCAGAGAAAGACCATCCCCACCCAGAAGCCCACAGGCAAGCACTCGGCCGCCGTGTGGCGACACGGCACGGCACAGCACGGCACCGTCCCAGCTTACTCTGGCGATGGTGCTAGCACAGCCCAGTGCCTCTTGTCAGTGTCACCATTACAGGCCCCACATAGGTCATCCCGGGAGACCCTCCCATCAGCCTTGGAGGGAGACGGAGCAGACAGGCTTCAGTCTACTCGACAGATAGAAAAACAGGCTCATGGGGGCCGCCCAGCAAGCCGGTGGCAGAGGAAGGTCTTAAACTGACTGCATGTTGCAACAAGCTGTGCGTAACCTAACAGACAAACCATGTCCCCACAGCCTTCCCTTGGGCCCTCACTCAGCCAGAGATCATGTGTTCATTCAGCATTTATGAAACCTCCACCGTGTGCCCAGTTCCAGGATAGGTGCCGCCCTGTCCTGGCAGCTGGCTCAGTCGGCAGCTTGGCCACCACGGTGCCGCTCCCTGGAAACCTGTGTGCTAAGCTGGCCTGGCCCCTATGCTGCCTTCTGAGGGACCCCAGGGAGCGAACAGTCGGGAAGCAGCTCTGGCCGCTCTGTGGCGACTCCTTTCCCCCAGCAGCAGCCTCCTGCTTCCTTCCTTCCCCACCCTTCCCCCCCGACCCCTGACCCTTGAGCTTCTCTTCCCCAGCTTCCCGTGGACAAGGCCGCGGTCTCTTTCCAAGGACATGAACCAATCACACAAACGCTTTATTATGTAGAGTTTCCCACTGCTCATCACAGACAGAAATAAACAGGGAAATAAAGCTGGCCCCTGTGGGCCGTGACCGCCATCCCTGATCTGTGCTGTCCCCTGGGGTGAGCACTTGAAATGTGGCCCTAACTGGGAATGCACACTGGACTTCAAAGACTTACCAGGAAAAAAAAAAACTAAAATATCTCATTGATAAGTTTTTTTTTTAAAGATTTATTTGTTTGAAAGGCAGAGAGGGTGGGGGAGGAACAGAGAGAGAGAGAGAGAGAGAGATCTTCCGTCCACTAAATGCCCAAAACAGCTAGGACTGGCTCAGGTCGAAGCTAGGAGTCAGGAACTCCATCCAAGTCTCCCATGTGGGTGGCAGCGACCCAAGCACTTGGGCCAACACCTACTGCCTCCCAGGTATGTTAGCAGGGAGCTTGATAGGAAGCAGAAATGGAGGTCCAGTATGAGATACTGGCATTCCAGTAGCTTAACCCACTGCACCACAATGCTGGACCCCATCAGTGGTTTTAAAAAGCACACTCACAAAGTTGTATAACCAACGGCAGTACCTAATTCCAGGATATTTTCATTATCTCCAAGCAGACACCCTGGCCCATCAGCATTCACTCATTTCCTCTCCTGCAACCCTAGGATGTGCTTTCGGTGTCTATAGGCTTGCCTGTGTGGACATTCCATAGAGAGAGAATCATCCTATGTGATCTTTCCGGTCCGGCTTCTTTTATTTTCTGTGGCCTCCAGGTCCATTGATACTGGAGCACGTATCAGGGCTGCGTTCTTCCTTCTGGCTGAATACTGTCCCATCCTGGGGCTTCTCCACACTGTGTGTCCACTCAGCAGCTGATGGACAGTCAGGTGGCTTCCGCCTTCCGGTTATTGTATATAACACTGCAGTGAACACTTCTGTCTGGATATTTTCTAAGTAACGCTCTTCATTTCTTATTTGGAACACAAATCGTTCGTATTTACAGGGTGTCGTGATGCTTCAGCACACTGTACACATTGTGTAATGCTCAGATCTGAGCGAACATTTGTCGTGGCATACACTTGTGCTCTCAGTTCTGTTGGATATACAAGAGCTCTTCAGAAAGTTTGTGGGAAAAGTGGAATTAAAAGATAACTTCATTTTAGTGTAAAAAATTTAGAAATATTTGCATGGTTTTTTCATAATACTCCTCGTCCATGACCTTCAGAAGCCTCCTCTGACATCTGGGCACGGAATGTCTGGGTCGTATGGTAGCTTTATGTTTAACCTTTTTTCAGTTGGGAAATGGCTCAGTTTTTAAAAGTTTTTTTTATTTATTTATTTATTTATTTGAGAAAGAAGGAGAGGGATCTTCTATGCTGACTCCAGAGAGAGGGTCTGGCATCAGTGCTGTGGCACAGGAGGTTAAGCCTCTGCCTGTGATAACAGCTGTGTCAGAGCGAGAGCTCAAGTCCTGGTTGCTCTGCTTCTGACCCAGCTCCCTGCTAATGCACCTGGGAAAGCAATGGGAGATGGCCCCAGTGCTTGGACCTCTGCCACTCATGTGAGAGACCAGGATGGCTCCTGGCTTCAACCTGGCCCAGCCCCGGCAGTCGCAGCCATTTTGGGAGTGAACCAGCAGATGGAAGATCTCTCTCTCTCTCTCTCTCTCTATCTTTCAAATGAATAAAATAAATCTTTAAGAGAGAGCTTTCATCCTCTGGTTCACTTTCTTTAAAAAAAAAAAGATTTATTTATTTATTTATTTATTTGAAAGTCAGAGTTTGATACAGAGAGAGGAGAAACAGAGAGAGAGGTCTTCCATCCGCTGGTTCACTCCCCAGTTGGCTGCAACAGCTGGAGCTGTGCGATCCGGAGCCAGGAGCTTCTTTCAGGTCTACCACGCGGGTACAGGGGTCCAAGGACTTGGGCCATCTTTTACTGCTTTCCCAGGCCATAGCAGAGAGCTGGATTGAAAGTGGGGCAGCTGGGTCTCAAACCAGCACCCATATGGGATGCTGGCGCTTCGGGCCAGGGCATTAACCCACTGCACCACAGCGCCGGCCCCATCTGGTTCACTTTCTAAATGCCTGCAATAGTCAAGGCTGGGCCTTCCCAGTTAGGGCCAAAGCCAGGAGCCAGGAATGCAATCCAGGTCTCCTACATGGGTGTCAGGAACCCAGTTACTTGGGTCATCACCACTACCACCCAGAATCTGTATTAGTAGGAAGGTGGAGTCCCAAATGGGAGCTGGGAATCACACCCAGGGACTCCGATGTGGGAGGTGAGTCTCCTTCCGCTGGAATACGTGCCTGCTCCCGGTTTTGTCTTTCCCAGAAATTACCAGATTGTTTCCCATGGCGACTGTGCCACTCATAGTCTCACCAGCGATGTACGAAGGTCTCGCATTCTCGGCATCCTTGCCAGCACTTGGCGCTGTCTGCTTTGTACCAGCGATGCCGAGTGGGTATGGAGTACACAGCGCTGTGGTTTTGCTGGTCTCTAAGGAGATGACTGATGTGATGGTTTCCCCGCTCCTCTTCCTGAAGTCCCTTTCCTCCCCCTGATGACTTACTTTTCAGAATCACTTTATTTATTCTTGTGGTTTTCATTGCTACAATACACCCGCAACTCCTACCTCTACCTCTAGAGCCCATATCTCTTTCCTGAGACTCACATCCTTAGCTTATTTTTAAGGAATTTATTTATTTGAAAGTCAGGCCTACAGAGAGAGAGACAGATATCTTCCATCCTCTGGCTCACTCTCCAGATGGCTGTAACCGCCGGGGCTGGGCCAAGCCAAATCCAGGAGCCAGGTGCTTCATTGGGGTCTCCCAGGTGGGTGGCAGAGGCCAACTTCCACTGCCATTAGCAGGGAGTTGGATTGGAAGTGGAGGAGCAGGACACGAACCAGCCCCATCTGCCACACCACAACGCCAGCCCCATCACATCCTTATCAGTGCCACCGTGTTAGGCCTTCAGACTTTTCATGGCCAGAACAATCCAGCGCTCTTCTCCCCTTCGTGTCCCCTGCCATGCTCATAAGCATCGCTGTGTACCAAGTGAAGTAGACTGGAAGTCTTGGAGCCAGCCTCTGCTCCTTCCTGTCAGTCACCACTTCACTGGACCCTAGTAACTGTGCCCACAGCTGTCTGAACTGCATCTCCTTCCCTCTGCGCTCACTGCTCGCCTTGATCCCGGAGCTCCTAATTTCTTGCCTGGATGTTTGCCGTAGCCTCCTACTGCTCTCTTTGCCTCCAGGTTCTCCCAGCCTCGACGCCATCCTCCAAACATCCGTCAGAGCCAGCTCTCTAAAGCACAAGTCTGACGGCCACTTCTCTGGTTAAAAATCTGCATGCTCCTCTCCCACCTGAGGGGTTAAGCCCGCACTCCTTAGCATGAGTGGGAAGTCAGCCACGATCTGGCTGCAGGGTGCGGCTCTGGCCTCATCTCCCACCAGCACTTCCTCTGCCCTGTATGAGTTCCAGACCTCGGCCGTCCCTGGCTGTGCCGTGCTCCAGCAAGTCACATGCTTTTGCCTGCTATGTGCCCTCTGCGGAGAAGCTCCTTTTCTGGTCTCCTGTGCCCAGTGTGCTGCCTCTATGCATTGCCCCAGGTCTGTGTTCCCCGGGCCCTGCCTTGTGTGGAGGCCACATGACGTCCTTCATCGCTGCCCCTCTGCCCCCTAGATCTTGGCTTCCCTTTCTCCTGCCAGTGGGATGACCAGCCCTGCCCCCCAACTTGGCCTCAGCTTAGTGCTCAGCTCTTCCCTGCCTCTGACCCCTGCAGCGGGCCTCAGAAGGGAAGCCCCCAAGCCTCGTCTCTCAGCTGGCCGGGGGCATTCCCGTCCCCTGGCCCTGGCTCATGAAGAACTTGAGTCTCCTAGGAGCTCGGATGCTAAAAGAGAGCTGCATTTGGGATTGTAGTGACCCTGCAGCATGGAAGGGGGAACTTTCCAGAACAACGCACAGGGTCTGGGAAAGGGGAGCGCAGGGTGTATGTTTGACTGGGGCAGAGCACCCAGGAGGAGTCAGTGGTGGGTGGAGCTGGCCTGGACACCAACACACTTCCTCTTTCTCCGCATCCCAGGCCCCTTGACAGACCTCAGGCAGACCCTGCAGAAGCCTGCCACGATGGCTGAGTGCCAGGGTAGAGACGTAGACTGGAGGGTGGTGCATTTGGATGCTGATTGGTGGCTCCCTGGAGGTTTCTCACGGGCCCCTGGGGCTCTTCCTGGGACTGTGCCCGGTCCAGGGGGCACAGAGACTGCAGGGGATCTGAGGTTGAGAGGAAGTGGACCTTTGAACAGCAGAACCAGGATTCAGCAAGTTCTGGTCAGGCTGGAATGATAGTGTCAGTGTAAAAGATAAACTTTAAAACTTTTAAAATTTCTTTTCACTTGTTTTAAAGGCAGAGAGACCCACAGAGAAAGAGATGGGGCTGGCATTGTGGTGTAGCAGGTAAAGCTGACGCAACAAAGCTGGCATCCCATGTAGGCAGCAGTTCACATCCTGGCTGCTCCACTTCCCTGCTAATGGCCTGGGAAAGGCAGTGTAAGATGGTCCAATGGGAGACCTGGATGAAGCTCCTGGCTCCTGACTCCTGGCCTGGCCCAGCACTGGCTGTTGCGGCCATCTGGGAAGTGCACCCCGCAGATGAAAGATCTCTCTCTCTTTCTGTCTCTCCCTCTCTCTCTCTGCAACTCTGACTTTCTAAATAAACAAATAAATCTTAAAAAAAGAGAGAGACAGACAGACACAGAGAGATGTTCCGTGTGCTGTTCCTCCAATGTCCACAATAGCCAAGGCTGGGCCAGGCCAAAGCCAGGAGCAGAGAATTCAATCCGTGTCTCTCATGTGGGTGGCAGGAGCCCAGGCACTTGAGCCTTCGTCTGCTGCTTCCTCAGGTGCTCGTTAGTGGGAAGATGGATTGGAAACCGAGGAGCCAGGACTTAAACCCGCACTCTGTGGGAATGCCAGTGTCCTGAGCAGCGTCTTAGCTGCTACACCGAATGCCTGCCCCACAGATACACTTTCTAGCCTGGAGAAGAGCAGCCTGAAGAGAGAATAAATTTCAAACGTGAGAGAGGACTCCAAAAATTCATGAAATGGTGGAATTAAAAGATAAGTTTGTTTCAGTGAAAAATTTTTGAAATCTGTGCACAGTTTTTTTTAAAGAAAATATTTATTTATTTATTTACTTCAAAGGCATCACAACAGAGAGAGAGAGAGATCATCCACCTACTGGCTTTCTCCCCGAATGGCCATAACACCCAGGGCTGGGCCAGGCTGAAGACAAGAGCCAAGAACTCCATTCTGGTCTCCCATGTGGGTGGCAGGGGCCCAAGTATTTGGGCCATCTTGCACTGATTTCCCAGGTACATTAGCAGGAAGCTGGATTGGAAGCAGAGCAGCTGGGACTCGAACCTGCACTCTGACATGGGATACTGGTGTTGCAAGTGGCGGCCTAACCTTCTGTGCCACAATGCTGACTCCTGTGCACATTTTTAAAAGATTTATTTATTTGAGAGACAGAGTTACAGAGAGGCTGAGAGAGGCAGAGAGAGAGAGAGAGCCTCCATCCCCTGGTTTACTCCACAAATGGCCACAATGGCCAGAGCTGGTCCTCGGAAGCCAGGAGCCAGGAGCTTCCTCCGGGTCTCCCACACAGGTTCGGGGGCCTAAGGACTTGGGCCATCTTCCACTGCCATATTCCCAGGCCATAGCAGAGAACTGGATCAGAAGTGGAGCAGCTGGGCCTCAAATCGGCACTCATATGGGATGCCGGCACTGCAGGCAACAGCTTCACCCATTACACCACAGTGCCGGCTTCTATGTGCACATTTTTTAAAGTTTATTTATTTATTTGAAAGGCAGAATGACAGAAAGCCAGGAGCCAGGAGCTCCTTCCTGGTCTCCCACACAGGTGCCAGGAATGCAAATAGTTGGGCTATTATCTGCTGCCCCCAGGTATGTTAGCAGGGAGCTGGATCAGAAGTGGAGGTGGCACTCTGATATGAGATGCGAGTGTCCCAAGCAGTGGCTAGCCCACTGTGCTGCCACACTTGCCTTCCTGAAAAGAAAAAACCGCAAGTTTTTAGAAGAAAAGAAAAGGAAGCATCTGGACTTCCCCAGGAGGAGCTGAGCGCGGCCCTGGAAGTTCTCAAGCACAAGCTGCTTGGTAGGGACACTGCCAGGAGAGCCGGAATGTCTGCAGCTCACTGCAGCAAGTATTTATGAAGTGCAGAGCACTCTGCCAGGCCAGGCTCAGCGCAGAAATAAAGGACAGGTGCTTGCCCTCAAGTCCCCCCGAGGAAACCGCGGCGGTGAGCAGGGGGACGGGGCTGGAGCTGGCCCTGCCGCTCAGAGGGCCCTGGGCTGGGAGGGCCTGCTGCCGCTGCTTGTCCGGGGCATGTCGTGGTATAGTAGCCGTGTTCTCAAAGTGAAATGCATGCTTAGAACTGCACGCTGGACTGTGGACACATGAAATCACGTTACACCTGGGATTTCCCCTAATGTAATCTGATCTGGGGATGGGCTGAAAGGGGTGGGCCCCACGTGAATCCCGAGCAGCGCTGGTGCCTCGAGACACATGCTGCTGCTCTCTAGTTGTCAGCACAGCTGGGATTTCCCATAATCAAAAGTTGAAAAGAAGAAGGAGCAGGGGCCAGTGCTGTGGCTTAGCAGGCTAGGCCTGCATCCCATCTGGGCACTGGTTTGAGTCCCAGCTGCTCCACTTACCATGCAGCTCCCTGCTAATGCGCCTGGGAAAGCAGCAGAAGATGGCCCAAGTGCTTGGGCCCCTTTCACCCACTTGGGAAACTTGGAAGAAGTTCTTGGCTCCTGGCTTCAGACAGGCCCAGCTCCAGCAGTCATGGTTTGGGGAGTGAACCAGCAGGTGGAAGCTCTCTCTGTGTGTTTCTCCCTGTCTGTGTAACTCTGCCTTTCAAATAAATAACTAAAACTTAAATTAAAAAAGAAGAAGAAAAAGAAGAGGAGGAAGAGGAGCAGGAAGAAAGCGCGTCCTCCGGACAGAGAGGGGACACGTCCTGGGCGGCAGCCCGGCTGGAGAGACTCTGCTGCAGATTAGGAA
The DNA here is from genome assembly GCF_051225735.1 of Oryctolagus cuniculus. NCBI lineage: Eukaryota > Metazoa > Chordata > Mammalia > Lagomorpha > Leporidae > Oryctolagus > Oryctolagus cuniculus. The sequence goes on along the minus strand of NC_142879.1, from coordinate 17,813,454 downwards.
GTTGCGGGTTGGGGAGCGCTGCAGGAAGAGTCTGGGCTGCCGTCCCGGTGTCTGCGGGCTGGGGTTTCCACTCCAACATGGAGAAGGCAGGAAGGCAGGGACCTCCCACTGACATCCTGGGCGCCTGTTTGTCTATCAGGCCTAGGACTGGCTACAGGATTTGCAGGACTCTGTGGAAAATGAAGAGGTGGGGACTAGGAGTCCTTGTTCTAGAATGAACTTTTGAAGCGGCAACAGCACAGGCCCTTGGCAGTGCAGGGGATGAGCCCCAGACGTGCATCCTGATTAGGCCTTGCAGCCTTTTCTGTTTTGAACAGGCCAGAGAGGGAGAGCCAGGGCTCTGCTCACAGCCCCAGGCAGCAAGAGGACAGCGTGTTCCTCCTGCCACCCCCCACCCCCAGTCCCCCAGGGACCGTGTGGACTTGGTAGTCTGGGACAAATAGCTTACATTTAAATAGACTTTTACAATGTTACCCAAACTTGCTGGGTTCTCAATGCTGCTGGAATAAAAGGAAGAAGCGGAAAGGACCAGCCAGGCCGCTCGGAGAGCTGAGTGCTAAAGTCACTTGTTTGTGTCTCCAAAGAGATTTCCTGGTTTCTCCAAAAATGGGGTTTGCTCCAAGCCTCCCAGCATGAGTCACCAGCCCTGCTGGCAAAAACACTGAGGCCCACAGAGGGCAGTGGAGCTGACCCTGGGTCAGTTGGCAGAGGTCTGCCAGCAGAACCTTCAGCCCCCTGGGGCGAGAGGAGGGGCCTGCCCACTCCCACCCCCAAAACCCCAGGTTCCAGGCACTGCCCGGGAAGCCTCTCCTATGCAGGCCGCAAGCCACAGCCTCACCTCCAAGCCCTCTGTCTTGGTCCACGTGCAGTCAGAGTGCACACCACCCTGCTGGCAGGAGGCAGGGTCTGGATGAGGAGCAGACACTCACCGCCGTGCCTGCCTGCCTTGCTGCTCTTGCTGGGTGCCTGCAGCTCCGATCCCCTCCCCCATTTCACGTCCTTTCCAGCCCTTCAGGGGCCACGTCCACAGGAGTCCCCACCCCCTTAGAGTTGGCGACACAGGTGCCCATGCGTGCGCACCGCTCGTGGTCTCTCCAGAAGCTGCCAAGGGTGCACACGCTGCCCGCGAAGCTCGCTCTCCCGCTATGGTGTCAGCAAAGGGCCTCTTTTCCCGGGTTCTCAAACCATGGCCTTCCCCTGGTGCCGCTGCAGCCCTGCCGTGGTCCTAGGAGGTGGAATGAGTTGTGGGGTTCCCTGTGTGCTCGAGCTGGGGGCGGGGCCTGAGACCCCCCCACCCCCCAGCAAAGGGCACCAGCGTTCATCACCAGCCTGGGCTGACTTCCTACTCAGGGGAGCAGAGCCGGGCTGCATGGGGCTGGGCCTGGGGCTGAGCAAGATGAAGGAACCCCCCTTGTCTCTGTCCACCCCCAGCCCTAAGCCTTCTCCCCCACCCCTAGCTGAGGGGTCTTGGCTCTTTATTTTATTCTGTTTTGTTTGGGCTGTGAGATAAAATTGTTTAAAAACTATTGTCTTTCTTTTTTGTAAAAGATCTATTTATTTATTTGAAAGGCAGAGTTACGGGGGATGGGGCAGGGAGAGACAGCGATCTTCCATCCACTGGTTCATTCCCGAAATGGCTGCAATGGCTGGGGCTGGGCCAGACCAAAGCCAGGAGCCCAGAGCATCTTCCAGGTCTCCCACGTGGGTGCAGGGGCCCAAGCAGTTGGACCATCTTCCACTGCTCTCCCAGGCCATAGCAGAGAGCTGGATCGGAAGTGGAGCAGCCAGGACTCGAACCGGTGCCCATATGGGATGCCCGCATCACTTGACCTTAAACCAGTGCCAGCCCCTATTTTCTTTTTTATAAAACACCCACTCCCCCATCATCCATGTGGTCCAGGTATTAGATACCTGCTTGAAAAAAAAGATGGTTACATCACACCCCAAAGTCAGATCCGGGTGAACTGAAGGCATAGGCTGAAACGTCCCTGGAGGCAGGGCAAGTGTCTGCAGGAGGAGAGAGGGTGGGAGAGGCCCCGAGCCGTGTGCCAGGGCTCAGAGGCGGGGAGGCTCGGAGGCTTGGGGCCTGGCTCCCTGCGGAGCAGGCTGGGTGGGTTTTCTCCCGCAGCCCCAGAGAGGGAGGCTAGCGACCGGGTCTTGGGTCTCCCCGAGTCCAAACTCCATCCTGAGGGAACCACAGAACCGAGAAAGGTTCCAGGCAAGGCTGTGACTGCAGGAATCCGTGCTCCAGAGCGCCCCCATCCTGGAGGAGGTGGCTGAGCCTGGGCAGAGGTTACTGTGCTGTCCCAGGAGCCATGTGCCCCTCAGGGAGGATGAGGAGGGCCCACAGGAGAGGGAGAGGAAGAGGGGAAAGAAAGCCGCCTGTGTAAGCAGCCACACACAAAGTCCCGGGGTTGCCAGTGATGAGAGAGTGCCCCTTTCCCTCCCCAGCAGGCTTTATTTGGAGCTGCTGGACACCTATGGGGGCCATTGCCAAGTAGGGGGGCAGCGCAGGAGTGGGCGAGGCCGCCAGGAGAGGTGAGGGCCCCGTCTTGGAGGACGCCAGGCTGCTCCTTAGACTTGTGGAATCAGGGATCTGGACCTGTGTCACGGGGGCCCAGAGATACAGCCTGGAGAGACGTCACACAGAGAGTGTGTATGATGATGTGTCAGAAAGGAGCGGTCACCCAGCGAGAGGAGGCAGAGGGGACCCCAGGAGGCTGACAGTGAGCCCCTGAGACCCCCGCGTTTCTGTGTCAAGCAGAGGAAGAGGGGCCACCCGGGAGCTGGAAGAAAACCACAGGGGAGGTCCTGGCCCCCATGCCCACTGCTTCCCAGGCAGCCAAGCAAGGTGAAACTAAACGGAGGCCCAGGTGCTGCGGGCAGATTGACTTCTGGGTAATAGGGGGGAGGCGAGGTTGTGCAGGGCTGAAGAGGGAATGGGGAGGAGCAAGGAGAACTCCTGGGGGGAGTTTGGGTACTAAAGAAGGGCGGAGGGAGGGCCAGGCCCTGGAAGGGACGGTGGGCGGGCGGAGGGAGAGCTAGGCCCCTGGTGGACAAGGCAGGGATGGGATTCGTGTGAAAATTAATGCTGCATAGGTAGGTGGAGGCGAGGGAAGGAGCAGGGTGGTGGTGGGGGGTGGGGGGTGAGAGCCTAGGGCTCATGGTGCTTCAGATGCAGCTGGAAGGAAGGAGGGGGCCCCCCGGAGATGCCTGGCAGGACAAGCAGATGCGCATGGGACAAGAGGACAAGGAGAGCGCGCCTGGGCAGCCGGAGTGTGGCACTGAGAGCCGCCCACCAGCAGCTCTGCCTTCAAGGCTTTCCCCACAGCAGGAGGCCGTTTTGCAGAGGGGAGCTGTGGGTGGGCTGCTTTCCCTGTATGGCCCAGCTGCAGAGGGGGCGCCACGCAGGCTCGGGGTCCATGAGATTCAGGGCTGGGGCAGGGGATGGTGACACATTGGTGGCACAGCTGGTGAGGGACACGCTGAGCGGGGCAGCAGGTGAGGCAGCCAGGGCGAGTGGTGTAGAGAGAATGAACGTGGCTCTCACTCCAGCTGCTCCCCTGAGACACCTGTAGACCTGTGGTCTCAGCAGCTTTGTTCACAGCGGCCCGCGGCCAGCCGAGTGTCGGGGAGGGACGGCTGGAGGAATGCGGTGGGCCCTGCACAGCTGCGCAGGGTAGGACGTTCCGAGTCTGAGTTTTCCGAGTGTCCGTTTCGCAGTGGCATCCTCCACTTAGCAGGACTTCCATCTCCCTGTTGCCCTCACATCCTTCCTCAGCAACAGAAGGGTCGGCCATGAGCTGGATGAGGCCTGAAAAGTCACGTTTCGAGCAGTGGCCCAGAGAATAGCCGTTAAAGAAAGGACAAGTAGGTGGGGGCCAGCGTTGTGGTGTAGCGGGTTTGCGGCCGCTGGCATCCCATGTCGGAGCGCCAGTTCAAGTCTCAGCTGCTCCTCTTTGGATCCACTTCCTGCTAATGCTCCTGGAAGGTAGCGGATGATGGCCAAGTGCTTGGGCCCCCGCATTCCACGTCGGAGACCCAGATGGAATTCCAGGCTCCTGGCTTTGACCTGGCCCAGCCCTGGCTATTGTAGCCTTTTGGGAAGTGAACCAGTTGATAGAAGATGTCTCTCTTCTTCTGTGCCTCTCCTTCTCTCTGTGTCTCTGTCTTTCAAATAAAAAAAATAAAGTATGGGGGTGTGCGTCTGGCCCGGTGTTTAGGGCGTCCACGTTCCACACTGGCGCCAGGTTCCCGACCCTGGCTCCTGCCTCCAGCTTCCTGCCACTGGGGCCCCTGGGAGGCAGTGGCGGTGACACAGGTAGTCAGGGCCTTGCCACCCCTCAGGAGACTTGGGTTGAGCTCCCGGCTCCTGGTTTCACTCCTGGCCAGTGCATACACGCACACACTCTCTCTATCCCTCTCTTCTACTCTCTGCCTCTCAAATAAACTGATTTTCTTAAAAAAAAAAAAAAAAAAAAAAAAAAAAAAAAAAAACAAAGAATTCTGGCTCTTCAAAAAGTTCATGGAAAATGTGCATTGTGTTGAACTCCCTTTTCCGGGAGCTAAGAGGAGAGCTCTGGGGCCTGATTCCTCAACCTGAAACTCACAAGTCTCTGGTTTCCTAAAACAGACTTGACCTCTTCCCAGCTGCACAGCCCTTGGGATAGAGTGGTCAAGCCTCCCACCCCCAGCCTCCCACCTCTGGCCCAGGGGGGGCGGACTTCTCCTTGTTTACCGCATTCCTTTGGGGCCAGTCAGTGGTGAGCAGGCTCTGGGGAGCTGGCCCCTTGCCCCCATGTGCCTCGCAGCTCCCACCTCCCTCCCCCGACTCTTGACATCCTCAAGGGCCCAAGCAGGCCATGTGCCTCCAGGAAGCTAAGCCTATGCAGGGATACACCCAACCGTTAGTCCTGGTATTTGGCCCACCTGGTCTGGACCCAGCCCCAGGAGGGGAGGAACCTGGGAGTCTGCATAGGCACAGTGGACACGGGCACACAGCCCTGGGCCCCAGAAGGACACCTGTGTCAGGCAGGCCTCTCCCAGAGACACCGTGACTCTCTTAGACCCTGAATGGCAGAGCCCTGGGCTATCTTTTCCAAGGTGGGGTGGCATCGCACATGTCCGTTCTCCCAGTAGCCCGGGCCTCCTGCACCAGTGCCCACTGGTCGTACCCTGGTCCAGCCTGCCTGGGCCTCAGCATATGTGCTCTGGTGAGCAAGCTCTCGCCACCAGCCCTGCTCACGGAGGCTCCCCTGGCCTAACTGGCACTGCAGTAAGGTGGCTCTGGGGGCTGGGTGACAAATCTGGGCCAGGCTGAGAAAGCTGAGGTCCAGGGTCTTGAATCCAAGGCCACCCTGGCCGCTGGGCCCTTGCCTCTCTGCTGTGGGGACCTCCTCTAGCAGTGTGAGTACAGGGTGTGGTTCGGTGCCCCTCTGCCTCAGCATCAGCCTCGGAAGACAGAGTTGTCACCTGCTGTGGTCCTTCGTCTACAAACTTTCTTTTCTTTCTAATCCTTGTTTATTTTTGAAAGGCAGAGAGACAGAGAGGCAGAGACACAGAGATCTTCCACGGTGGTGCATTCCTCCAGATGCCCACAACAGCTGGGGCTGGCCTGGGCTGAATCCAGGGTCTGGACCGCCTGATGGGTCTCCCAGGGGGTGGCAGGGACTCAGCTCCTTGGGCCGTCACCTGTTGCTTCTCAGCAGGAAGCTGGAATCGCAGCAGAGCCAGGACTTGAACCCAGACGCCCTGATGTGGGCCCTGCCTGTCCCAGCTGCTGTGCCTAACACTCGCCCCTCTGTAAACTTTCCTGACCTCCTTCATTCCAGACTAATACTTGGCTTCGCTCGTTGGACAGCGCTCACTTGTTCATTTACTCAACACCATCGAGCGTCTCCTGCGTGCCAGGCATTGTGCTCTGTGCCGGGGATCCAGTGGATAATAAAGCATGCTTTGTGCACGGGCCGAGGGGGACGCGGAGTGACGGGGGCCAAGACAAGGGAGCCAGGGAGGGCAGTGATGGGGGAGGGGCTCCACGGAAGGCTGGGGGCCAGGGCAGCTCTCCAGAGCAGGGCAGGCTCCTGGACAGGGGCAGGGGTGGGGGTGGGGGCGGGGCGAGGCCAGGTGAGGAAGGGGTGGAGAAATGCCTGCGTGGAGTCCAGGGCTTCGGGGTGAGGCTTGGCCAAGGGGGAGCCCCCGCTCCTCAGCCTCTCACCTCCTCCTGCTCCTCCAGGAATCAGCTCCAGTGGCACCTTCCCCCGTCCCTACCAGGTGCGCCAGCTCCCTGCAGCCAGCACCGTCCACGCGTCCTTTGGGTCTCCTCCTCTCCCAAGCCTGAGTGTGGAGCAGGTGCAGTTTGCTCACCTCCGCTTATTCTATGTTTGGCCCCAGAGTGAAGCACACAGTGGTTTTAATGTAAGAGTCTCATTGTCAAGCACGTGGGAAGCCAACATGGGAAGTGATAAACATGGGTGGCACAGTGTGAGGTCGCTGGGCTGCAGACCCTGATTCCTGATGGGCGGCTGACCCTGGTCTTCTGTCTCTCAAAGCCATCCTCTCCCAGCCATGCCGGAAAACAAATCTGGGGCCCTCCCTCCATCTCCCGGGGTGACACTGCACTCCCCAGTTCCCTGCAGAGACTCTCAGGTTCATGCCCTACCCTAGCCGAGCCCAGGGCCTGGCCCAGAGCATGTGCATGCCCGGAGCTCAGACTCCCCGGCTTTGCGAAGTGTTGCAGCAGTGTGGCACCCATCCCCTAGGGGGTCGCTGTGACACTGGAGGGCACAGCAGCACAGCAGTGAAGCCCACCTGTGTTAGAGCCACTGGCCTCCCACTTGCCCTTGTAACTGGAACGAAGGACCACCTGCGACGTGGGGAAGATCTCAGCACCGACCCCAGCAGCCTTAATCCCCCTGCCCCAGCACACTGTCCGAAGTGGTGGATTCCAGCAGCGTCCTCGGCGCCGTGGGGACCTGATGTTTGTTAAGACCTTGATGATGGAAGCTTTGGGATGGGAAGGCCCCCACCCCAGCCACCCCCGAAGGGCTCCTCCCTGCAGAGTCCCCTCCTGCTGAGACCGGGGCCGCCCGCCCCTGCTCTGCCCCGTGACCTACAGCGTCTCGGTAGCCTGTCAGTCGCCCTCTTCCTTCGTGCTGGGGTGGGGACTGAAGCGAAAGTGGCTCAGCCTACGGCCCCTCACACAAGACTGCGACACAAAGGCCAGACATCTAGAGCCCGTGACCCTGGACTTGAGTCCCTGCTTCGTCTTGGAGGAGCTGTGTGGTCCCGGGCCTCAGCCGCTTCTCCTGTGGGGTGGGGAGAGGAATCCTCAGTGCGGACAGGGCAGCCGCGCCGTGTGCAGCTCTCAGGACTTGAGCCATCACTGCTGCCCCCCAGGGCGTGCGTCAGCAGGAGTCTGGAGCTGCAGCTGGCCCTGGATCCAGGCTCTCCCCTGTGGGATGTGACCCCACCGGGAGGCTGCTTGCCCACCTCTTCTCTGGCATCTTCACGGGGAAGGAGGCACTGCCTGCAGCCCCGGGGCCTGCACATCTGTGGCCACTCTGCCTGGGGCCTGGAGCCCAAGTGCCACCCCTGGGAGCTGACTCACCTGCTCACAAGGGGGCTGGCTGTGGGAGGGCACTGGGAAGCCAGAGAGGGGTCAAGCAGGGTGGGGACAGGGCAGCAGGGGCCTGGCTTTTCTTAGCCCTGTGACTGCATGGGTCTTGGCCTCTTAGCTCAGAGCCTACGAGGTACATACGCTCCCCTGGGGGGTGCCCTGGCCGACCCCTCTGAAGCCCTGAGCATGTGGACAGCTATGCCCAAATGGCCTGCGTTCCTCTGAGGGAGCAGGAGGCACAAGCCTCCCACATCACCAGTCATGTTTACCGAGTGTCTCCCGGCAGGGCTCAGGTTCATGGTGGGGGCAGGGGCTGGCTGAGATCTTTGCTCGTCTCTGGTGTGGAGGGGTCTCCGTGAAGCCCCGTGTGGGGTCTGAGCCTGACACCGCTCCGGTTCCAACGGCCCCTGTGTGGATTATCTGGGGACGTTGCACCTGTCCGGGCTCCTCCGAGTCTCCATGCTGCCTAGGTCAGGGGCTGGAGGCTGCAGACACACACAGGGAGCAGGGGGTTCTACTGCCCTCGTATCACATGACAAAGCCCCCTCCCAAAATGTGGAGCCCGTTTCTTGCAGGCTTTGTTGTACTCCAGCTATAGGTAGGAGCTGAGCATATGTGTGGGTCTTTGTGGACAGCCTTTGAACATTCCAGAAAGTGTGTTTCCAGAGCTGTGAGCCCACAGGGGTGAGGTGGTAGCGTCATCCCACCCTCGCCTCCTCCAGCCTCAGCTCTGGGGTCGGCTTCCCCCATTGGCCCTTCCAGCAGGGGGCGCTCTGCAGCAGGGGACGTGGCCACAGCATGATCTTGAGGCTGCTGGACACTGGGGAAGCTCCATCTTCCACACTTCAGCTCCACGGGGCCATGCCTTCTGTGCTATGTCTGCTGATGTCAGCTTGTCCCCTCCTCGGCCATGGGGACTCTGTGTCCCTTACGTGGTGATCATAGAATGAAGGGCCACAGGACAGGGCCAGCCCCTCACAAGGTCCCTTCAGAGGCCGGTCGCCATTGCTGGTAGGACGACACCAGTCGCTCTCCTGTCCGACCCCCGCCTCTGTCACCATGGGGTTATGGTGGGTCAGGGGAGACTGCCCAAAGTAGCCAGGTCCCTCCCCAGCCGCCAGCCTTCTAAGCAGGTTCCTAGGGTTCAGGAGAACAGACAAGATGCACCTGCACTGGCCACTGCGTGCTGTTTCCCCTGGTCAAGGACACAGAGCCAGGGCAGGGGCTGCCAACAGGAGGGGACGGGCGCCACTGCCATCGTGGGTCAGCCGCTTTGCATGAGGGTCCCGGCACCCCCAAGCCCCTCTTGGCACCTCCTGTCCTCCTTGGCATCAGGACTTTGAGTCGTGGCTCTGCCATTTACAGCCCAGTGAGGAGCCGCCGGGTGCCTGTGCTGTGGTGTGTGTGTGACAACAAGTTCAGAGGGGCTGAGTAACTCAGCCACGGTCACACACCTAGGCAGAGGCAGAGCTGGGATTTGCACACAGGCCAACTGCCCACAGAGCCAGGGCTCCCATGTCACCGTGGGAGAGCTTTGCTGGAACAATCCGGGAGGGCGCACTGTCAGTTGTTCAAAGACCGGCAGCCCTGGCCCAAGCCTCAGTGCAGGGCTCCTGCTGCAGACAACCAGGGGAAACGCCTGCCGCTCCCAGGGATGCCACTGTCCTGAGGGGCCAAGGGACGCTCCTGGAACTTCTCATCAGGACAGTCTAGACTCTGTGTCCTTGGTGGAAAACAGCGAGAGGCGGCCAGAGACTGGAGGCATGGCTACCTTGCCCTGTGCTAGCCCTGGGCCCTGCTGCCCGCCCTGCCCTTCACACCAGCCCTGAAGGGAGCTGCTCTCCCCAGGGACGGCTGGCAGCCCCTCCCGCAGGCAGCCACTCCTCCCTGCCATGGCTTGCATGGACAGACAGCACTGACAGCTGCGGCACCTGATGCCAGGAGGTCACCAGGTGGCCAGCGGGAGCAGGCCCAGGGTCTCGGGCCTCTGCAGAGACGCTGTGTGGGCAAAGCAGGGGAACGGGACCTCGTTCCCCTGTGAGATGAGGCAGGGCCAGTGGGAGATGCAGGTGCAGCACCAGGAGGGAGGCGCAGGCCTGGAGACGTCCCCTGGTGCTTTCCTGGTAAACAAAACCCTGATCCCGGAGAAGCCAAGCAGGCCGCAGCCCGGGGCGGATTCCCGTGCCCGGCAACTTCACTAAGACCTGGCAAGAAGGTCCACCAGAAGCAGACCCGGGGACCCCAGAGGCCCTGCCCCCAGCCTGGGCTCAAGCTGGGGGCCCTCTGGATAGCCCCTGGCAGAAAGCCGTCAGGGACTCGCCAGGCAGCCCTGGGGGACCTCTGCCAGAGTGGCACTGGACTGTCTGAATCACGAAATCTCCTCGGCCTTGCTGCGGGCAGGGGCTCACGCGGTGGTGTCACACAGGAGGGGACAGTCCCTGACCATCACCTCTGCCCTCCTGGCTCTCCCCTCCTCCCACAGGCAGGCTTGCTCCTTCCTCCTCCCGCTCCCCCTTGCCAGGTGAGCCCCTCCCCTGCAGCTGCCTGGAGCTGGGGTGTCTGCAGAGGCTGGTAGGATCACTGGGAGCTCACAGGGCCTCGGGCCGGCTGCCGAGCGTGGCCGGCCATCGGAGGTCTTAGCCCTGGCCGTCGCTAAGCCCTCGCTTGCAGGGCACCTGTGCCGAGACACACAGCCCCGCTCTGCTCTGTTGGCAGTGGAGGTGATGAAGTGTTCTCTCCTCTGTCTAATCAGATAAGGCCCCTCAGGAAGCAGCAGTGTCAGAGCCTGAAGGAAGGGAATCCATCAGTGGCATTGAACTTGGACCCTTGCGAACCGGACAGGTGACAGACAGGAGAGCAGCAGTGTGGGGCTGTAGACTGGAGGCATGGCACCCTGAGTCCTGCCACACATCCCAGGCTGTGAGAGGCCATCCTGTCCATTCCCCTGCCTTCCCTTGGGACTCCCAAACCTCTCCCCGGGGACCCCCCCCCAACCCTAAGGCTTTTCCTAAGCGGGGAGAAATGAGGCCCTGGAAGCTCTGTTTTATCTAACCCGAGCCCCTCTCACTCTAAGACACAAAGGGTCACGTAAGGCCTGGAGACAAGAACACAGGCAAAAATAACTCGGGGTCACCACGATGCACCACAGCTCTGGAAGCAGAAGGAGGCTGGCCTGGCCGGGACTCCCTTTCAGATAAGCACGAAGGAGGCAGCTCTGCGTGGCTGGGCCCAGCGCGGCCTGCGGAGCTGCGGCTCCTTCTCCTTTTAAGGCAACGCTGTGCTCTCTGGCTGCACGAGCCTCGGCAAGCCCCAGCCCCACTCATTCCTGGCTATTTGGAGGAAACCGATGATTAATCGGCCCTTCCCCCACCCGGCCTGTTTTCCATTAGGTTCTCTCTAAAGGATTGGCACACCTCCCCGGGAACAGGCGCCTGGCAGATCCTACCCATGGGGACCCCTGTGCAGGGGGCAGACCGAGAGCCAGCCGTCCCAGATGAGGACAAAGGGGAAAGGTTGGGCAGAGAGGGGTTAACGTGGGAAAACCAGTGCGGGATGGGCGGGGGCGGGAGGTTCCCCATGGCAGCCCTGGGTCTGCAGGAGCAGCTGGCGAGTGGGTTCCTGGGTGGCAGGGGGTGCGTGGGCGCCCGAGGGCGAGGGACGCCTTTGTCCTAAAGGAGGAGATCCGACATGAGCAACCAGGCCCGAAACCCAGTGTTTCTTGAACTTGTGTGAAGCTGCTTCCGTGAGTCTCTCTGGACCCCCAGTGTCCCTGCACACGTAACCTGTGAGCGACGCGGGAACGCTGCGGAGGGCAGCTGGGCAGTGTGGGGGCTCTGAGGTCCTGAGTCTGCCCTGAGGCCTGATTTGCGCACTTGGCTGGGAGAGGAGGCCCCCATAGCTCTCACCTGCAGTGCGACCCTGGGTCCCTCTCCACGGTGGGCACTGAAGTCCCACCTCTGCCCCAGGGGACCTGCCGTGACCAACCCAGATCCCTGGGAGCCCGCGTGAGGAGTTTGCGGTGGGCTCTGCGGCCCCTACTCCATCTCCACAGCCCCCGTGAGGTGCCCAGAGCAGAGGAGGTAGCCAGGGGCACATTCCATAGCCCTGGGCCCCTTGGCTGCCCATTGTGGTTCCAGCGGAGGAGCCCAGGGGCTGGTCCCAGTGGCACCTGTCACTCTCCACCCCTTCCAGGAAGAACAGCTGTGAGAGAGCGCTGTGGAGAGAACCCAGGCTTTGCCGTCTTCCTTCCCCTCTTCCGGCACCCCAGCTGGGCTCCTGTGGAAGACAGACAACCCTCTGATGCCCAGGCCGTGGTCTCATCCTCTTAAAAATCTGCTGGGCAAGGAGCTCGCGGCGATCCTTGCAGTCCCGCTGCCCTTCAGTCTCCTTGGGCAGTGGACAGCTACACCGACATCTGAGCTCAGGCAGGCCCGCTGCTTCCTCCGCTCCTCAGGCGAGGATGAGGAGCAGGTTCCCTCCAATTAGGGCCCAGCAGCCGCGGTTGGCCTAGTGGTTAAGACACTCATGTGCCAGCTCCGACGCCTGCTCCAGCTTCCTGCTAATGCAGACCCCGGGAGGCAGCAGTTGGATCCCTGCCACCCACGTGGGAGATCTGCGTGTGAGTTCCCAGCTTCTGGCTTTGGCCCAGCCCAGTCCTGGCCGTCGCAAGCATTTGGGGAGTGAAGTGGATGGGAGCCTTCTCTGTCTATCTTTGTCTCTGTCTCCTGAATTGTTAAAAAAAAAAAAAAAAAAAGGAAAACAAACTTGGCTCAGCCTAGAAGCGGGTTTGCAGAGGAGGAAAGGGGCCCGTGCAGGGGCAGGTGGCTGTGCCCACACAAAGCTCCGCTGACCCTGTGCGTGGTCAGAATGGAGTCACGGCGTCCGGGGCCTGGTCTGGCAGAGTCCTCCCAAGGTCGCTGGCCCAGGGGACCCTAGGGTTCCTCGAAGAGCATGGGGGATGCTGTAACTTACTGCGAGAGACAGACACTGGATGTGAGGCACCTCCTTTATTCCATTTATGCCTCAACGCGACGGCCATGGTGGGCTCCAGAGAGAGCTTTAGTTGGTGAAGCAACACGTCGGCAAGCTTGTGCTGATGCCCCCACATCTCTTTGCGAAGGTTTGCGCCTGTAGAACTCCTGCGAAGCAGGGCGGGGCGAGGGTGCGGGATGCGGGACACCTGGCCCCCTACACTGAGGGCTGGATAGCGCCTGTTTGAGTCTCTGTTTCTGCAAACCCGAACTGATGTCTAAAATCCACAGTGAACAGAAGTGCACACTGAAGACAGACAGGATCGGGGACGGTGGTTATTCCTGTTTGCCTCGGGTTCCAGCAGGGCGTGGCAGGAAACTTCTAGAGCGGTCCCAAGTCCCAGGCACAGAAAAGGGTGCAGGGCCCTGAGGGCTGGGCTCTGCCGCTGGACTCCACGGCGCCCTCTGGTGTCCTCCGTGGAGGCCAACGCCAGCGCTCCTCCAGAGGTCAAGGGCGGTGACCCAGTCCTCCCCCTGGTCCCAGTGCTCCGTGCTCGGTCCTCCCACTTCATGTTTGTTTTTCTTTTCTGAACTCTTAGGAAAGCAAGAAAGTGGAGAGCAACGCAGATGCCAAGAACGGAGAGGAAAGGGGCAGAGATGCCGGCACAAAAGCCTTGGGCCCCCGGAAGGACCCGGATCTGGGCAAGGAGCCAAGGAAGGGAGTTTTGAAGAAAAGCGTCTCCAGAGACAAAGGGGACGCAGACGGCCCAGGTGGGGAGAAGCCCAAGGAGGAGAAGCTCATCAGGGGCCTGGACAAGGGCCGGGTCAGGGCCGCCGTGGACAAGAAGGAGGGCACGGGGGAGCCCAGGGCGGCGGCCTCGCGGAAGGAGGCGGGCGACAGGCACCTGGGCGTGAGCAGGGACAAGGACAAGAAGAGAGAGGAGGCCAAGGAGGCGGCCAAGAAGGAGGAGGAAGAGAAGGGCAAAGGGCCGAGCAGGAGCCCGGACCCCAGGAAAGAGGGTGAGAAGCCGAAACCCAGGAAAGAGGATGAGAAGCCGACAAGACCCAGCGGGGGTGCGGGCGGGGAGAAGGAGGGCGAGGAGGCGAGGAGGGCGCCTGGGAAGACAGATACCAAGAAGCGGGGGGAGGAAGGCCAGACAGAAGCGTCCCCCGCCAGAAAGGAGGCCAAGGACGAGAGCAAGACCAAAGCACCTGAGAAGCAGGCCCCCACGGCGCCCCCCAAGGCCGCTGAGGCGCCGGCCAAGGCCGAGGAGGAGGCGGCTCCCAGCATATTCGATGAGCCGCTGGAGAGGGTGAAGAACAACGACCCGGAGATGACCGAGGTGAACGTCAACAACTCGGACTGCATCACCAACGAGATCCTGGTGCGCTTCACCGAGGCCCTGGAGTTCAACACCGTGGTCAAGGTGTTCGCCTTGGCCAACACGCGCGCTGACGACCACGTGGCCTTCGCCATCGCCATCATGCTCAAGGCCAACAAGACCATCACCAGCCTCAACCTGGACTCCAACCACATCACGGGCAAGGGCATCCTGGCCATCTTCCGGGCGCTGCTGCAGAACAGCACGCTGACCGAGCTGCGCTTCCACAACCAGCGCCACATCTGCGGCGGCAAGACCGAGATGGAGATCGCCAAGCTGCTCAAGGAGAACACCACGCTGCTCAAGCTGGGCTACCACTTCGAGCTGGCCGGGCCCCGCATGACCGTCACCAACCTGCTCAGCCGCAACATGGACAAGCAGCGGCAGAAGCGGCTGCAGGAGCAGAGGCAGGCGCAGGAGGCCAGCGGAGAGAAGAGGGAGCTGCTGGAGGTGCCCAAGGCTGGGGCCCTGGCCAAGGGCTCCCCCAGACCTTCGCCCCAGCCCTCCCCCAAGCCCTCCCCCAAGAACTCGCCCAAGAAAGGGGGGGCTCCGGCCGCGCCCCCGCCCCCGCCCCCTCCCTTGGCTCCGCCCCTGATCATGGAGAACCTGAAGAACTCCCTCTCGCCCGCCACGCAGAGGAAGATGGGGGACAAGGTGCTCCCGGCCCAGGAGAAGAACTCGCGCGACCAGCTGCTGGCCGCCATCCGCTCCAGCAACCTCAAGCAGCTCAAGAAGGTAGCTGTGTTCGTGGGCCGGGGCCACGGGCTGGGTGGGCAGGGGTCCGCGGGGGAGCTCAGGTCAGGCTGCAGGCACGAAGCCAGGCCCCCACCTCCAGGCGGCCCTCACTCGTGTCTCCCTCTGGGTCCTCCAGCCTCTCCCCTGCGCCCCGCCCCCCCGCCCCGCCGTGTCTGCCTCCTGCAGCCTCGGCAGAGTTGTCCCCCTCAGGCCCTCCTTCCTTTGAGCCTTCTCCATTCCCTGAGACAAAAATGCTCTTTGTCCTACCAAACCCTCTCCCAGGGCCAGCCAAGCCCCACATGTCGGGCTCCCCCAAGGAGAGTCTGCCTCTGTGGAGCCTGTGCCATGGACGCATGCGCCGTCTCTGGGCTGGGCACCTGGTGCCCGGAAGCCCTGCCTGCTGACAGCGGCCTTGGTGCTGTGCCCCAGCCCTGGCGCCGTGCATTCAGGACCAGCTCCGCTGTGGCCCCAGGGCCAGGGGATGGACGGCGTCCAGTTTTCACAGGAAAGGGGACATGGTGCCTGGGCGGCACCCCTGGCCGAGGAGGCCGGGGCTCCGCCCTTCCGGGGGAGGAGCCGAAGGGGGCAGCAGAGGGCCCCTTGCAGCCTCCTCTGACCTGTCTGTGCTCTGCCCCTGCAGGTGGAAGTGCCCAAGCTGCTGCAGTAGGACCAGGCAGCCGGGCACCGTCTGCCCGCGCCACGACCGCCCGGGCCTCACCTCCCAGGGCCACACGGCCCCCACCCACCCACCCCGGCCCCGCTGCTGCCGCCATGCGGGAGCTCGAGGCCTGGGCCACGCTCCAGGAAGGATGCCCTGTCTCTCCCCACTTTCCTGTTCTTATCTCTGAGGCTCTCCGAAACCGCTTGTGTACCTGGAGCTGAGGGTTCCAGGCAAGAAGAGCCCTTGTAGCTCATCGCTGAGAAGACGGCACCACCCGGGGCCCGCACGGCTGGCAGCCACAAGAGGCCCAGGAGCCACGAGAGGAAAGCTGTGTCCACGGCCACGCCCACCCCAGCCCCGCCGCCCTCCAGGGCCAGGATTCAGACCTCTGAGGAGCCCTCGGACAAAGCTGTTGGGCAGTGGCAGGTCTGAGAGGGTGGGGGGCCCACAGGAGAGCAGGAGGGGCTGAGGAGCCCCCCAGCCTCCCTCTGGTTAGCCCTGGCGGGGACAGCCTGCCTGGTGGGGAGCGGGTTCCAGCGGGAGGGGAGGGGCAGGCAGCAGCCGGACCAGAAGGTTCGATGCCAAAGCCGATGTTTGCCGCACACCCACTGCTGTTGTATAAATAGCTGTGTATCTGTTTCCATAAGATTTTGATAATATATACAAGCCGTTAGCCGTGACTGGCTGTGCCTCACCTCTCTGCTATGCCCAGGGCCCTGATGCTCACCCTCGAAGAATCTAGAAGCTCAGGGGCCCTGCCGTGCCTGCCGAGTTGACCAGGAAATGAGCGGAGACTCCCCGCCCGCCCGCCCCGGCTGCCCAGGCCCAGGAGGCCAGGCCTGCTCCCGCAGCGTGCTGCTGCCTGGCGTCCACGGCCAGAGCTGGGCTCGGAGGTGCAGGCGGGGTGGAGGCCGGCCCGGGGTGCCTATATTAGGCCTGTTCCAAGGATGCTCCTTCCGTGACTCTTCCTGCCGTGGGCTTGGGGCCAGCCTCTAACAGCAGTCACAGGCCAGCCGGGCAGCAGAGAAGCCGGGCAACGGCGTGGGGAGCCTACTCGGCCCCCGGTCCTCCCCGCGGGTCCTAGCTCACTTCCTGCGCCACCGCCGCCCTCTGGCCCCACAGCACTGCCCTGCACGCCCACCGTCTGCTGCATGTCAAAGGCACCTTCCCGGCTCTCCTGGCACGAGGATGCGTGGCAGCCTTGGCACTGGGGAGCCGCCACCTGTATGTGTTTTCCACTGCAGGTTGTTCTGCCTCCGCGGCTTCTCCATCTTGGGGGTGGGGTCGGGGCCCTTGCTGGGTCTGGACAGGCCTGAGGACCCAGACCCCAGGGGCACTCTGCACCCTCTCGCCCTGCACCCCCGTAACCTGTGTCTGGGCAAGGAGATGGAGAACCTTGCTGGCTCCTGTCAGGCTAAGGGTGTTAGCTGGAACCAAGCCGGGTCAGCGCCGCCCACTACCCACAGCCACAGGCAGAGCTCAGGCCTTTAACCCTACCTCGCAGTCCCCCTCCCCTGCCCCAAAGAGACTGCCCATGGTGTCTTAGGAAGGCGTGGGAAGCCCTAACAGAACCCCAACAACGGAGCTCCAAAGGAACCTGTCACCTTAGGAAGTCCTGCCAGACTCCACGCAGGATTTAGCCGGAGGGAAAAGCCACGCCCCACCGTTCCCAAGCAGCAAGAGCTGCTGTTCCCTTCCTGCACTCCTGGGACCTAGCGGTGGGGTGATGTCATCGGTCCGCCGGTGCATTTGAACCTGAGGCGGGAGCGCAGCGCCACCTGGAGGCGGCCGCGTCCCGGGCTCTCATCCGAGGAAGCAGGCAGGGAGAAAGGGCGGTCAGGGGGCTCCGGGCTGTCTGGGGGGCGCCGAGGGGCGGGCTCGGCGCACGGCGGACACTCGCTGAGCTGGGAAGGGGCCACACTCCTGCTCCCGACGCCGCCCCTGCCCCACCCGCGCCGGCAGACTGTCCGGCTTCCCTCCTGAAACCCACTGGGAAAGAGCCAGACGGGGTCTGCCCTCGCCCGGCGCCTGGATTTCACAGGGGAGAACACCCGCTTCAAAGACCGCAAATGTCCAGGTGGATGAATCTGGACCCAGCTCAGGTCTCCCGCCAGCGGGCCACCCCGCCGACCCGAGCCCGGCGCCCGAACACCTACGCGCCCCGCCCCGCGGCCATGCCCGGCCCCTCCTCCCCGTGGAACCGCCTCTCCTTCCGCTCCCGCTGCCCCGGGCTCCTTCCCTCCACCTGCCCGCCGGCACGCGCCAAGGCTAGCACCAAGATCGAGGCTAGACCCCGGCCGGCCGAGGTCGCCGCCTTCCTCGCTGTCGCGGGGTGCGAGGAGCTGCGGCCCCGGGGGGGCACAGTCAGGTCTCTGCCACGCCCGCGGCCCACTTCCAGGCCGGGGACGTCACCCGCGAGCATGCTCCGTTCCACGATCGCGGGTCTGGTCCGGAGCGCCCTGCGCAGTGCCGGGCTCTGAGGTCAGCTGGGTGCAGGCTAGGCCTGGAAGCCCGCGGGGAGGGGCGCGCCGCTCTGCATCCTGGGGCTCCCTTCCCCACCCCTCCTCCTCCCTGGGGCCTCTGGACCTGTTTCCATGGAGCCTTGCCCTAGCACCATGCGGCACCTGCCCTGGCTGCCCCACCACACCTGTTTGTTTCCGTATAAGAACGCCCCCTTCTCATCTATGCCTCCCAGACCCCTCGAGATCCCCTCCCAGGTACACCACCGGGCCCCCAGCCTTTGAGAGCTGCAGCCTCTCCCTGCCTGCCCTTGTCAGGTGCCTGCCTGGTGTTCAGGGGAGGGTGGCTGCGGCTCGGTGCCCTCCTGCCCTGCTTGGCGCTCCGTGCCCCACGGTGCCTGCGCCAGGTGGGAGTGCTCAAGTCCGCGGGAGCCTCGCTCCACCACCGTCCTCCTCATCCCCCTTGTTCTCAGAATCCCCTTGCTCTCAGCGCTCTGATCTGAACTGGCAGGACTGGGGCCCCTCCACACCCTCCCCCCTGCAGCTGGAGCTGGCTGCACCTGCCTCCTCCCCCGCCTGCCAAGCAGTTGTCCGCTCCAGGAGGGGTCGCTCTGACTGCCCCGCCTTGCGCTTCCCCCTGGACGTCACTTCTGTCACACCTGAGCTTGCGGCTCTTAGCACATGCAGAACGTTTATCCTGCACATCTCCCCTCCTTGGCTCCAAGACGAGCTGGGGCCCAGGACTCCGAGGACCCGCAGGCCCTGAACAGAAGGTGGAACCCCCCACACACACACTGCCCAGCTCTGTCTCCACCGGCAGCAGCTGCCCCTCCCTGTCTGGGTCAAGGGCCTTTCCCTGGGAGGGGGCAGCCGTGAGTCCCGGCGCAGCTCCGGCCTCCTGCCTTCCAGCTCGGTGACAAGACAACTCCTTGACCCCGCGGGTGACTGGGTCAGTACGGACCCGGGGCGCTGGTGGTGGCTTTGCCTAACTAAGCTGGCACACCTCTACTAGAATCAAGCACCCGGGGCAGGCATCTGATGTGGGGGTTAAGGTGCCGCTTGGGGCGCCTGCATCCCATAGTGCAGAGCTCAGCTTCAAGTCCCGGCCTCACTCCCAATTCCAGCTTCCTGCGACAGGTGACAGCTCAAGTTCTCAGGTCCCTGACACTCACATGGGCTCTGGGCTCTGGCCTGGTTCAGTCCCAGCTGTTGTGGGCATTTGAGGAGTGAACTAACAGATGGAAGATCTGTGTGTGTGTGTGTGTGTGTGTGCGCGCGTGCTTTTCAAAGAAGCAAAATGAGCAACATTCTTTGAACAAGTATACAACTTCCTGCCCTGGATCTGTCACCTGGAGCGTGGGGATGGTGACCCTAGGGGCAAGGCAAGGGAGGCCGGCCCTAGGGTGCTAGGTGGCCCTGGGGTGCCAGGTGGCTCTAGGGTGCTAGGCAGTACTCATGGGAGGTGGCGAGATGGTCTGGCTCAGTGGGACCCACAAGTGTGGGCCCAGGAGGCCTGATACCTGAGGGCCACCTGATGATCCAAGCAGCTGGCAGAAGCACCTACCAGTGTCCTGGGCGGCCCAGTTCACTTGGTGTCGAGTCCTGGGCCCCCGATCAGGGAAGACAGCACTGACAGTTTCACTCTCGCAGCAGCTGGGAGGCCTTGTTCCCACCAGCAGAGAGGACACAGGGGCCAGGAGACCTGTCCAAGGTCCCAAAGCAGTGGGGTCCAAGTTTGCTACACTGTTCCAGGGGCCCGAGCCCTAGCAGAGAGTCCCGGTAACACAAGGACGCTGCTGCATAAACCTCCCTGGCTGGCGAGTCAGCCCGAGGAGCCTGTAGCCGCCACACTTCTGCCTGGGATGGGCGAGGGCCGCGCTGAGCCCTAGTGCGGGCGCCGGCTCTGCCTGGGAAATGCGGAGCGGGCAGTGGTCTGGGCCCAGCGGAAGGCGATGCTGCCGGGCCCAATGACACGGCTGACATGAGTGACATCTCACGGCTTTAATCCAGCAGGCCAGAGCCCCGGCCCATGGGGCAGCCAGGGAGGAGGGCTATGGCCAGCTGCTGGCAGCACCCTCTCCCCATCCACACCCCAGCCCAGAAGGGGCAAACAGGAGAGACCCCAGCCCTCCTGCCTGGGATGGTGGGAGAGAGGGACCATCTGAAAGCAGGGGCTGTGACCCGGGTTGTCATTCCCCTCCCCTGCCCCCGGCCAAGATGCCCCACCTACCGGGCCCTCCCCACCCCCTCATCATGGCCTAGTTCCCACACAGCTCCTGTTCCACTTCCCTGGGGCTCCGTCCCCAGTAGGGTTCAGGGCTTGGTCTGGGGCCTGGAGACTTGAAGACCCCTGCCCATGCCCAGGGCGGATGCCAGATGCCGGCGCAGGACGTGGCACTTCCCAAGGCTGGCATCGCGGGGGTGCGGCAGAGACACGCTGGGTCCTCAGGCTCCTGGGTAAGAGGGCTGTGGCGGCATATAGGGGGGAGGAGCTGAAAGCCAAGGAGACACAGTGAGCTCAGTGGGGCAGGGGAGGGCAGGGAGCAGCCCCTCCCCAGACTGTGCAGGATCTGTGCGGAGGAGGGGTCTGGAGGCTTCCCCCGAGAGCTGGTGCAGGCTGGGAGACCATGAAGGGAAGCCGGGGGTGTGGGCAGGGGCGTCACAAAGGACAGGGCAAGCAGGAGCCAGGGGCTCCAGGAGCTTCCTTACCTGCGGGGTTGTAGATGGGGGGCCCGGCCGGGTAGAGTGGATACTGGGGAGCAGGCCCACTAGGGGGGTACATGAAGCCAGGCTGCGGGGCTGCAGGGCCAGCTTTGGGGTCCTGGGGGTACGGGTACACTGGCTGCACGGGGATGCCGGTCATTGGAATCTCCTGGCCTGGGAGGGAGACAAGGACGGGCACTCGGGGCTCTGCCTCCACAGGAAGCCTCCTCCCTCCAGCCAGTAGGCACCTGGGTCGGCTCCTGGCAGGCGAGCAGGGAGCTGTGCCCGTGACGCCGGCGTGCCAATCTGGGTTTAGCAAGTTTGCTCCCCGGGTGGGTTTCAGAGCCAGAGAGCACAGCCTGGGAATGTCCCACTCGGCCAGGGAGTGGGCGGCTCCGGGGGCTGGTGTCTTGCAATCCAGCTGAGCTGCCACCAGGGGGTCCTCCCCCAGCCCCCCCCCCCCCAGCTCTCCCATATGGCGTCCATCAGGGTTGGGCACGTGTGCAGGCGCATGCCAACACACAGGCACTCATTCCACCGGACCCTGGAGCCCACCCATGTTCTCCACCAGGGGGCTCCACGCCGTGCACCTGCTAGGAGTCACGTGCACCTGTCGTGCACCAGGACAGACTGAACCCTGCACCCCTCGACATTCCGGTGCAGGACGTGCATGGACACACGTCCACACCGGGGCACGCTCTCGTGTCGCTGAGCTCACCAGCCTGTCTCCGGGTTGATGCATACACAGAAGCACACAGCGCCCACAAGCGTGCCAACCCTTGAACCCCGTGGTGCCCACCAGAGGGCTTAGCGCGGCCCACCCTGCCCGGGGCGCTGTGTACCTTCAAATGGGCTCTGGAGCTGCTGGCGGCGGCGGTACAGGTAGCAACAGGAGCAGAGGAAGCAGCAGATGGTGGTGGCAACCACAGCAACGAAGAGGATCACGGCCGAGGCGATGCCAGCTATGGTCTTAGGGCTTGAGACAGAGAACCAGTCCCTCGCCCTCCAACTCCTGGCCAGCAGGGGGCCACAGCATGCTGAGACTTGGGGCCCTGTGGGCTCTGCCCAGGGCCTGTGGAGCAGATCTTAGGGCACCTCCACCTCCCACAGTGCTGTGCAGCCCGGCTGGCCGGCGTGAAGCATGCCGGGATTTGTAGTATCTTCCACCCACCCCCCCCAACCCCCCACATGATTGCTTTTGCACCCACAACTCAACTGATTGCATTCACAACATGTCAGCCCTGCAAGGAGCCTGCAGAATCATCTGGAGCCATTTTTTAACCCCACGTCCATTGGACGGCCTCCTGATTTCCATTTTATAGTCAGCGGGCCCCTTGGAAAAGAAGTTTGGAAACCACTCATCTTGGCAACCCCTCACTCTGTGCAGAGGAGCAACGGCCAGAGGGGATGAGAGGCCTCCCCAGGAGCACGGTTGGCGGGAGGAGGGCCTGGGGTCCAACTCGGGGCTGGCCAGAGCGCCCTGCACAAAGCCACACTGCGGCCAGGGTGTGAACCTGAGGCCCTGCGGCCACAGCCTGGCCAGCACAGGGGAGGGCTCAGGAGAGGAGCTGGGGGCAGAGCCCGGCCCCAGCCCAGGATGGACCACCCTGCTCTGCCAATGGGCTGGGGTCCTCAGGACTCCACTAGGCTAGAAATGCGGAGGTGGACCGCGGGGTGAGGGGGGAGGTAGGGGGGCCTCCAGCCAGCAGGGCAGGGTAGGGGCTGGCGCCCACCTGAAGGCCAGGCAGTGCTTCTGCTGCCGCTCTGTGATGAGCAAGGTCAGGTCCCGGCAGCAGAACCGCTGGTAGCAGGTCCCGCAGCAGAAGGTGAAGAACTCGCAGTCGAAGCCCGGATGCCAGGAGCCGTTCCGGTCCAGGTACCACAGGCAGTCCTCGCCGGCCAGCGCTGCGGGCAGGGGTGGGTGCCCAGTGGCCTCCAGGCCGCCCTCGCCCGGCTCGCGGAAGACCGGGGTCGCCCCTTGTTCCCACCCCGGGGTCTCAGCCTCGGAGCCCAGACGCCCTCTCCTGGAGCTGACCCCGCGCCCCCGGGGTCAGCGACCCACGGCCCCAGCAACCGGAGCCCTCCCCCTTAGTCCCCTTGCCCGGGGGTCCTGGGGGCGCCCCTCCCACCCCGCCCCGCCCAGCCTCGCTCCCCATCCCCTTACCCAGGGGAGTGCCCAGCGCCAGGAGGGCGATCGCGGCGAGCGGCGCGGCCCCGCGGAGCCCCGCGGGCGGCATGGCGGGGAGCTGGGCGCGGCCAGGGCGGGCCGCCTGGCTGGGGGCCGCAGGAGCGAGCCGGCCGGCGGGAGCTGCGGCGGGCCCAGCCCGCGGCCAGGCTCGGCGGCTCTCCCGCCTCCTCCGGGGGAGGGGCTAAGCGCCGCGCACCGCCCAGAGCCCACCCACCCGCGACACCCACGCAGCCCCGCTCCGGAGCCTGGCGCCCTCAGCCCGTCGCCGTCCCCGGCAGCGCGGTGGCTCCTCCGGTCCGGGCCGCCACCATGGGTAAAGCGGACAACTGGGCACTGCGGCCAGGGAGGCCCGGCTGTGCCCGTCCTGGGCCCGCCCCGCGCCCGGGCCCAATCAGCATCCAGGACCCCAGAAGCCCTGACCCCGGAGCCACATCCGAAGCCCCAGACTCAGGAGCCAACCCGGAGTGACACGGCCGGACCTTCCTCCTTGCCAGCCCTCCTGTGCCCCGAGTGTCCGGCCTGGGACGTCCTGCAGGGGGAGGGGCCTGGGAGGAGGCTGGGAGTCACTCCACCCCCATTCCCAGGACACAGGCACCCATTGAGAGGCGGTTCAGAGCGGCTTTGTCCCCCGCAGTGTCCACAGGCTTGAGCCCTGCCAGCTGCGTTGGCTCCTTGAGATGGCCCCTTCCCCCCTGAGTGGACAGCGCTGGCCTCAGCAGCGGGGGGTCCGGGATGGCAGGCGGCGCCCAGAGCTCCATGGCCTGCAGGAGGCAGCATCTGGGGCTCGGGAAGCCCCTCAGCCGCTGTCACAGGTTTACAGACTGGCCTGACAGTAACTGACGCAAGCCCCTAACCTTGCCAAGGAGCCATCCCGAGCACAAAGCTGGAGTTGGAAGAAAGCTGGTTCCCGGCTCTCGCTGCTGCTGGGGTGTGTGGCTGGGCTTCCCACCCTGACCAGGAGCTGCACACCTGCCTCCGTCCCCAGCCGGCCGCGGGGAGCCCTTCACAGAGAGCCACTGCTGCACTACGGCGGCTGCTCCACCGGATGGCTGGGGTTATCCCGAAGCCCATGTCACAGACAAGGAGGACGCGGGCCGCACAGCCCGGAAGTGACAGAAGCAACAGGTGACCCCGGGTGCCCTAGAGCAGGAGCACAGGGGGCCAGCCCGGCGTTCTGGTGTCCCCACTGCCACCCAGTTCCTCCTGCCTACTCCACAAGCCCTGGGAGGGCATGGTGACCCCGGCCCTGGCCGCAGGTCTGAGTCGCTGTTGCTTGCATAGCCCTGGGCTGCCCGTGGCTCGCTCTCCTGGGGCTCTGTGGCCCTCCCCTGAGTGTCTCTCATTTCCCCCTCCTTGCCAGTTCCTCCCCACGGCAGTGAAATCACCGGTCTTTCCTGCTGAGAACCACACCCAAGCACACCTGGACATCTCCCGCCCCAGTTGCTGTCCTCCACCACCCTCCTCAAAGCCCATGCCCCTGGCCAGCCCCTGGGGCCCACCTGTCATCCGGCTTGCACCTACAGCCTGCAGTATCTCATCGCAAAAGGAGAACTTTCCAGTCCATGGGAAGGGAAGGGATTAGACCAGGACAGAGGGAGTAAGGAGGTGGCTGTTGGGGGTCAGAGGGGAGAACTGACAATTTTTTTTTTAAGTTCTTTATTTAAAAGGCAGAGTTACAGAGAGAGGAGGAGGGGAGAGAGAGAGATCTTCCATCTGCTGCTGTTTCGTTCCTCAAATGGCCATAACAGCCAGGACTAAATCAGGATCCAGGAGCCTCCTCTGGGTCTCCCACACAGGTACAGGGGCCCAGGCACATGGGCCCATCCCCCATTGCTTTCCCAGGTGCATTAGCTGGGAGCTGGATCTGAAGTGAAGCAGCTGGGACCTGAATCGGCACCCCTATGGGATGTCAGCATCGAAGGCGGGGGCTTAACCTGCCGTGCCTGCCACAGCACCGGCCCGGAACTGGCACTTCTTAGCAGAGGGCGCTGGAGGCAGGACACGGAGAGCTGGGCATAGCTCCGTCACCACGAGGTACCCCCGTCCTGAGAGAGCCGCAGGGCTGGGGACAGTGAGGAGGGGGCTTGGGTCTCTGGAAGTAGTTGCTGGGATCTTCAGAAGGGCTCTCACTCCATCTCCTTCAGGGGAGAAGAGCACCCAGAACACCCTCCCGTCCCCAGCCGTCGGGCCACCAGCGAGGGAGTGCGTGGAATGTGACAGTATTGATAACCCCAGCCCCCCGCACTGCAGGTGCACCATTCCCCGTGCGCAGTGGGGAACGGCAGGTGGGAGAAGTGAATGCCCACAGCTCACGCTGTCCAGCTTTTTCGACTTCCAAGCCTAGGGCCTCGGCTCCGTCACCTGCCTCTCCTTAAACACTCTAAAATGCCTGGCACGAAGAGTATGTACTCCTGGAGACCTCAAGGCCCAGCCTTGTCCCCTGCTGTGCGGGGCCTCCGGGAGGGGAGGAGGGGTTGGGCAGGCCCGGGCTGCTGAGTCACCTCACTCCCGGGCTGAATGACCAGCTCAGGGCTCTTCGGCCCCCTGCCGTGCTGTTTTTTTTTTTTCCCCCCAAAAAAAGCTTGTTTATTTTTATTTGAAGAGCACACACATACACACACATAGACAGAAATATCTTGTATCCTCTGCTTCAGTCCCTAAATGCCCACAACAGTCAGGGTGGCAGAATTGGGCCAGGCAGCAGCCAGAAGCCAGGGACTCCATCTGGGTCTCCGTACTCGAGCCATCACCTGCTGCCTCCCAGGGTGCAGCAGGAAGCCACATCCAAAGTGGAGCAGCCCAAACTCAAACCAGGCCCTCCGACACGGGCTGCTCTGATGTAGGATTTCCGTTTCACAAGCAGTGGCTTGGACCATCATGGCCACTCCTGCAGGCTCCTCTCCGTAGGTGGAGGACCAGGGGCCGGCCTGGGCACCCCGAGGCCCCCTTCCCTTTCCAGGCCCTGCAGCCTCCTGCCCCATCTCTCTGGCGATAGTGATCTGAGCTGAGCCACTGGGACAGCCTAATTCCTGTCTGGTCAGTACTGCGCTTCAGGCTGCCCTGCCGCCTCTCGGCACGCAGGGAACGGCACCTTCCTCTCCTCCCTTTGGGGGCCTGCGGCGCCCGGCTGTCCTGGCCATCCACAGCTGAAGAGCAAGGCTCAGGAGAGCTCCAGGACCTCGGCCAAGGTCTCACGGCTCAGTGGGGAACTGGAGGAATCCAGGTCTAAGTCCCACAGACGGAGAGTAAGCACACATCTCTCCAGATCAGAGGACTGTCCCCGAGTCTCCCTTTAATCTTCCTTGTCACAGATCAAAGACTGTCTGATGTTTGTTCTCCTGGTGTGTGTGTGTGTGCAGGAGGGTGGGGGTCAGCCCCACTGCGCCCCAGCTACTGGTAGGAAGGAGTGCCCTGCCCTGAAGTGTTTTTTTTTTTTTTTTTTTTTTTTAAGATTTATTTATTTGGGTCGGCGCTGCGGCTCAATAGGCTAATCCTCCGCCTGCGGCGCTGGCACCCCGGGTTCTAGTCCCAGTCAGGGCGCCGGATTCTGTCCCGGTTGCCCCTCTTCCAGGCCAGCTCTCTGCTGTGGCCAGGGAGTGCAGTGGAGGATGGCCCAAGTGCTTGGGCCCTGCACCCACATGGTAGACCAGGAGAAGCACCTGGCTCCTGGCTTCGGATCAGCACAGTGCGCTGGCTGCAGCGGCCACTGGAGGGTGAACCAACAGCAAAAGGAAGGCCTTTCTCTCTGTCTCTCTCTCTCTCTCACTGTCCACTCTGCCTGTCAAAAAAAAAAAAAAAAAAAAAAAAAAAAAAAAAAAAGATGTATTTATTTGAAAGAGAGATCTTCCATCCAGTGGTTCATTCTCCAGATGGCCACAATGGCCAAGGCTGGGCCAGGCCAGGAGCTTTGTCTGGGTCTCCCAAGTGGGTGTAGGGGCCCAAGCACTTGGGCCGTCTTTTACTGCTTTTCCCAGGCCATTGGAGGGGAACTGGATGGGAAGTGGAGCAGCCTGGACACGAACCGGCACCCAAGTGGATGCCAGTGTCACAGGTGCCAGCCCCTGCCTCAAAGGGGTCTGTCTCTGCAGGAGTGCCTCTGCCAGCACCCAGGCTTCCCAGCTTGCAGGCCCAGGACACTCGGGCAGTACTTCGGAAGGGAGGGGCTGTGGCCAGGCTGCCGTGGGTGGTGCCTGTGCAGCCCCCGCCTGGGCATCCCCTGTGGCTGCAGAAGCAGCAGCCCCAGGCAGCCAGAGCCTAGCCACAGGAGCCCTGCCCAGCTAGCGGGGCAGCCAGGGAGGCCACGT
Organism: Oryctolagus cuniculus; assembly: GCF_051225735.1. Lineage (NCBI taxonomy): Eukaryota > Metazoa > Chordata > Mammalia > Lagomorpha > Leporidae > Oryctolagus > Oryctolagus cuniculus. The sequence goes on along the minus strand of NC_142879.1, from coordinate 17,786,434 downwards.
TATCTGTAAATGGTACCTTACTCAGCCCGCAGCCCTGCCAGCTGGACAGCCCGAGGGCAGACAGGGTTATTTTGGGATCTGAGGGTAAGGAGGAAGGCCCTGTTGCAGCTCGGCTGTCTGAGCACAGGCCTCAGCCCACCAGCCGGCCTTTTCCACCCCAGGGTCTGTTTCCACCTTTGCTGCCTGCAGAGAGGGACTGACAGAGGCGAGGGTCTTCCTGGATGAGGCCAGCTCCGCAGGAGTAGGTGCAGGTGGTGAGACCCGCATTAGACCTGGGACCACACTGATCTCACAATCACTCCAGGAAACGGACGCCAAGCCGAGACCTGCCCCGTGGGTTCCCAGGGGGAGACACACAGCCCAGGGGCTCACCCGAAGCCGCCCAGCCGGCGAAGGGCAGAGCTGACTTGAACGCAGGCAGCCTGGCACTGGGCCCGAGCTGAGTGCTGCTCGCCCGCTTGCTGGCCCCACCAGCTTGCAGAAACCCTCAGGCCTCTCTGGTCTTGGGAGCGTGCTGTGGTTCAGCTCCGAGTCAGAGGTGGCAGAAGTGTGCTGGTCTGTTCTCTCTCCCCGTTCGATGGAAAAGAACTCAGCCAAGGTCACACACAGGGCACAGGCGCCAGCACAGGTTCCAACCGCCCTGCGCCGGGAAGGAGAGGGGGTTGGCAAGGCATGGTAGACCACGTATGAATTTGCAACCACAGATCTGGTGTGGAATACATTTATTTTTTTAATCGAAATAGATGAGACTGAATCTTCCTGCTGCCCACTGGGGAATTCAGTCTGCTGTTCTCTCCCCCCCCCCCCCCGAACCACGATGAGGTCCTAGGCCCACTCAGGTTCTGCTGATACATGCTCATAAGCCCGCGGGCCAGCAGCGGCGGCCTGTGTCCAGGCCCAGGGCCCAGCACCTCCAGGGACTCCAGGTAGCCCTGTCCCTAGGAAGTTCTCTCATCGCCAGGTGCTCTGCCGGGATCACGCACGACCCTCATACTCCCGGCCTAGCAGATTCCCGTCCCTGACTTCTCGTTCGGGAACTCCGCCCTGCCCTGCGTCCCCCCCGCCCTCCCCACGTCACAGGCTCAGTTCCCCTGGAGTGGTCACCGCTGGGTCCAGAAGCCCGGCTGTCCTAAGTGTCCTGCTGTCCGCCCTGCACCACCTCAGGCAAAGACATGCAAACAATTCAACACTGTTCTCGGGATCGCTGGGGAAACCACCTCGGGAAGCAGATGAACAGAGCAGGAACGCGCAGGCCGCGCCCACAGCGCCCATAGCGCCCACAGCGCCCACAGCACCCACAGCGCCCACAGCGCCCACAGCCGGGAAAGTTGCTGTGCAGGAGCTGGGCCACCCCCAGCCACCTCTCCTGCAGCCCAGCAGGGCCGCCACACCGGGCCCAGCCTCACCAAATCCAATTTAGCAGCAGCATCTGTGAAAGGGAGTTGAGTCACCGTTAAACCCAGAGTTAGGGAGACGGCCAAATATAGCTCCCAGCTCCGGGGGTGGGCTGGGCCACTGCTCACCGATGGCGGCGCCAAATCATCTTTAACTCTAACTGTAATCTAGTGAGGTAGGTGTTAGCTCCCTGTGTCGCGGACAGACGAGGACGGCAAGGCTGGAGGCCACGGCACTCGACCTGGGCCCCCGCATCTTCCAGCTGGGTGGTCACCGCCAAGTCAGAGCGACTGCGGACCCTGGAGGACGTCCCAGGCGGGCCAGTGGCTCCTTCGGCCACCCCCACTCGTGTGCTACGAAGTCATGAATTTCACAGGAGTGTAAAAGACGGAGTCATTTACACCAGCCTGTTCTCAGTTACTAAAAAAAGTAAAAAACTCGGAATGTGAGGGTCCTCGTTAGACGGCTCACGTGGATCGGCACCATGTCTTGGCGAAAGAGAAGTCTTTCCAAGTTTGGGGGTTTTATTAACCATTCCTCTTGGCTGCTGTTTCTAGAATCCTGGCAGTGTGGGGAAGACCAGGGCCTTGCATGGCGGCTGTCACAGCCTCGACGGCTCCCTGAACTCCCCCCCCGCCCCCCGCCGGGTCTGGGCGTGTCCCTGGCTGCCCCTCTGGAAAACCTTTCCTCTCTCCTCATGACTCCACCTCAACAGCGCACCAACCCCTCTCTCCCACTCCACCCTTCTGGTCACCTCCTCAGCCCAAGCTCTGTCCCATCTGGACACTGCAGCGGCCACCGCCTGGCATCCCTGTCTCCCGGCTCCCAAGCGCATTGTAAGGTGCACACCTGGCTCCCTTCCTCCAGCCCCAACAACGGCCTGTTCGGGAGGTCGGGAGGTGGTCTGAGGTGGCAGAAGCAGCAGATGCCTCGAGGTACTGCTGGCCCCCGGTGAGCACTCGTTGCGAGGGCTGCCTCCTGCAGGCAGCCTCGCCTGGTTCCCGCCCAAGTCTGCAGCAGGAACTGAACACAGTGCCTGTTTCCCGCGTGGCAGCCCTCGCGTGCCACACCCTAAGAGACCAGCTCCTGCAGGGAGGTGGCTGAACCCCTTCAGCACCCAGCATGTGCTGTGCACGTCTCTAGTTTAGGCTTCACTGAGACGGAGAAGAAACAGAGCAGCCAGAAGTCGGCCTTGTGTTTATTGTCTGCTTACAGGTTACGGGTCCGCCTGGTTGGGGAGAGGTGGCGTCCTTCGCTGGGCAGTCCTCTAATTCCCAAAGCAGTGTCCTGCGACCCCTGGTCTCAGCTTCTCGCCCTGACACAACTTGGCTGCTCTGCGCTTGCTCTCCTCTGCAGAGGGCGCCTCCTCTCCCAGGCTGCCCCTCCATGGCCACAGCACCGGGGAGGGCCAGCAGGACCAGGAAGACGGAAGATCCTCCACGCCCCCCACCCCCCTGCCAGAGCACCTGCTTCTACTGTGCCACACAGGTGTTTCTTGGACACATTCACGGCTCCTGGCCTCAGACGCGGTGCTGTGTGAGCACAGCTCCCGCAGATGGCACTGTCACCCCGCCTGTGCTGAAAAGCCCTCACCCTTAGTCTCCTCGTCCACAGCTCGGATCCTAACTCGTCACGCTTCCCCGAGGTTTCCTGCTACCCCAGTGTCTAAGCAGTACCATCTAGCGCTATTTCTTCCGTAAATGACTTCAAGTTCTTTTCTGGAATGGGTAAGGCATACAAGATGTTGCTAATTAATCCTCATACATGTCAAAGGAGAGCCAAGGACAGAGTCCAGGGGCACCACATTACCAGAAGTCCCTCCACAGCAGGCCGACCTGCAGCTCGAGTTACCGACAGCTCCCTCCCCGAATGCTTTACTACGCTCAGTGACCTGGTTAGTGAGATGGAACACCGTAAGGCTGGCTCGGCATCACTTGCTCTTAAGCACTGAGTATCTTCTAGAAGCGCAGGGACCCCATCATTACCCCGATCTGGAGCCTTTGGGGGTAGGTCCCTACTTCCCAGCCAACGTCACTTACAGGTCCATGGTCTGTGGTCACAGCTCCCTTTTCCGGGCCTTTATCTGCCTTCCAGTCTTCTCGTGTCTCTCCAATTCTGCATTCAGAGTCCTGGGCAGCCCCAGCGTCCAGGCCGATGCTCAGCTGGGAGGGAGCTCTGCAGCGTGCTGGCGCCGTAGGCGCGCGCTTCAACTCCAGCCCCCGACCAGTTAGCCTTGCCCTTTCCAGACGCAAGCTAGTTTCTTCTGGTCAAGCAGGAGACAGAATAGGAGCTCGAGTTCAACTCGGTCACCACCACTGGCCCCCAGGAGATCTGTTCTTCCTGCTCGCACTGGACAGCCTCTGACTCTTCGCCGCCAACAGAGCGGACACAGCACTATGGAGGTTCCATGGGCTGCCCGAGGAATGCTCTGGAAACGAGCTTCGGCACGCCAAGGGCTCCAGACCTTCCGCTCTCCACCACAGCTGGTCTGCTGGCCAGGGGCGGCCACCCAGCGGGTACTAGCGCCTTTTCTCCAGACTGGAGTCCTCCTCTCAGACAGGAGGCCCAGTCTGTCCCACAAAACCAGCATGGGAAGGGAGGACCTCACCAAGGGACTTGGGGCCACTGAGGCACTAGATGTAGGCTGTTTTTTTCTAGCAATCAGGCCCACAGGGACCCGGAGCCCCAGGCCTCTCCAAGCTCAGCAGTGCAACACTGCTGGCCCAAGATCATCTTTTTGTGCCAAAACCAGGTTGGCGGGACCCTGTGGAATGATTTTTGTCAGCACCAAACTCAACCGGCACTGCCTTGAGACCAAAGCCCGCGCTGGAGTTTTCTGAGCACCACCTGGCCGGAACTGCCACCGCTCACCCATCATCAGCGAGTCCCCGACTCAGGATGCAGTGGGGCAGGGCGGGGCGGGGCGGGGCGGCACACAGCCGCAGGCGTGCACATGCACCTTCAGGGCTCTGCAGCCGCATGCCTGGAGCACGACAGCAGGGACACCTAGTGGCACACAGTCTTTTCCAGCTACAACGTCCTTGGGTTTTTTTTCCATGGAGCTCTCCGGGGGCCCACCCCGGTGGTGTGGGCTCAGACGCACTCTGTGTTTCTCCTCTCAGCGAGATCACCCGCCTAAACACAACCCTGTGGCTACTGAGACACAGGGCACCAGGTGCGGCGGGCTTCGCCTCCCCTCCTGGGCTGAATTTCTCAGTTAAGGGAATGTCTAAAAAGATCTTACTGAACAGTGCCAGTTCTCTAAGAATTGTTCAGTTCTTTAAGAATTGGCAAGCACAGGAGAATGTTACACAGGCTCCACCCAGCCCTGTTTCCTTCTTCCACTTTCCTTCTAGAGGGGACACAAGGCAAGGAGGTGCTTAGACACCTTACACAAGTGGACTGAATGCATCTGTGAAGATCACTTTACTGTCCTAGAAAAATACACATCGCAAATCTGAGGGCTACGACTCACGTCGGAGGACTCCTGAGGGCGAGGGGAGATGACCTCTGACTGTCGACTGTGGGAAGTGGGGGAGAGGCGGATTAAATACAGTTGGACCAGGTGGATTTAAAAAAATCCTTTTTCCCCATGTTTTTTTCTAAAAAAGGAAAAACAAATTGCCATCTGTCTGGCTGATGCCGTGTGTGTGCGTGTATATATAGGAACAGCTTGGGGGCAGTGGCTGCGTCATGCATGAAGCAAAACAAGAAGATGACTCCCTTCACGGAGGAGCGTTAGTGTTGTGGGAGGGAGGGGAGAGGCTGCTGGGAGGGCTTAGGTGCTGCTGCTCCTGCTTGCTCCTGCTCGGCCCGAGTGCAGAAACCTGGTGATGTCTCAAGGGGATTCCTATCCAAACGCATCAGATGTCCTGTGAAGGTACACCAGTCTGTTCTAGAATGTAAATGGCCGTGACTTCCTGTGCTCCTGCAGTGGGGCAAAATAATCCATGGACACGTAATCCGCCCGGGCAGTAACGGCCCTGGAATGGCCAGCAGAGGACCCTAGGAACAGAGCGGGGGCAGAGTTGGGAAGGAGAAAGGTTCTGAAGATGGGTCATCTTCCGGGACTTTGAGAAATGCCCTCTGTCCCAGCACTCCTATGTGACGGCACTGGGGGCCTGGTCTGAGTCGTCAGTGTCACTCTGCGAGGCCAAGGCCGAGGGTCAGGAAGCCACTCCAGGTTGAGAAGTGCATCTCAAGGCCACCGAGGGCTGCAAAATGGTCTGTGGCTGGGCCAGGAGGAGAAGCACGCATGGAAAGCTCCCGTTTAGATGCCGATGGTCTGTAGAACCCGCCTCTCGTTGTCATTAAGGTGGCCTGAGAACATCATGTAGCAGGGCTGCTGGGCAAACTGGCAGAGGAAGTCTGTGAGATAGGCCTGGAGGGAAGAAGGGAGCAGGTCACGGGGGCTCCCAGGCACCACCTGCAGTACTGCGAGTGCTGGCGTCTAGACAAACAGCGGCTTCCTGAGAGATGGCTTCTTCGTATTCTTGGATCTACTTTAGGTAGTACAAGCCAGGGACGAAATCCCACAGAAAAACAAAATGTCTCCAGAGTCTGATTTCATATTGCACCCGCAGGACGTTCACAACACAGCTTGAAGACACTGGATGTGAAGTCCCCGCCCACCCAAAGTGCCTGACCAGAAGGCAAGACAGGAACCCCTCCCCTAGAGCTCCCATGATGAACCAAGAAGGCATCTGAGCCCACCTTCCCGTTTCTGTGGCTTGGGGCACTGTCACGCACTTCTCTGGACTCCCTTACCTGCAGATCAATCTGATAGAGAGGATCCTTAAGGGCATCGGGGTCATCTTCCTCATCGTCCTCGTAGTAATCCTCCTCTGTGAGACACAGCCACAAGAGGGCAGTGAGGCGCAGCCCCCCCCCCCCCCCGCCCTTGGTGGCTGAGGCAAAATTGGCAAGGACTCAAGGGACATCACTTGTGAGCCCACCTCCCCCCTTTGCTGGACACCCAATCCTTGGCACAGGTGTGTTCTCTTCCCAAACTGCTTACCGTATTTACTTGTAGCAAGAATGTCAGACAGAAGTTGGCCAGCTAAGCCATCCTCTTCCTCTTCTTCTTCCTCCTCCTGGTCCTCCCACATATCATTGGAGTCATCTACTTGGAGAAGAAAAGCAGCTAGAATACACACATGGGGGACCAACACGGTGGTATAGTGGGTATAGCCACCGCCTGCAGCACTGGCATCCCATATGGTAACCAGTTCAAGTCCCAGCTGCACCCCCCACACTTTTTTTTTTTAAAGATTTATTTATTTATTTGAAAGTCACAGTTACACAGAGAGAAGGAGAGGCAGAGAGAGAGAGAGAGAGAGAGAGAGAGAGAGAGAGAGAGAGAGGTCTTCTATCTGCTGGTTCACTCCCCAGATGGCTGCAATAGCCAGAGCTGTGTCGATCCGAAGCCAGAAGTCAGGAATTTCTTCCTGGTCTCCCACGCGGGTGTAGAGGCCCAAGGACCTGGGCCATCTTCCACTGCTTTCCCAGGCCATAGCAGAGATCTGGAATGGAAGTGGAACAGCTGGGACTCAAACCGGCGCCCATAAGGGATGCTGGCACTGCAGGCGGCAGCTTTACCAACTATGCCACAGCGCTGGCCCCAGCTGCTCTACTTTTGATCCAGCTCTCTGCTATGGCCTGAGAAAGCAGCAGAAGATGGCCCAAGTGCTTGGGCCCCTGCATCTACATGGGAAACCCAGAAAAAGCTCCAGGCTTTTGGCTTCAGATTGGCCCAGCTCTGGCAGTTGCAACCATTTAGGGAGTGAATAAGTGGATAGAAGACCTCTCTCTCTGCCTCTGTGTCTCTGTAACTCTGCCTTTCAAATCAAATAAATAAATCTTTATTTAAAAAAATATATATGCATGTATTTCCTTCCCCAAATCCAAACATCCCAGTACAGAAGAGCTCTGAGGGCTTCTACAATGTGGGCTGTGGTCCCCAGTGGGAGAGAACCAGGGATGGCTGGAGCCTCCCAGTAAGTCTGAATGGAAGAACCTCTAGTGTTCTGATGGCAGATAAAAAGCTGAGAGGGGGCCGGGGCTGTGGTATAGCGGGTAAAGCCACCACCTGCAGTACCGACATCCTATATGGACACTGGTTCAAGCTCTGGCTGCTCCACTTCTGATCCAGCTCTCTGCTGTGGCCTGGGAAAGCAGCGGAAGATGGCCCAAATCCTTGGGCCCCTGCACCCGCGTGGGAGACCTGGAGGAAGCTCCTGCACCCGCATGGGAGACCTGGAGGAGGCCCCTGCACCCGCGTGGGAGACCTGGAGGAGGCTCCTGGCTGTTGGCCATTTTGGAACTGAACCAACAGATAGAAGAGCTCGCTCTGCCTTTCATATAAAGAAATAAATATTAAAAGGGGGGAGGAGGGCTAAGAGACTCTTGAGTGGAACCAGACCAAGAAAGTTAAGTTTGTCTCCTGGATGGTTCCCTGCCCCCAAACTCTGTGAGAGCCCACAGGCAGATCTGAAAAGCAGCCCTTGACACGCTTAGCACAGTGCCAGCCAGAGTAGCCATTCAATAAACTTGAAGTCAATGACTTAACAAACCTAACTGGTGATTTGACCGTCTGTAACTCGTTCTGCCAGGTTACAAGTCTCGCGGGAGGGGCTAGCGCTGTGGAGTGACAGGTTAAGCTGCCACCTTTGACGCCAGCATCCCATATAGCACTGATTCATGTCCCAGCTGCTCCACTTCCAATCCAGCTCCTGCTCATGGCCTGAGAAACGCAGCAGGAGATGGCACAAGTGGGCCCCTGCTCCCCATGGAGAGATCTAGAAGATTCTTGGCTCCTGGCTTCAGCCTGGCCTGGTCCCAGCTGTGGTGGCCATCGGGGGAATGAACCAGCAGATGGAAGATCTCTGTCTCTCCCTCTCTCTCTGTAACTGTCAGACAAACAGTGTCTACGAGGAGTCAGTGTGGTGCACCTTGACTCCACTCTGCAGGAGGGGCCTGGCGAGCGGCGTTGGCCTCCATGACGTTGGAGAGCTCGTTGATGATCAATTTCAGGATCTTGACCAGCAGAGGAATGTTTGTCCAGCGCTCTGGGTCTGGAAAGGAAGGGAGAGGCCTCCAGTTAGGCTGTCCCTGGGTTCACCAGAGTTCACCACCCCTCAAGGTGTCCACTGTTCCTGACTGTACCCAGCCACCAAAAGATGGTCTAAAGTGAAATAATTGTATTCGGCTTGGTGGTACCACAGTTCAGAAGTTAGGAGAGATTAGAGGAGAGAGCTTTTTATCAGTAATCAAGCTGTGAAACCAAGTCACTGTGTAGGGCATGAGGGAGCAGAGATGACTATAAACCTACAGTTAAAGACAACAGCTCTGTACTCACTCCTAAGAACTACTGCAGTCCCAGGCCAAAGACAACCCAGTGACAAAGACATGCTGACCATGCAACAGAGCCCTGAAGGGATAGGAAGCTGCGGGCCGTTGGCACCTGGGACTATTTTTACCAATTTTCAACAGGAAAGAACCGTACGTTCTGAGCTACTGTTAACCTACAGTGTTCTGCTTCATCAAACCCATCACTAACAATTTTGCCTTAGAAACACAGATCACAGTATGTCGCTGCCCGCCACCCCAGGCAGCCCTAGCCCGACAGGAGCTGGGGAGAGCCCCGAGGGCAGGCAGCGTCGCCCACTTTTGGCCGTCTTGGAACGGGTGCGGATGCCCTCGTCCATGCTGTAGATCTCTTCGCCCTTCACGCGGATGTCCTGCAGCCGTTTGTCATCTGCGTTGATGCCATGCTGGAGGAGCTTACAGAGCGCCACAGAGCTGGCAAGGAAAAGCCACGAAAGGTCAGCCAGCACCCACCCAGAGCTCCTTCCAAGGAGGTAAGAACTCTGTCCTAAGACTCTCCTTCATGGTGGACATTCTGTCCACAGCTGAGTAGGTGACAGCAGGTGAGAACCTGTGAGATGGCCCGAGGAGATCTGCTCCTGAACACCAGGGTTGCTAGCATCGCGTGGGCAGTGAACTGCCGAGAACACCGGGACGGAGGTTCAGGGCGCACAGTCAGAAGGTGGGGGTTCTAAAGCTCAGGTGAAATCTGGCAGAGGCGGCTCTCCGGCCAGCAGAGAACATAGATATTTGGTGTACATGTGGGGATTTCAACATGGCAGCCATTCAAATATATAGACTAGGAGTTGGCACTGTGGTACAGTGGGTTAAGCTGCTGCTTGCAACACCAGCAAATCTATCAGAGGGCTGGTTCGAGTCCTGGCAGATCTGCTTCTGATGCAGCTTCCTGCTAACGTGCCTGGGAAGGCAGCAGAGCACAGCTCTAGTACTTGGGCCCCTGCATCCATATGGGAGACCTGGAAGAAGCTCCTGGCTCCTGGCTTCAGCCTGGCCCAGCCCTGACTATTGTGGCCATTTGGGGAGTGAACATCTCCCTCTGTTTTTCCCTCCCTCCATGTCGCTCCACCTACCAAACAATCTTTTTTTTTTTTATCCAAAAATATGCAGAATAATAAGGAAAGGGAAAAATGCGGGTAGTTTGATGTGTGAAACTAAAAGCCAATGGAACAAGTCAGGAAGAGAAAACTGGGTAGGGACAAGTGGCCGGGAAAAAAGATGGGACCCTACCTGACTTTGCCTTCGTATTGTCCATAGAAGAGGTGCTGCCGGCTCGTCCACTCAGCCATCACAAACTCCAGGGCAGGTTTGCCAGTGGGGCCAGGGAGGCTACACAGGAACTCCAAGAGAGGTTCCAGCTGAGTGTGCACCAGGTGAGCAAACACCATGATCAGAGACTAGGAGAGAACAGACACTGCTTCAGGGAATTGGCCTCACAGACACAGGAGCCCAGAGGGGTGGGCTGGCGAGTCAAGAAACAGACAACGCACTGCGGGGACCACCCAAAGGGCAGGAGAGAGGGAGATTTTCTTGTCCTTGTTTCTTGGGTCGGAACTGATTCAATTTACTTCACTTTCTAAAAGGACAGTGAGAGAGAGGGTAAAACAACTCAGGCCCCGCAACCAAACCCTGTGCCCATCATGCGGGAGGAGGGAGCGCCAGCGGGGCTGTGCTGACCTGCATGACGCTGAGAGTCTCGGCCTGCTGCATCTTACTGAGGATGGCACGGAGAATCTGGTCCAGGTTCTCCCCCAGCTCCCGCCCTGCCTTGGAGATGAGGGTGGAGACGAGGCGGCCCACAAAGGCTGCGGTGAACTCTGAGGTGCGGGGGTCCAGGAGCTGGCTCACCACTTGCATCACGTACCACAGGCCATTGTGGCCCTGCTCATCATGCCACTGGGCCACCTGTTCCAGCGTCACTGACACATAGGCGCGCAAGCACTCTCCACCATTCTGGGGAGACAGAGGTGGCAAACAAGATGAGCACTGGGGACCACTGGCTGGGAGGCCCTCAGCCTGACCCAGCACATGCTCTTCTGACAAGTCCTCCTCCTGAGCGTAGAGAGCGCCCATCTCTGGAGTCAGGAACTGTCTGTTATAGACATGTGTTACCAGATCCTCCCAATCAGCCAGCCTAAAAATGCTCATTTCTATTCCAAGAGACAATGGCCAAGCAAATCCAGTTTTAGCCACAAAGACCTACCTCTGGTATCAGAAAAACAGATCTAAAAATAGATCTGGGACTCTCTAGGCCTTCATGGGAACGAACACAGACCTCACATTAACCACCATTTGCCCAGGGATTTCCAGGTCGATCGTTACTCAGTTCCCACAGCCTTTACAATCGAGTGCGGTTCTCAACACCCAGGGACTGGGACTTCAGAAGAGGAGCACGCACAGGCTTATTACCACTTTGCGGACTCCACAAACAAGAAATCTTGACTTTCTTATGGCTACAAGTCTCCATGTATATAATCTCTTCTGTTCTGTGGTAGCAATACCGAGACACAGACGGGCAGGATGCCCGGCATCCAGTCGTTAAGGTTATAACACATCTCAAAACACACAGAGTCTGGCTGAAGCAGCCAGAGCCCCTCCTTGGTCCTCTAGGTAAACACAGTGTTGCGAGGCTGACATTTCTAAACAAGGAGACTATGGCAGCCGGCAGCCTGCTCTGAGGCCCTGTGCAGGGAGCTGTCTCCTCTACTCTGGTCCCCGCGAGTCAGTTACCTGCATGGTGGCGTTATCGTCTGTGTGAAGGGTGCACTGAGCCACGGCAGGGAAAGCTTGACAGATGAGGAGCTGGGAGAGCGGCGGCTTCGTGTTCCGCACTACGGTGGTCAGGATGTCAATGGCTGTCTGAGGAGGAAGAAAGGAAAGGGTCGGAACTGCCTCTGGGGTCCGGTGTCCAAAACCAAGGCCCTGCTGGGAGGATACAACACAGCGACCCAGAGGAAGCTCACTGCTGAACGGCAAGGGTCCCAAAGAAAAGGAGCGATCTGACAGCAGAGTGCTCGCGGCCTCCTCACAACAGCCCACCCCTTAGCAGCACGGCAGGGGCAGTGCATGGCAGTGCACGAGCCAGCGGGGGACAGCTTGGTGCTGCTGTGTAATGGTGGTGTTGGGTCCAGCTCCTGAGGGCACTTCTGGAATAAGAGCCGTTCTCTGAAAGCCTCAGCAATCACCCATGGTTCTTGTGGGCACAGCAGCCTGCCCACCCTCCCCCAACACCAGCCTTGTAGCCACTCACCGCACAGAGTCCTGCAGGGATCTTGTCTGCCGGCGCCTGCATTATGCTGACCAGAGTGGGAATGAGCCTCATCTGCATTGGGCCCTGACAGGCCTCGATCTGGGACAGCTCCTTGAAGATGTCCTGAGCCAGTGAGGCGACAACAGGATCTGAAGTGGATAAGGCAACATGGAATGGCCCCTGCTGAAGGCCTGCATGTGCTCCTGGCTTAACAGTGCCCACTGCTGGTCCTAGTTAATGTCTACGCTGATTACCTATCAAAAACTGGTACCTGGTAGGGTCACATGAATAACCTGTTAGAACAGGAGAAATGTCAAATCTCCAAGAGGCACAGTACTTAGGTTGTTTTATCTACAGCAATGACTAGTCAGTAATAACTACTCTTAAAACAAAATATGGCTTTTTTTTTTCTGGAGCAAACCTTTAAGGTCCTTATTCTTATGAAGCATGGGATGATTACGAAACCAAATACTAGGGACCAGCATTGTGGTACAGTGGGTAAAGTAGCAGCCTGCAATGCCAGCATCCCATATGGGCAGTGGTTCAAGTCTCCGCTGCTCCGCTTCCCATCCAGCTCCTTGTTAATGTGTCTGGGAAAGCAACAGAAGTTGGCCCAAGTCCTTGGGCCCCCACACCCATGTGAAAGATCCGGAAGAAGCTCCTGTCTTCAGTCTGGCCCAGGTCTGGTCATTGCAACCATTTGGGGAGTGAAACAGTGGATGGAAGATCTCTTCCTATCCTTCTCTAACTCTGCTTCTCAAATAAATAAAATAAATCTTAAAAACAAAACAAAACAAACAAAAAAACAAACAAACAAACAAAAAAAAACTGGGGCTATCACTGTGGTACAACAGTTTAAACCTCTCCCTGTGGCACCGGCATCCCATCAAGGTTCCAGGTCGAGTCCTGGCTACTCCACTTCAGATCAGCTAGGAAAGCAGTGGAAGATGGCCCAAATGCATTTGCATGGGAGACCTGGAAGAAGCTCCTGGCTCCTGGCTTTGGATCAACTCAGCTCTGGCCACTGTGGCAATTTGGGGAGTGAACCAGCAGATGGAAGACCTCTCTCTGTCCCTCTACCTTGGCCTTTCAAATAAGTAACTCTTTTAAAAAACAAACAAACAAAAAAAACCTTACTCACTAAGCATGCTAAACTGCTGCTTAAGACACTTGCATCCTGGCAGATACCGTGGCTCACTAGGCTAATCCTCTGCCTGTGGTGCCGGCACACTGGGTTCTAGTCCCGGTCGGGGCGCTAGATTCTGTCCTGGTTGCCCCTCTTCCAGTCCAACTCTGCTGTGGCCCAGGAGTGCAGTGGAGGGTGGCCCAAGTCATTGGGCCCTGCACCCGCATGGGAGACCAGGAGAAGCACCTGGCTCCTGGCTTTGGATCAGCGTGGTGCGCCAGCCGCAGCGGCCATTTTGGGGGGGGGGGTGAACCAATGGTAAAGGAAGACCTTTCTCTCTGTCTCTCTCTCACTGTCCACTCTGCCTGTCAAAAAAAAAAAAAAAAAAAAAAAAGACACTTGCATCCCACAATGAGTGCCTGGGATCAAGTTCCACTTCCACTTTTTTTTTTTTTTTATCTTTAAAAGATTTATTTATTTATTTATTTGAGAGGTAGAATTACAGACAGAGGGAGAGACAGAGAAAAAGACCTTCCATTCACTGGTTCACTCTCCAAATGGCTGCAATGGCCGAGACTGGGCCAATCCACATCCAGAAGCCTGGAACTTCTTCCAGGTCTCCCATATGGATGCAGGGGCCCAGCAATTGGGCCACCTTCTGCTCTCCCAGGCCATAGCAGAGAGCTGGATCGGATGAGGAGCAGCCAGGATACAAACTGGCACCCATATGGATTGCTGGTGCTGCAGGCAGAGGCGTAGCTCACTATACCACAGTGCCAGCCACCACTTTTTTTCTTTTCTTTTTTTTTTTTTTAAAGATTTATTTATTTACTTGAATGACACAGTTACAGACAGAGGGACAGATAGAGAGTGATCTTCCATCCATTAGTTCACTTCTCAAATGGCTCCAAGAGCCAGCGCTGGGCCAGACAGAAGCCAGGAGTCAGAAGCTTCTTCTGGGTCTCTCATGTGGGTGCAGGGCCAAGCACTTGGGTCATCGTCTTCTGCTTTCCCAGGCCATCAGTTGGGAGCTGGATCAGAAGAGGAGCAGCTGGGACTTGAACCGACATTGCAGGTGGATGCTTAACCTTCCACGCCATAGTACCAGCCCCTCCACTTCCACTCTAATCCAGCTTTCTACTAGCGTGCATCTTGGAAGGCAGGACTCCATCACCCCATCCAAGTGGGAGGCCCAGATGGAGACCTGGGCTCCTGGCGTTGGCCTGGCCTAGTCCTGGCTGGTGTGGGCATTTAGGGAGTGAACTAGAAGACAGATGACAATTCACACTGTCACTCTGCCTTTTAAAAGCAACAACAACAAAACTTCACTGATACTTGATCGAGAAGACACTAGCATTTCAAAAACTACCTAAACCCTGTCTTTTCCCCAAGGAGAGCCACGTACCACCTTCTGGGGGTAGTCATGACAGACAAGAACCCCAAAGTCATTTTTGGAGCAAAAGGTGAAACTCTCAAAAAAGCAGAGTCTTACGAAACTGTAGTCCAATCAACTTTACCTACAAGGGTACTTCAAAAAGTGCATGGGGACAAGCTGGCGCTGTAACATAGTGGGTAAAGCTGCCGCCTACATGCCAGCATCCCATATGGGTACTGATTCAAGTCCCAGCTGTTCCACTTCTGATCTAGCTCTCTGCCATGGCCTGGGAAAACAGTGGAAGATGGACCAAGTCCTTGGGCCCCTGCACCTGTGTGAAAGACCCAGAAGAAGCTTCTGGCTCCTGATTGGTGCATCTCTGGCCACTGTGGCCATCTGGAGAGTGAACCAGCAGATGGAACACCTCTCTCTCTCTCTCTCGGCCTCTCTGTAACAATTTCAAATAAATAAATAAATCTTAAAAAAAAAAAAAAGTGTATGGGTAGCTGGAATTTGGTGTAATAGGTAAAGCCACCGACTATGACATCAGTATTCCACATTGGCACTGGTTCACGTCCTGGCTGCTCCACTTAGGATCCAGCTCCCTGCTAATGGCGGGGAAAGCAGTGGAAGATCGTCCAAGTATTTGGGACCCTGCAACCCACATGAGAGAGCCAAAGGAAGCTCCTGGCTCCTGGCTTTGGCCTGACCCAGCCCTGATGGTTAGGGCCATCTGGGAAGTGAACCAGTGAATGGAAGATCTCTCCCTCTCCGTGCAACTGACTTTTTTTTTTTAATTTTTATTTTTTTAAATTTTTTTTATTTTAATTTTAATTTTTTAATTTTTAGACAGGCAGAGTGGACAGTGAGAGAGAGAGACAGAGAGAAAGGTCTTCCTTTGCCGTTGGTTCACCCTCCAATGGCCGCCACGGCTGGCGCGCTGCGGCCGGCGCACCGCACTGATCCAAAGCCAGGAGCCAGGTGCTTCTCCTGGTCTCCCATGGGGTGCAGGGCCCAAGCACTTGAGCCATCCTCCACTGCACTCCCGGGCTACAGCAGAGAGCTGGCCTGGAAGAGGGGCAACTGGGACAGAATCTAGCGCCCCGACCGGGACTAGAACCCGGTGTGCCAGCACCGCAGGCGGAGGATTAGCCTAGTGAGCCATGGCGCCGGCCAACTGACTTTCAAATAAAAATTTTTTGTGGAAAATACATATGAAAAAGCTATTCATGGATTTCACAATTTGTTGTAGCAAAATAATCTTTTAATTTTCTTATTTTTAAAAATTTTATTTACTTATTTGAGAGATAGAGTTACAGACAGAGAGAGATCTTCCATCTGCTGGTTCACTCCTCAAATGGCCACAATGGTCAGGGTTGGGCCAGGCTCTGGGCCAAGAGTCAGGAGCTTCTTCCAGATCTCCCATGTGGGTGCAGGGGCCCAAGCACCTGAGCCATCTTCCACTACTTTGCCAGGCCATAGCAGAGAGCTGGATTGGAAGTTGAACATCTGAGACATGAACCGGCGCCCATATGGGATGCTGGCGCTGCAGGCAGAGACCTAACCTACTATACCACAGCGCCCTTCCCTATATTTTCCACATACTTTTTGAATGATCTTTCTTCCTTTTCCTCTGTGATGCTGTGTAAACTGCTCCAGCATGGCACAAACATTTATATAAATAATATATATGTATAATAAAAATATCCTATTCTATTAGCATGTAAAAATATATGTACTGTGCATTAAAAGGTATGTTAAAAGACCACTGATACTGTATGTTAATAGAAAAAAATTGTGAACAACCTAGCTGTTCATTAACAGAACTGGATAAAAGGAATGCTATACCACAATTGAAAAGCGTGGGATATATTCAAGAATATAATGTGGAAAGCTCTTCAGGATACATTTTTAAGTAAAAAAGCAAATCAAACAACATGCTTAGTATATCATATCATTTAGCATATCATAATATATAGTAATCTGTACCTCACCATATTTTCCTGAGCTTCATATCAGTTTCCTCTTTTATTTTTTAAAAAAATCTTTATTTCATTTATTTGAAAGCCAGAACTACAGAGAGGAGAAACCCAGAGAGATCCTCCATCTGCCGGGTCACTCTCCAAACTGCCATAAAGACCAGGGCTCAGCCAGGTGAAACCAGGAGCCAGGAGTTTTCTTCAGGTCACCCACATGAATGCAGGGGCCTAAGAGCTTCCTATCCTTTGCTGCTTTCCCAGGTGTATCAGCAGGGAGTTGGACCAGAAGTGGAGCAGCCAGGACTCAAGCCAGCACCCACCTGTGATGTCAGTACTGCAGACTGTGGCTTAACCCCTTGTGCTATAGCACCAGCCCCGGAGTTCCCTCTTAAAAATACTTTTAAAGTATTCTAATAAAAAAGTATTAATAAATATACCCACTCAGAAACACTTAAACTGCAGAAAAGCATTTAAAAAAAAAACTGCAAATCTACTACCTAGAGATAACTACCCTTTAATACCTTTTTTTCTTTTTTTAATTTAATTTTAATATTATTATTATTATTATTTTGATAGGCAGAGTGGACAGCGAGAGAGACAGAGAGAAAGGTCTTCCTTTGCCATTGGTTCACCCTCCAATGGCCACTGCGCTGATCCAAAGCCAGGAGCCAGGTACTTATCCTGGTCTCCCATGCGGGTGCACGGCCCAATGACTTGGGCCATCCTCCACTGCCTTCCCGGGCCACAGCAGAGAGCTGGCCTGGAAGAGGGGCAACCGGGACAGAATCCGGCGCCCCGACCGGGACTAGAACCTGGTGTGCCAGCACCGCAAGGTGGAGGATTAGCCTATCGAGCCGCGGCGCCGGCTTAATATCTTGACGGTATTTTTTTCTGCCTAAATATCAATACACATATCCTTTTCTTTAAAAAAAATTTTTTTTAAAGATTTATTTATTTGAAAGGCATAGCTACAGAGGGAGGGAGAAGAGACAGAGAGGTCTTCTGTCTGCTGGTTCACTCCCCAAATGGCTACAATGGCTGGGGCTGGGCCAGGCCGAAGCCAGGAGCCAGGAGCTTCTTCTTGGTCTCTCATGCAGGTGCAGGAGCCCAAGGACTTGGGCCACCTTCTGCTGTTTTCCCAGGCGTATCACCAGGGAGCTGGATCAGACATAGAACAGCTGGGATCTGAACCAGCGACCATATGGGATGCCAGTGTTGCAGGTGGTGGCTTAACCTGCTATTCCATGACACCGGCCCCTATACACATCCTTTTCTAAAACAAAAACCCAAATGCAGCTCATATTCTGTGGACTTTTTTGAGATACTGGCTTTTCACTTATTATAATGTAAGTACTTCCCAATGGTTTTAAGTATTACTTTGAGACTTGAGTTTTAAAGGTTGCATAATATGACTGTACTTCATATTAACAGAAGTTTAGGGGTGGGTTTTGGCACAATGGCTAAAACTTTGCTTTGGAATGCCCACATCCCATATTAGAGTGCCTGGTTTGAGCCCTAGCTTCTCTGCCTCCAATCCAGCCTCCTGCTAGTGAGTGCCCTGGGAAGCAGTAGGTATTGGCTCAAGTACTTGGGTGTCTGCCACCCACGTGGGAGATGTAGACACAGTTAATGGCTTCTGGCTTTGGTCTGGCCCAGCCCTGGCTGGGGCAAGCATTTGTGGAGTGAACCAGTGGATGGAAGATCTCTCTTTCTCTATGTTGCTCTGCCTCTTTAGCAGATGGCAGTAAATAAACATAAAAAAACAAAAACAAAAACAAAACTTAAAAACCAGAGAAAGCAGGCATTGTAGTTCAGCAAGTTGTCACCATTTGCAATGCTATATCAGAGTGCTGGCTCAAACCCCAGCTCTTCTCCTTCCAATCCAGGTCCCCACTAATGCACCTGGGAAGGCAGTGGATGATGGCTCAAGTACTTGGGCTCCTGTCACACACATGGCAGAACCAGATGGAATTCTTGGCTCCTGGCTTTGGCCTCTCCTAGTCCTTGCTGTTGTAATCATTTGAGGAATGAACCAGCAGATGAAGATATCTTTCTCTGTTGGTATGTCTTTCAAATAAATAAATAAATCTTAAAAGTTTGTTTTTTAAATCTATGCATTAAGAGGGGTTTTCAAAAAGTTCATGAAAAATGTGTACTAGGGGCCAGTGCTACAGCGCAGTAGGTTAATCCTCTGCCTGCAGTGCTGCCATCCCATATGGATGCTGGTTCGAGTCCCGGTTGCTCCTCTTCCAGTCCAGCTCTCTGCTATGGCCTGGGAAAGCAGCAGAAGATGGCCCAAGTCCTTGGGCCCCTGCACCTGTGTGGGAGACCGGAGGAAGCTCCTAGCTCCTGGCTCCTGGCTCCGGATTGGCGCAGCTCTGGCCGTTGCAGCCATTTGGGGAGTGAACCAGCGGACGGAAGACCTCTCTCTCTGTCTCTTTCTCACTGTCTGTAACTCTAACTTTCAAATAAATAAATAAAATCTTTTTTAAAAAAGAAAAATGTATACTAATATCTGTGCAGGAATTTCAAAATGCTTGCACTAAAATAAGATTCTCTTTCAATTCCCCTTCTCTACAAACTTTTTTTTTTAAGATATCTTTCTGGAACTGGCATTGTGGTGCAGTGGGTAAAGCTGCCATCTTTAACACCTGCATCTCATATGTGTGCTAGTTTGTGCTCCTGCTGCTCTGCTTCCAATCCAGTCCCCTGCTGATGTGCTTGGGAAAGCAGCAGAAGATGGTCCAAGTTCTTGGAATCCTGCCACCCATGTGGCAGACCTAGAAGAAGCTCCTGGCTTCAGGCTGGCTTAGCTCTGGCTGTTGCGGCCATCTCGGATGTGAATATGTGGATGAAGATTTCTTTCTCTGGCTTTCCCTCTGTAAACTCTGCCTTTCAAATAAATAAATAAATCTTTAAAAATAAAGAGAGATTTCTTCCTCTGAAAGGCAGACTCGGGGCTGGTGTTGTGGTGCAGTGGGTTAAGAAAGCACCTGTGACGCCAGTGTCCCGTATCAGAGGGCTGGTTTGAGTTATGCCTCTATGACACCCTAAGTGCAGCTTAATCTGCTGTGCCACAGCACTTGTTCCTTCACAAACTTTCTGAAGTACTTGTTTTTGTTTTTTTTTTTTTTTTTTTGAGTTAGTTATTTATTTGAAAGTCCAAGTTAGAGAGAGAGAGAGAGAGGAGAGACACAGAGAGAGAGAGAGAGATATCTTCCACCTGCTGTTTCACTCCCCAAATGGCTAGAACAGCCAGGCTGAAGCCAGAAGTCAGGAACTTCATCCAGGTTGCACACATGCGTACAGGGAGCTGGATCAGAATTGGAGCAGCCAGAGCTCAATGGGACACATATGGGAGGCCAGCACTACATGAGCCATAGCGCCAGGCCCTTGAAGCACTCTTGTACTTCATTTTATGCAGGGATTAATCTTTTCTAAAAAATATTTCCAAAGTTTTCTTACTATAAGATACATTTGATCCACACCTTGTTCATAAATGTCTCTTTCTTTCTTTAGTATCTCCTTTTCTAATAGTTCTAGGTGTCTTCTTTCAGGAAGCTTTTCATTTAGCTGCTCAATTTCCTCTCCTGTTAGCAAAGCTCTGAATCCTGGCTCTTGCTTGTCAGACTTCTACTCACTGTCCACCCCCCCCCCCCCCCAGGCCTCACGAGAGCGAGCATCAGTGCTGCAGAACGGGTCCACATTCTAAAGCTGCTGCATTGACAGCACACCTCTTCTCTGCTCATGATGCTCAAGCCCATCATACCCAGGGACCTTCCCCTGAACCCACCAGCCCCCGCCCACTCGCTGGTGCCCCCCAGCAACACACCCTCTCGTGGGCATACCATTACTGTACTTCAGGAAGATGGCGATGGTGAAGGGGCAGATTTTGCTCTCCATGTTTGCTGTGAATTCTGGGTCTACTGTACACACAATGCACAAGGTTTCCATCACCAGGTTGAGGACCTCTGAGCTGAACTGGGCTGCCAGGTGAATTAAGCCATCAAGGATGCTGGGGAGGAAGGGCTGCAGCACGTGGGTACTCTCTGAGACCTTCAGCTGGTCACAGTAACTAGACAGCAACAGACAAACAAGAATGACTCAAAAGTACATCTCTCAGCTGCTGTTTTCTCAGTCAACTCACATACTACAGCATTTATACACAACATTTACAAAGCTGCTTCCAGAATACAGGTACG
Organism: Oryctolagus cuniculus; assembly: GCF_051225735.1. Classification (NCBI taxonomy): domain Eukaryota; kingdom Metazoa; phylum Chordata; class Mammalia; order Lagomorpha; family Leporidae; genus Oryctolagus; species Oryctolagus cuniculus. Next base: position 17,765,724 of record NC_142879.1, on the reverse strand, counting down.
CTTTTACATCTCCCTGTGGCACATCACAGGAACATCGGCACCACTTCTATGTTTGTGAATTTATCTCTGCTTTATTCTTCACTACTTCCTTTGAAATTTTCTACTTCTCCCTTTCTGCTTTGAAGCAAATCCAAGTCCTAGCGGTGCAACCGAATTATCAAGCTATTAAGTTAACTGCTTTGTGATACCTCAGACTGTGTTAGTCACATTCCTAGATTTCTATGGATAGTCCCACTATTTTCAAATAGTTAACAGTGCTTTTAATGTTTATCATACAGCTAATTTTTTTTTTTTTTTTGACAGGCAGAGTGGACAGTGAGAGAGAGAGAGAGACAGAGAGAAAGGTCTTTCTTTGCCGTTGGTTCACCGTCCAATGGCTGCCACGGCCAGCGCACCGCGCTGATCCGATGGCAGGAGCCAGGTACTTCTCCTGGTCTCCCATGGGGTGCAGGGCCCAAGGACTTGGGCCATCCTCCACTGCACTCCCTGGCCACAGCAGAGAGCTGGCCTGGAAGAGGGGCAACCGGGACAGAATCCGGCGCCCCGACCGGGACTAGAACCTGGTGTGCCGCGCCGCAAGGCGGAGGATTAGCCTAGTGAGCCGTGGTGCTGGCCCTATACAACTAATATTTAATGGGAGCCTATTTTGTACCTAAAATGAGATCAATTTATACAGATAATCTAAGCGTACTTATAACATTGGTGTACTGTCTGAAAGGCTTAAAGTTTTTAAAGTTTCTTCTACATAGTCCTACTGTCTTTGCTTCTTGTCCAGTCTACAAATATTACCAGGTGCTGATTACCATGCATGTCCAATGGGATCCACTGTTAAAATATACAGCCTGTCTTTACTTTCATTTTTGTTGGAATAGCAGTAAGTCAAGATGCAATAAAAACAGTGTTACTGTAAGTCAGAAGAATCTAGTACAGAAACCAGGCCCTCAGTATGCACTTAATAAATAGTGTCAAGCGCCAACTGTCAGAAATCCTCAATGCCAGGGGAACCACAGGTTCTGGTCTCAGAGCTGTCCACAGACTGATCTTCATCCACGATGCCTTGATTTCCATTAGCTTGCTCTGACCTAGCTTCCCCTCAAGATCTGACGTGGCACTGGCACCTCGACAGCTCTCCACTTCTTAGACCAGGTTGTGGATCCATCTCTGTTGCAGTACTCAGCTGTGCCTTATCCCCGCTCTCCCCTTCACACCTCCCATTCTAAGCGTTTATGGTTAGTTTAAATTTCAAAATGTACAGTCTGAGAGGTCAGACGCCATCATTCGTATGTCTTATGCGCCATGTCATCAAGAAAGTTGCATACTTTAGAGCCAAAGATCTGTTCTACCCAGGCTGTAGCAGAAAGAGAAGGGTCTCTATCATGGTCATGACATTAATACATAAACACAGATAGCATAAACAGTTCCCCAATGCGTTCTAAAGACATCAAATAACGTGCGGCACTTTGACCTCTGCCTCAAAAGGCAAAAAGATGCGGCAGGAAGTGGAAGATGAATTTTGTGTTACTAGTGTTGAGGATGCAACTGAAATGCTTAAGTTTGGATCTTAAAATATTCCTTAAAACAACAATGTAGAAATATAAGTAAATAATTACTGAGTCTGTGGTACACAAGTTGTGAAAAAGAGAGGTAAAAGCAGAAAAAAATAAACAGTGTTTCTAGGCCACATTATCCCAAATATGGTTATTAATAGAGGCAACAGGGGTCAGCGCTGTGGCATAGTGGGTAAAGCCGCCACCTGCAGTGTTGGCATCCCAAATGGGTGCCAGTTCAAGTCCCGGCTGCTCCACTTCCAATTCAGCTCTCTGCTGTGGCCTGGGAAAGCTGTGGAAGGTGGCCCAAGTGCTTGGGTCCCTGTATCCATACGGGAGACTAGGAAGAAGCTCCTTGCTCCTGGCTTCGAATCGGCCCAGTTTTGCTGTTGCGGCCATCTGGGGAATGAACCAGCAGATGGAAGACCTCTCTCTTTCTGCCTCTCTATAACTCTGCCTTTCAAATAAATAAGTAAATCTAAAAAAAAAAAAAAAAAAAAAAAAAATAGAGGCAATCATTCACAAAAGGACATAGGCATAGGTTCTCATTCAGTTTCTGTCACTAATCAATTATGCAAGTTATTTCTCTCTCCAAGCCTCAGGTTCTTCACCTTTGAAAGAAAGGGAGGGGCCAGAGCAGTGGCGAACTAGGTTAATCCTCCGCCTGTGGCGCCGGTATCCCATATGGGCGCCGGGTTCTAGCCCCGGATGCTCCTCTTCCAGTCCAGCTCTCTGCTGTGGCCTGGGAAGGCAGTGGAGGATGGCCCAAGTGCTTGGGTCCTGCACCCCATGGGAGACCAGGAAAGAAGCTCCTGGCTCCTGGCTTCAGATCAGCATAGCTCCAGCCGTGGCGGCCATTTGGGGAGTGAATCAATGGAAGGAAGACCTTTCTCTCTGTCTCTCTCACTGTCTGTAACTCTACCTGTCAAATAAATAAATAAAAATCTGAAAGGAAGGAAGGAAGGAAGGAAGGAAGGAAGGGAGGGAGGGAGGGAGGGAGGGAGGGAGGGAGGGAGGGAGGGAGGGAGGGAGGGAGGGAGGGAGAAGGTGTGTGTGTGGGGGGGTGGTGCTGTGGCATAGTGGGTAAAGCCACCGCTTACAATTCCAGCACCCCATATAGGCACCAGTTCAAGTCCCGGCTGCTCCACTTCCAATCCAGCTCTCTGCTGTGGCCTGGGAAAGCAGTGGAAGATGGCCCAAGTGCTTGGGCCTCTGTACCCAAATGGGAGACTTGGAAGAAGCTCCAGGCCACTGGCTTTGGATCAGCCCAGCTCCAGCCATTTGGGGAGTGAACTAGCAGATGGAAGTCCTCTCTCCCTCTGCGTCTGCAACTGCGCCTTTCAAATAAATAAATAACTCAAAAAAAAAGGAGAGAGGGAGGGAGTAAAAAGGAAAAAAGGAAGGAAGGAAGGGGACATAGCCTAGATGATTCCAGTGCTGGAGTGAATGGAAAAGGAATGAGAAGCAAAGGGAACAGGACGTCTTCTCCTCTCCTCCTCTCATAAAAGCCACGTCCCCAGTAGAGCTTCTTTCCCACATTCATCCTGAAAGATTTCAGCAGCGATTTCCGAGCAAGATACGACTCTGGGGACCTCTGTGGTTTGGGGAATTTAGCCTCAGTAGTTTCCTCATAAAGCAGTTCATACCTTAAGGTAACATACTCACCCCCAGATGGCTCTCACAGCGGAAATTCGAACTGAGGGGGGTTGTGTCTCATGAAGACCACTAACTGTTGCTTGCAGGAACTGCTGGATCAGTTCAGGGGACATAGCAACAGTGAACCGACTGGCAGCCCAGAGTGCCCGGCCCAAGAGGAAAGGAGAAACTGGGAGAAAGATACAACAATAGGGGCTGAGTGATGAAAGTTCCCGTTACATGCCCTTATTCCCTCCCACCTCCACTCACCTTTTGAAAGTAACTGGCTGCTACTGAATGTGTAAAACTTATTTCAGAGAAAAAGCATGATCTTATAGGGTAAAAGCAAATATGTGCTTTTGGCATCGGATCAATTTCCCATTTCATTTTGAACCTCTGACAAAGCTGATCTTGAATACTCTTAGACTAACAAGACCTTACCATGCCAGTTCCCAGCCCCAGCTCTCACTGTCTAGCTATCCTCTCAATGCCTTCTCTACTGTCTGTTTTTTCCTACTCCTGGACCACTATTAGGACTCTACAAATTATAGCTCTGGGAACCAGTGTTGTGGCATAGAGGATAAAGCTGCCATCTGCAATGCTGGCATCCCATATGGTTGCCAGTTCAAGTTCTGGCTACTCCACTTCTGATCTGGCTCCCTGCTAATGTGCCTGGGAAAGCAACGAAGGTGGCCCAAGCACTTGGGCCCCTGTACCCATGTGGGAGACCTGGATGAAATTCCTGTCTACTGGCTTCAGCCTGGCCTAGCCCTGGCCGTTGTGGCCATCGGGGGAGTGAACCAGCAGATGGAAGACCTCTCTCTCTGTCTCTCCCTCTCTAACTCTGCCTTTCAAATAAATAAAATGAGTGCTTTAAAAAAGTTATAGCTCTGTCATTCCTGTATTTAAAACCTGTCAATGAAGTCTACAGTCCACTAAATGAAGGTCACCTTGGTGAGTATGGCACTCAAGGCTCCTCAAGAGCAGCGTTATCTACGATCTCTCTCTCTCTTTTTCTTTTTTGACAGGCAGAGTGGACAGTGAGAGAGAGAGACAGAGAGAAAGGTCTTCCTTTTCCGTTGGTTCACCCTCCAATGGCCGCCGTGGCCGGCGCACTGTGCTGATCCGAAGCCAGGAGCCAGGTGCTTCTCCTGGTCTCCCATGGGGTGCAGGGCCCAAGCACTTGGGCCACCCTCCACTGCACTCCCTGGCCACAGCAGAGAGCTGGCCTGGAAGAGGGGCAACCGGGACAGAATCCGGCACCAGAACCCGGTGTGCCGGTGCCACAAGGTAGAGGATTAGCCTAGTGAACCGCGGCGCCGGCCCTACGATTTCTCTTTACGCCACTGAAACTTAAGAACACGTCCCCTCCCCAGCAAGTCCATCTTACTTTGCCAGCTCTGCTCTGCTTATATTACAAGTCAACATATTTGCCTCTCCTTGCACTACCCAACCAATCCTTTGGGTTGACTTAATCCTAGTTATTTCTGTGTCACTGTAATTCTGTGTCCTTAGCTTTCTTATGTGTCATATTTTGTTCATATTCCAGCCACTGGTGTTACAGGAGACACGAAGTTTATTCACCCTGTCACAGGGCTTAACTTAATACTTACACAATAAACATCTAGTTGATAGGAACTATTGAATACAACCTAACATAAATACATATCATTTATATATAATATTTATATATATATTATGTAGAGCAGTAGTGCTCAAAATACAGTTCCTGAAGGTTATGTATGTATTAAGGTGCAAGTTTTCCAGGTTACATGATGTGAGATTATAACTGATAAAGGTTAATGGAACGGAAAGTACCTTTCTCGTATTAATTTTTAGTATGCCAAATACTGATAACAAAAACCTACATAAAAATATCTTTGGGATTGCTGACAACTTTTAAGAGTCCAAAGGGGAGCCGGTGCTGTGGCATAGTGTGTTAAGTTGCTGCCTGTGGTGCTGGCATCCCATATGGGCGCTTGTCGCTCCCCCATTCGCGGAGGAACAACACAGGACCCTGCGCTGTTCTTTTGTCTGCTCGGCCCTTCCCGGGTTTGCTGCTGGTCCTTCCTGGGTTGGCTGCCGACCCTTCCACCTCTGTGGAAGGGCGGCTCCCCCTGCCACTTTCCCCACTTCCGCGGGGGAGCGGCACACCGCCGGCCGGCTCTCTCAGGGGCTGCTCAGATGTTATCCGGATGTTCCCCTTAGATGTTCCTCGTGCATGTTGTCTCTCTCCTCCTTTATAGTCCTCTTCCACCAATCCCAACTCTGCTACCCACACGCCGAGTACGCTGCTCTCCTCCAATCAGGAGCAGGATCAGTTCCCGCAGGTTATTGGTCGAACTGGAGGCAGCTGTGTAGAAGTTGTTTACTCCTCTCCCAGTGCCATATTGTGGGAGAGCAGATGCATAGAATAAGTCTTAATTCCAGTAACTTAGTCTAGTCCGAGTTGCTCCCCACAGGCGCTGGTTTGAATCCTGCCTGCTCCACTTCTGATCTAGCTCTCTGCTGTGCCCTCAGAAAGAGAAGATGGCCCAAGTCCAAATCCTTGGGCCCCTGCACCTGTGTGGGAGAGCTGGAAGAAGCTCCTGGCTCCAGATCAGCTCAGCTCTGGCCATTGCGGCCATTTGGGGAGTGAACCAGCAGATGGAAGACCTCTCTCTCTCTGCCTCTGGCTCTCTGTAGCTCTGCCTTTTAAATAAATAAATAACAAATAAATAAATCTTTAAAAAAAAAAAAAGAGTCCAAATGAGTCTGCAGACTAAATAAAGTCTGATTGGTGCAGAAATGCTTCCAGCTAGAAGCAGGATTAACACATAAACACACACACTTGTAAATAACACATATAGGGCCTTTTTCTCAGATACGAATTTAAGAATATCAAATATTCTAAAAGCTCTAAATTTCTGAAGCTTATTTGCTAGGGAAAACTGCAGGGAAAATGTTGACAGATTTGCGAAATCCCCATATGTTCATTCGGCATGTAATTATGGAAAGCTTATCACAGGCAAAGCACTGTAGAATACAAAGATGCACTTGGATGATTTCTACTTTCAAAGACCTTCCGTCCTAGCAGGAGAGAAAACACACTCGCCAACTACAATATAAAGCAGCACAGAGTGAGTGTGCAGTGAGATAAGATATCGCCAGTCAACCTGAGGTCTGGATATGCAGCCACTTCCATTTATGATTAAGAGAATGGAAGTGATGGAGTGAGACGCTGTGTAACAAATTAGCCGTGTGGAGTCACAGAGCAGCATGGTTTCAAATGAAGGCTATCTTATGAAGAACAGACAACTGGGGCCAGTGCTGAGACCAGCAGGTTAGGTTAAGCCACCACCTGCAACACTAGTTCAAATTCTGGCTGCTTCACTTGCGATCCAGCTCTCTGCTTTGGTCCAGGAAAGCAGCAGAAGATGGCCCAAGTGCCTGGTCCCCTGCCACCTAGGAAGGAGACCTGGATAGAGTGCTGGGATCCTGGCTTCTGTCTGGCCTACCCCTAGCTGTCGTGACCATTTGGATAATGAAACTAGTGGATGGGATACAAGACTGCTCTCTCTCTGTCTCTTCCTTTCTCTCTGCACCTCTACCTTCAAATAAATACATCCTTAAAAAAAAAAAAAAAAAAAAAAAGAGAGAGAGGTAACTGAACAAACAGATGGAGAAAACACTGTCAAATGTCCTGTGATTTAGGTACTGAGAGAAGCAGCAAAAACAATATTTTTGGAATGGGGATCTGGTCCTAAGGATGGCATAGGCAGAAACGTAGCACACATTGTTACATGGACAATGATTCTTAGCTACTACGCTGCCTTGTTGGAGAAATCAGTTTAACAGCAAAGGCTAACATGGAAATATGAATGGGACATTTTAATTATGTGGCTAATGTCCAAGAATATAGTATGAGAAAAATGACAGGAAATAAACAGGAAGAATGAGTCTGACAGAGTGCTAGAGGGCATTCTGGACTCAATAAGCCAGAGTTCTCAGGCTACAGCAGCCAGATTCACATTCCATTCAAATGCCAAAAGCAGCTACAAATGGGAGCATTCACTGGAGAGGAAAGACACACAGCAGAGAGGACTTATGAATGAGGAAAAATAGTCTCCTACTCGGAGAAGCCCGAGTCAAGATCTCTGGACTGTTCTAGAGGCTCAGGCGAGCTCAAGCTCTAACGTACAATTTCCACCCCAAGGACATACGTGCACCTGTTCCACCTAAGTGAACACCATAACTGAGCTGCTGCCAGGCCTAGAGACTTTCCAGAACGCTGACACGCACTGAGACATACCTGAGAGGTTGAGGTCTGCAAGGATGACGTTGGTCAGGAACCCATGCATGTCAAAATGGATCCTGCCGTTTTTCACACTGTCCGTGATGATGGATTTCACTGAACCCAGGGCAAGCATGCATGCCTCGTGGATCTTCCACCTGTCAAAGGGATACCATAGCCTGGTGAAACAAGCTATATTGACAAAAAAGACAAATATTTAAGGAAAGAAGACTTAAAAAGGGTATTCCAGCTTAACCTGCCCCAAAGGAACCATTTATCTACCCCTCCAATTTAAACCGGTAGGCTGAAAACATTGAAATTTAGTAACAGATTTTTTTTTTTTTTTTAAAGATTTATTTGAAAGGCAGAGTTACAGAGAGGCAGAGGCAGAGAGGGAGAAAGAGAAACAGAGGTCTTCCATCCACTGGTTCACTCCCCAAATGGCTACAATGGCTATAGCTGGGCTGATCTGCAGCCAGGAGCTTCTTCTGGGTCTCCCACGCAGGTGCAGGGGCCCAAGGATTTGGGCCATCTTCCATTGCTTTCCCAGGCCATAGCAGGGAGCTGGATCAGAAGTAGAGCAGCCAGGACTCGAACTGGTGCCTATACGGGATGCCAGTACGGCAGGCAGCAGCTTTACCCACTACACCACAGCACCGGCCCCAACAACAGATTTTTCTAAATGAAACAAAAATAGGGGCAAGCCTTTGGCAAAGTGGTTAATACACCAACTGGGAGTCTTGCATCCCATTTCGTAATATCTGGGTTAGAGTCCTGGTTCCACTTCCCATTCCAGCTTCCTGCCACCCATGTGTTAGACCCGGCTCCTGGCTTGCACATGCCCAATCCTGGCTACTGCAGGCATTTGGGAAGTGAACCAGAGGATGGGAGATTTCTGTTTCTTTCTCTGCCTTTCAAATAAATAAACTCTCAAAAAATAAAATAAAACTACTTCCTCTCAAAGCTTCCTAAATCAGCTAAGTTAAAAGCATCCAATCATTTTAAGATTGGGATGAACTGCTTTGGCACAATGATTCAAAGCAAAGATTTGTTTGCCTTAAATCTGATGGCCTGGGGTCAGCGCTGTGGTATAATGGGCTAAGCCCTCGCCTGCGGCACCAGCATCCCATATGGGCACTGTTTTGAGGTTCGGCTGTTCCATTTCCAATCCAGCTCTCTGCTGTGGCCTGGGAAAGCAGTAGAAGATGGCCCAACTGTTTGGGCCCTGCACTTGTGTGGGAGACCTGGAAGAAGCTCCTGGCTTTGGACTGGCTCAGCTCTGGCTGTTGCAGCCATTTGGGGAGTGAACCAGTGGATGGAAGACCTCTCTCTGTGTGCCTCTGCCTCTCTCTAACTCTGCCTTTCAAAAAAAAAAAAAAAAAAAAAAAAAAAGATGCCCCAAACAGGTCCCCAGGTTAGGCATCTGTTCTCATTCTTACCAGTGCTCAGTGCCACTGCTTTTTGTTTGCTCAGCTTCCTGTAAATGTCGAGTGGCTGCAGCCGCCAGGGCTGCTGCACTCTCATTCTGGAAATCTGTGGCCACGGCCTAGGGATAAAGAAAGGCTAATAAGCCTATTTTATACATTAAATGCATTTCAGTTGCAAACTGCTTTAATGAGAATTGCTGGAAGTAAACAGTTCAAAGTATGTCACATACACACACAAAACTGATTAGGTTTTAAAACTGTGCCCCACTGGCTCAGAACTCTAATGGAATAGAAGTAATATCTATATTTTGAGCGCCTAAGCAGAGTTAAGAGGAGCCAGTTGCTCCTTTTAGCTGTAAGCAGCAGATCATACTTAAAAACGATGGACTCGGCTTTGGACAATGGTCCAGGTGTTTACTCCCTTGAAGCCCAATTATGGAAAAACAAGGCTAATCCACTAATCGAGAACGAGCGCAATCTTTCATTGGTACCTAGAAATACTAGATAACGATGAGAGGTGAGTCACCAACACTGCTCCTACCAAGGGAGCAAGTGGCAATTTCTCCGCAGCGTGTCAGCCTAGAGAGAACTCCGGGAGATGCCAAGGAAACCTGAGCAGATATCTGATGTTCAGTATTTTTTTTTTTTTTAATTTTGCAAACTTTGGGTGTGTGCTATAGACTGTTGGTGAAGAATGATTAAATGGAAATGTTACTGATTCAACTTTCTTACTCATTGGAGTACTTTATCCTCTGCAAAAGTCTTACATTCAATACCAACTGGTAAATCAGAATCAGTGACAAGGATTGTGGAATCTCTGAGTCTCAAATTTCATTTGAGAAGCTCTCTTGTATCCCCAAAATAGTCTGAGATAAAGCCACCCAACAAACACTGCAACAAACACTTGGGTTAAACGTCTAGGAAGAACAGCAAACCCTCAAGTGGCTGATTAGGATGATCTGGCTGGAGTAGCAAGGTAACCCTCTTACCAGCAACAGGTCCTGAGCAGCAATTCTAACGGTATAGGAGAAGGTATCATCATCTTCGTCTTCTACAAACTGCTGCGGGTTGGCTGTCCACACTTTAATCTGAAGACATGATCAAGGTAGGTCTTGTGAGGCTGCTAATCTGGTTAATGTGCTCCCTTACAGATAAAGAAGACTTCAACCTTTGATTCCAAACAAACTGTATCCTCAAAAGCCTTACTTTGTATTGTAGAGAAACAAGTCTTCTACAAAGGGAAGGGGGAACTGGCTATTTCTCCCTGGCAGACTCTACCTCAGAATTTGGCGGTTACTTGTTCTCTGCTACCATCAATCAGCTGTTATTCTTTGATAGATTTTCTGAATCTATTCAGGATACAGGAAATGTGATGGGATATTTACTGTGAAATCATGCCAGCTCCTGTGCTCTCTTATTCGGGGCACCATCTTATCTTGAGAGTTCTTTCCCAGTTTGAATGACCAACAGGCTAACGATCTGTTCTCTACATTTCACTACATCTGGGGAGGGAATAGGTTCCCAGGGATACCAAGGTCTTTGGTAAGAGGCCAGAAAAGATCTTCCTAATAGAAGTGTTCTGGAAGCCCAATTACCCAATTTGGGAGTTGATAAAGCTATAATACCCAGGGAACTGGCAATAAAATGATGTCAAAGGCTTCCTAGAACTCCACACAGAGCTATTCTCATGTTTATTTTTAGACTTGCTGTTCATTTGACCAAGGTTTCATATTGATCAAGTTGCACCTTCCAAATACAAGCTGATGACTGTCTCCCAAATATTACTTACCTGCTCCTCAGTGATTTGCATGTACAGGATTATATAGTATATCAACTCAGGCAAGGCCTTCTTGACAGTGCTTTTGAATTTGCTATTTTCTAGTAGGGCGTGGACAAATTCAAATATGCTAAAGACGAGATTTTCAAAGCCCAGGACTTCACCTATAGAAAATACGCAAGAGAAGGAACTAATGATAAGAATGCACGCAGGAGAAGGAACTAATGCACGCAAGAGAAGGAACTAATGATAAGAATGTACGCTAGAAATAAACTACACTGGCCGGTGCCGCAGCTCAATAGGCTAATCCTCCACCTAGTGGCGCCGGCACACCGGGTTCTAGTCCCGGTCGGGGCGCCAGATTCTTTCCCAGTTGCCCCTCTTCCAGGCCAGCTCTCTGCTGTGGCCCGGGAAGGCAGTGGAGGATGGCCCAAGTGCTTGGGCCCTGCACCTGCATGGGAGACCAGGAGAAGCACCTGGCTCCTGCCTTTGGATCAGTGTGGAGCGCCGGCTGCAGCACGCCAGCCGTGGCGGCCATTGGAGGGTGAACCAACGGCAAAAGGAAGACCTTTCTCTCTGTCTCTCTCTCTCACTATCCACTCTGCCTGTCCAAAAATAAATAAATAACTACATTATTAGTGAATATTTAAAGTGCCTGAAAATTATTAGTCCTAAGGGATTGGACTGGAAGAAGGGCTGAACTTTAAGGGCTGTGTTGTGGCACAGTGGGTTAAGTTGCTACCTGGGATGTACACATCCCATACTGGAGGGCTATTTCAGTCCTGGCTACTACACTTCCAATCCAGCTTCCTACTAAAGTGCCTAGGAGGCAGCACATGACAGCCCAAGGACTTGGATTCCTTCCACCCTCCTGGAAGACCAGGATGGAGTTCCCGGATCCTGCCTTCAGCCTGGCACAGCTCTGGCTGCAGTGGGTATTTAGGAAGTGAACCAGCAGATGGATGATCCCCTGTTCTCTGTCATTCTGCCTTTCAAATGAATGTCTGAATAAATCTTAAAAAAAAAAAAAAAAAAAGAAGAAGAAGAAAAAGAAAAAGAAAAAGGAACTTTGAGGATATCAAATACTCTTTGGTTTTCCAAGTAAAAGAACCAGAAACACTGAATATATTTCTTCTAGCATGTCTATTCTTGATCTGCAATACTTAAAAATATTCAAACAGAAAAGTTAACATCATCTGGGACTTCAAAATTAGACTAGACAAAACAGCAGAAGAAAGCTGGATAAATGGCCTTTAAGAGATCATTTCCAACTCAGGAATCCTATGATTTTACGTGATTTATTTAAATGCCTGTAGGAATAGACAGAAGACGGTCATGTCTCATCTCCTCACGTCTAATACACCAAAAGGAACCTCAATTAGAAAACGCATTTAAGAGTGAAGCATCTCCTAGATTTCTCTTCCCACTAACTGGTATATTTCTGTAAAGATCAGATAAACTACATACCATCAGAATCCACAGGATCTTCCACTTCCTCTGTATAATTTACTTCTGTCCTCACATAAGTATGATGAAGAGTAAAGAAACAGAATTTTGAATCTGCTTTATACACACTCTACAAGGGGATGGTACACATTTCGATCACATTCCACACATCAAGTGGAACCACATGACCCAAAGCCGACGCCCACACACAGGAGGTGGGGGGGCCCTCAAGGTCTCAGGAAAGGATATAAAGCCGCACTCTCGGTTAAGGTATTCCAAACAATAGGCAGAATCTGCTGCATGGAGGACACCATGTGCTTTGGGAAGTTCTTCACCAGGGCTGTCACTGCCTGAGAAGTTAACAAGTGATAGACAAGAAATCAATGATTTAAAACCTCCTCCTCAAACTCCAAATGTCTCACTGGCAGTCAAGGTTTACCTTCAGGACTTCCATTTTAAACCCACTATCAGACGTGGGGCCATCTGGTATCTGGAGGGCCTGAACAAAGGCCTCTGTGAACTGCTGCACCACGGGGAAGATCAGGACTTTGGCTGCCCCCTGGGAACAGAAATCAGTGTCAAGGCAGGACAAGCCTCTCACCCAGGGCTTTGGCATACATATCAGACACTGAAACCTGAGGCACCCACAGCTCTTTCCAGGCTCAGGTCACAATCAGAAGGGCACAGCTATAAAATCACTTTTGGTGCTCCTCAGGATGTCCTACTTCCTTAACCAACACCTGCAGTTCCTCCCCACAGCCCTCTTAACACCTATCACATATGGACCAACTTTCCATAACCGCTCCTGAATCACAGGGCTCAGCAATTTGCAGGTAGCTCTGTTTCTCATGAGAGGGCCCTCAAAGAGTAAGAGTTCTTGGTGATGAGTGGTATAAAAATGGTACTAGATAAGGTGTTTGGTCATGCTACCTACAAATTAAAAATTTCATCAAAACGTTAGCTCTATCTAAGCACCACTTATTGTACTTTCTGCTATTGCTATAAGGAGCGTACCACTGCTCTGCCTACAACAGATAAAGACTCTTCAATGTGATGTAGGCTCACTCACCTTTTCCAGCTCCTCCATGTTACAGATCATATGGGCACAAGTGGTAAAAATCTCCACAGCGCGGGAACGGGTTCGAATACCGTACACCTGGGAAAAAGGTGACAGCACAGTCATGAGATGAAAGTGTGAATGTATGTGTGCATCTGTGACTAGAAGTAAAACTATGAATAATCAATCCTCATAAGACATCAGATCCCTTAAAGAGATAGGAACTAATTAATTCATGTTCAGGGGACAGACTTTTGGGGCCGGTACTGTGTAGCAGGATAACCTCCACCTGAGGTACCAGTATCCCATATGGGTGCCAGTTTGTATCCGGGCTGCTCCTCTCCCAATCCAGCTCTCTGCTAATGGCCTGGGAGGGCAATGGAAGATGGCTAAGTGCTTGGGCCCCTGCACCCACATGGGAGACCCGGAGGAACCTCCTGGCTGTTGAGGCCATTTGGGGAGTGAACCAGCAGATGGAAGACCTCTCTGTCTCCCTCCTCTGTCTGTGACTCTGCCTCTCAAATAAATAAATAGAATTTAAAAAAAATTAAAAATGGAACAGACTTCTGTAATTCAGAATAGGAAAGGAGCAGAATCATGTTAGAACTCATTCGGATTCACTCATTACAAAGGGCTCTGTGAGCAGATCTGATTAAAAAGGTCAGGCTGGAGGGTTCTCGGAACCCCAACATGGCCAATGTACTTCTAAAATGCAGACAACTGGCTGGGACTAGAAAGGAATGGGAGGGCTAAAACATTACCCATGGGGTATTCATAGCTTACTGAGATGAGTTATCATTCGCATACACATTAATCAAATCCATGTACAGTATATTAAGGGTGTATTATGTGCAATGCAGTGACACACTGTTTCCACTTAGCTTAGGTGGGATACCTCAAGGGAACTCACAGGTGGCAGAAAGACACAAGGTACTTAGGAGTTAGAAGATGCCAGGAGATATGAGATATATATATATATATATATATATATATATATATATTATTTCAGCTATCTTACTCTTTTTTAAAAAATATTTATTTGAAAGATAGAAATACATAGAAAGGAGAGGGAGAGACAGAGAGAGAATGTGCACAATCTCCATCTGCTAGTTCACTCTCCAATGGCCAGGCTGAAGCCAGGACCCAGGAGATACTTTCAAGTCTCCCTCGTGGGTGCAGGGGTACAAATACTTGGGCCATCTTCCACTGCTTTCTCAGGCACATTAGCAGAGCGCTGGATCAGAAGTGGAGAAGCCCCATATGACACACCGACACTGCAGACGGAGACCTAACCTTCTACGTCACAGCGCCGGCCCCAGCTACTTGACTCTTATCAAAGGCTTGCCCTTGTCATTAGGAGTGAAAAGTCTGTGGCTAATCCAGATATTTGTCCACTCTAGTCTTTCGGTATGGGGATCAACAGCAAACACCATGATCTCCCACCTGAGACGCGGAGGCTGAACAGAGCCTGAACAGCCCTTATTGCTGTCATCCTGGAGCTGAGATTTCATACCTCAGCCATGGTGAAGATCTTATACATCTCTGGGAGAATGACAGGAGCAACAAGTGGCATCTGTGTGTCTGTCACTTCTCGAGTGAATTCTACAAAGAAACAAGTGATACTGTTAAAAAAAAAAAAAAGAACTACTTTATAAAGACACTAGTACAAAAACTCCAGAACTGCTCCTAAGTGGCAGTTCCCCAGCAGTGTGCAGGTCAGGACACTGCCCAGGGGCCTCTTCCTGGAGAAGGAGAAACAGGAGTGACTGATTATTTGTCAGAGGGAAGGGAGAGCATGGAGATAAAACAAAACACAAGAGATTATGAAAGAAGACCTTAATGTAAACACTGGAAGGAAATCTGTAATAGGACTTCACACGAGTCCTTGTTGGGTTAACTTGGGAAAAGCCCACATTAAGTTTTAAGTTAGTTTGTGCCCATCTGTCAACCTCCAGGGGCACTACAGGTCTTTATCTTTGGTTCCATTCTTAGTATTCTTCCTTGGCAACCTGCTTCAATGCACATCACAAAACCTGCACAAATATACCTGGCTGCAACGCCATCCTGCTATGCTGCTCTTTCAGTAGGTGCCACTTATTGACCTAAAAGTCGGAGTGCAAACTGAAAGAGAGTGATTTCCTATGTGAACCTATCTGTAGGAGGAAGCTTGAAGAAGGTGAGGGAAAGAAGTCACCTTTCCCTTCACTTCCAAAAAATAAAGCAGACAGCAAAAAGGATCTCATACTCCATGTTGCTAAACAGGGAGATACGAGTCTTTAAGTTCCAATCACTGCTTACTTCTCCAACGCCTGTTCGCAGCACTACCAGCTGAGATGCCCAGGAAGGGACACAGCTGGACATGCAAGTTGGAGTTTCCCAGATTCCTACTTTCCACATGGCAGGCACTATCACCCCCTCAAGTCAAACAGAGATCAAATACTCCAGGCTGGGTCTTCCTTACTAGCCATGGTGTCCTCCCAAACAATAAATCCTGAGGTGTTGTTTTTTTGTTTGTTTGTTTTTTTAACAGGCAGAATGGACAGTGAGAGAGAGAGACAGAGAGAAAGGTCTTCCTTCCGTTGGTTCACTCCCCAAATCGCCACTACGGCTGGCGCTGCGCTGATCCGAAGGCAGGAGCCAGGTGCTTCTCCTGGTCTCCCATGCAGGTGCAGGGCCCAAGCACTTGGGCCATCCTCCACTGCACTCCCGGGCCACAGCAGAGAGCTGGCCTGGAGGAGGGGCAACCGGGACAGAATCTGGCGCCCCGATCGGGACTAGAACCCGGTGTGCCGGTGCCGCAAGGCGCAGGATTAGCCTAGTGAGCCGCGGCGCCGGCCAAATCCTGAGTTTTGATCAGTGGGTGTTCTATTTCATTTAACCCTCCCAACTCCAAGATTAGTTCAAACAATTATGATGAATAGCATATTGGTAATAAGTTTTACGGAAAATGTAGTATAATTTAATTCTAATAAATGCATAACCACATTTTTGACTCTCCCATAAGCATTCCTGGCAGTCTCAATTTATTAATACCTTATAGCTCTAAGTCCCAAATAGATTTTCCAAGGCCATTCAGCAAGTCAGGAAAAATTTAGAATACCACCAACACCTCAATCTCCAAAATTCTTTGAGACCAAGGAAAAACTGCGTATTTCAACTCTTGGTCGCTATGCTTGTACTTCCTTTACCCCATGAGCCCTGGTAGTCTTTTATACCATAGGTAAGTTTGATTGGAACATGGCACAGTATCCTAACAATTCCTCAAGAGTCAGTCCCATCCCCCGAGTGGCTCCTGACCGTCCACCAATGCCTGACTTTCACGCATGCCTGAGTTCCTTTGTCAGAGAACAGTCTGCCTTCCTTTGAAAATATTTGGAGCAGAGCTCTCTGGGAATGGAGTTGGCTGCCTTCCACTCTGTGCCTGGTGACGCCACTACAAAGGACACATATTTCCACAATGGTTTTTCCCGGTGGCTGACAGAAAAGTGATCTCACTGAGCAATGATTTCCTTAGTCAGCATCCTGACTGGGATAACGTACGGCCACTCTTCTTCCCCTCGTGCTGGAAGACTGGGAGGCAAAAGGCTTCCTTTCCTTGTAGAACATCTGTTAATTGAGATCCTGGCACTACGAAGCTGTATAGAAAAACCCAGAAGGTCAATTCCACGTCAAGTCACCCAAATAATAGGTCATAAAGGACATGTAAGGAAAAGAGAAGTGAAAATCCAGGCAGGGAACACTTTGATCTTGTTGATAAATCTGCTGTGTATCTGAGCTAAAAACTGAAGTTTGTTATAGATAATCAGTGATATACAGGACAGCTAAAAAAAGGCAGCTGGGGTGCTGGAAGGGGGAGTTTTATACAGAAGGAGGAAGGATTTTCTTTTGACATAATATTGATAATATCTAACATTAATATCACATGGACTTGTAACACTGGCCAGGATGCCAAGTTCAGCAGATTGTGATTCAAAAAGAATAGAACTAGGCCGGCGCAGCGACTCACTAGGCTAATCCTCCGCCTTGCGGCACCGGCACACCAGGTTCTAGTCCGGGTCGGGGTGCCGGATTCTGTCCCGGTTGCCCCTCTTCCAGGCCAGCTCTCTGCTGTGGCCAGGGAGTGCAGTGGAGGATGGCCCAAGTGCTTGGGCCCTGCACCCCATGGGAGACCAGGATAAGTACCTGGCTCCTGGCTTTGGATCAGTGCGGTACGCCGGCTGCAGCGGCCATTTGGGGGGCGGTGAACCAATGGTAAAGGAAGACCTTTCTCTCTGTCTCTCTCTCTCACTGTCCACTCTGCCTGTCAAAAAAAAAAAAAAAAAAAAAAAAGAACTGGCATTCACAACCACATAAAGACATTTCAGGAAAGCCAGTAAGTTACAGAGAAACACGTAAGAAATAGGCGGGATCTGTAAAAACTGCACAAAAGGGAAAGATGTCTTTCCTTTTTTAAATAGCAAGATTTATTTACTTATTTTAAAGAGACACATATTGAGACAGACACAGAAAAAGGTATCTCCCATCCCTGGAATGGAAAGTCCCCAAATATCTGCAATGGCCTGGCTGAAGCCAGGAGCCTGGAACTCCTCTGGGCCTCCCACACAGGAAGCAGGGGCCCAAGCACCTGGGCCATCTTCTGCTGCTTTCCCAAGCACATTAGTAGAGAGCTGGATTAGAAGTGGAGCAGCCAGGATTTGAACTGGCCCTGATATGGGATGCCAGTGTTGCAGGTGTCAGCTTAACCTGCTGTGCCACAACGTCAGCCCTATCTTTCCTATTAATTTATTTGAGTGAGAGGCAGAGTAACAGAGAAGGAAAAAGGAAGCGAGGGAGGGAGGAAGGGTGGGAGACAGACAGAACGTGTGCTCCCTCATTAACTGGTTCAATCCCCAAATGCCTGCAGTAACTGGGCCTGGATCAGTGCTGGAGTCAGGATCTGGTAACACAACTCAGGTCCCCCATGAAGGTGGCAGGAACTGAGTCATTACCACTACTTCCCAGGGTCTGCAAATGGCAGGAAGCTGGAGTCAGGAACCAACACCAGGAATAGGACCCAGGCACTCCACTGTGGGAGGCAGGCATTGTAATTGCTATGCTAAATGGAAGATTTCTAAAAGATGAGTAACATAGCTAAAGTTCAGGTAAGGATTTCTTGAAGGCAAAGAGTAGTGACTTCATCTAGGGGACAGGAAGCAGAGCAACCTGCAAAGAACTAGGACATTCAGACCAAATCTAAGGATATACAAAAGCAAGTTCTTGGAGGGACTGATAAATTAAACAAGTTTACAAACTGATAACTTTACAGGTTTATCCATCAAATCTCCTTGAACTAAACATTCAAGTGGGGGCCAGAGCTGTGGCGCAGCAGGTTAATGCCCTGGCCTGAAGCGATATGGAAACCAGTTAGAGTCCCAGCTGCTCCATTTCTGACCCAGCTCTCTGCCATGGCCCAGGAAAGCAGTAGAAGATGGGCCAAGTCCTTGGGCCCCTGCACCTGTGTGGGAGATCTGGAAGAAGCTCCTGGCTTCGGATAGGCGCAGCTCTGGCCGTTGCGGCCAATTGGGAGAGAACCATCGGATGGAAGACCTCTCTCTCTCTCTCTCTCTCTGCCTCTCCTTTCTCTGTGTAAGTCTGCCTTTCAAATAAATAAATAAATCTTAAAAAAAAAATTAAAGTGTTTTCACCAACTGCTCAGAACAGAGAGAAAGATACTTAAGACTGCACATTCTTTAAGTTGGCTAAATAACAGGATTAGTAGCTACGCAGTTTTTATCTTCTTTCTTATAAATAATGATAAAAATTTCATTTGAAGGCCGGCGCCGCGGCTCACTAGGCTAATCCTCCGCCTTGCGGCGCCGGCGCACCGGGTTCTAGTCCCAGTCGGGGCGCCGGATTCTGTCCCAGTTGCCCCTCTTCTAGGCCAGCTCTCTGCTGTGGCCCGGGAGTGCAGTGGAGGATGGCCCAAGTGCTTGGGCCCTGCACCCCATGGGAGACCAGGAGAAGCACCTGGCTCCTGCCTTCGGATCAGCGTGGTGCGCCGGCCGCAGCGCGCCGGCCATGGCGGCCATTGGAGGGTGAACCAATGGCAAAGGAAGATCTTTCTCTCTGTCTCTCTCTCTCTCACTGTCCACCACTCTGCCTGTCAAAAAAAAAAAAAAAAAAAAAAAGGCAAACTAAAAATTTCATTTGAGGTGGTGGGTGTTTGGCGCAGTAGTTCAGACGCTGCTCGGATGCCTACACCCCGCATCAGAGTGCCTGAGTTCAGGTCTCAGCTGCAGCTCTGCTCTGCTCTCCATTCCAGCTTCCTGCTAATGTGCACCCTAGGAGGGAGCACGTAATGGCCCAAGTACTTGGGTCCCTGCTACCCACATGGAAGACCAGGTTCCAGGCTTCAGTGACTATTTGGGGAATGAATCAGTAGATGGAAGATCTCTTTTTTTCTGTCTGCCTCTATCTCTTTGCTTTCCAAACAAAAAATTTCATTTGACTATTCTTTGCCTTGGCTGAACTAAATGGAAATATTATATAATGATGAAAACGATGACTAAAATGTACTCAGTATTTACTTACCATGTCAGTTATTACGTTAAACACTTTATATAGGTTAGTTCATTTTTTTCCCCTAAGATTTACTTATTTATTTGAAAGGCTGAGTTAGAAAGAGAGAGAGAGAGACAGAGATCATACATATGCTGGCTCGTTCTTCAAATGCCACAACGGCCAGGCCTGGGCCAGACTGAAGCCAGGAACCCAGAGCTTCATCCAGGTCTCCTATGTGAGTGGCAGAGGCCCAAGCACTTGGGCCATCTTCTGCTGCTTTCCCAGGCACATTAGCAGGGAGCTGGATCAGAAATGGTGTAGCCAGGACTTGAACCACTGGCACTGAAGCTGTGTCACAACACTGGCATCTGTTTAGTTCATTTCAGCTACCAAAAGCTCCTTTGAGGTAGTCGGTATTATCATCTAATGATATATCCTAATCTTTGTATACAAAGACACTCAGGCTCAATGAGGGGTCAAAGTAAAGCCAGAATGTGAATTCAAAATTTGAATATGTAGTCACTATGCTATTACTGTATCCTTAAAAGGTTAAGGTTTGGTATTATACCAATTTAATTCCCCAAGAATTAACTGGGGAGTTACTGGAGGGTAGATGTGGAGGTATAAGAGGAAGGAGAAGCACTGGTAACAATCCCCACTCTAACACACAGCTTCTTGTAAGACTCCTGTCACTTAGGATCCAAGTGCCAATACCAGGGAAAAGGCTTCTGGTACCTGTCAGCACACGCATGGCTCCATGGACAGCATTTAAGTCTCCGCTCACCAACATCTCCATGAGCAAGTTGAAGAGCTGGGGCCAGGCTTCAGGCCAGTCCCAGTGGGCAATGGCTGATACTGCATAGGCCACACTGGAGCGCACTTTGCTTATTGATTCTCTCAATCCATTGGGCAATAGTTCCCGGATCACAATTTTTGCCTATAGAGGAGAAAGTCCATTTGTCATTAGATCAGGTTTTAAATAACCAGCGGAGCCCAGTGCTACAAAAATGTATATAAGATACTATATGTTCACAGGAAAATCCTATATATACACGGGAGAAATAATCCGTTCACAGAGTTCATTTGTGATCTCTAAACATATAGTTCATTTCAGTAGTCATTAGCTTTATGTGTCCATTTAAATTAAAATTAAACAAAATCTTCAGTTCCGTGGCACTAATTGTATTTTAATGCTCAGCAGCCACATGCAGCTGATAGCTATCATACTGGATGTCACAGGTTCAAAACATGATCATAACTGTCTAAATGGTAGCATTGTTCTAGACGTTATACCTCAAAATCTCTGTACAAAGTAGAAATAATTTCATTTAATTCTCAACTTTTTGGAGTTGGTATTTTAATCTTAATTTTAGGGATTTAGGAAACTAGGGCTTAGAAGTTCAATAAATTTTCAATTATCTCATAGATTGTAACAGGCAGAACTGGAATTTGAACACAGGCCAGCCTGATGCTCGAGTTCTTACAGCACTGCGCCCGTAACACCATCCCCCAATCTCCTCTTCTGTCTCGTCTTCAGATGGCTCCATGTTGTCAGAGAATGCTGACGGCTTAACTTCTCAAGACGGCCCCTCCACTCTCACAGGCAGACTCATCGAGAAACCGTGCTTACCCTTTCTGTCGTTTCAGGAGGCCTGAACTTCTCTGACTGAGCACACCAGTGAGTCTCCACATACTGCTTCAGGATGACTGACGCCAGCTGTGAAGAGAAGCCAGTGTGTGCAAAAGAAAGTTAGACACCACACACTTTGCCTGATACATTTCAATTATGCCCATATCTGGTACAAATCATAGGTTACTTACAAATTATCCTTACTCTTTCTCTTTCCTATAACAAAGTTTCATTACCACAAAAGGGAAATTACTTATAAATTGGGCCAGTCTTGGCTTACCTGACGGATTGCCAGTGCCCCCTGGGGATCTACAGTCAGCTCTGCCAAGTGAACACCAAATTCTGAAAGAGAACATTTTACTGTGAGTCTAGGAGTATCCAGGAAAGCCAGAGCAATTTACTGGGCTCTAACTCTGATGCCAACAAGAAAACACTACAGAATGAAACCAGATCCATTGCTTCCAAAGGTGCTGCTAACTTCTAAGACTGATGCCTTCAAATGAGAGAAACAGGTTGGCCTGTACAGCACAGCTTCTTACAACGACCAGTTCCAGCAGCCTTTCCTCTTTTCCAATCACCACGCTGCATCCTCAACCAGCCTCCCTTTCAAGATAGCAACACCTTCCTCTTGACCAATGAATGTGGCAACTCACTGAGAACTGGGACTGTCTGACCCCTAGGAAAATGTAAAAACCGAGATTTTTGGAGCTGCCTAGAGATGCCACAGATATGAGATGATTAAGTCTAAGAAAATCTGGCTTCAACAGGCTCAGCCCGAAAATATAAATGTTGCAAATGAACTGTTCCCAATATGGCAACACAAATAGTAACTCTGAGGGTGAAAACAATTCTACTCCCAAAATAAAATGTACACCTAAGGAGTGAACTACCAAATATCTATGAAAAAAAAAGAGGAAGAAAAAGTTGAGACCTAGAGTACATCTCACTACCCAGGGCTGTGCTATCCAGTACAGTAGCTGTTAGCCACAATGGCTGTGTACCTGAAATGTGGAGGTGAGAACTGAGACAGCTCAAATGTAAAATAGATGCCAGATTGCAAACTCAGTGTGGAAAAAGTAAAACATCTTAACTTTTACACTGACTGCATGTTTAAATAATACTACACATACATCAGGTTAAATGAATATACTATTACAACTTATCTTATGTGACTCCTTTACCTTCTTAATATACTTACTGGAAAACTTAAGATTTCACACATTACTCACACTGTGTTTCTACTATGCAGTACTGTGCTAGAGTGAACAGTGAAGAACAGCAACTAGACACCATAATCTACAGCTTTTCTGAATGGGAGGGATGAGCCTGCTCAAAGCTCCCACTTGGAGGCAGCTCTAAATTAGAACCATTAAGAGCATGGAACTGGGGCCGGCGCCATGGCTCACTTGGTTAATCCTCTGCCTGTGGCACTGGCATCCCATATGGGCACTGGGTTCTAGTCCCAGTTGCTCCTCTTCCAGTCCAGCTCTCTGCTGTGGCCCGGAAGTGCAGTGGAGGATGGCCCAGGCCCTTGGGCCCTGCACCCACATGGGAAACTAGGAGAAGCACCTGGCTCCTGGCTTCGGATTGGCGCAGCACCAGCCGTAGTGGTGATTTGGGGAGTGAACCAACGGAAAGAAGACCTTTCTTATCTCTCTCTTTCACTATAACTCTACCTGTCAAATAAATTAAAAAAAAAAAAAAAAAAAAGAGCATGGACCTGGGCTTAAGCAAGTTGAGGTTCAAATCATGAAGCAACCACTTCTGTCCTTGGGCAAATTACATATCCTTTCATTCATTCATTTTTTTAATTAAATATTTATTTATTTACTTGAGAGGCAGAGTTACAGAGAGGGAGAGACAGAGAAAAAGATCTTCCATCCACTGGTTCACTCCCCAGATGGCCTCAACGGCCAGAGCTAGACAGATCTGAAGCCAGGAACTGGGAGCTTCCGCCAGGTCTCCCATGCAGGTGCAGGAGCCCAAGCACTTGGGCCATCTTCTGCTTTCCCAGGCCATAGCAGAGAGACGGATTGGAAGAGAAGCAGCCAGGATATGAACCAGCACCCATATGGGATGCCAGCACTGCAGGCTGATAGCACTGGCCCCTTCATATCGTTTCTAAGCCTGTTTCCTTAGTCACAAAAATGAGAATAATAATATCTATTTATCAAGCAATCCTCTGAAAATTGAATAATTCATGTTGCAATACCTGCCACACAGTTAAAAACTTTAAGAAAAAAAAGACTATAGTTTACAAGAATAAACATCTTTTGATTCCATTTTCCAAGAACTTTCTTAAGAATTTATTATTTGAAAGGCAGAGAGAAAGCAAGAGAGAGAGAGATCTTCCTTTTGCTAGTTCATTCCCCAAATTCCTGCAACCATCAAGGGTGGGCCAGGTACCCCAGACTCCATCTGGGTCTCTTACCTGGGTAGCACAGAGCCCAGTACTAGAGCCATCACCCACTGCTTCCCAGGGTGCACATTAGCAGGAAACTGCCAAGTGGTGACATAACCCACTGCACCACAACGCCTGCTCCAGTTCCCTGCCATTATTATTTTTACTGCCCACTGGCTTTCCTATCTATGAAACTACAGTAACTTTCCATGTAAAGTTCCATAACTGAACCTCAATGGAATAACCATCCAATAGTATGTATGCAACAGAAAAGCTTCATATCAAGAAAGAGCTATTAAATACAGTGTCCTGTGTACCAAGTTGAAAATTACCAAAAGTTATCCATGTTCATATTTTTAAAAAATGATTTTGGGGGCCTGTGCTATGGCACAGAGGGTAAAGCTGCCACCTGCAGTGCTGGCATCCCATATGGGTGCTGGTTCAAGTGCTGGCTGCTCCACTTCCAATCCAGCTCTCTGCTATAGCCTGGGAAAGCAGTAGAAGATGGCCCAAGTTCTTGGGCTCCTGCACCTGCGTGGGATACCCGGAGGAAGCTCCTGGCTTCGGATCGGCGCAGCTCCAGCCATTGCAGTCAACTGGGGAGTGAACCAGCGGATGGAAGACCTCTCTCTCTTTGCCTCTCCTTCTCTCTCTGTATATTTCTGACTTTCAAATAAATAAATAAATATTTAAAAAAAAATGATTTTGAGATGCTGGCCCTGTGACACAGTGGGTTAAGCTACTACCTGAAGTGCCAGCATCATATGGACACCAGTTGCTCTACTTCCAATCCAGCTCCCTGCTAATGGGCTTGGAAAGGCAATGGAAGAAGTCCTTGGGCCCCTGCCACCCATGTGGGAGACCTGGATGAAACTCCTAGCTTCAGCCTGGCCCAGCCCTGGCCAATGCAGCTATTTGAGGAGTGAACCAGCGGATGGAAGATCTCCCTCAACCTCTCCCTCTTGCTCTCTCTTCTCCGTCTGTAACTGCCTTTCAAGTAAATAAATCTTTAAAAAAAAAAAAAAGATTTTGAAATAATTTTCAGAAAAATAGAATAGCAGAGAGTTCACAGATAGCCTTCACTTACATTCTACCTAATAGTTGTTCAAAAGTCAAAACGCAGGAAAGGAATGTGGGCACAGTACTATTCACTAAACTACACTTGATAAGAATTTCCTCAGCCTTTTCCCTTGTCTTTTTCTGTTTTAGGATCCGACCTAGGATTCCACATTGTATTTGCTTGTCATGTCTCCTTAGTTTCCTCCAACCTGTGCGACACTTTCTCAAGCTTTGTCTTTTGTGATGAGAACACTTTGGGGGCCAGTGCTGCAGTGTAACAAGTAAGCTTCTGCCTGTGGCACCAGCATCCAGTACAGGTACCAGTTCAAGTCCCGGCTGCTCCACTTTCGATCCAGCTCTCAGCTAATGGCCTGGGAAGGCAATGGAGGATGGCCAAAGTCCTTGAACTCCTGCACCCATGTGGGAGACTGGGAAGAAGCTCCAGGCTCTGAACGGGCCCAGCTCCGATGGTTGTGGCCATTTAAGGAGTGAATCAGCAGATGGAAGACTTCTCTGTCTCTCCCTCTCTCTTCGCATAACTCTGCCTCTCAAGTAAATAAAATAATCATAAAAATATTTTTTTGATGGGCCAGCACTGTGGCATAGTGGATAAAACCACCTTCTGCAGTTCTGGCATCCCATACGGGCGTCAGTTTGAGTACTGGCTGCGCTACTTCCAATCCAGCTCCCTGTTAATGTTCCTGGGAAAGCAGCAGCTGATGGCCCAAGTCCTTGGGATCCTGCACCCATCGGGGAGACCCAGATGAAGCTCCTGGCTTCAACCTGGCCCAGCCCTGGCTGTTGCAGCCATCTGGGGAGTAAACCAGCAGATGGAAGACCTCTCTTTCTCTGCCTCTCTGTAACTCTTTCAAATAGATAGATAGATAGATAGATAGATAAATCTTTAACAACAACAACAACAACAATTTATTGATTTATTTGAAGGGCAGAGTGATAGAGAGACAGGGAGACAAAGATCTTCATCTGCTGGTTCATTTCCCACATGGCTGCAACAGGCACTGGGCCAGGCTGTAGCCAGGAGCCAGGAACTCTATCCTGGTCCTCTAATGGGTAGCAGGGGCTCAGGCACTTGGTCATAGTCACCTACCTCCAAAGTGCTGCTCAACAAGAAGCTGGATTGAAAGTGGAGCAGCTGAGACTCAAACTGGAACTCGAGGATGGGAAGCCAGCGTTGCAAGTTGAGTTTTACCTGCTAAGCTATTAACACCAGCCCCAAGGTCAAGCATTTTTGACAAGAATATCAGAAAGTGATGCCTGCGTTTTCAGTATATCATATCAAGGACTAAATTATGTTGCTATTTGTATTACTGGCAATGTTAACTTTGATCACCCAGCAAGGTCAGGGCTCTTCTCCACTGTAAAGGTACTGACTTTTCATTTGCAATTGGTAAAAAATTTTGGGAAAGATATTTTGAGATTGTGCCATTATCCTGTCTCTTTTCAAATTCTCACCCATTGATTCTGGCACCCATCCTTCTGTAGATGCTGCCTGCAACAATTTTAACTGTGTTATATGCCTAATAGGGATTTTTATATTGCCACACTGCTCCTCACTTATTTTTTTAATGAGCTAAGGATTTTTTAATTAAAATTTATTTATTTATTTGAAAGTCAGAGTTACACAGAGAGAGAAGGAGAGGTAGAGACAGAGAGAGGTCTTCCATCCACTGGTTCACTCCCCAGATGGCCGCAATGACCGGAGCTGTGCTGATCCCAAGGCAGGAACCAGGAGCTTCTTCTGAGTCTCCCATGTGGGTGCAGGGGCCCAAGCACTTGGGCCATCTTCTATTGCTTTCCCAGGACACAGCAGAGAGCTGGATTGGAAGAGGAGCAGCCGGGACTAGAACTGGCGCCCATATGGGATGCTGGTGCTTCAGGCCACGGCATATTAACCTGCTGCGCCATATTGCTGGCCCCACTGCTCTTCACTTATTAATTGGAATTCTTCTATAAAATAGAACTGTCCCTTCTCCTTTATTTGTTCAGATGTATGTGGACTCATGAGTATTTATTTTATTCTATTTAATAGCATCATTTTCAATTTTGTATTTCAAATTGTTCCAATTTGGTCACTAGAATGCCTTCCAGTTGGTTCCTGCCTACTTCTATCTGCCTTTACCTTTTTTCAAGTCTTTTCTTACTTATTAAAAAAAAAAGTATTTATTTGAAAGGCAACGCTAAAGAGATATAGAGGGAGAGACAGAGCTTTTCCACCTGCTGGTTCACTTCCCAAATTGCCCCCCAGAGCCAGGTCTGTCCCAGGCTGAAGTCAGGAGCCAGGAACTCCATCCTGATCTTTCACATGGGTGGCAGGGACCCAAATCTTGGGTGGTCATGCACTGCCTTCTCGGGTGCATTACCAGAAGTTGGATGGGAAGTGGAGTAGCTGGAACTGGAACCCGCACCCCAATATGGGATGCTGGTGACCCCCTGTGCTAACAATGTTGGCCCTTCTCTCTCTGTCTCTTTTAAAAGATTTATTATTTTTTTTATTTATTTGAAAGTCAGAGTTACACAGAGAGAGAAGGAGAGGCAGAGAGAGGTCTTTCATCCGCTGGTTCATTCCCCAGTTGGCCAC
Organism: Oryctolagus cuniculus; assembly: GCF_051225735.1. Classification (NCBI taxonomy): domain Eukaryota; kingdom Metazoa; phylum Chordata; class Mammalia; order Lagomorpha; family Leporidae; genus Oryctolagus; species Oryctolagus cuniculus. The sequence goes on along the minus strand of NC_142879.1, from coordinate 17,738,333 downwards.
AAAGGCTGGAGCTGTGCTAATCTGAAGCCAGGAGTTTCCTCTGGGTCTCCCGTGCAGGTGCAGGGGCCCAAGCACTTGGGCCATCTTCTACTGCTTTCCCAGGCCATAGCAGAGCGTTGGATCAGAAGTGGAACAGCTGGGACTTGAACCGGTGTCCACATGGACGCCGGCACTGCAGGACGCTCCACCCGCTAAGCCACAGCATAGGTCCCCCTTTTTTCTCTTTTAAAAAAGCTTTGAAGAAGACACACACACACACACACAGATCTTATCTTCCATCTGTTGGTTCCCATGCAAATGGCCACAACAGCCAGGGCTAGGCCAGGCTGCAGCCAGGAGTCAGACACAGTTTAACCCACTGCATCAACACCACTACCGGTTCTTATTTTCTGTTAGGTTATCACAAGATGTGCTAGGCTTATCTTCTATTTTCTCTGCCTATGTCCTGGAATCAATCTTCTCCAAGGAACCCTTGTACTTTTTAGTGGAGAATTAGAAACCAAGATCTGGGTACTGGGAATGCTCATTGCTATCGAAGTGTCACTATCTGTAGGCCCTCTGAGGATGCAGCTAGGGAATATAGTACACCTTCACATCTGTCTGTCCCTCATCCTGACACCTCAAATGTCAACCCATTATCGCAAGGTTCATTCTACTCTTTCTTCTTTCATTTGTAACTTCTTCCTTTTACAGTGATAAACCTGGCTCTCATTATCTACAATGCATTGACTTATTGGTTCCATCTTACAATTTAACATAATTATAGAATTATTAGCCCATACCCTATGAAAAACAGATTGAGGAAGAATTTTTACATATACTTATTTTTTCTTTAGCTCACAATATGCAAATACAATGGCACTTCAAGCAGTTTGTGGAGAATGTGTTCAGTTTAGTGGTTAAAACTGAGGGGCCAGCACTGTGGCATAGAGGGTAAAGTTGTGGTCTGCAGTGCTGACATCCCTTATGGGCGCCGGTTCAAGTCCCAGCTGCTCCACTCCCAATCCAGCTCTGTTATGGCCTGGGAAGGCAGTTGAAGATGGCTCAAGTGCTTGGGCCCCTGACCCACCTGGGAGACCCAGAAGAAGCTCCTGGCTTTGGATTGGCCCAGCTCCAGCATTTGTAGCCATTTGGGGAGTGAATCAGCAGATGGAAGAACTCTCTCTGCCTCTGTCTCTCTGTAACTCTGCCTTTCAAATAAGTGAATCTTAAAAAAACAAAACTGTCTTAAAAAAAAAAAAAAACAGACTGAGATGCCTGCATCCCATACGGAAGTGCCTGGGTTCAGTGGTAGTCCCTGCTACGCACATGTGATAGATACTTGCATTGGGTTCCTGGACCCCGGCTTTGGTCTGGCCCCACTCCAGCTGTTGTGGGTATTTGGGGAACGAACCAGCAAATGAGAGCTCTCTGTCTCTGCCTATTAAATAAGAGTCTGTGGAAACTGGAATTAAACAGTAAGTTTATTTCTGAACAAAATTCTTTTAAGTCCAGTTTTTCCAAAACATACATTTTTCCACGAACTTTTGAAGACCCCACATATGCATGGATTTCAAAATTTTTTTTGCACCAAAATGAACTTAATTCTATTTTTCCATGAACTCTGTGAAACACCTTTATACTACTTTCCAAATTAGGCTGGTTTTCTTCCTGACCATCCAGTAACAGCTTTGTTATTCACATATAACACGGTTAGGTTCATTTTTTATTACTTGTCTTCCATTTTGGGTTCTCTTCCACATTGCTGATTTTATTTACAAAAAGTCCCTTCCGAGGCCGGCACTGTGCCATAGCCAGTAAAGCTGCCGCCTGCAGTGCCAGCTTCCCACATGGATGCCGGTTGGAGTCCCAGCCAATCCACTTCCAATCCAGCTCCCTGCTCATGTGCTTTGGAAAGCAGTGGAAGACGGCCCCAGTGCTTGGGCCTCTGCATACGCTCAGGAGGCCTGGAAGAAGCTCCTGGCTTCTGGCTTCAGATTAGTCCCGCTCTGGCCGATGGCCATTTGGGGAGTGAACCAGCAGATGGAAGACCTCTAACTCTGCCTTTCAAATAAACAATAAATCTTAAAAAAAAAAAAAAAAAAAAAAAAACACACACACACAAAACTCCTTCCAGGAAGTGTCACTCTACTCGTTCTCGTTCCCAATAACCTGTTTTCATTACCTTCTTCCACCTCCCTCCCCCACCCACTCCTTGAATAGGTAACCAACTGGTTTCTGGTTTATCTTTCCTGTATTTCCCTTGCACAAATGAAGAAGATATATGTACATCATTTTTAAAGATTTATTTATTTATTTGAAAGGCAGTTACAGAGAGAGAGACAGAGACAGAGAGCTCTCCCATCTGCTAGTTCACTCCCCACATGGCCACAATGGCCAGAGCTGGAACAGTCGGAAGCCAGAAGCCTCCCAAGTGGATGCAGGGGCCCAAGCACTGGGGCCATCTTCCCACTGTTTTCCAAGGCCCATCAGCAGGGAGCTGGATAAAAGTGGAGCAGCCAGGACTCGAACCGGCTCCCATACGGGATGTCGGCACTGCAGGCAGCAGTTTTACCTGCTAAGCCTTAGTGTCGGTCCCTGTACAACTTCTTATAGTCTTCTTGCTGACATAAAAAAGCAGAGTATTATGCTTTTTTTTTTTCCAGTTAACATTATATCCTGGAAATCAATCCAAATCAGCTCAGATTCCTCATTCTCTACAGCTGCATAAAATGCCATTACTTAGATGTATGCAACTTTGTTCAACTATTCCCCTATGTATGGACAGTTACATTGTTTCTAATATTCCACTTTTATAAACAATGTTCTAATGAATAATATTGTGTCTGTATTTTCTATTGTTGAAGGTATGTCTTCAGGGTAGATCCCGGCAACTGGGATTGTGGGTCAAGAGGTTAGTGCGCCTACACAGTGTTGAGTATGGTCAAGTTTCCTTCAGAGGATTATACCAATTCTCACTTCCAGGAATGTATTTCTCTACAGAACTGCCAACAGAATGATGAGAAAGGGTATTTCAGTGCTGTTTTATTTTATATTCCTCTAACCATGAGTGAGCGTAAATAATTTTTTGTTTGAAAGCCACTATAATGACATTTAGAGGGAAGGGGGAAATTGTCCACGTCTGCCCCCCACCCCACCTTCTTCCAGTTGGCATTTTGGTTGTTTCTCAATTTTTAACAGTTCTTTATATATTAAAGATATTATCCTTTTGTCTATGAGTATGTTGTGGGGAAGTCAGTTCTCTTTTGACTTTTTTATGTATTTTATGGACATGAAAACTGTAAAAAAATGTATGCAGCCCAATTTATTTTTTCTGTCACTGCTTCTGGCTTTTTGAGTCATAATTAGAAAGCCTTTCCCAATGTCAAGGTTAAAGAGAAATTTATCCACGTTTTCTTCTAGTACTTGTATGGTTTCATTGTTTACACCTAGATTCCTAATCCATTTGGAGTTTATTTACATGGTGTGAGATACAGATCTAATTCCAAGTGACTATGCAGCTATCCCACATTCTTTATTAAAAAGTCCACCTTCATTACCAGTGACCTGCAACACCACTTCTGTTTACATAGGTTGAATATCCTTTACCCCAAATCAACTTGTCTAGCTCATCTATAATGTTGGGCTGTACTATCCAGCAACTGAGTACGTATTTCCATTTGTTCATATCTAAGTTTTACAGAAGTGTTTAAAAAGTTTCCTCTGTGGGCCGGCGCCGCGGCTCACTAGGCTAATCCTCCACCTAGCGGCGCCGGCACACCGGGTTCTAGTCCCGGTCGGGGCTCCGGATTCTGTCCCGGTTGCCCCTCTTCCAGGCCAGCCCTCTGCTGTGGCCAGGGAGTGCAGTGGAGGATGGCCCAGGTGCTTGGGCCCTGCACCCCATGGGAGACCAGGAGAAGCACCTGGCTCCTGGCTCCTGGCTCCTGCCATCGGATCAGTGCGGTGCGCCGGCCGCAGCGCGCCGGCCGCGGCGGCCATTGGAGGGTGAACCAACGGCAAAAAGGAAGATCTTTCTCTCTGTCTCTCTCTCTCACTGTCCACTCTGCCTGTCAAAAAAAAAAGTTTCCTCTGTGGTGTCAGCTCTGTAGCATAGCGGGTAAAGCCACTGCCTGCAGTGCTGGCATCCTGTATGAGCGCCAGTTCGTGTCCCAGCTGCTCCATTTCCAATCCAGCTCTCTGCTGTGGCCTGGGAAAGCAGTAGAAGATGGCCTAAGTTCTTGGGCCCCTGAACCCACATGGGAGACCTGGTGGAAGCTCCAGGCTCCTGGTTTCGGCTGGGCACAGCTCCAGCTGTTGCGGCCAACTGGGGAGTGAACCAGCGGATGGAAGACCTCTCTCTCTCTCTGCCTCTCCTTCTCTGTGTAACTCTGAATTTCAAGTAAATAAATAAATCTTTAAAAAAAAATCAATAAAAATCTTCTAGGCTTTATTGTCTGTGAATATATGAGCCACTGATTTTTGTGTTTTATTTGGCCATTTTATTGAATTCTTACGTTTTTTTTTTGTTTTTTGTTTTTTTTTTAAGATTTATTTGGAGGGCGGGTGCTATGGTGCAGCGGGTTAACACCCTGGCCTGAAGCGCCATCATCTCATATGGACGCCAGTTCGAGACCTGGAAGCTCCACTCCCAATCCAGCTTTCTGCTATGGCCCAGGAAAGCAGTAGAAAATGGCCCAAGTCCTTGGGCCCCTGCACCTGAGTGGAAGACACGGAGGAGGCTCCTGGATCCTGGCTTTGAATCAACACAGCCAATTGGGGAGTGAACCATGGCATAGAAGACCTCTCTCTTTCTCTTTGCCTCTCCTCTCTGTGTAACTCTGACTTTCAAACCTGCATTGTGGTGCAGTGGGTTAAACTGCCACTTGCAATGCTAGCATCCTGTAAGTGCATTGGTTCAAGTCTCAGTTGCTCCACTTCCAATCCAGCTCTCTGCTCTTGCACCTAGGAAAACAGGGGAAAATGGCCCACATATTTGGTCCACAGCACCCATGTGGGAGACCCAGATGGAGCTGGTTCCTGGCTTTGGCCTGGTCCTGGTTACTGTGGCCCTCCAGGGAGTGAACCAGCAGATGGAAGATCAATCGACCCCTCTCTCTTTCCCTCCTTCCTACTGTAACTCTGCCTTTCAAATACATACATAAGTCTTCAGGTGCATTAGAGAACTAGATTGGAAGTGGAGCAGCTGGGATTTGAGCCGGCACTCACATTCAGAAACAAAGAGATGTCTATAATCCAAACATAGGGGAGTCAACTTTCAGAAATGGATGTGAAACACAGATGAGTAAGATACAATTTAGGAACACCTCTCGGACACCAATGTTCAATTTTAATGAAAAAAAAAAAGCACACTGAAATGCACATGTGAATTTTATGTAAAACGAGAGAGAGCACTAGTAAGGAACCCACAACTCCCTTTGAATTCAGATTCTTTTTCTTTTGAAAGGCAGAGTGACAAAAGTGGGGGTGGGGAGTCGGGGAGAGAGACAGAGACAGAGAGAGAGTTTGAGATTTTCCACCTGCTGGTTCTGCTGGTTTACTCCCCGAATGGCAACAGCTACATCTGGGCCAGGCTGAAGCAGGAGCCAGAAACCGCAACCCGAGGCCGTCTTCTGATGCTTTCCCTGGTGTATTAGCAGGGAGCTGGATCAGAAGTGGAACAGCCAGAACTCCACCTGGCACTCCAATATATGGGATGCCTGCATCACAAGTGGCGCCTTAACCTGCTGTGCCATGTTGCTGGCCTGAGTTTAGATGCTTAGTGTGATAATGGATGCTAACTTGATAACATTACATCTGCTTAGAATGTCTACCCAGGCTTAACCCCCTGGACACAGTAAACCAGTTCTGGTGTACCACAAGTGACTTCCTTCAGAATGATCCGCAAGCATGTTCATAAATTACTTGGGACATACAACATTTTCCTTCAAGGTACTATTATATAATGTTTGCATGGGCCACTGTGATGTAGGTTTCAATGTTCCTGGCAACAGCACAATTTGTGGGTCATCACTACAAACTAAATGAGGTCACTGATACTCTCACAGTACTGGGATGACACTATGGTTCATGGAAGGTTTCCCACGGGCCCACTCCGGCCTGAGCCAGAAGAGCCAGGAAAGCATACAGACCAGGCAACTTCATGTGAAGGGCTTGTCACAATTGGGGGCCCTTTCTCATCAACCAGAGAAAAAGCTTAACATGAATATACTTTCTCACATTTGTGCCAGGTGAGGGTAGCATTCTAGTGATGATCACAACATCTGGGGGCTCTTCTAACATAATCATAAACTAATCGTGTCTGGTGACCTATCAAACATCATACTCCAAATTCCTCTAACCACCTTGCTTCACCAGCCACTGAGATTGCACAGGATGACAAGATTAAGAGATCATCAGAAGATTAAGACCTATGTGACGGCCAGAAACCTAAATCACCCAAGGGATCTGTACCTTGAGCAAGAACTGTAAGATGGATCTTCTCTAAAATCTTATTTCCTTCACATTGCAAGAGGACAAAGGAAAGTTCAAGTAACATAAACAACTGCTCACAACACTTAATAGGAAAGAAAATATTTGAAGATGGTTATCACTGGTAACTAAGACAAATTTTACAAACAGAACAAACAGAATAGATTTTCTTCTTACAAGCTTCCAGAGTTTCAAAAATGGGAACCACACAATCAACTCTGGCTTACAACCTCCAAAAATTCAAAGACAAATAATTCATTTCTATTAGGGTATGGAGGGAAAATGTAAGTTATTATTTTTTAAAGTTTTACGTATTTACTTGAAAAGCAGAGTGACAGCAAGACAGAGGGATCTTCCATCTGTTAGTTCAAATACTGCCAACAGCTAGGGCCAAGCTGAAGCCAAGAACCAGGAACTCCATCCAGGTTTCCCATGTGGGTGGCAGGGATCCAATAGTTGAGACATCACCTGCTGCCTCCCAGGGTGCACACGAGCAGGAAGCTGAATCGGAAGTGGAGGCAGGCAGGACTCAAACCCAGGCGCTCTGATATGGAACATGGGCATCTTAACTGATGTGCCGCAGAATGTTTATTTTAAATTAACTTGTTTTATTTAACTCAATTTATTCTGTCTACGCCACTTACAGGTGTAGAAATATAGGGATATCAGTTACTCTAGAACAGTCACATCCATTAAGCTCTATTTTACTTAGAAGTTATATGAAGAGCTGTGTCCAAGGAATGTCAATGGTAACATGGTGTTCACCATGAACTCTGCCATAAAACACAAAGAAGGGAAATCCAGAAAAATAAAATCCTAAAGCTCTCTGTCTTGTTTTAAATCTGATCAGCACAGATGCTGATCTACTGCTGATTATTAAGCAGTAAAAACCCTATTTACTGGATGTGACTGTGGGGATTTCTAGTTTTACTGATTAGTGTCTTTAACATGATTTCTTTAGAAAACATTAAAAAGAAAAGCTGAATGACACTGTGGGGTGATTGAGGTAGAGAAAAATACAAGAGACACAACACACACAGCCATTTCACTGTGCTTTGCCTGGAAAGGAACCATTGAGATTAAACTGAGATTCAACCTATGAAGTTAACCTAAAGGAGAACACCCGCAAGACAGCTGTCATACAAAGTTAGCATTCTAAAGCCCATTCCTGTTAGGAAACTTAACCTCCCTAGTTCCTTTCCCCAAGGAAAAACAGGATAGACCGATTCTGGTAACTGCATTTTCACCCTGACTCTGGGCTCTCTACTGCACCTTTACTCCAATCCCAAACTGTCCTCCGACTTCCAAGAAATCCTCTGCCCTCTTTCATCCTGCAGTCTGGGTCTTTTGCTTCCCTCTCTCCTTATCCTTGCTCCCCTTCCCTCCTTTCACCCAACCTGGCAAACACATGACCTAAAACCGGACTTAGAACAAAGAGCATGGAGGACAAGGGATCAGTTAAGAAGTACAGGCTACCGCTTTAAAAGCCTTCTGGAGCGGTAAGACGTGGCCGTGCCTGGACGGTCAGCTAGCAGGAAGAACTGGAAACAGGGGTTGTCTGGACAAGGAGAGTTCTGAACAGAGCTCTGGAGACGCCCCCTCTGTCTCACGGGGGTTAGTAAGCCCCCACAACACCACAGATGAAAGGAAAAAGAAAACTCCACCACTGGCCTGTTTCCGAGCGCGGCCGCCTTCCGCTCGGCTCAGTGCCCGCCACATGCCCAGGAGTGCGTCTGGATCCTTGAGGGGCGCCCTTCGCAGGTGGACAGTGCTTACGCTAGACTGCAAGAGAGCCAGAAAAGTGCCCATGAGAACCAGAAAGCAAACCTCCAGCCAGCAGGATCATCTCTCTAGACATCTAAGATGGGGAACTCAACGCAGGCATCGGGACGGCATCGGGATGCCAGGAAAGGTGAGGGGGAGCATTCCACCCCTCCCCAGTTCAACGTAATGGTGGTGGAAGGGGGAAAATGCATTCTCTGTGACATATCTGCTGGAAACAAGACAGAACAGACTAAGTCCCAGCCGACGACGGGGGAAATGTCTTCATTCCTAACAGATGGAAAGAAATAACTACAAGAAGAAAACGGTCCAGAGTCTAAGTCTAGTGCATAGGAAAGTCTGGGCTATGCTGGCCAGGCCGGGAAAAGCAAAGCAACTCATGTCATCACTTGCGTGACGCTGTCGCTGTCCTTTGGGGAAAACATAGGAAAAAAAGGGAAGGAAACCCCATTTTAAGATATAAAGCTGACATACTCAGCTGTCAATCTTACTGTAAGTAGAACAGAAAAGATTTGATGAAGTAGAAAATATCAGACTTCGACGTAAGAGCTTTCGGCAGTTCGCAAACTCCCCAGTCTTTTTTAATTACCATGGTTACAAAATGCTTGACATGACCCTGCCTTTTAATAAAATGGAATTAGAAGAATGCTCTAACAAAGCAAAAGGCTTTTCATTTTTATCCTATTTAGGCAGAACTAAATTCCCAGAAACCCTGCTGATCAAACTCACAATCTCAACCCTCCCAGGAAAAATGAAGGGTAACAATTATCTCTTGAACACTGAGCAGCACAGGAACGTCCAAATGTTCAAGCAATGCTCCTCCCAGCTCAGGATGGCAGCGCTGTCTAAACAACGCGGTCACTGGTACCACCTCCTTCTCTGATTAACCCGGTTAAGTAGGCTGTATTCAGAGAGGTTCGCTGGGTTTCTCTTAGATCCACGTGACGTTGGAAAATGGCAAGCGCAGGGACTCAACAAAGTCATTCCAGGACACCAGGCTGATGAAGCAACCTCCCGTGCTCCTTTTCAGACTGACACACTATATGAGTCAGGTGCGTCTCTCATACATACACACTTTATTGGCTTAAAATAGGCACCCATTCTGGCTAATAATTATAGGCAAGTTATCGCTCAGGAAAAATCATCTGGCAGACTTAATGATCAGGATGTACTTTGGACTCTATCAACTCTATTTCCTAAAATAACTGCTTCTCAAAATCCCATCTATGGTACAATTTGGCCAGAGCATGTCAACCCATTTGTCCTTCTAACAGAGAGCTGACAGCTGACCTGTGCCCATTCCCCATGAATTAAAGATTCTTCCACTTAATCTTCAAGACTAGGGGTCATTCACTGGCAGCCAGGGATGGCAGCACAACTTTTTGGCAAAGGGAACAGGCCAGTTAATCTCAAGGACTAGGTAGGACTGATCTCTTATGGTAGGCCATAACAAAGGGCTCACAAAGACAGTGTCATTATTTGAGAGGACAGAGGAAATAGATCTAGTTGTCACCCTACCCTGGACCCTATGGAACCAAAAAAAGGATTCAGAGATCACCAGAACACAATTAATAAAACACCAACTATGGTTTTTTGTTAACTTCAAGAAAGAGTATTTTTGAGGACCAGAAAGCAAAGTTCCTTCAACCTAGGAATAAACAAGTGTAAAGCAACTCTAAAGAGGAAAATAATTTCTTCATTTGCAAGAATGGCTCCTCATTGTGCTTTCAGGGCCTTCTAACAGCAGGAGCAACGTCCAACCAAACACATCAGGCCACACAGTTGGCTAAATCCTGGCTATAGTTTCACTCAGAGAGGAGTTATGGCCGGTGGAGAAGAAACTACTCATCCACATCCAGGAGACCTCAGACTGAGACAGATCCAAGATACGACGTCCTCTGGATCCAATGGCAAAGACAAAGTGGTAAAGGCCCCAAGAGCATCCAAGGAATGAACCACCACCCTCCACTTAAAAGATAGGTGAAAGGGGGAATCTCTATAGCTGTGTGGATAAACGTAAAGAGTCAGACTATTCTAGACACAGTCTCTAAGGAGTCAGAGGCACTGTACTCAACTCGCGATTTGCTCAGCCCTGTAACCACATCCTAAGCCTTTATTACTAGAGGACGAGTACCAGGTCACTGCATCGAAGCCGTCCCCTACCTTCCCTGCCTCTCCCAGCATGCCCTCCAGCAGCACATTACCAGTACGCTATGGGGGGAAAGGAGGGTGGGCTCAGCCTACCTCCCACCAGTGGCTCAGATCAAAATTCTGTGCTGCTGAAATTTAATTTTTGATTTCAAGACCTCAAAAGATAACACGACAGACCAGAATCTAAAGAAGACCTCATGAAGTCTATAACTGCCTTTGCCTGGACAAGACCATGCGCTTGGCTAGAGCTGAGATGGGTTCCAAACGGAGCGGCAGCGTGCCGGACGGTTTCAACATGAGCCAGGGCCCACGAGAAACGCATCTGGAGCACCAGGGACACTGCGCATCATTCAGGGCAGGTCCAGTGGGGCCATTCTGCACCAGATCTTCAACTTCATTCAAGTGGCAACTTAAAGGTGGTGTGCTTCCTTTGCTTTGTTACTCTTCCTCCTTTACACCCAACAGAGGCAGAGACACGACCATGAATAAAGGAATTCTACCTGGAGGGCACAAAAACTCCTTCCGAGCAATCTGTGCATGGCTGTCAATCAGCTTTCTCCTACTCAGTAGGAGGCAGAACCATGACAACTACAACGGGGCCTTCCAAATGGTCCTTAACCTGCCGCACCCCCAAATTTTAACGTATTTGCAACAGAAGGGAATTTGCTTTCAACAGCTGTCACATCCTGAGACAGTGAACACAAAACCAAATTTAGGGATGACTCGTCTTAAAATGCTTTTCACTGAAAATAAACCCAACGGGAGAGTTAACTCGAGGTTTTGAGCGTGACTGGTCAGACCAGGGACACTGCCCCTTCTCTCTGAAAAGGCCTTTGCGTGGTAGTGGAAATACTTAGTTGAGCTGGGAGATTCTGATGATTTGCAGTTCCAGCGAATTTCTGACCAGACAGAATCCTTACATAAGGACCAAGAAGAGTTTCTTGCCATTCGAGGATCCAGTTCTTCTTTGTCAGGTGGCTACACTGGGAAAGAAAGGCCCCCTCAGCAGGAAACTGATAGGAAATCTCAAACCAACAGCTCATTTTCTTCTCCATCACTTTAGCGCACACAATAGCAGGATGTGGACAAAGAATCAAAAACAAAGGATGAACGGTTCTTCCAAAGAGAATTGCACACAGGGTTGTGTGTGTGTGTGTGTTTTATAGTAAGTGCATATCACTGTGGAAATAAACGGGGGAGCACGGGCAGGAAGGCGAGGCAGTGCATATGCGCTTAATTTAATTTCTGGGAAGGCATGGAGAGTGCAAACAACCAGCTGGGTTTACAAAAGGCAGAAACTTGTCCGATGACGTCCGCCACGCTGATAGCCGCCTCCTCAAGACCCTCCTCTCTCACCCCCTCCTCCCATGCCAGCACCGCGAGCTGGGGGAGACAACGCCCGGAGACCCCGCTCCCACACTCACTCAGCCCGGCCCGGCCGGCGCCCCCCGCTCCGTCCCCGGCGACCCCGGGCTCCGCGCCCGCCCCCTTCCCCGCCGAGGCTCCGCCTCCCGCGACCCTCGCCGCCCCGCCGGCGACTCCGCTCCTCGGCGCCCAGCCCTCCACCGGCTGACGCTGCCCCGCTGTGCCCCGCCGGTCCCCCGCGGCGGTCAGCGGATCGTGCGGCCGGCCCAGGTCCCAGCCATCCTCGTGACGGTCCCGCCTCACTCACCCTCCGTCACCTCCAGCACCTTAATCTGCTCCTCGGCAGCCGCCCGCACCTCCTGCACCGGGGACAGGATCCCAGTGAGCGTATCCACCAACGCTTCCTTCAATCCTTGTGCCACCGGACCCGGCAGCCCGGAGGCCGCGCCAGCCGCCGCCGCTGCCGCCATCTTTTCTCCCCTCAGCCCGCCAGCCCCGAGGCCGGGACCCGCCACCGGATGACGGCTCCCGCGCGCGGCCAATCCGCGAAGCCGCGCCTGCGCACCACAGCCGGGCGGGAGCGGGCCGCGGCGGGGGGCGGGGAGCGGGCGGAAGCCTCCAGAGACAGCGCCTTCTGCCGCTGGAGCGAAGACTGCGCCTTTTCCGGCCGGGGTCGCTGAGGGTTTAGGTGAACGCGGGTCCTAGGTGAGGTCAGCGATCTCGTTCGGAGTAAAGGCCGTGATGGACTTGCTAGGAGGGAGGGCTTGGGGTGGGGATGGAGGAGAGGGGTCTGCATCAGGAAGAGCTGTTTTAAAACCAGCTTATTTTACCCCCAAGCCTCAGGAATCTAAAGATGGGCGTGGGGAGTGCCGGTGGCTTTCGGCCCAGTGTCCTCGGTGCGACCCAGAACCAATCCTTTTAGCGGTCAGTGCATACATGGCTTTCCCCGAGAAGTCTGGCCGGACACTGCAGACACAGGGCAGTAGTGGGAGTGGCTATCAGGGCCCGGCCTGAGGGAGTGGCCCTAGGGACCGAGGCTTAACGGTGGAGCAGGTGCAGAGGATCCGCGTGCAGGGTTTGGAATGCAGGGCTGGAGGCTAGCGCGGCGCGTGGCTGCGGGGAGAAAGGCGTGCTACGGGGTGGGAGCGAGAACAGGGATTTCCGAGTAAGCTGTTCGGGTTTCGCACCTTACGAATGGCTCCCGGGAACTCTTTCGTTGCCAATGGCAAAGGAAAGCAGCTGGCAATTCCTGTTAGTCCCAGGGGCTGTGGATGCCCAATCGCTAACTGTTGGGGGTCAAGTCACCTCTGATTTTCCCCGAAGAATGTTTTCTTGGTTTATTTTGAGGCCAGCTCCAAACGTATTGGTTAGGACCTGGCGCTGCTGGTTGGAGTCCCAGCTGCTCCACATCCCATCCAGCTCCCTGCCAATGCTCTTAGGAAAGTAGTGGGGCCCCTGCACCCACGTGGGAGACCCTGAAGAAGCTCCTGGCTTTGGCCCAGCCCCTGCCATTGCAGCCACTTGGGATGGAAGCTCTCTCTTCTCTGTAACTCTTTTAAAAAAATAGATAAATAAAATCTTAAAACCGCATGTCAGTTGCTCCACTGAATTCTTGGAAAAAAAAAGAAAACATATTGATGAGAGGGCTGAGGTGGATCATGAACCCTGATTTCACAGGGAAAATTTGCTTCCTGGGCCTCCTGCTGCAATGGGGAGAGGTGAGACTGCCTTCTCTCCCACCAGTGGCCAGGGGAAGCGGACTCCCATGGGGCAGTATCTTTTCTTGCAGATTAATTCACTTTACGCCAAGAAGAAAACTGAGGGAAGTCCAGAGGGCGTTCTCAAACGTGGGGCAGTGATGGGTGGTCTGAGATCTGGTAGAGGGGCTTTATCCACAGCTTGTGGGCGGGGTCCCCACCCCCCAACCGAAACGCTGACCTGGGGGCCAGTGGGTTACACTTCCGGGTTAGGCTAACGACCTCAAGCGCCCTCAGCTCATCAAGGGCAGGACCGTGGCGCTGCAGGAGACAGAAAGGAGTCAGAGAGGGCGCGCGAGAGAACCAGTGGACAATACAGGAGATAACTTTATTGAAACGCAAATGGCATCGAACAGATGAATCCCGCTGGGAGGAGACAGGCCTGGTGGACAGAGGGCCTGGGGGAGGGGCCTCCGTGGTGATGATGGAGGAAGGCCTCTTCAGCTGGCCTCGGCACGAATTCAGTTTTCAACCAATGACTGAGGGGACAGCCCAGGTCTCTTCATGATTGTTACCGCAACTATATACAACAGTCTGCTTTCCACATCCCGCTTTGCTTTTTCTACAGTAGTTACACAAAGGGGGTTGGTTGAAAGAGAGGAGGGTCAGATGAGAAAAGAACATAAACACACAGAGACACACATATCCTGGTTTGGGGTTTTGCACCCAATAAATTAAGTGTTGCAAACATTCCGGCCCACCCTCCACCTGAGGAGCGCCACGCATCTGAGAAAGACTCCATCACACAGACTGCCCGAAACAGGCGGGGCGGGGAGGAAGCTAGCAGGGGCTGTGTTAAAAACAAACAACAACATTAGGAAATGGGAAGCCACTGCACAGCAGTAGCCCAGAGACTGGAGGCAACGCGGGAGCCCTGGCCGTATCCTCATAGTATGGACATTCTCAGAAATGGCCAGAAGCAGAGAGACCCCACGGGAGATGGTTAAAGGGCCCCTCATCAGCCTTCTGGGGCCTGAGGGGTGGGTTTAGGGCAATCACTTTGCACTGGCTTTCCCTAGGCCCCAGTCTTTCCCAGTCTTAGTTCCAGAACTCAGAAGAACTCCAGAGTTTCACTATGCTCTCTGCCCCACCCCCAGGAAGTTGACACGCTCGAAACAAAACCAGCTCTAGACAGCCTCGCTTCCCTCATTCCCATCTGCTCGACTGTGGCTCTGAGATACAAAGCTCTTTTCAGATTCTTTAAAAAAAGTATTTTATTCTCTCGCCTTGGCTGAGTGGCTCCGTGTCCAGGTTGCAATGTGGGGAAAGTCTGGGCTGTAGGCGAAGGCACCCCGCACCGTGTTCACTCACGCACAACTCTCTCCTGCGAGCTGAGGGGCTGGCCTGGGGTCCTGGAGCCCTGCACCTGCTCGCCATCTTGGGGAAGGGGTTCCGACCGGTTCTCAGAGCCAGCAGTGCCTTTTATAACTCAAATCAAGGGAGGGATGTTGCTGGGAGAACACGTTGTCATGGAAATAAGGTGACTTTTTTCACCGTCTGATGACATCATCAGAAACAGGCTCAGAATAGACACAAGTTTCCCAGCAGAAGAGGAATCTGGAAGAGACCTCCAACTGCTTTCCTCTGGCAGAGGCCCTCAGTTTGCAGGTGGAAGTTTCTGGGCAGATTTTTCTCGGAAAGCTGTCCCACTCACAAAGGTGCAAGCACTCCCCTAACTCTGCCCAGAAGCACACGTACTTTTCCTTTGTTCAGATCAAAGGCAAAACAAACACAGAGAAGGATGAGAAAGGTGACTTTTGAAATTCGCGTTGAAGTCTGGATTAGGACCTAGAATCTTCTTATTCGGTCCCAAAGCCCCTTAGTGTGAGAACACCGACGGCTGGATTTGCCTTACAGTCAGTCTCCAACTTCAGTCTGCATCAGTCATCAGGAGGGTTTGTTACAATGTGGCTTGCGGGGCCCTAGCCCCTGGAGTTGCTGACTCAGTAGATTCCGAGGTGGAGCCTAAAAAGCTCACTTCTAAGGCTCCAGGAGCTGCAGCTTTGGACCCACACTTTGAAAACCACTGATTTCAAGGAACCAAAGGGTTGACTCAAGGAACTAGGGGTTCACCTACTTCCACAACAACCCTTGTCACATTAAAATTCCTCGTGGCATAATCATCGAGAAAAATGGCCAAAGCATCAAAAAGGAAGGGTCCAGTAAACACTGGTTTAATTTCCAGCTGTCTTGGTCTCAATGGTGTCCTCCCTTCAAGATCTTCCAGTTTATTTCTACCTTTTCTAGGATCTGTGGCTGGCAGTGCTTGGGGCCAGAGCTAGGCTGAGCATTCACACATACATCGCCCTGGGTGGCGGGACAGCCAAGCTGGCTACCCCACGTGTTCCTGATCAGGTTGACTGAGGTCTCGTGAAAATCTAAAGCTGATTCAGTCATCAGGGGCAGCATCTTCAGGCTTTGGGGAACAGTGTCCCTAAGGTCTGTTACTTAACAGCTTTTGCTTGGCCAATGCCCAGTTCAAAGTGTGATGCATGAGGAGGAGCTGTGTTTGGTGGTCTGGGCTATTTCAGCACTTGAACCCTGTGTTAAATATGCAGTTAGGACAGCTTCCCTTCCCCAACACCTTGCAATGAAGACTCCCTAAAGTCTTGTGTAAGTATCTCCTTGATCCTGTAGGAGTTCCATTCAGTTTGGCAATTTTCACCTGTGGGTAGTGATCCCGAATATGGGTGCCTTCCCAGGTGATGATGTATGATGTGAGTTCTACTTTCTGCCCCTGAACGTGTGTCCCTTGTCTCAGGGAGCTGGATGTGGACAGCAAGATTAGGTCCACGGAGAGTCATGTAAACAAGGAAAATCAGAAAGGAGCACAGAAATCATTAGTTCATCTTACATCCTTAAGGATTATCGATAGATTACTTAGGAGGTTGGGAATTCAAGAGCAAAACATATTCTACCAACCCACACAGACTTCACCGTAGGGGCTGTCCAAGCTCTGGCAACAGATTCTTCCCTGTCAGCCTCTACCTTCCCAATGGTTAGACTCCATGAAAGACACTGGCATAAGGAGCTACACAGACAGAGATAAGCACCGTAGAGTTGCCACAAAGCATAGATTTTTTAAAAAATACTCTATGAAGCCTCAGAAGGAAACAGCAACAGCAAACTGCTCTTCTGTGACACACACACACACACACACACACAGACGCATCAGGTCCCAGGTTAGCCTCCAATTACCTAGTATTTTATTTTTAGTGCCTAGGCAGGGACTGAGAAACAAGTACATTGGACAAAATGTGTTGGTCGTCTTCATCCAGAGATGAGAGGGACTCTGCTGGGGAGCCTCTCCTGGACGTGTGGCTCTCCCCACAGGGTGACGTTGGGTACTGAACCAAGTCATGTACCAGCCAACTCTGGTGAAGGATGGAGTTGAGGGGCTGGAGAGGAGGGGTGTAGCACAGGTTCCAGCATTAGGCTGGATTTTTCTGAAGGTGCCTGGGATTGAGAATTTAGCCAGGGGACCCAGTTTCTCTTTGCTAAGGGATCCCAGTGTTCTCTACCAAAAAAACAGCCGTGAAGATGGGACACAAGTCTGTGGATTTGCTCTTTGTTGTTAGTTCCAGGGCAGTGATGGGGCAGCTCCGGTTTTCTGCTTCAGAGAAGTCTGATGAGCATCCCAAGGGGTTATAGCACCGTGAGGCTCAACGTCTTGCAGTTGCTGCCAGCCACGATTCCTCTGTGAGATGATTGATCCCCTTGGCGAGGGGCCCAGATGTGCAACTGTAAACAGGGTCCCAGGCTCCAGAGGCTTCACCAACACCTCCCCAGATGGGAACACACTTTCCGGGGGAAATCACTGGAGACCTGGGCTAAATGCAGAGGTCGACTCGAAGGGTGGTGGATCCCAGGCACAGAAACGCAGTCACAGCACAAGCAGCCTTCAGAACCAACCTGCCAAGGATCCAGGTAAGAGTCACGGTGGTATCCACAGTTACCAGAGAGTCAAGAATCCCTTTAGGGTCTGAGGCAGCTAGAGTGGAAGAAGGGTCTCCCCTCTCCTCCTTCTCAAGTAGCCAGCAACATCCATGACAGAAGGCACTGGCTGGGCAGCACCAGAAAGCAGAGAATTAAGGGCTCGGCTATCCGATTAAAATGGCGATAGAAGCCTGAGCCTGGCCATGCAATGGAGCTCCGGCTGGCGATCAAGAGGCCTAGGTCTGGTCTGGTCTTCTCTTCCTGCTAAGCTGGAACCCTTGGCTTTGAGGCCTCCTCATTCTGCACAGCAGAGACCTTAAGGCAGTGAGTTCAGCACCATCCTCGGACAGCTCCATCTCACCCCAGAATTGCACGTTGCACAGCCAAGTTGGTTGGGGATCTTCACAGCTCATGGAATTAGCAGCAATAGCAATAAGTTTCCAGCATAGATGACCCTGTCGTCCTCAGGACCTGCCAGGTGAATGCAGAAGCTTGGGGAAGGGAGGGGGAGTGTCACCTGCACCACGTCGCGGACCTAAATGAAAACGTTCTCCTTTGAAGATTCAGATGGGCAGAGCAGGGATCCAGGTTAGTACAGCTGAAGATTCTGATGGAGTCTTGTGCCACTTAGGAATCTGAAGAGCAAACACCTGGGTGCAGGCCCCGCACATATCCCTGATCTACAGAGACCTGAAACAGCTTCTCAGGCAGCTCAGCCGGGAATCTCGCCCCAGCAAGGCCTTCAGAAATGGCAGGGAGCAGACTTGCCACTCCAGACAAGCCACATTCCATAGCCCCGCAGGCTTTATCTTAACTGATCTTCCACCCTGATGTGCTGGACATCTAATCAAAGGTTTCTTTTTCGCTCACGCCCTGGGTTCCAGCTATGTTTCTTAGACGATCCCAATGTGTAGATAACGAGGAGGCATGCACTGAATGGAGCTTCCCTTTCCTACTAGACTTGAACTTGAGGACCCAGATCTTTTTTTTTTCAATCTAGAGTCTGCTACTAAGTATTCAGCAAGCACTTCTCAAGAGAAGAACAGACTCCCAGCTCTTCAGGGTAAGAGGAAAGGGGCCACAGGTGGGATCTTTGGAAGGCAGATGTTGGTCACCAATCAAACTCCCTGAGCCTCCTCTTCTGACTGTGGTACCTCTCATGGGAGATCCAGTCTCCTCTAAGTGAATATTTACTCGTCAGTCAGCAGGGGCTAGTCAGGAATTGAGATTCACTCAGGCAAAGTGGCTACTGTTGGAACAGTGCAGTGAGGAGCCAGAAAGTCACAAGACAGAGGAATATTTCCAATTCCTTGTCTTCCTCCAGTCCGTGATGAAGCTCAGAGTAGATCTGTCCAGCTGCGGCTCTCCCCTCCCACACCAGAGGCTGGCAGTTGGGCTCCCAGGCAGATTGTGTGCTTTTTCAGAAGGGAATCAAGGGAACTCGGCTCCTCTTCTCCCGCTACGTCTGAGCCAGAGTTTGGTGTCTCATCGAAGCCCCACAGCCACAGCTGCCAAGGACAGCGGCGTGGCAGGGGTCTAGCTGGTACCAGCTGGATGGCATCAGATTCTCCAAAGGATTTCCCTTGGAAAAGCCAAACCAGCCACTGGAAAAGTAGCCCAGCATCTTGTGGACAAGTGAGGAAATGGAAGAAGCAAAACAAAGGAAAATAAGAAAGCAAATGCGAGGGGGGAAAATAGAAACAAAATTAAAAAGCAGAAATAAAAAATAAAGAAGTAGGGTTTATTGACTCTCGTGTGTGTGTGTGTGTGTGTGTGTGTGTGTGTTAAATAGAGAGCAGGTGTCTCTGCAGGCTGCGATGCCATTTCTGTGGTCTGCTCACTTAGCCTGGCGGCCACGGCATCAACCTCCCCTTGTCAAGTGGAAGGCAGAGCGGGCAGCGCTCTTTCTGCCGGGGCAACTGGTTCCCCCTCTCCAGCTTCATCTTCTCCATGTTTTTTTTTTTTTTTTTTTTAAACCTTTTATGGGTTGATTTAAACATTGTGTGAACTACATGCTTCATTTTCTGGGCTCCAGCCAGATCTCGGGAAGCGTCGTTGGCAGCGGTGATGGACTTGGGGAGGGGCTGTGAGAAAATCTGGGGGCTTCCTGCCTCCCTCAGCTTTCCCCACACGTTCGCAAGAATCAGGAACGCTGCAGTTTTTCCATGTCTTCGGAATCCACCCCCCTCCAGAAAGCCCAGGAGTTTGTAATTGAGACAGGAAATGGAGGAAAAGACCTATAATCATCTTTTCCCCAAAGTCACGAGAGGAGGCCAGTACATGTATTTAGGGGACACAAGTTCCCAACTCGACCCCACCAATCCTGACTAGGAAGTCCTGAAGGTGCAGCACCAAGAACCTGCCCGCCTTCTCCCACCTCCTCCTCCCTCCTGTTCTCCTCCTGGGGCTGGAGCCGGTGCTTGAGGAGAAGGGAGGGCAGAGGAGGAGCTGATGCAGCCGATGCCAGCCCTCTGCCGTCTGGGGTGCCAGTGAGCCCTGTGCCCTCACAGCGTGGCCTGGAGGTTGGGGTCCAGGATGGTCTCCCGATCTGGAGACTCAATGTAGTTGGCAGCTTCTTGAAGTTTCAGCAGCATGGCCATCTAAAGGGGGTAACGAGATGGGTCATGAGTCAGGACTCTGGGCTCTGCCTGCCCACAGAAGGGAAGCAGGAAAACCTAGAGCATGGATCCTGATCCTTGGTTTGTGATTACGAGCTTGGAGTTTATGGGGGAACGAGGTGGGGGGGATTAGGTACAATGGTTAAGGAGCCTGCATTTCATATCAGAGTGTCTGGGTTTGAATCCCAACCCCACTCCCAGTTCCAGCCTCCTGCTAATACGCCCTGGGAGGCACAGGCTCAAGGAGTTGTCTCTGCCACCCATGAGACCTGGGCTGAATGCTCAGCTCCTGGCTTCAGCTCAGCTGTTGCAGGCATCTGGGGGGTGAACCAGCAGATGGGAGATCTCTCTCTTTCTCTTTCATTCTCTGCCTTTCAAATAAAGTAAAATTTTAAAAAATTGTTTTTAAAGACCTTGGAGGGGCAAGTGTTGTAGTGCAGCAAGTGGCTGCTTAGGCTACTCACATCCCATATCATAGTGCCTGCTTTGAGTCCTGACTACTGCAGGCAGTGGAGGATGGCCCAAGTCCTTGGGCCCCTGCACCCACGTAGGGGACCTGGAGGGAGTTCCTGACTTTGGATAAGCCCAGCTCTGGCCATTGTGGCCATTTGAGGAGTGAACCAGAGGATGGAAGACCTCTCTCTCTCTCTCTGCAACTCTGCCTTCCAAATAAATACATAAATCTTAAAAAAAAAAAAAAAAAAAAAAAAAAAGTGAGTGGGCACAGCCTCCAGGATTCTATCAGAGGAGAGGCAGAAGTGGGGCAAGGGCTCATGCATCCTACTGCTCCACTCCTCTGGTTGCTACCCTGCCGTGGGATCGGCTTCACATCTGCATCTTAGCTTAGTTGAAGCCCAGCCCCGAGCATGCGATCTTTAAAACCCAGGACTGTGACGTTCAGAGCTCTTTGCTGGACTCCTCCTGGCCCTGGCCTTGCCAACACTCCTCAGCGTCCAGGTCCCCATCAGGGCGTGTGACAAAGGGTGTGACAAACTCAGCCCACAGTGCTCTCACTTTTATCCACGAACGGCTTCTACTCACCAGGGGATCTGAGTCTAGAGAACTCGGGGTGCTGTCTTTGACCGTCCTGTCCTCAGGAGGTGAGGCGATGCTGTGAGGGCCTACGGTGGGCGGGGGCAGGTGGTACAGCTTGGACTGGTCTTGTTGAGCTGACGGCCATGGGAGAGTGTCCCGGACCCACTCCACTGGGTCCTCCCAAGCAGCTTTCTGTCCATGGACCTGGAGAGCAGGAGAGACAGGAACACTGAGTGGGGCTCCACAGAACAGAGGCTCATCCCTGTGCTCTCTCTCAAGTCCCCATAAAGCATATTCCTTGGAAATGTGCACTTCGGCCAACGTAAAGTTGTGATGCTGTGGTCCCACAGAACTTCCCCGAGTCTCCCAACCAGGAACTAAGTTGCTGTGGACCAGTAACACTGTTCCGGAGGGGCCGGCATTGTGGCACAGCAGGCTGAGCCAGCCTTGTGATACCTCCCATCCCACAGAGGAGTGTAGGTGGAGACCTGGCTGCTTTGCCTCGGCCCCAGCTCCCTGCCGATGTGCATGGTAAAGCAGCAAGGATGGCCTAAATGATTGGACCCACGCCACCCACATGGAAGACCCTGATGGAATTCCAGGCTCCTTGCTTCATCCTGGCCCTGTCCCAGCTGTTGCAGCCCTTTGGGGAGTAAACCAGTGGATGGAAGATCTCTCTCTCTTTCTGTATCACCTTGCCTTTCAAATAAATAAAATACATCTATTCAACAATACATCTATTCATCATTCTGGAGATTGTGTTAAATTGTAGTGAAACTTAAAAAAAACTTTTTAGCTTTTATTTTCTAATTTTTTTAGTTGGCAAGTACAATTGTATGTATCTTTGATGTGTAACACAATGTTTTGAAATATATACATGTTGTAGAATGGCTATATTGAGCTGATTAGCATATGCCATAACTTACAGATTTTTTTGGTGTTGTGAGGACACTTAAAAATTTTTATTATGTCAGTGAGTTCTAGAGGGTAATACATTGTTACTAGCTACAGTTACTATGTTGTACAACAGATCTCTTGAATTCATTACTCCTCTCAAACTGAAATTTTGTATACTTTGACTCACACCTCCCCAGCCGCTGGTAACTACTGCTCTACTCTGTCTCTCTCAATTCCAGTTCTTTAGATTTCACCTACAAGTGAAGTCATGTACCATTTGCATTTGCATGTCTGGCTCATTTTATTTCATGTAGTGTTCTCCAGCCTCTCCCATGTTGTTACAAATGACAACCTTTCTCTTTTTTCTTAAGGTTGAATAGTACTCCATTGTGATGTGTACCACAATTTTCTTCTCCATCTACTGGTGGGTACCTAGGTTTGTGCGTTAAAAATATGCACAAATCTCGTGATCCTGCAATTCTGCTTCTCAAGTAGGAAATAATACCTTTACTCAATACTTTTCTAAAACTTGGCTTTCATTTTGGAAAGGTTTATTTTTATCTACTTGAAAGGCAGAATGACAGAGAGAGAAACACACAGAGAGCGAGAAATCTTCTGTTGTCTAGTTCACTCTCCAAATGCCTGCAACAGTTGGAGCCAGGCCATGCAAAAGCTGGGGCCCAGAACTCCACCTTGGTCTCCCACATGGGTGGCAGGGGCTCAAGCATTTGAGCCATCATCTGCTGCCTCCCAGGATGTGTTCACAGGAAGCAAGATCCAAACTGGAGCAGCTTAGACTTAAACCAGCACTCTGATATAGGACCTGGGCATCCCAAGCAGCCTGCCCTTGACTTTGAAATAAATTATTTATTTATTTTATGTGCAAGGCAGAGAGACAGAGAAAGAGATGCTGAGACTTCTCCTATTCACTGGTTCACTCCCCACATACCTGAGAGCTGGGCACTCAACTCAGGTCCCCCATGTAGGGAACAAGGACCCAACCACCATAAGGAGTAGAGCCAGGACTTGAACCCAGGCACTCTGTCTTAACCACTGCACCAAATGCCTGCTTCAAAATTATTTTCTTAAACACATACTACGTGAAAATGCTTCTAAAACTGTCAAACATCACACAAAATTTCCCCATACTATCATAAATTTATAAATGAAATAGTGGTTTCTGGCATCACTCTGATAGACAGCATCTCTAGAAATTTACTAGGTCACCAAGAGATATCTGTCTCAATGACAAAGTGCTTTCAGGGGTGCCCAGTCATTGTATCCTAGCTCATTAGTGCTGGGATGGACTTTAGTGATCATAATGGCCTCAGGACATTTCAAGAAACGACCTCTGCCATTTGTACAAAGTTTTCATTCTAACTTCAAGAAAAAAAAAATTTTTTTTTTTTTTTTAACTTGAGAGAGAGAGAGGAAGAGAAGTGCCATCCATTAGTTCACTCCCCAAATGCCTGCCATGACGGAGCTTAGCTGGTAAAGGCTTAGGGTAAAGCCAGGAGCTGGGAATTCCAACCAGGTCTCTCACTGCCTCCCAGGCTCCACGTCAGCAGGAAGCTGGAGCCAGGAGCTGCAGATGGGTGTCAAAGCCAGGTCCTTTGAGGTGGGAAGCAGGCATCTTAACCACCTTACCTGCTAGGCCAAATGCCTGCTCCTAGTCTAACTTTTAAAATCTGTTCAGACATTTCATTTTGTTTTTAAAACAATCTACTGATTTAGGTAGAACATATGAGGCCATTAAAATCAATGTAACATGTTTTTAGCAGTTAGTAAGTAGCTACAGCTGAAATGGGTGGGTTACTAAATTCTTAGCCAAATTATCATTTTTATTTGCTCTGATTACTGGAGATGGTTTGAATTGGACTTAGAGCCAGCAGGCCAAGGACTGGAGAGAAGGCCCCAGAGCCATTAGCTGAATGATGGCTGGAGGCAGGACAGCGGCTCCACCCTTCCAGCGCCTTGTTCCACCTGTTAGGGGGCCCTGTGCCTAATGTTAAAGAAACGCTTCCACTCTCCTAAGCAGGACAGTTTGACCTTGAGATCGGAGTGGGGTCAGAGGGTGGGGCTCACCTTGATCCCATCCTTAGCCCCTTCCTGGAGATAAGGAATGATGGAGTTGTTCCACAGGTCAATGAACCAGGTCCGGAAGTCCTCGATGCCAATGGGACAGGACAGAAAGAAGCAAGGGCCTGAGGAGAGAGGAGGGGGCCAGGCCGAGAGTCGAGAACCTGGGTATGTCCAGTCCGGGGATTCTCGCACTGCCTAGGCACGCAGAGGGGTCTGCTGTGCAAAGGGCGAGAGGAGATGTAGAGATGCCGAGGCCACCGGGTGCTGGCTGCCCCGCTGCCAATCTCCAAGCCATGCCTCAAGGTGGAATCTCTTAAACTCCCTCCTGCACACCTTCGCTCCTCTTCCCCATTAACCAGGCGAGCAAAGATGAGGGAGAGGGGCTGGGAGTCCACGGTTAGCATGAAATACCCAGATCCCAGTGCTCTCTGCACCGGGAACAGCTGCCGAGACTCCAGAGAGCAAAGGGGCCCCCCCGGGGCGGCAAAGTAGAACAGGGCAGCTGCCTCCCGGCCCCGTACCGATGAGGAAGTCGGAGGTGCTGTGCTTCTCCAGGAAGGTGTGGAGGTGGTACCAGAGCTTGGGCACCCAGTCCAGCACCCGCAGCAGCTCCTCCTTGTTGGCGTTCACGTCGCTGTCCGACTCCACCAGCTTCCTCCGTAGGTAGCGGACCAGGAAGCCGTTGGCTGGCTCCACGTTGTTGGAGAAGGTCAGCATCCTGCAGCCCGCGATGGGGAGAGGAAGGTCACGACGGCAGGGGGCGCTGTCAGTGCTCACCCCCCGCCAGCCTGTCCTCCAGGCCACCTCCCTCGGCCAATAACCGAACTTGGCTGGCAGAGCTCACTCTCACATCAGGACTCTGCCCGCACGGGCCCAGATCGGGGTGAGGCCGAGAATCCTGCCCACAGCAGCCTTCCTAGTCGGGCTCAGTCTTGCAGCTCTCTGCTCAAGGGTTTTCCTCCACCCTGGGACTCACATGGCAAATACGTCCACTTCTGGCTACGTCCCTTTCCCTCCCCATACCCTACTTCCCTGCACACTAGGGCCTGGAAGTTAACTAATTTGCAGGCCCTTGGGTAGGGTCAGGGGTGTATCTGGGGCACATATCTTACCTGAAGCTCAAGTGCAAGCCATGGTTGGGTGTCATTTTTACCGGCTGATTGGTGGTGCCTATAATATATGGACTGTGGGGAAGGAGGGAGGTAAGATTCACTTAGCCTTGTCACACTTGCTTTTTTTTTTTTTTTTTTTTGACAGGCAGAGTTAGAGAGACAGAGAAAAAGGTCTTCCTTCCATTGGTTCACCCCCCAAATGGCTGCTACAGGTGGCGTGCTGCGCTGATTCGAAGCCAGGAGCCAGGTGCCCTCCCCTCCACCCCCCGGTCTCCCATGCAGGTGCAGGGCCCAAGCACTTGGGCCATCCTCCACTGCCTTCCCGGGCCACAGCAGAGAGCTGGACTGGAAGAGGGGCAACTGGGACAGAATCCGGCACCCTAAGTAGGACTAGAACCCGGGGTGCCGGTGCCACAGGCGGAGGATTAGCCTAGTGAGCCACAGCGCTGGCCCACGTACACACACAGCAGAGCACGGTGAGGCCGGTCCTGACCACAGCTTACCATTTGTGGTACTTGCAGGTGAGGGCCCCATTGACCAGCTCACTGATGGAACCTGCTTCACTCAGGTCGTCCAAGAGGATCACTAGGGGCACGTCCCCCATCCCCGTGTCCCGGTCTATCTGGTTGGCCAGGTTAGAGAGGTACAGCTGCAGATCCTGGAATAAAAGGGGGCAGCAGGTGGGCGCGCAGGAGTCAGCACTGGCAGCAGCCTCAGAGGGCGGACGCTGGCGAAGCTTTGCTGGTTCTGGAATTCTCGTGTCTGATGCACTCGGGGACATTTGATCACAGAACCAGAACCAACAATGCAGTGACCCGTAAGTTCTCCAAAGGTGGGGGCACACATGGAGTTTCCTAAATGGTTTTTTTTGTTGGGGGGGGGTTGGCATAAATTACCATTAAAGGATGAACCTCCCCAAGCTGGGCAGAGCCAAGATTTGAACCAACACCAGCGTACTCAGGGGACTGGGCAGGGTTGGGGGCAGGGTGCCATTGTGAGTGCTTCTTCCCAGAAAGCCCAAGGTGAGAGCGTAACACTGAAAAGGAGGGGAGAGGGGAGAAGACAGCAGGGACAGTGGCAGGTTGGAATGGGGCAGGGCGTGGCCACATCAGTGAGCCACTGACGGAAAGAAGCTCAGCAGAGCAAGGGAACGCGTGGAGTGAGGAGGCTGACGCGAGTCTCGGAGGATGTCGGGCAGTGCGGGGATGAGAGAGGGCGGGGAGGGAATGGACGCCTGAGGAGAGGGAGGAAGATGAAGCTGGGGCGGGGGAGGGGAACAGCAAAGGCCAGGGCAGGCTGGGGCTCGGGGAGGCTGTGGGGAGACCGAGGCGGGAGCAAGCAGGGTCAGGGCACGGTGGGGCAGGCACCTTGCACGACTGCTGGTGCATGTTGAAGGTGCTGACGATGCCCTCGGTGACCTCGCGGCCCGAGCGCTCCACCAGGTACTCGGCCAGCCGGTTGGTCAGGTAGGTCTTGCCCGTGCCGCTGGGGCCCGAGAGCACGAGGCGCCGGTGCTTGAGCAGGAGGCCGATGTAGTGCTGCATCATGGGCTTGGGGATGAGCGTCTCGAAGGCCAGGCTGTCCACGCACTTCTCCTTCAGACCTGGACCCGCCCCAGAGCTGTGTGAGTCTTGCCCAGCGCCCGGAGGGTGGCCAGGGACCCCAAAGAGTGCTTCTCTCTGCAGCTGGGAGCCCACTGAGGAAACCCTGAGCCACCCGCACTGGCGCCCTGCGGGAATCCTTTAACCCTGACTTTGATCTCTCTCTCTCTCTCTCTCTCTCTTTTTTTTTTTTTTTTTTTTTTTTTTTTTTTTTTTGCCATGCAGAGTTAGACAGTGAGAGAGAGAGACAGAGAGAAAGGTCTTCCTTCTGTTGGTTCACTCCCCTAATGGCTGCTACAGCTGGCGCTGTGCCGACCTGAAGCCAGGAGCCAGGTGCTTCTCCTGGTCTCCCATGCGGGTGCAGGGCCCAAGCACTTGGGCCATCCTCCACTGCACTCCTGGGCCACAGCAGAGAGCTGGCCTGGGACAGAATCCGGCGCCCCAACCGGGACTAGAACCCGGGGTGCCGGCGCCGCAAGGCAGAGGATTAGCCTAGTGAGCCGTGGCACCGGCCGAAAACTCTGATCTCATTTTCAAGGACACGCTGAGCTAGAGGTGAGGTGTGGCCTGGCAAAAATGCCTGAGAACGGATGCCGGAGCTGGTCTGAGGCACCTGCGTCTCACGTTACGCCAGCACCTTCGCACGGGAGCTTCTCAGGAAGTTCTCAGTGAATTCCATGGACGCATGATGGGTTCTCTCACCATCCTGCCCCTGCCTCCGAGCCACAGCCCTCACCCCACAGACAAGGACCGACCTTTGAGAGACACGGAGATGTTGTTGACACCGCGGCGACAAGGGGGCAGCTCGGGGGGCTCTGCGTCCAGCACACGCTTCACGTGGCTGATGCTGTAGCCGTGGATGGACTCAGTGCTGAGTCCCAGGGTGGAGGCTGGGTCCATTTTGGAAATATAGTCCTGCCAGAAGGAACAGAACGGGAGATGGCGAGGAGCGCGGGTGTCCACGCCGCACGGAAGTCTGAGTGCCAGACGAAGACTCACAGGTGCAGACAGACAAGGGCGCGTGTGTTTCCTGTTCTCCAGGATGTAGCCCAGGTCCCCAGGACCCCCACGCCCGCGTGGCTCCATGTCCCGTGAGTCCACATGTCCCTTTACCTTGAATACTTGGAAAACAGCTTCATCCAGCATCTTCCAGTCAACTTTTCCACTGACTTTGCTACAGCCCAGGAAGAACTCCTGCTGCTTCAAGTCCTGTGAGGACAAGAGAGCACAGGAGCCTCAGGCCAGCTGACTCCAGGAGAAGGGGAGCTTCAATGGCCCCAGGAGCTCGGTGCTCCAGCCGGGGGAGCACTGAGAGCCCAGAGCTTCTGGCATGGATATGACGGCACAGACGCTCTTACACTGCCAATGGTGGTAGGTCCCGACAGAACCATCCGAAGCTGACAATGTACGCAACATGCCTAACAAACACCCTGGCTGAGCCACAGAGTGTCCATAGGCTATTGGTCAGGTCTCCGTAGGACTGCGTGGCAGACCAGGGGCTCTGGCTTGCTGCCACTGCCCAGTGTGCAAAATACAACAGAACTGCACATCCAGAGCTCAAGAAAGTTCAAGATGCAAACTATGAAGCAGAGTTGCTCCTGAACACACATCACTCGTGCACAAGCGTGGAGGTGGGGACCATCTGTATCATGCCGGTTTCTCCACCAGCCCTCCCCGAGGTTCCTCACCCCTTTGATGATGTGCTGGGGGGGCATCCGGACCACCACCCGCAGGGTCACTTCCTCCTTGGGACCGCAAGTGCTGATGCCATCCATGGGTGACAGTTCTGTGGGGTTGGAAAGGACTAATTGGTGTTAGGAGTCCATGCAGCCTTTCTTGAACTTGCTGGTCCTGAGCCTCTCCCAACAAGTCTATTTACTACCAGGAAGAAACTCAGTCCCCCAAGCTGCCAAGGTCTTGGGGTGGAAGGTCCACAGTGACTCTTGGTGGCTCAGGACACCAGCATCTGCTCCTCACCACCCCGGTCCAGGGCTGAGCAGGTGGCATGGCATCACAGTGAGACGAACCCTTTCCTCCTTCCACCCCAACAGGTGCGTCTCCCGAACAGGTACCTGTGTCCGTGAGACTTGGGCTGAAGGACTGGGTGAGTGCAAGGCCCAGGGAGCGGCGAGGGGACGACAGAGCAGATGATCCAGGGACCTGCCCTGGGGTGCAGCCTGAGGAGGGGCCGGGGGCTACCTTCAGCCGGTCGTTCTCTGCTTTCAGCAGGTCCACCTCCAACTGTGGGGGACAGACAGGGTAGGGCGGCAGGGCTGGGCAGGTCTCAGGCCGCAGGCTCCCTCTCCTGCGCTCTCTGCCCAGACGCCAACCTGCATGTTGTGCATGGTCTCCCGAAGCTGGTCCAGCTGGTGGGCCGAGTTGAGGGCCTCCAGGCGGATGTCCGTCAGCTTCATCTCCTTCTCCCACAGTTCAGAGCGCAGCTCCGAGACCTCTTTTTTCTCCGGCTCCTCTTCCTCATTGCTGTGGAACAGCCTGGTAGTGTGGGGAACTGGGTGGGCAGGGCCCCTGCAAGAAACCAAGAGTTAGGCCAGGCTACAATGGAGAAGCGGCAGAGTGACCATGGGCGGCGAGATGTGTGGGTGGCAGCTGTGACTCCTGCCCGTGGCTGCTCGCTCATGGGAGAGACAGGGTCCACCTGCTGGTCCCACACACCCAGGGAGAGGGAGGTCTAAGGTGCTAATTATTGTCCAGGGCCAACTCTGGCCAGCTGCTGACACTGCTGCCAGGCTGCGGGGTGGGGGGGGGCAGGTGGCTAGACAGCACTTACTCGGGGACATCAGTGCCCACGGAGGAGGAGTTGGAGGACTTGATGGAGGGCGAGGCAGTCTCTGTGGAAGCGTGCTGGAGCTTGGGGGACGAGGGGGCGGACGAGTCGGGCGTGGCGATCTCCTCAATGTCCGAGTACGAGGAAGCAGACTTGGGTCCCTTTTTTATACTGAAGGCTTTGTTAAAGGAACTGCGTAGCTGAAAAAGAGCAGATCCGGGCGGAGAGCTCAGGGCTCCACTCTGCAGAGGTCTGAGGCGTCGGCCACAGAGGAAGGTGCAGGTGGGGGAGGGGCTTGTACTTAAGCTTCCCTCCAGGCTCCACTTGACTGGTGGAGGTGGGCAGAAGTGCTGGGGGTGGCAGTTAGGGTTGAGGGCAGGAGTGGGCTCTTGTGGTTTGCGGCTGTCGCAGGCCGTGGGGACCTCCTGGGTCTTCTCTCTCCCACGGTGGGGACTGGGTCCCTGATGGGGACAGAGGGATGTCTCCAGAGGTCCCGGGTCTATCTCTCAGTGATTTAGCCCTGCCTGCTCACGCAGACCTGCACTGCTCAGTGAAGAAGCCCACCTCCAACCTCAGGCTGAGGCCTGTGACCAACCCAGCACCTGCCAGCCAGAGACAGACAGCCTGAGTCTGCAAGGAGTGACAGAAGGCAGTGCGATCAAGTTTCTTTGAGTATTTCTTCTGCCCAGCCCAGAATGGTTGAAACAACCAGAAAAAGCACATGTTACTATTTCCAAGGTCCTAGAACACACAATGTTTCCTAGTATCTCCTTAGAACACCTGGGGCGCTACAGTGCGACCACGGCTTGTTGGATCTCGGGGTTGATGAGCGTGGGGGTTAGGGATGGAAGCCGGAGATGCAAACCAGAGTCCTGTCCCGCACCCATCCACATGCCTCCAGACAGCATGCACACACACACACACAGGGACACAGACACGGAATGGCAGCAAGAGACAGAGAGTAAAGGAGGGTCCACGGCTGCAGGGGACAAAGGCAAACCCATCTCGGAGGCAGTGAGAAAAGAAGTGAGATCTGAGCATCCTCTCTAAGTGTCTCTCCAGCGAGGTGACGGGTGGAGCTGCTGGGTGGTGTGTGCTGGGTGTCTGCTAGGAAGATACACAGGCCCACTCTGGCCATCTGGGGATGAGTGAGCCAGGGTGTGTGCAGTTGGCTGGTGGCGGGGGGCAGACAGGGTTCAGAAGTACAATGGCTGTGCACACACATGTGCATGCCCAGAGAGATCTTGTGACCACAATCTGCCTGGAGCATCAGTCCTCGAAGACCAATGAGCTCCCAAAGCCAAGAACAGTGTTCCATGTGGAGTTTTGTATCTGAAAGCCAAAACCACTGGGCAATGTTTGGTATCATGTGGCTAACGGCTCCATGGTTAAATGAATTCTGGAAACAGTGGATTAAACAACCTGAGATGGGATTCTCGCTTGCCTAGGGGAGGGCTCAGAACGTCTCCAGTGCAGACATGAGCTGCAGAAATGCAGTACTTCTCACATTTATTTCACAATGGCATCACTATTTAAGGAGTCTCATTGGACAGGTGATCTGTGGGACATGCTTCAGGCAACGCTATTCTAAACAACCAAGTTTAAATGACTACAGGTCTTCCCTGCTAAGCTGCGCCACACCTGGCCAAGGCTATGCCTTCTCCCTGCCCTACTGCTTCCCTTCCGACCAGTGTCTGCAGATAAAGTATTCCAACACTTTCCTCTCTGCCTATCACCATGCCCACTCGCTCCGTGTCCTCTGTGGTGTGTTCCATGTCCTCTGTCACCAGGAACTCCTGTAGCACTTACTGCTCCAGTGCTTTGTCACCACTGGATTGTTCCCAGTTTTATATGCACAGCTGTATCTGTCCGCCCAGCAATGCTGCAGCCTCCCTGCCACTGAGACAAGATTCCATCTTTTTTTTTTTTTTTTGAGATTTTAAAAGCAAGATTTATTAGAGTCAAAGACCTGCAGTCAGAGTGGCATAGAAGGGGGCTTGCAGGAGAAGAAAACACCTGAAGGGCTGGTGGCAGTGGGGTTTTTATGTACAATTTGGGGGAAGAAACTGTCGATCAATAAGGTAAGGACAAAACAACAAGACCCTGTCTGGCTTGCTCATAATAAAACAAAACAGCCATCACCGGGTGGGACACCTAATTAGTGTTACAGTAAACTGGGAGTTCAGAGGGGTGGAGTCACCACTCCCTTGCTGTTCTCATGCTAAGATGGGACACTCCCAAGGAGTGGCAGGCAGGCAGGCACTTCTGACCTTGCTAAGGATAACAGATTCCACCTTTGTTATCTTGACAACACTTAGCACAAAGGTAGGAGAGGGTTCAAGTGGACCTCGGGGTCTGGCTTGGAACAGGCACTCTATGCCCTCTTTCTGCTGGCCTTGGGCTATGGGCTCTGATCCCTGAAACACCTCCAGGAACTCCATGAATGCTTAAAGCTTCGGGGTGACTTCAGTGCGCCCCAGACTGGACCATGCCCCTCCTCTACCTCTGCTACATCTACTCTAGGGGGATCTTCAGGCTACATCCAGACGGAACTGTCCTCAGGGAATCGTCATTACGAAGAGAACCTTCATCCACTCTTTCTAGGTCTCATGGAACCAAAGTCAAAAAGGCTCATGTTGTGGACAGAGGAGCTCGATTTGTAACAGAGGAAGACAGCAGGAGACAAATGTGGGTTTTGGTTGATGTCCCCATTGACCCCCAGCCTGACCACTCCTCTGTTGTGAGGCGGGGCAGCTGTGGATGGACCATGCAGTGGAGTGAGTCAGGGGCTCTGGGGTGGTGGGTGTGGTTAGTGTTATGAGTGGTCGTTCTTTTTTTAGGAGGTGGGGGTTGCTTGGGAAACAGGTAAGGTATGGCAAAGGAGAAGAGAAAATAGGGAAAGGAACCGGGTCTCTTACCTCATAGACCTGGAAAAAAATAGGGATTTGAAGTCAGCATTTTGAAGGAAACAAAAACAAAAAAGCAACACTTAATCGCTCATTTCACACAGCTGGTGCCCATCTGCATTGCACAAAGGTGTGGCGGGGTGCTTCCTGAACAGGGGACAGAAGAGCAAGACACCTCACCCAGAAATGCTCTCCCTACCCTAGCCAGCAAGCTGCTCAGAGCATTCTAGACTCGACTAGAGACTTTCAGTAAAGTCGTCTCAAAATCGGGTTAGGGTCTTCTGCGGGGGGGGGAGAACACACACACACACACGCACGGACACACACACACACAATTACTTCTGGGTCAGCAATCTAAAGGGTCCTTTTGAAAGCTCCACAAATGCTCTACAGATGGAAGATATGACCTCCAGGATCATCACGTCTAACTGGCTTTGTCCATAATCTCTCCATAGTCTAGAAGGAGATGGGGGGTGGGAGGAGGGAACTGATAAGCCATTCCCTTCTGTTTGCTGCCAATCAGTATGGAGAGCCCAAGCAAAGCAGGTGGACATAAAGGCTGCAGGGATAGCCTGGGGACAAGCAGGGAATGACCTGGGGAAGGGGGGAGCTCAGCAGACATCCAACTGGCGCTTAGCACTACGGAAAACTACACTTCGGTTAATTCTGGAGGGATGCATCCCCGCGCCAAGGCGGAGATGGTTCTACACCATGGTTCTACACAGCTCCCTCCCCCAAAACCTTTACCTACCCAGCTCTTTTTCTTCTTCTTTTTCGCATCAGCATCCTTGCCACTGCCAATGCTGGAATGGCTAGTGATGCTGTTGAGGCTTGAGATGCTGTCTGAGGAGTTCTGTCTCTTGATCCGAAGTTCTAGGGAGCAAACACAAATGGGCAGAACACAGTATTAGCTGCAGAGGGTAAGAGGGGGAGGGAACCAACCAACTCCTAGGTCCAAGTTATTTACTGGGGCTGGTGTTGTGGCGCAGCGGGTTAAGGCACCACCTGTGATGCTGGGTCCCATGCTAGAGCACCGGTTCAAGTCCCGGCTGATCCACTTCCAATCCAGCTCCCTGCTCATGGATCTGGGAAAGCAGCGGAGGATGGCTCAAGTGTTTGGACCCCTGCACCCATTGGGGAGATCTCAAAGAAACTCCTGGCACCCGGGTTTGGCCTGGCTCAGTCCTGGCTGTTGTGGCCATTTAGGGAATGAACCAACAGATGGAAGATATCTCGCTCTGTCTTTCCTTCTCTCTCTGTAACTCTACCTATAAAATAAATAAGTAAATCTTTTTTTTTTTTTTTTATTTTTGACAGGCAGAGTGGACAGTGAGAGAGAGAGACAGAGAGGGAAAGGTCTTCCTTTGCCGTTGGTTCACCCTCCAATGGCCGCCGCTGCAGCCGGCGCACCGCGCTGATCCGATGGCAGGAGCCAGGATCCAGGTGCTTTTCCTGGTCTCCCATGGGGTGCAGGGCCCAAGCACCTGGGCCATCCTCCACTGCACTCCCTGGCCATAGCAGAGAGCTGGCCTGGAAGAGGGGCAACCGGGACAGAATCCGGCGCCCCAACCGGGACTAGAACCCGGTGTGCCGGCGCCGCAAGGTGGAGGATTAGCCTATTGAGCCACGGCGCCGGCTCAATAAATAAGTAAATCTTAAAAAAAAAAAAAAAAGATGAAGAGGCAGACATCACTTAGTAAGCTAATGAAAGGCTATTGTAAACACCAGGGTTTGTCAATGAGGCAGCTTAGACTGCAGTTTGTCAGTGAATCAGACACACCTGCATAGCTGGAACTGGAGGTGAAGACACAACTGGTGTGTTCCAGTGGCACAGACCATGTCTATTAACAGGGGAACCCGCTGCTTCACTCCAGAACTCCGATCTTGCAGACCAAGGATACACTCAGCGAGAACACTGCAGTGTGGGTCCATCACGTTCTGACAACTGCCCTATCTCATTTTCCCCTTCCCCATCCCGTTATTGTGCATAAAGTAACTGGTGTGTTGCATATTGCATTTTCTTTCTTTTTAACTAAACGGCTGATGGCATTTTAAATAAATACTTAACTTCTATGTATTTATTTATTTTTAAAGATTTATTTATTTATTTGAGTTACACAGGGGCAGAGGCAGAGGTCTTCCATCTGCTGGTTCACTCTCCAAATGGCCACAATGGCCAGAGCTGGGCCCATCCAAAGCTGGGAGCCAGGAGCTTCTGGGTCTCCCACGTGGGTGCAGGGGCCCAGGCACTTGGGCCCTCCTCTGCTGCTTCCCCAGACCATGTGCAGGGAGCTGGATCAGAAGTGGAGCAGCCAGGACTCCAACCAGCACCCACATGGGATACTGGCACCAAAGGCGGAGGCTTAACCCGCTACACCACAGTGCCTGCCCTGCCAATGGTATGTTTTGACTGACATCAAATGGAGATTAAATGGGGAAAAACGCTGGTTCTGGGAGAATATGCCCTTTCTCCATTGGTGGCACAGGCATTCAGCTCTTATCTTCATATTCCAGTAAGCTATCTCACTGTTTTAACAACAACCAACAAAAATTAAAAATCTTTGCATACCTTTTTTGATTGGAGAATTTTAATGTTTTTCATTTATCATTGTAAACACAAGGACAATTTTATAACTTTCTTGTATGCAGTTATTACATGTAGGGCAATCTCTCTTTAAGTAGGGGAAAATGACTCTTTTATTTGAGAGGTAGAGTTACAGAGAGAGGGAGAGACAGAGAGAAAGGTCCTCCATCTGCTAATTCACTCTCCAAATGGCCTGAGTTGGGCAATCCAAAGTCAGGAGCCAGGAGCTTCTTCCAGGTCTCCCACATGGGTGCAGGGACCCAAGCACTTGGGCCATCTTCTACTGGGTTCCCAGCCATAGCAGAGAGCTGGACTGGAAGAGGAGCAGCCGGGACTAGAACCAGCACTCATGTGGGATCCTGGTGCCACAGGCAGAGGCTTAGCTTACTATGCCACAGCGCTGACCCTGGGGAAAATTACTCCTCAAAGAATGCATCAAAGATAGTTGTCCCTTCAAGACAAGCATCTTGTTGTTTAAATAAACTTCTTGTTTTTAAAACAGTAGAGTTTAATATATTAACAACGAGGAAGATGAAGTGGAGGGAACTCAGCTAGAGGCTGGAGACCAGGTAGGGGGTTACTTCCTCTGCTGCTTTTCTTAGGGAGCTGGAGTGGGAGTGGAGGACCAGGGACTCGAACCGGTGTCCATAAGGGATGCCAGCACTGCAGGCAGAGGCTTAACCTGCTACACCACAGTGCTGCTCCCGCCTCATGAAATGGATTGTTAATTTTCCCTTGATAATAGACAGAAAACAGGATCCCCATATCTGATGTTGAAACTACCAAAGCTTACATAGCACCTGGCAATGAGTATCAAGTTTACGATATTACAGAGTACTTCTGTTATCTTAAAAGGTGCAGAAAATTCAAGAGAATATGCTGAGTTAAAGTGAAGAAATTTTCATCAGTATAAAAAATGATTATACGTATATATGTATATATTCGTATATAAAGTATGCATGGATAGGGGACCTTAAATTGCTGTGAGCAAATGGAATTAAAAAATCAGGGGTGAGCCTTTGCACAGTGGTTAAGACGCTACTGAGGCTACCCACACCCCATACAGGAATGCCCAGGTCGGAGTCCTGGTTCCACTGCTGCTACCAGCTTCCTGCTGATGCACAGTCTGGCAGGCAGCAGGTGATGGCTCAAGTAGCTGGGTCTGTGCCACCCACGTGGGAGACCCAGGTTGAGTTCTGGGATCCTGGCTTTGGTCTGACCCAGCCCTGGCTGTTGCAGGCATTTGGGGGAGTGAACCAGCAGATGGAAGCGCTCTGTTTGCCTGTCTGTCTCCCTGCCTCTCAACTATACATAGAAACTTAAAAAGAGGGGCCAGTGCTGTGGCATAGTAGGCTAAGCCTCTGCCTGCAGTGCTGGTATCCCATATGGGTGCCGGTTCAAGTCCTGGCTGCTCCTCTTCTGATCCAGCTCTCTGCTATGGCCTGGGAAAGCAATAGAAGATGGCCCAAGTGCCTGGGCCCCTGCAACCCACGTGGGAGACCTGGAAGAAGCTCCTGGCTCCTGACTTCGGATCAGCATAGCTCCAGCCATTGCGGCCATTTGGGGAGTAAACCAGCAGATGGAGGACCTTTCTCTCTGTCTCTCTCTCTCCCTCTCACTGTCTGTAACTCTACCTCTCAAAAAATAAATAAATAAATGAAATCTTTAAAAAAAAAAACTTAAAAAGATAAAAAAAAACTTTATATCGCAGCGTAAGCTCCAGTAAGTTCAAGACACTTCACATAAAACGTATACTTCTTATACCAGCACTTTACCCATCCCCAAAGAGACAAGGTCTTGTGATTTAGCCTTGTCAACAGTTTTTTACATCACTGACTGAAGATTAAACATTGTTAATGAGTAGGACCCCCCAGGCCTATCAGGTGGATACCTAATTACTTCCCATGGAAAGCCGAGCAAAAACTGCCCTTGTCTGAGCAGAGAGAAGGGGACTGTGCAGGAGAAGGACTCCGGGGAAGCTTCCCAGGTCTCCTCTGCTCCGGCTTTGGCTCACTTTCGCCACCCTCCTGATAGGCAGAGGTCATCATTCTTTGGCCTCCCAGACAGCCAGCAAGCCCGGTGCATTCAGTATCCCAAAAACCTGTTGCCATGACGTTTGCTCTTGGCTGGTCCACTGCTCTCGCTCTGCCCTCAGGAGGACACTGGAAAAGCCGTATTTCGTCACCTGCTACACTTTTCCAGAGAAGTTTCAGAAGCTTGTTTTAGAACTTCCACGCAAAGCTCTGCCCTTGCCTGCGGCTGATCTGGGCACCCCAGTTTCGGCAGCCATTCAGCAGAAAGTTTGCTCCATTTGGATTTTCCAGTGAGAACTGTGTAAGCTGAACCAGTTGAGATTGTCTGTGGTGTCGGCTATGATTTCTGCTGTTAATCATTGGTCACACGCAGGGCACAAACAAAATTAATTTTTTTCCTTGAAAATTAATGTGGATTGTCTGCCACTGCGGGCTTCATCTTCAACTTCACCTTGTCCCTTCTTAAAATGACTTCTGCATTCATAACCTGCTGACTTCTTGGTGGCATTGTTCCCATAAACTTGTCATAAAGCATCAATGATTTCACCATTCCTCTACTCAGGCTTCAGCATAAATCTGATCTTTGTTCTTGCTCTAAATTTAGCAGGATTCGGGTTGCTATGATAGGAGCTGTTTTTAAACCAATGTCTCACCCTCCTCAGTGCCTCAAACTAGATCCTGCTCAGACATGTCATAGCAGGTTAGTATGAGTTTATTTGGGTGCAAAATAATTCAGAAATCCATATTCAGAAATCCATGCATAGTTTTTTCATAATATGCACTTTGCACATGAAACCTTTTGAAGAGCTCTTGTATGTTTGTTTGCAAACATGGATTATTATTTCGGGAAAGAATTGCAAGAACTATTAGCAATACCTACCTCTGGGGAATGGGTTTCTTGAGGGGTAGTTGGGAGGGTAGGGATTTTGTGTTTAACCATAAACCCTTTTGTGCAGTTTCCCTCAGGCAGTGGCAAATGTTTGCTGTAGTCAGCTCTGCTGTGTTAGCACTAAAGGAGCCACAGTCGATATGCAAATTAATGATGTAATCGTGTACAACAAAACTATATTTAAACAGGGGCCAGTGCTGTGGTGCAGCAGGTTAACGCCCTGGCCTGGAGCACCGGCACCCATACAGGCGCCGGTTCATGACCCGGCTGCTCCACTTCCCATCCAGCTCTCTGCTATGGCTTGGGAAAGCAGTAGAAGATGGCTCAAATCCTTGGGCCCCTGCACCCATGTGGGAGACCTGGAAGAAGCTCCTGGCTCCTGGTTTCAGATCTGCTCAGCTCTGGCTGTTGTGGCCATTTGGGGAGTAGGCCAGCAGATGGAAGACCTCTCTCTCTGCTCTCCTCTCTCTAACTCTGACTTTCAAATAAAAACAAACAAACAAACAAAAAAAACTATATTTAAACACTGGTGTTAAGCAATATTTGGCTGATGGGCCTACCACTAGTTTCTATTTCCCCCCAGAACGTGCACTGCGTTTAGGACAGAAAGCAGTTTAACTGGGGACTGCCGTTGTAGTGCAGTGGGTTAAGCCACCGCCTGCAACACCAGTATACCACGTTTTCACTGGCTGCTCCTCTTCCAATCCAGCTCCCTGCTAATGTGCCTGAGAAAGCAGCACAAGATGGCCGCAGTGGTTTGGCGCCTGCCACCCACATGGGAGTCCCGGATGGAGTTCCAGGCTCCTGGCTTCTGTCTGGCTCAGCCCTATTTGGAGAGTGAATCAGCAGAGATCTCTCTTTCTCTCCTTCAGCGTCTCAAATAAATCTTCTAAAACATCAGTTTAACTGATATTAGTTAATTAAAAACAAAAAATGAAGGGTAACAAAATACGTGCATACATCTGTCTTCCATCAGTTATCTCTCTCTCTCTTTTTTGTTATTTCAATTTCAATGAGTGGTGAACCTATCAGGTATGTTATATAGTATGCTTAAGAGCAAAGGCTAGGTTGTAGAAACAATTTTCACAAAGTTATGACATCTTCGGTGCTTTTTGAATTTTGTGCCATGTGCCTTCAGTAAAACTAGCAAATAACCACAAGACAATAAGCTGGTATCATCTGTCATCAAGAATATAAAAATCAGGGCTGGCATTGTAGCACAGTGGGTTGCACACAGGCATCCCATATCAGAGCCATGGCTCTGTCCCAGATGCTCCCCTGCTAATGCACCTGAACAGCAGCAGAAGATGGCCCAAGTTCATGGGTCCCTGCCACTCACGTGGGAGACCCAGATGGGTTCCTGGCTCCTGGCTTCTGCCTGGCCCAGCCCCAGCCACTGTGGCCACTTGGGGAGTGAAATGGCGATTGGAACCCTCCTCGTCTGTCTTTCCCTCTCTCAAAGCCGCAGGGAGATGTCACTTCACACCTACTAGAATGGCTGTCAGAAGAGAGAGGGCAGGGAGAGTGTGGGCCAGGAGTCAAGGAACTGGGACCTGCACACAATGCTGGCAGGCCCATGAAAGGGTTCAGGTGCTTTGGACAGCAGCTTTCTACAAAGCCAAACCCAGAGTCACCACAACCACCAGTCCCACTCCCAGGTGTATGTCCATGAGAGCATACACCTGTCCGTGAACGTCCATGGCAGCATTACTCATGAGAGGCCAGGAGCAGAAACAACCGGGGTGCACCAACTGATGAACGGATAAACAGCCACAGCATATCCATGCGATGGAATACTGGTCAGCCCCAAGGAGGAACGGAGTGCTGATACAGGAAGCAACATGGATGGATCCCGAAAACGCTTTGCCCATCACAGGAGACCACACGGCCTACGATCCTGCCCATGTGAAGTGCCCACAAGAGGCAAATCCCCAGAGACCGAGCGCAGGTGCGGCGTTCACGGGGAGTGGGAGGAGAAGAGAGGGGGACTGGGGCTTCTTTGTGAGCTGCTGGAAGGGGGGTGGGATTACACAGAGGTGATGGCTGCACAACCCTGCAAACAGGCTAAAAGCCACTGAACTGTGTGTTTCACAAAGAGCGAGTTTTATAGCGTACCAATCAGATCTCAGCTTCTATAAAAATGTGCAGGAGCTATAGGTAGATACGAACATCAGGGAAAACGAGTAGAGACGTAGACAGAAAGGTGAGGATGGAGCCCTGGGAAAATCCAGTACTGGAGGAGGGTCCACGAAGGAACAGAGTAGGGGGAGATGGGAAGGACTCAGATCCCAGGTGAAGAGGCGCAGACAACGAGCCTTGTGGCTCCAGTGCCAGCTGAGACAACACGTCACGTGTCAGAGTGCCTGGATCCCAGCTTCCGTGTACCCCGGCAGGCAGTGCTGATGGATCAAGCGGTTGCATCCTAGCCACCAACATGGGAGGTCACATTGAGTCCCCAGCTCCTGGCTTTGGCCTGACCCAGTTCGATGCTCACTGTGGGCCTCTGGGGAGTGACCTAGTGCATGGGAACTCTGTATCTCTCTGTGTCTCCCATATAAATAAATAAAAAGAAGCTAAGGGAGGATTCAATGATGAAAGAAAGGGTTAACAGGGCTGCGTTTTGGGGAATGGGCAGTGTGCGTGCGTGGGAGAAGCGCTGTCTGAACACCATATGCCGGTGCTGTGGTGCCAACACACCTTCTCTGATCTCAAACAACAAACTTCTGAATAGGTGTTATCTCCGTCACACAGCAGCCAAGGAAAATAAGTGGTAAAAACAGTAAGTTGGATTTTGGAGAAATGGGGGTCACTGGGGACTTCAGAGAAAGTGGTTTTGTAGAGTGATGGTGACAAGAATAAAAATTACAGCAGACTTAGATGTGAGGTGGAGGTAAGGCTGACTGCGGAGGGGGAGAGAGCTCGGACGACAGAAAGTCAGGTCGATACACAGATATGTCTTTTCCCCCTTTGAGAGGCTAGAGCCTTAGCGGGTCTGTAACAGAGGAGAGTGCGTAGAGCAAAAGTCAGAGACGTGGGAGGGAGGGAGAGGGAGAGAGAGAGGGAGCAGAGTGAGAGGGGAGAGAGGGAGCAGAGTGGGCATCCTTGGCCAGAAGGAACAGCTCCTTCGGACAAAACGGGAGACAGAGAAATACAGGCTGGATAGACTTAAATCGATGCAGTGGACAGGAGTCGATGGGATTCCTGCTTGAAGATGCCCACTGCCCAACGAGGGAGGCAGGGGCTGCGATCAGCAGGCTGAGGTGTCCGTGGTGGGGTGAGGAGCTTGAGAAAAGTGAAAGCTAACTCGGATGGGAGCAGAAGTGCCAGTGTCCCGAGGGCCTCGCTGGGGGCACGGACCACAGCTGTTCTGGGCGTCAGACTCCCAGACCCGTGACTGTCCGCTACGGAGCGGCAGACCTGCCATTTGAACCCTGCAACCTGCAGCTGGGCTGCTCGCTGGCGTCCCCATTGAGGGGCACCCCGTGTGAGCGTGGGCACACGGCACAGCTGCATGAAGTGCAGCACAGCCTGAATGGTGGCCTCAGACAGCTCTTTGGCGCAGCCTGACGACTGATTACGGGTCTCCTCTGCATGCCATCACCCCCGGCACCTCTCGTTGACCAGCTGCTGGAGGGCAGCTCTGAGCCCTCACCTTCTAGGAGTTTGCTACAGCGTCTCGCGTATCGTGGGCCCAGACAACACTCCGCAAAAACCTCCCACTCTCCCTGCACCTGCAGCCGGGCATCTCACCTTTGGGCGTGGCTTCTGAGGCATTGAGGGCTCCCTGAATGACGGCCTGGGCCTCGGAGTTCTTCTTCTTCAGAAAATCGATGGTTTCTCGCAGATCCAGCAGTTCGGTGTCCTACGACAGAAGCAGGAAGGTGTCCCTGTGGGGACGGGCGGCAGCACTCACCAAGCACCAGGCGGTGGGCCGGGCACTGGAGCCCCAGGGTGGGGGCTAGGCACAAGGAGTCTGTCCCCGCTGTCCAGGGAGCAGGCTGAGAAGCCGGGGGACAGTCGGGCAGGGAGGAACTGGCACTCGTGCGTGTGGCAGGGAGGCGGGCTGGCCCTGGCTGGGCTGTTCAGGGGAGCTCCCCGCCCAGGCACCTCACCTTCTCCTCGGCTGTCTCTGCCAAGTGTCGCAGGCGGGACGTCATATTCACCAGGCTCTGCTCGAAGGCAGCCACGAGGTTAGCCTGCCACAAACACACAGAGAGGCGCCTCACTTGCACGGGGCTGGGCAGAGCAGTGACGGCCATGGCAAGTAGCCCTACTGGGTTTTCTGTGTCTCGGAGCTGACTGAGGCTAAGGAACCCCCAGGGGTTTACTCCTCGACCGTGTAGTGGGCTGGCCCCCGGGGGACCAAACGCCCTCTCTGGGGAAGCTGCTGGGACACCTGCCCCTCTGCTCCCAGGTGGCCTCCACTCTGAAGTTGGGCTTGCTTGGAAGCTGCTGCTTTGCAGGGCACAGCTCCACTTGCAGGGCTGGGAGAGCTCGTGCAGTTCGAGGGCATGCCACCGTTTGGCCACTAGGTGTCAGGCGTGTTTCACAAGAGCTGGAGGAAGACACAGAGGCAGCCCAGGGAGAGCTGAGCTGGGAGCCAAGGCCCCAGGGGTGCACGGTTCCAACTCTGGGCCAATCAGCGGCCAGAAGTCTAGACAAGTGAAGGGACGAGGCCCTGGACGACGCAGGGGGAACCTTGGGGACAGAGAAACAGCCATCAGTGAGCAGGCTGGTGAGCCCCGCAAGCGGCGATGGGCACAGCCCAGGATGCTCCCATGTTTACCCATCCGTCAAGGCCTGGACCCCAAGAGCTTTTCTGCAGGGAGGGCCTGGGCTCTTTGGCAGGAAGGCATCCCGACCTGGGCTGTTCCCCTCCACCTGCTGGACAGCGGCCTTCTGTCTTCTCCACCTCGGGCTCACCCCAAGAACCCCAGCTTCCCACGTGCTCTTCCCAGCTCGGGCCTGGGCTATCTCACCCTCCCACCTGTGTGTCTCCCTACTCTGCACTTCCCCCTAATCCCAGCCTCAGGCCACGGTGCCAGCCAGACCCCCAGGCTAAGCAGTGGGTCTGCAGGCAGGCTAGCATTCGGGTGGGCTCAGTGGCTGGAGCCCCTCCTGGTCCATCCAGGCTGTGCCCTCCACTTCAGCAGCCAGCAAGTTCCACAGAACCTGGGATCGCAGGACCCCGAAGAGGACTGTGGGACCTTCCGGGAGTCCTGACTTCGCACCTCCTTCCCAGGGGGCGGGGCTCCAACCCTGGGTGAAAACCTGCCTCTGGGATTCATGGGCCTGGGTGCCTGGGTGCTGAGTGAGTTCTTGCTTAGCCAAATGGAACTTCCTGTTCTAAGAAAAAAATCACCGTCTACATTCGTTTTCTTGGCTGCAACCCAGCCTTGACAGCACGATGGCTGGCAGATTGCAGCGTCAGTGAATCAGACATAATAAGGTTCTCTGCCTCCCCGGCGCCTCTCGCTCCGGCATCTCCCAGACATGAATTTCCTGGGGTGTGCGGGACGTGACCCAGCCACCGGCCATGGAGGGTGCGGCACCAGGGAGGGGGAAGAAGGTTCTTGATTTGTTAAAGGTCCCCCAGAGTGGGAGAAAGTGTGGCAACACGCTAGTCCGTGTGCACCCGGTGAACCGTGGGTCTGCGGGAAGCGGATCGAGAGGAAGAGCCGTGTACTGGGGAACTGCTGCCGAAACAGACTGGGAACACCCAAGGTCGGGGTGGGGGAGTCCTCTCCCCGACTCCAGGGGACAGACCCCAGGCCCGACAGCTGGGCTCCCTGGAGAGGAAAGGAAGGGAGAGAACCAGAAGCCACTGTGGAAACTGCAGACATGGCTCTTTTTGTGTGAACACTTGGAAAGCTCCCGCAGATCCGGCTCAGCTGTTGTTTACAGCTTTGGGGAAAATGGCTCCTGTGTTCTGCGTCTGCAGCTCGGCCACAGGGGAGGAACCGCGCGGTTAGAGGAGGTGGCTTCGGCACGCCCGACCTCACCACGCAGCCAGAGCAAGGCCAAAGGGAAAAAAAAAGGAAGTCACCGAGGGCGGACCCTGGCCGGGATCCTTTCAGCCAGCCGTCCAGGACTGGGAGAGGCAGTTGTGAACGAGGGAGTTGGGCTTCTGTGGTCACCAGAGAGGATTCTAATGACCAAATCAGTGCCTGCCCAGGGACAGACGAGACACACCCAGGGCAGTGGGCACAGGATTTCGGGGCCG
Source organism: Oryctolagus cuniculus (assembly GCF_051225735.1). Taxonomy (NCBI): domain Eukaryota; kingdom Metazoa; phylum Chordata; class Mammalia; order Lagomorpha; family Leporidae; genus Oryctolagus; species Oryctolagus cuniculus. Next base: position 17,694,109 of record NC_142879.1, on the reverse strand, counting down.
TGTGACCACGGCCAACAGCAAGGTTGCTTGCACCTCCACACAGAACCTCTGACAATACCCTCTCTCTCCCTCTCCCTGTCTCCCTCTCTCTCTCTCCCTCTCTCTCTCCCTCTCTCTTCCTCTCTCTCTCTTCCCCTCTCTCTCCCTTTCTCCCTCTCTCTTCCTCTCTCTCTCTTCCCCTCTCTCTCTCTCCCTCTCTCTTTCTCCCTCTCTCTCTCCCTTCCCCCCTCTCTCTCTCCCTCTCCCTCTCTGTCTCTCTTCCTCTCTCTCTCCCCCTCTCTGTCTCTCTTCCTCTCTTTCTCTCCCTCTTTCTCCCTCTCTTCCTCTCTTTCTCCCTCTCTCTTCCTCTTTCTTCCCCCCTCTCTCCCTCTCTTTCTCCCTCTCCCTCTCTCTTCCTCTCTCTCTCTCCCTCTCCCTCTCTCCCTCTCTTTCTCCCTCTCCCTTTCTCTTCCTCTCTCTCTCTCTTCCCCTCTCTCTCTCTCCCTCCCCCTCTCTCCCTCTCTCTCTCTCTCCCTCTCTTCCTTGGGGTTTCCAAGGCCACCAGACACGAGCACAGCCATTCCTGTTTCTTAGGTAAAGGGGGCAAAACAGTTCTTTATAAAAACTGGGACTCGGAAAAGGGCAGTGCCCTGATCTCCATGTGTGAACTGGAAAGAAGCCCACGCCCTCGGGGCCCACGCCCAGGGCGATCTGTGTCAGATGGGTCTGCTCCCTCCGTGGAACTCATCCAACTCCGGCTAAAATAACTTCCCGGGCCGTTCCCCACACCACGGCACTCACATTGGCTGAAAGCTGAGACGTCAAGGTGGCCACTTTTTCCTGGGATGACTCCAGCTCCCTACGAAGCTTCCGGATTTGCTGTGAAAGGAAGAGAAAGAAACTACTGGTGGCAGAAGATGTACGGGAAGTGGGCGGACACGGGGTGCAGCAGCATTAACGAGCAGAGACGAAGCTTCGCGCCCTACCTCGGATTGCATCCTCTCCTCAGCCTGAAGAAGGGTGCAAGGAAGGAGAGAGAGAGGAGGTGGTTACTACGGAGGCAAAGCAGCCGGGCCCCGGAGCAAGCGAGAGGCGCCGAGAGGCAGGAGGCTGAAGACTTGGGGTCCCAGCCCCGGCTCCTCATGGGACTCGGCTCAGGTTTAAATAAATGGATTTCTCTGGAGTTCACCTCCAGCCAACTTTGTCACGGCCACGAAGGCTGGGCAACGAGACGCTGATCAGTTGGAAAATGAACCCTGACAGCCACCAACTAGAGTCAACCTAGCTCCAACAACCAAGGAAGCCCCAACAGCCAAGAGCCAAGGGCTGCAGGCCGCTCAGCCACCGCCCCATATCCACAAGGTGGAAGGAAGGCACTGCAGGCCCTGCCCAGCTATCCCGGGGAGCACAGAGCAGAGCGGGGCAGGGGGAGAAGTTCATGCTCTTACTGAGGAGTACGTGGAGGAGGCGCTGGAGGCCAGGGACAGCACGGAGCCGTGGACTGAAAGAAAGAGAACACACAGAGTTAGCAGGTGTTCCTGGTACAAGCAGGTCCTGGGTGCAGCCCTAAGGCAGGAGTTTGGATTCTGACTCTGGAGGGCAGCTGGAGCAAACAGGAAGAACCCAAGTGGTGTCACAGCAGCCCAAAGCCGGCAGGTAGCCCCAGGGAGACAGGGTCCCCAGCACCAGCCTCCTGTCTGTCTATAGTCTCTGGCAGCCCAGGGATGGCGTCCCGGCTCAGCCTGCTTGGAGGGGCAGAGGGGAAGGAGGTGTGCAGGGATGGTCGCATCTCATCTTCCCAGGCCAGAAAGGGCCTGGGCTGCGGGGAGGGGGGGGGAGGCTCTCATCAAAGCTGCTGGGAACCACAACTGCCTTCTGCCTGGGCCTCCTCTTCGCAGCCCAGGGGCACGTGCCTGGGCACCGCTCAGGTGGAAACAGTGAGGAAGGGAGGGATCCTCGTCTGAGGAAGCGGCAGAGAACGAGAGCCCATCTGCAAGCAATGCGTCCTGCCAACACTGCCAGGAGGTCTAGTCCACCACGAGGCCTGGGCTTCTAGCCCCTGAGCCACACCAACACTCAGATCACCACCAACAGCCAGATGGGCCCATGAAGCTACTCTTCAGAACATTCTGGAAAGAGGAATCAGATGCCTAACTCTTTGCAAGGATTGAAGAGCTGCCATTAGGTCCTGGTATCAGAGACTGTGGGGAGGAAAGATTGCGGCCAGAAAGAGGGGGTGCAAGACAGGGCTTTTCTGAGCACCCCGAAGGTACCACTTAACCCCTCCACGCTCGGTCTCCCACCCCAGCCCCAATGACAGATGCTCCATCCCAAAGGCCCGTGCCAGGCGGTGCCACCCAAGGCTTCTGGGCCCCCAGACCCTTCAAAGGTATGGGAAGAAAGAGCTGAAATGGCCCAGCTTGATGTGAATTGTGTGTGTGTGCGCGTGCATGTGTGGTGGTGGTGGTGGAGGTGGAGGCGGCTGGGGGACCCAGCAGGGCTGGAATGGGTGCGAACCGCGCTGGCGTGGAGTCTCACCATCATCCGCGGGGTCTCGGAAGGATCCTGACCGAATCATCCCCTTAGGTCTCTCGGCCAGGGACAGGGTGCTCCCCATTTGGGAGCCGCCGTACAGCTCGAAGGCGGCCTCGTGGGTGGGGATGCTGTTGGAGCGAGTGATTCTCGGCGTGGTGGCCGCAGTGGGACTCACTAGAAGGACAGAGGGAAGGGGACGGGAGAGGGAGGGGAGGGCAGGAGAAGAGGCAGGGTCATGAGCTCTCCGGGCCCTTGGCGGGTGGCGCACCGGGAGCGGAAGAGGCCAACGGGGGTCGGGGGACAGGAGAGGAGGGGTGGGGGGCCGGTGGGAGTGTGCAGGCAGCTGATGGTTAGGAGAGCAAGCCTGGAAGGGAGGGGGGTCTTCCCTGACCCTGCCTGCCTCGGGGCTGCAGCTCAGGAAGCCCGGGTTGGGGGCTTGGCAGCTCTTCGGAAACCCTGCCATCGCGGGGGTGCGCTGGTGAGAATGGGATGCTGCAGTTCTCTGGAGCACGGCTGGCGACAGCTTGGGAGGACTGGAATTCAGACCAAGACTCGGATCTGAACGATGCTAAAGATCCGGCCAGAGAAAGGGGCCAGGCTGCGACCCCCACGGGGCGTGGCCCTATGGCAGGGAGTCTCCCCACGAAGCTGTCTTGCTCTGTGTTGCTTCGGGTTAGCTCTAAAGCATCAGGAACCATGGCCCTCCATGCTCAGCCTTCCCATGTCTGGAAGGCCAGACAAACAGCTGCAAAGCAGCGGGCTCGGCTTGCAGGGTCCCTCTCACCTGCAGGACCCTTGCCCCTGCCCCTGAAGGGAGGACAGCCCCTCGGGGCACGCGCCCACACGGAGCTCCCTGCTCTGTCTCTGGCCTCCCCTTGGGTGCACGGTCTTCTAACCTGCGCCTGAAGACCCACGCAGAAGATTTCACACCTCTCTGGCCCGGCCCTTCCCAGTCCACCTGCTGACGATGGTCTAGCCCACTCCATCACTGTCCAGTATAAACACATTGTTCTCGCTTGGTCCTCAACCCTCATGGACAGCACACAGGCCCTACTGCGCCCTCAATGGTCCTTCAGAGGCCAGATGATCCTCCCTCCTGCCTTTCCTCCTCCTCCCCGCCGTCTTGCAGTTACAACTCCTTGTCCTGTGTCGACTGCTTGCCCTCACTCAGCTCAAAGAAGACACGGGTCTAGAGAGATGCAGCAGGCGGCCACAGGCCTCTCCCAGCTCCTGAGCAGGACTCCTAGGGCGCCCACCCTGGCAGCTGCTTCCCAAAACCAGGGCTGCCATGCTTCTGTGCCGGGCCTCCGCCCCCAGCGCCTGCCCCGCCCCGGCTCTGAATCACAGAGCCATTTCCTTCTGTCTTCTCGTCTCCCTGGCCTTCAGAAAGGGTGTGGCCAGCACAGGCCTTCGTCAGCTCTGGCCCAGAAAGGGCGGTTGGGGGATCTGGACTTTTCAGGTTCTGAAGGCCGGGCGCACCCTTGGCAATCAACGACTGCTCCCTGCTTCCTCCCTGCCAGCCGAGCCTTTCCGCACTGCCCTCCCACCAGCCGTCCCGGTGCTACGGGGTGCGGCTGCGCCCTTCCGGCAGCTCCATGTGCCAGCTCACCGCACTGGCCTGATCCCCAGCCTTTAGCTTCTGGCTCTTCCACGCCATCATTCAGACTCTCTGATGCTACAAGGACCCCCACCACCTGTGCTCAGGGGCAACTTTGTAATGTGGCATCCTGCAGCACTCTGCATCCAATCTCATCTCGGCGGACAAACCGAGGCTCCACGAAGCAGCCCATAGCATAGGTGCACGCCGCCTCGTGGGGCCCTCTTCACCCCATGCCACAGTTGGGAAACACTGACCTACGTTGGTAAGCTGGCCCTTTGCACTCAAGGACATGGAGAGTGCAGGGGGAGAAGGCAGCTCGGACTGGTCGTCGGACTCGGGCAGCCCGCCGATGGTGTGGGAGTGCCGCCTCTCCTTGGTGTCCTCCTGGGACTGCAGCTGGTACCTGTAGACAGCAGCAGCAGGACTCAGTCTGGGGCCTGGGCCTGGGCCCGACACAGCAGGACACAGTGCTGGCAGCACGGAGGGTGTGGGAGAGCAGGACAGGGGAGGAGGGGGGCACCAATGCCACTCAAGTCCCTTCTCCCAGGCCCTCCGTGTTCCCGGCAGGGGCTCACTTCAGAGCCTCCTGCTTCTGGCTGTGCACTCTGGCTGCAGGAGCCCCCGCCCCACGGAACGACCTCATGGAGATATAGTAAGGGAGAACCACACAGGGCTTGTGAGCAACCCCACAGGCAGGCTGCTCGCCTCACGCTAAGGGAGAAAGAGTACAACAGGCAGGTGCAGGCAAGTGTGGGATTCCCAGCTGCAAACTTGTCTCCCCTACGGCCCCACCACCATCAAGGAACCCCTGCTGTGAAAGCTGGGGCAGGCTGCTAGGTTTCATCCATGCAGGACCACACAGAAATGATGCGGCTCAATGGGTCACTGGACTCATGGCTGGGGCCGGGGCCGGGGCACACTATTAGTTTTCGTACAGACAAGGAGTCAGTCCCAGGCCCAGGGGAGAAAAAACACATTTAAGGGTTACCTGAGCCCTTTTTTGGGAAGAGTGTTCCGATCCCGCTGGTTACTGTGGAGACAGAGAGAGAGAAAGTCAGAGAGAAGTACATGGGTCCATCTTAGAAACCAGAGTTTGGGGCCTGCATCATGCCCATGTCACCGGCACCTCATGTGAGCCCGATTCAAGCCCTGGCTGCTCCACTTCAGATCCAGCTCCCTGCTAATGTGCCAGGGGAAGCAGCAGAAGATGGCCCAATGACCTGGGCCCCTGCATCCACATGGGAGACCTGGATGGAGTTCCAGGCTCCTGGCTTCAGCCTGGCTCAGCCCTGGCTATTACGGAGATTTGGGGTGTGAACCAGTAGATGGAAGATCTCTCTTTCTCTGTCTGTCCCTCTCCATCTCTGCAACTCTGCCTTTCAAATAAATAAATAAGCATTTTAAAAAAGCACAAAGAAACCAAAGTTTAGAACCACAGATTGGCCGGCGCCACGGATCAATAGGCTAATCCTCCACCTAGCGGCGCCGGCACACCGGGTTCTAGTCCCGGTCGGGGCGCCGGATTCTGTCCCGGTTGCCCCTCTTCCAGGCTAGCTCTCTGCTGTGGCCCGGGAAAGCAGTGGAGGATGGCCCAAGTGCTTGGGCCCTGCACCTGCATGGGAGACCAGGAGAAGCACCTGGCTCCTGCCTTCGGATCAGCGCCGTGCGCCAGCCACAGCGCACCAGCCGTAGTGGCCATTGGAGGGTGAACCAACGGCAAAGGAAGACCTTTCTCTCTGTCTCTCTCTCTCACTGTCCACTCTGCCTGTAAAAAAAAAAAAAAAAACACACAGACTGAAGGGATCTAGACCTGGAAGAGTGGACAGCAAACACAAGTCCATTTCCTCCCCATACCCAAAACAGAGAGGCTGCAGCCTTTGCCTGGCTCCAGCTCGGGAGATTCGTTGGGAATACTGAACGTTTTTTCTCCGGCTGGGACTTGAGGTGTGGTTAGCTATGGAAGAGCTCCTGGACAGGAGACCAAGACCAGGCTGTGACAGAACAGAAATGAATCTGGGCTGGGACGCAGATGCTCCGGGTGACAGGCTCAACAAATCCTGAGTACTTGACATCTCTGTGCACCGTGTCCCCATGTGGCAGACGAGAACAATAATCACACAGAACCCAAAAGATCCTAAGGCGTTGCACAGCAAATGAGATTACCTAATATATGTGAGCGTTTTTGAAAGTCACACAGAGACAATCGAATACGGAATAGCACTGCTAGGGGACAAAGGAGCCTGTAGCACAGGGACAGGCCGCAGCTCAGCTCTGGCCCGGCCACCTACCCGTCCAACTGCCCGGCTCTGGGGCTTCCAGTCCAGCTCAGCTCTTCAGCCTCTTCCTCTGGGGGGGCAGCAGCTGGGGCAGGGGGGGCAGGGACGGGTGGACTGCTGGGGAAGGCACTGGGTAGGCTCATCGGCATCTGGAGGGACTCCATGCTCCTGTGCAGGCCCGAGAGTTTGGGGTACATGCGGCTCTCCTTTGGGACACTGAAACCGCTCATGAGCTCCAGGCCCTGGGAGAAGCTGGCGGAGTTAATATTGAGGATGGGCGCTGGACTAGGGGTGAAGCAAGAAGGGAGAGCACCCCCCGAGGTGGAGCTTGTGGGATGAAGATCTGGGACTTTGGAAGCATGGGGGTCGCTGGACGATGGTAGGTCCAGGCTGTTGGAGTTGACCTTGTCCAGGTTGGCGAGTGAGGGCGGCTTGACAAAGCCCTTAGCCGTGGTCCTGGGAGAAGCAGAGAGAATATACTTAGGATAACAGAAGTAGAGAGCAAGAGGATATGGAACCTCAGCTTTAGAGGAACCTGGGCATGGTACCTTGGTTCCTGGCTATTCGTCAGGTTCAGAGAGGCTTATCCTAACACTGCTGCGAAATCTGATACCCGACTTGGGGCATCTTCGGTGTTAAGGAGGGAAGACAGCAGGTGCACACAGGAGACATAAGTGAGTTACATGCAAACAGGCATCCGTGTGTCACCACACATAGTAACGTGCTGAAGACAGGTTAAGGGTGGATCGGGGCATTGTGGGGAAGAGATGAGTGTCCAACACGGTTGTCAAAGAGGAAGAAGAGAATTGCACAGAGGATCAGGGGGTGGGGGGAGACCCACACACAGGCCTAGAGACAATGGCGGGGGGGAACAGGTCACACCCCCCCCAGTCTAAGCGGGGTACCTTACCTGAGAGGGGTCGGCGGCAGCTCCGCCAGCTTGGCGGCCGGCGGGTGGTTTGCTTGGTTCTTGGGAGTACTTTCCGGGGAGCCGATGCTCTTCAGGGAGATGTTGTCCGCGTCCAAGGCCACTGCCTTGGCTTTGGCCTTCTCCTTTTCCCGGTCCGTCTGGTTGACAGGAGCCGGTGGGGTCCGCCCACTGGCCACTTTGGAAGGCTCCTTCAGTCTGGAGGGAGTGAGGCCCCCTTGCTTGGTGCTGAGGAGGCTGGGGTCAATGCTACTGCTGACGGGGCGCGGTCCACCCCGCCCACCGGTCACGCTCATGGAGCTGGACTTGGCCGGCCGGGGCAGGCTGCGGTACTGGATGTTGGAACGGGCTCCGGGAGCCAGGAAGCCGGGCTCTGCGCTGTTAGACACATCCAAGCTCGTCTTGCGCCCGTTAACGGGCTTCACCGGGATGCCCGAGGACTTCTGGATCTTGCCCAGAGTGGCCGAGCCACCCGTCTGCATGACGGTGGCGGTGCCTGTGGCAGGAGGGGGCTTCTTGTAGCCGAAAGACCCCGAAGTGGAGGGCCGGGCGATGCCTGACGGCGGCTTTTTGGCATCACTCAGGCGGTCCCGGCCGGCGTCGGAGGAGGAGCGCTGCAGCCCAGTGTTTCTCACAGCAAGCTTGCCCTTGTCCGTGGCTTTGCCTTCTGGTTTGCCTGCAGGAAGTAGGAGGAGAGTGGCTGAAATGGACCAGAACCGTAGGAATTCTTCCCTCTTGTTTGTGAGAGCAGGGGAAGCCCTCAGGGTGTTGCAGAATTCTACGGGCTTCAGTGTGGGCAGGCAGCTACTGGACAAGCTCATGAAGCTTCTTGCCGGGGGACCCTCGGTGGGTGGGGTTGGGAGGGTAGGGGTTTCGTTGTTTTCTGTGGCAAGGTCCATTTTGGTTAAAATGAAAGAGGCAGGAGCCATCACAGTGGCACAGCAGGCTAAGCCAGCATCCCATATGGGCACTGGTTCAAGTCCTGGCTGCTCCTCTTCCAACCCAGCTCTCTGCTTATGGCCTGGGAAAGCAGCGGAAGATTCTCAAGTGCTTTGGCCCCCTGCACCCACGTGGGAGACCCAGAGGAAGCTGCTGGCTCCTGGCTTCAGATCAGCCCAGCTCCAGCAGTTGTGGCCATTTGGGGGGTGAACCAGGTGGATGGAAGACCTTTCTCTCTGTAACTCAGCCACAAAAGTGATCAAGAAAGGACTATATCTAATAAGCCGGCAAGGAAGAGAAGATAAGGAGAGGAAGTCGCGGGACAGAGCATCAGCTCCCAGTCACCCATGACTGGCTGGAAATGCCCGTCCCTGCTGCAAGGGCTGATGGGTCACCATCCTCCTGGGATGTCAAGCGAGTGTCTGGGGACAGGAAGAACACCGCTAACGTCATCCCTGCAGTCATGTGACTCAGCACGTTCCCAGGGCCTCCCGGCACCCTGCCAAGCACCACCTTGTGAAGACGAGCGCACCGACAGGTGTCTCGGGAGAGGAAAGAGCGAATGGCAGGGCCAGCCCTGGAGGGAGGCCGCCCCGGCCTCGGGACGTGGACGTCACATCTCACTGCGCTGCCTCTCAGGCTGCGCGCTTCCGGCCCAGCCACTCACCCTCATCGCATTTCTCTCCAGAGAATGTTGGCACATTTGTAAAGTAGAGTGAGTAACACTTATGCTTCCTGAGTCTCAGGGCGGCCCCGAGCCCAGACGGGGAAAGGCAGACACAGTCACCACCCAGGGCAAAGGACCATTAGGAAAAGGGCCACGCGTTTCCTTTCCTGCAGGCTTACCTGCGACTCTGAGGCCGCTCTGCGCCGTATGGGTGATGGGGGAAGTGACAGCCACCGGGGGGGTCTTGCCCTTCTTCAGGGAGCCGGGGTGCCCCAGGATGATGGGCTTCTTCAGCTCCCCACCCTTGGACGAATCGTCACAGCTCTCGGGCCGCTCCCTCCGCCACTTGGAAGTCCCAGGTTCCATCTTCAGGCTCCCGCTGTCGTACTCCAGTTTCTTGGGGGCCTTCTCCTCGGATTCGCTGAACCAGCTCAGCCCACTTTCTGCCAGGGAGCGCTTCTCTGAGTCAGTGCGTAGCTAAAGAGAGGGAACAAGGCAGAGTGAGACACTCACGTGAGTGAGACACTCACGTGGGGACAGGGGAATAGACAGGGAGGGGGGTCTTCTGTGGTGAGCAGGTGGTCAAGCGAGGGTCTCCACCCAACTACTCTGTGCACATGCAAGCTCCCCCCCCCACCCCCCCCCCCATCAGCACAGGTGCTGCCCTGTCGGCCCTGGGGCTCATCCTGAGCAGGTGGCTGCAGAGTCCCGTACCACTACTGTAGAGTTCCTGCGGGAAGCCGTGGGAGTGGTCGGGAGGGAGTTGAGTGAGGAGCTGGCGTTGAACTCTTCCGAGCTGAGGTTGTCCGAGGCATCGCTGAGCCCGCTGCTGATGGAACTGCTCTCATCCCAGCTGCAGGGAGAGATCAAGGTCAGCAGTTAAAACAGAAGCCAAGGCAAGAAGTAAATTTTTTGTCCTGATGGAAGAATGGCGCTGGACCACTGTATAGACTGGCCAAGAAGAGAAAGCTGGGGCTTAGTTCTGGGGATTGCCAGTAACTCAAATGTTTCCCTGCATCTGGGTGGTTTCTGTCTTTTCTTTTTTTTAAACAAAGGGAAGAGACTCTTTTTATCTGGTAAACGATGTTTTATCTCCTTAACAGAAAGCTCTGTTATAAAGACAAGGTCATTTTTGGATCAATTTAATTATACAATTTCCTCCCCCTATAACTGGCCTCCATCTTCAGCACTACCTCACCTTTGCTCATTTTCAGACGTGTTCTCCAGGTATCGCTTTCCCTCAAAATGCCCATTCCTGGTAACAAGGGGCCAGACAAAGACATTTCTAGAGTCACCTAGAGCTGACCTGCGTGTGCCCTCTCAAGGGCTCTCCATTCCTCCAGTCTACCCCTCCTGGACCAGATCCTGCCTCTCAACAGCTAGGACGGCTGTGCAGGTAAATGGGCCAATCGGGAGGGCTGTGCCAAGCAGAGGTGCCAGACCCACGCTGGATGGTTGCATTTCTCCAGCCGCTTGGGCTCTCAGCGTCCTGGCATCCAGCGAGAGACCGCTGTTAGGCGTCTGTCTCTGAGAACCCTGGTCCACGGACTAAGACCTTCCACAGCGGCCACATGTTTACAGCTGATGCGCCAATCATCTTCAGGTTTAAGCAGGTTTGTCTATAACATCTGCACGGAACAGCCTCTCTACCACTGACACCAGTTTTCTCTTGTTCTAGCCTTGCTGGTCCCATGTTTCTTGTTCGTCACATTCATCATTTTCTACCTCCTACAGTCTGTCTTCAAGGGCCTCGTTTTCCAAGTCTTTCACAATTCTTCTGGACCCTAACAAGTTCTTCAGATTTCACTCAAGTTTGGGAGCCTCGAGCTGACCACTGAAGTTCGGTGAGACGGCTCCACATTAGCATCTGTTTGTGCAGGGTAAGGGGCATCGTTCCATCCCGGTGTCTGAGTCCAGAGCGTGTCCGTTTGTCAGCTTCACACGTGTGCAGGAACGAACAAGGCTTGAGATGTTTTTGGTGAATTGGCCAGTATGTGGACATTTTTTTCTTTTTGGTTTATTTTGAGTTTCACATCATGGAACAAAAATCAGACATACAAGCCATCTAAGTGCTTGGCCCAGATTTCAGCTGGCCTCCCTCTAATTCATGTGCTGGGAATAGGGAAGTGGGTGGTTTGGACATTTGGCTTGGCTGCTCTGCAGTGATTTATCCAATACGTTGAGAAACAGCAAAGAAAGCACGGAGTTGAGAGCATACTACAGAGTTGTTTCAATAGCGCTGTTGTGACACACAGCCATTATCAAGTGACAACCAACCTCCCCTGGTTCTGACACATCTTAAAGCTCACATCTGTCCTGGACTGAGATATCCCACACCACCCATCCTGAAGAGAATACGGAGGACACATATCTGAAGCTGGTTTTATGACCCTATCAGCCCTTCCAGGGCAAGATAAGATCTCTGGCAAGCAAACAAACAAGTATTCACAGCATGCTTCTCTGAGGTCGGAGACAGAGGAAGCCTGGAGCGCCAAATCTTTCATCTGAGATTAATTACTGGGAAGCAAGGTCTTGGAGCAGAGCGGAGAAAGCTCTTACGGACTGGCCCTTCGAAAAGAAAGACTGCCAGAGCCCCAGAGTCCTGAAAGAAACCTTCCTTTGCCCTAGCTATGGGAAGCCCGACACTGAAATGGATGAGGGAGGTCTGCCTTCTAGGAGCGCTGGGACCTCCAAAGTGCTTCTTCCACAGACACAAAGCAGAAGCCCCAAATTATCAAGCAGGGTTGCTCTGCAGGTTCTGAACCCAAGGAAAATTCTGGTGTTGCTACCCAAGGGTTAACATCTGCATTGGTGAGGCACAGCTCCTTTCTTTAAAGAGTTAGGGAAGTAATGCACGCGAGGGTGGAGATTCAAGCAGCCCATGAAACTGTAAGGAGAAATGTCCCTTATCTGCCTTCCTATTTTTAATTCCACCGCAACCACCACCGTTAAGTTTCCCACGCTTCCTTCCAAAGCACCCCTGTGTCTCTGTCTGCTGGCTGTTTGTCCTCTGGCTCTGCTCAACAGGGCAGGGGAGGGGGCGGGGCACACCGCACCAACCTGGGGATTCGCCCCACGCCTCTGTTTCAGTGGAGTGCAGGTACGTGCCCGGGACAGGACGCTTTCTAAGACCTCACATATCACAAGATGCCTGTATTGGAGCTTGTGAGATTCTGGTTAGGCTGAAAACACGCCCTCAGGATGTGAAGGCAGCACCCACTGCTTCTGCCTCGGGCTGCTTCCACAGCCATTCTGCTTCCTTGTTCTTAGTGTGGGACCTGCTTTCTTCCTCTCTGGGACTTGTAGCATCTTCGCGTCCTGCCACACCATCAAGGGTGTGCCCTTTTACTTCTCAAGCTGTGTCCATCATTTCAACTCTGACTTTGGACGCTCTGTACCTTCAGCTCTGGGAGATCACCCTGAAACTGCTTTTTCTTCTTTTATCCTCTTCCTTTTCTGGTTCTCTCTTCTAGAACGTCCATTAATCAGGAGGTGGATACTCTGATTTTCTCATCTTCCAGTTCCATCTCCCCCCCCACCCCCCAGGATTTATTTACTTGAAAAGCACAGTTACAGAGAGAAGAAGGGAGGGAGGAAAAGGGAAGAGGGAGTGATGGGGGAGGGGGGGAGTTTCCATCTGTTGGTTCACACCCCAAATGGCCACAATGGCAGACAAAGGGCCAGCCGAAGCCAGGGGCCCCAAGCACCTGGGCCATGCTCTGCTGCTTTCCCAGGCACATGAACAGGGAGCTAGATTGGAAGTGGAGCAGCCGGGACACAAGCTGGACTCATATACACGCCAGCATCACAGGCAGCAGCTAACCTGTTGTGCCACACCAGCAGCCCCAGCACCATCTTTCTAGAAGCCCTACTTGTGGGGCAGTGGCCACGTGTTACCTCCCGTCTAGTAAGTTTTTCATGTCTGCTACCATATTTTTAATTTCCAAGGAGTCTTTGTTCTTGAAAATACAGCACCTTGCTCTTTCAGAGACTCTGTTCACTCCTTTGGAAGGCAGTTTACGATCTCTGCGTAGGTCTGGTTGCAAGCTGATTGTAGGTTCTGTCTGCATAGGTGAGACTTTCCTGCTAGACGCCTTCTCAGCCGTCTGATGATGCTTAGCTGTTTGCTCCCGTGAGAGCCTGGGCCACCCACTGCACGTTACTTGGAAGCTCTGCGCACACAGGGCTGGGCCTGTGGACCACGGCTTCAGTAAGGGGATGTGTTTGGGCTGATTCACTCAAGCTTTTTCTCCTGGGCTGGTCAGATTTCCTGGCGATGACTGTCTCAGACGCCCACCTTCAGGGTCTTAAAGACCACTGTCCTGAGAGCAGAGCTGCAGAAGAGCCTTGGCTGCTTCAACATTCAACATGCAAGCTTTCACTCAGTCCCCTGTGTCTGGGTCGAAGTCTATGCCCTCACCGCGCCAGGAGTCCATAGGGCCTGCTCCACCCTTTGCAGAGTGGGCTGCCCGTGTTAGGACAGCTGCCTTCCTGGCCTGGGAGCCGCAGACCCAGCGTCTGTGTCCACCCAGTCTTCCTGTTTTCAGCTTTACTTCCCCTGCCCTTGAGGTGCCCGAGGCCATCCAGCACCAAGCTTTCTAAGGTGCACAGAGCTGCCGCCCAGCTTCCCCTACTGCTGGCTTGGGAGTCGGCATTAAGTCTAACCGATGAGTTCACCCTCGCCGTTCTCATTACCAGAGCCTCATGGCTGGCATCTTTTCTTTATCCTTTTTTTTTTTTTTTTTTTTTTTGGTTCACCCCCCAAATGGCTGCTATGGCTGGAGCTGCGCCAATCCGAAGCCAGGAGCCAGGTGCTTCCTCCTGGCCTCCCACGTGGGTGCAGGGCCCAAGCACTTGGGCCATCCTCCACTGCACTCCCGGGCCACAGCAGAGAGCTGGACAGAACGAGGAGCAACCAGGACAGAATCCAGTACCCCAACCGGGACTAGAACCCGGGGTGCCGGTGCCGCAGGTGGAGGATTAGCCAAGTGAGCTGCGGCGCCGGCCTATCCTATTTTTTTTTTAGTTTTTTTTTTTTTTTTAATAGACTTATTTTATTTATTTGAAAGGCAGAGATACAAAGAGAAGGAGAGAGAGAGAGAGAGCTCTTCCATCCATCAGTTCACTCCCCAAATGGCTACAATGGCCAGGGCTGGGCCAGGCTGAAGCCAGGAGCCAGGAGCTTCCTCTGGGTCTCCCAGTGGGTGCAGGGGTCCAAGCACGTGGGCCATCTTCTGCTGCTTTACCAGGTGCATTAGCAGGGAGCTGGATCAGAAGTGGCGCACCAGGACTTGAAATGGTGTCCATATGGGATGCCAGCCCTGCAGGCAGAGGCTTAACCTTCTATGCCAGAGCGCTGGCCCCTCTCCTATTTTTTTTTTTTTTTTTCACCCTGTGGTTTTATGACTTAAGGGAAAAAAAAAACCAAAACCCTTTATTGCCAGTCTGCTCCTATGGCAGTTGTGAAATACAGTAAGCTGATTTTATCAGCCGCAAAATGCCCCCGAATGACACTTAACAGAGCCTGCTCTTTTGGAAACAGCGTCCTGGTGGGTAGGTGACCTTTGCGGGGAGGGAGAAAAGGGGACACTGGCTCGGAGTTTCATCATCACATCAAGCAGAGGCCGAGGGAGGCATCTGGATGGCTTGTGGGAGAATCGGCATCTGTGAGCAGAATGAGGCTTGGTGGACACTGCCCCCCGGAAACATAAAATCGCTTAGGGTGCAGGGACAGAAAATCTGGGGAAGAGTTTGCAGAATTGGTCTCTCAAGTAGATCTCGGGTAAAAGAGAACTGGGCAGCAGTGAGCCAGGCCTAAATTCATGAGGACTTGAAAACAACAGAGAACTGAGAGCCCAGTATTTCTTTATAATCCAATCTGTGCATAAATTCAAGGCACCACCGCCAACAGGCAAGTGTGTGTAAGAGAAACGGTGCAGGCCGGCGCTGCGGCTCACTAGGCTAATCCTCCCCCTTGCGGCGCCGGCACACCAGGTTCTAGTCCCGGTTGGGGTGCCGGATTCTGTCCCGGTTGCCCCTCTTCCAGGCCAGCTCTCTGCTGTGGCCCGGGAGTGCAGTGGAGGATGGCCCAAGTGCTTGGGCCCTGCACCTGCATGGGAGACCAGGAGAAGCACCTGGCTCCTGCCTTCGGATCAGCGCGCTGCGCTGGCCACAGCGCGCCGGCCGCGGTGGCCACTGGACGGTGAACCAATGGCAAAAGGAAGACCTTTCTCTCTGTCTCTCTCTCTCACTGTCCACTCTGCCTGTCAAAAAATAAAAAACAAATAAAAATTAAAAAAAGAGAAACGGTGCAGAAGTTTTCCTCCTGATAAGGTTCTTCTAAGACCACCGACACATCGCCACGTCCCTCTGCCCTCAGAGCAGGAGAGGAGACGAAGCTGAGCTGCAGGGCGACATGAAGCCCGACGGAAACGGGGTGACAGAAATGCAGGTCCTCGTCCATGGATACTTGAGTGCTGGACTGCAACGGGTTACAGAGCAAACTCGAGGAGTTCTCTCCACTGGACAGCTACTTCCCCACTCACTGCTCTCCTTCTCCCCAGCCCGCCCTCTCCGACTTACACCTGTTCTTTATTTCCACTGAAACAATCACCACTTTTCCCTGGAGCGCTATCAAAACGCGGTCTGTCTGCAGCCTCCCCGGAGAACCCTCGCTGCCTGCACTGCCATCGCGTCTTTGTCTCCTCTGCGCGTCCCCTGCCTTTGCTCTGGTTCAGCGCCTGCTCTCCTCTCCCTGGAACTCCTGAGGGAAGTCCTCATCAGCCCACTCTGCAATTCTGCCTCCCTCCAGACATGCCCAGCACATCGAACCCACTGGCCCGCAGGTGTCATGCTCAGCTCCTCGGATTCTATAGCCCATAGCCATCCCTAATGCAGTGGAGTGATTAAGAGCCCGGATCCTGGGGCCAAACTATCTGGGTTTAAATGTTACTAACTCAGCCCAGGGTTACATTCAACAGGCAAACATTCACTGGGCTCCCCATATCTACAAGGCACAGTGCCAGCTATTACGAGCACTCAACAATGAGTGGCTGCCCCAAATGAGCTTTTAAACCACAGTGGAGGAGCTGGTACTGTGGCATAGAGGGTAGAGCCGCCAACTGCAGTGCCAGCATCCCATATGGGCGCTGTTCCCATATGGGTGGCTGTTCCACTTCCGATCCAGCTCTCTGCTATGGCCTGGGAAAGCAGTAGAAGATGGCCCAAGTCCTTGGGCCCCTGTACCCACGTGGGAGACATGGAAGAAGCTCCTGGCTCTTGGCTTCTGATCAGTGCAGCTCTGGTCATTGTGGCTAACTGGGGAGTAAACCAGCAGATGGAAGACCTCTCTCTCTCTGCTTCTCCTTCTCTCTGTGTGTAACTCTGACTTTCAAATAAATAAATAAATCTTAAAAAAAATAAACCACGGGTAGAGAAAGATGTACAAACACAGTAAACCCAATGACAGATGTACAGATAATGTACATAAGGGAATACAAAGGGGTGACTTAGTTCTCCAACAAAACCCCCAAATCTGATTTTGCCATGTCAGCATACCGATTAACATACTGCTTATGCTCTCTCCTCTATCCCATGCCACTCCTACCTCCTACATCCCTTAGGATTCCTAATGGGTGACCAGCTCTCTCATCTAATCTCCTTTTAGAAACCCAGGCTTGCATGAGGAGACACTCCTGTCATCAGGAAAGCAGTGGAAGATGGCCCAAGTCCTTGGGCCCCTGCACCCGCCCACGTAGGAGACCTGAAGAAGCTCCTGGCCCCTGGCTTCGGATCGGCGCAGATCTGGCTCTTGCGGCCAATTGGGGGGTGAACCAGGGATGGAAGACTTCTCTCTCTCTCTGTCTCTCCCTCTCTCTCTATGTAACTCTGATTTTCATATAAATAAATAAATAAATCTTTAAAAAAAAATTCATTTACTTGACAAGCAGAGAGAAAGAGAGAGAGAGATTTGTCATCTGCTGATTTACTCCCCAAATGGCCACAATGGCTGGGAGCCAGGAACTCCATCTCCGTCTCCCCCATGTCTAGCAGGGACCCAGGCACCTGCTTTCCCAGGTGCATCAATAGGGACCTGGACCAGAAGTGGAGCAGCCTGGCCTTGACCCAGTGCTCCAATGCGTGATGTTTGCCTTGCACGTGGTGGCTTAACCCTCGGTGCCACCGTGCTGGCCCAGGGGCTGTGGTTTCAGAGCTGCTATTTTTACATTCTCCAAAACTGACCAGTATCGGTTTCCAAATAGTCCTCGCTTTGTGTGGGGGACAGGTGGGGGAAGGGAGGGGGGAGGGGGAATTCCTAAGCATTCTCTTTTTAGGACTTTCAGTTCTCTGCTGAAATTCCCCATCCGTTCAAGAACACAACTCTCCTTTTCTATCAGATCCTTAAACGTGTTTGTGAAAAGCATCTTACAACCTGTCTCCTAGTCCTAACGCTAGGTCACCCGTAGGTCGCTCCTATTGAGTAACTTTACTCAGTCATGTTTTCTGTCCTCCGCCCCAGGCCTTCGTAACCTTCTGTTATGTGCCAGTTGTTGTGTGTGAAAGAATCACAATGAAGGTACCCAGAAAAGGATGTACGCCTTCCTCCGTCCGGCTGTCAGCGTGGAGAACAGAACCAGGGCCAGGCCTGCTGTCGCTTTGGTTACAATCAGTTCAGCGCTGGTTTCTAGTGTTTCGAGGGCAAGATCAGCAGGGCTTGGGCCCTGAGCACGGTGACACTGCAGAGCTCTCCGTGTGCCACGCGGCCGGCCACCAGCTGTCTGGGCTGCTCCAGCACGGTGGGCCGCGGCGCGCACCAAGTGAAGGGTCCTCACGTTGGAGGGGTCTTTCTCGACCTCCTGCCCTGCTCTCAGACTTCAGCGTGTAGTGCTGGTGCTGTGTACTGGGGGAAGACCCTGTGCTTGCTGGGTGGAGAGGGGCTGTCTTCCTGAGCTTTCTGCCCTGCCCTCAGTCTTCAGCAGGTGATGGTCCAGCTACAGCGGTTCCTGCCACCCACATGGGAGACCCAGATTCCTGACGTCAGCACAACCCAGCCCTGGTTCTTGCAAACACTAGGAGGGGTGCAATCTGTTCTCGCTCCCCTCTCTGCAACTCCTATCCCCTGCCACTTCACTCTGTCAAAAAAAAAAAAAAAAATTTTTTTTTTGACAGACAGAGTGGATAGTGAGAGAGAGAGAGACAGAGAGAAAGGTCTTCCTTTGCCGTTGGTTCACCCTCCAATGGCCGCCACAGCTGGCGCACTGTGGCCGGCGCATCGCGCTGATCTGAAGGCAGGAGCCAGGTGCTTCTCCTGGTCTCCCATGGGGTGCAGGGCCCAAGCACTTGGGCCATCCTCCACTGCACTCCCTGGCCACAGCAGAGAGCTGGACTGGAAGAGGGGCAACCGGGACAGAATCCGGTGCCCCAACCGGGACTAGAACCCGGTGTGCCGGCGCCTCAAGGCGGAGGATTAGCCTGTTGAGCCGCGGCGCCGGCCGCGTCAAAAATTTTTTTCTCTTTAGTTCAGCTCTTCTCCCTTTCCTCATCTATCATGAGTCTGCCTGGCCACACCCCGAGATGAAACAGCCATCCATTTCTGCTCCCCTAGGAGAGCTCACCCCTTCCTGGAATTTGGTTCAGTGAGAAGACTTTGCATCTTTAGATAGCTTTTTTTTTTTTTTTTTTAAGTTACAATGTTGCTTCTCCAGCTCAGTCCTGTTGTCAGGGTGAGAATAACAGTGTTGTCATACTACACCATCTCTTTCAATAAACCATCCCTGAAGAATAAATAAAGCCCTTCAGCTAGGGCTGTAAGAAGGGCAACTGACTCCTCTTCTTGTTTGCTTGCCCACTTCCTAGCACTGATACCATGGTCTACGGAACTCTCTGGTGCACCCCATCTCCTCTGTAGGATGAAAAGCGAGACTGTGAGGAGGCCAGCTAACCGAACACTGCTCTACTTGTGTCTGTGCAGACACGTGGCCACGCACGGGGCAGGGAGCACCCCTCCCCTCTGGGAAGAGCACCAACACTAACACAGCTCTTGGCTAGCATTGGCCACCCCTCCCAGACTTCTCGCAGGCTGTCTGCTCCCCACATTTTGGGCCCATGGGTCTTGAATGGCCAAGGGAGCCTGCAGGCAGCCAGAGGGCCAAGGGTGTGGGCTTGGGCTAGCTAACTGGGTGGGTGGGCCAGTGTGTGACTGTGCAGGAAAAAATCCTCACTGCTTCTCTGCCGCAGCCTGCTTCCCGCAGGTCAGACCTGAACGCCGACCGGGTTCCCCTTCAGTCCCGAATACGCGTGCCTGCGGAACTGGAAACCAAGTTTCTGGGACTATTTACTTCTTAATGGATGAGAGTGTGTACGTGCAACCTTACTTTCTCCTCGGACAGCAGAGAAGCATCTGCAACAGGCTGAGAATAATAGCTGGGGACCCCCACCCCCAGATTTATTTTTATTCCCAAGTAAGGTTTATGGAATTGGAAGTCTAATATTGCATCTCCAAGAGGTACCCAGGGCTTCCCGCTTGTCCATCTAGGAAAGGGAGAAGAGCTGTCCTTGCAGGCTGAACGAGAAACAGGCACCCACAGGGAAGCTGCTGACCAACACAATGTGCCCAGCTCTGGGGAGCTGCAGCCCCAGAGCAGTCACGGGAAGAAGCCACAGTCAGAGCGACAAGGACTGTCAGGCTCCATCGCCCTACCATCCAGCTCCACGGCGTATTCTACCACACGTGCGTAGAGCAAATGGGGCAGAGGAGTGAAGGCCCCGGCAGCCCCCGCCTTGGGGTCTCACCTGCTAGAGCTGACCAGCGGTGGCCTTCGTTAGGTGGTTAAGTGGAAAGCAATGACAAAGTGGGAGAGAGACCTCGGGCCTGAGAGCGATTTCACAGCCAAGATAGGCAGGAAGTTAGCCACTGGGATGGGCCTGGCCCCAGCTTCCCTGAGGCCCAGAATGCCTATCGGTCAAAATACAGGAACATTCGCCGAAAGCCCAGGCTTTAGATGAGCTGTTGTCTCATGACATCTGCCCCTGAAACTCCAGCCACTCACAGCACTTTGAGACGAGTACATCAAGATGCACATGGGATTAGCCTGAGTTAGGAGAAAGCTATAGAGACTAAAAACTGGGTAACTACTGGCTAGAAATGACCTCAAAGAATCTGCTTCTACAGCCCCGAATACATTCTGATACCTGCTCTACTTTTGAAAATTCCCAGAACATTTTTGGAACTACACCAGGATAGAGTTAAGCAACAACTTCCCTTGCTCAGCACTTCAAGAACATTCTTGCCACATACGATGACTTAACAGGTTAAACCATAACGACACTGCCAATCTTGTAGGTAAAAACCAGTCTGACATGAGGTATGTTCATTTTCATAGTTAGCCTATGCTTCAGTATTTGTCTGCTACAAAATCGTGATGGTGGTTTCTAAACTCGTAACAGGAAGACACCAAGTGCTGGAATCTTAGCAAACATCAGAAATGATGGCCTGTCCCAGCTCACCCCTAGTTCAGTGCACCTGAACAAGGGAGCATGTCCTGGCTTCTCCTCAATCAGGAGCCACACAGCCTGTTCTCCGTCAGTCTTCTGGGCCCCTTCAAGGCCACTCCTGGAGGTGAGCCACTCGGTCCAGGCAGACCACGCTTCCCCAAAGGTCACTCCATCACAAAGATGTGGGTCCCTAATGAGGGACCTGGGCAGTCATGCTCCTTGTCTGGCCCCTGAGAAAGTGGACTCCCTTGATCTCCTTTATGGATGAGACAGTGATCTAGATCTGCATTAGCGTGGAAGCCACCAGCCGTACGTAGCTACTGAGTACTAGAAATGGGGCTGAGACAAGCAGTAAGGTTTCCAACATTCCATAGGAAAAGGAATCTAAACTATTTTATTAATGACTTCTCTGTCAGTGACATCTTAAAATAATATTGTTGTTCTAGTATGTTAAAGAAGACATAATTAATTTCATTTGTTTTATTTTTTAAACTGTTTCTACCGGAAAAGTTAAAATGACACACGTGGCTGGAACTGCACTGCCGTCAGAAAGCGCTGCTCTACATAGGAAACTTTCGGTCGATGAGATGTTCGCTGTGAAGACCTGGAGCCTGTTAGCTGCCACAGTGGTTACGTCTGTTTGGTTCATGACCTGAAAAAGCTACGGTCTGCACTTACACCTCACCCGTGCCTTCTCTTGGCGGCACCAAATGTGGAATTGTTAGGTTCACATGTTGAATGATGAGCCACAGTCCTCAGGGAACACTCAGGAGGTTAAAGAGGGCAAGTGATTAAAAAAAAAAAAAAAGAGGAATCAGAGTGGAATCGGGCAATTTTGTGATTCTTGCTTTTAAAAACACATCCAGACCATCTAGAGACTGACATTCCGCTGAAGGACTGCCAGGGCTCGCAGTCAGTACCCTCCCCTGCTCCCAGCCCCACGTGGCCTCAGAGACCAGGAGCGGGGGGTGCAGTGTCTACTTCATTACATGTCTGTGGCTTGGCAGGGGCCGCGGCAGGCAGCCTGATTTGGCCAACAAGGCAGGCATCGGAGAAGAGGGAGAATTGCACAGGGTAAGAGATTTAGGGAAAGAGAGGCTGGAGCAGCGAGACGCCAAGGCAAATTTTTGGGGAGCTAAGAGTGT
Source organism: Oryctolagus cuniculus (assembly GCF_051225735.1). NCBI lineage: Eukaryota > Metazoa > Chordata > Mammalia > Lagomorpha > Leporidae > Oryctolagus > Oryctolagus cuniculus. The sequence continues at coordinate 17,672,547 of NC_142879.1, read as the reverse complement.
GCCAAGTCTTCATCGAGGGTAAAGATCACCAAGAAAAAGGGACTCTGAAGAGCAAGGTAAGCGGTGCAGTCAGGGGACAGGTATAATTAGGAAAATGTATCTGGCAGTGAGCTAGGGCTGTCCCAGTCCTTCAGGAAGGCAAACGGTTTCAGTAACAAGTTGTTCATGCCTCCTGACTGCCACGTTGAATCATACAACCACCCGACCCATTTGCTCAGTTCTCAGGTGGAAAGACTGATTTCACGCCTGCACCATGGGCTGCAGGTTCCCAGTCTCGGAAATGAATCTTTCAGACGGGTAACACAGCACTGCTGGCACCACTGAAACACCTCCAAAAACAACCGCGGAGTCCGCCGGCTCCGAGCACCTGTGGCGGCCTCGGGGTGGCAAATCCCGACTCAGACACAGCTCCGATTCTGAAGACTGCTGCCACCGATTCTGAGGTGCAAGCCGACTGCGCCCCACTGCCCTGCTGCACCTCTGAGACCACTCAGCTGCGTCTTCTACAGTGACTTCCAAGCTCCCTGGGCCAGAGAGACAGGGGTCAGCGGGAGCGAACACAAGGCCACTCCCCTCCCCTCCCCTCCCCACGGAGAGGGGACCTCTGCTGGTACTTCTGATGACGGCCTGCTACAATGAAACAGTGAGCGCACACCTGTCTGCCTGGGCCCAGCTTCCTCACCTTGCCCTTCCTGGCTGGCGTTCTAACCACCTGCAGCACACGCCCACTTCGGGCAATCCCCTTCCCTCTGAGGGTCTTCACTTCGACGACAGCAGGACCACAGGCCCATCCTGGCAGAAGCCCACTCAGCCAACACACAGCCCTGCATCTCTGTGCCTGTGCTGTACAGAAGCCATCGCACCAGTAGCAAAACAATGTTTTTAGAGAGAAGTATCAGTCTCCTAGCATGGAGCACCTCGTGGGCCCGGAGAACCGGCTGCCCTGCAATTACAGGCAACCTTCTGTGCATCTGTGTAATTTTCTGCTATTTGGTCATATTTCCAGATTCTCAAATGTTCATGACCCAGAAAAATTTCTTTAAAATCATCGTCTTGCCTCCCAGCGTCCTGCTTCAAGCCGTCTCTTCTTTTCTGGCACTCCAAGGTTCAGTTTCTTACCCTTTGATGGTTGTTAGGTACTGATTCATGTCCCTCCCCAAAGCAAAGGCGGGAGCCCTGCCTCCCCGTGGCTGTGTGTGGAGACTGGACCTCCAAGGAGGTAATGAAGGCTGAATGGAGTCCTGGGGTGAGGGTGTCATCGGAGAGGAATGGCGTCCACAGAAGAGGAGGAAGGAACACCAGAGCTCTCCTTGTGTGTCCACAGGGAAGACACAGGGAAGAGACAGCTGTCTACTGGGCAGAGAGGAGGGAGGCCGCATCAGAACCAACCCTGCTAGCACCTTGATCTTGGACCTCTAGCATCTAGAACCACGAGGCAAGAAATTTCTATTAAGTCATCCAGCCTGTGGTGTTTTGTATGGCTGCCTGGGCAGTCCCGCATACACATGAGGCCATGGAATGAGATTATGTATTTGTACATCAATATCCCCCCTGGGCTGCATCGATCATGGATTACTTCCAGGATTCAGTAGAGTTTTCAGCTTAGAGATGTGTTCATCTTAGGTTTCCGACCACGATACCATAGGTCACTGAGCCGAAATAAAAGAACCCAACTCGGTCAGCTGGGCACAACAGAAGCTGCAGACTGAGAGAATCAAGGGGTGGAGCTTAGTGGAAGCAATTATCATTGCTGCTTTCTCTGGGCGGCCAAACCGCCCTAGGGAAACTCCATCTTTCTGCAATGAATCGAGGTTCTATGTTTGCTCCCCTAAAGACAGGATGCACAACCACCCGGCCCTGCAAACAGCTTGGACAGCACTTTGTGGCACCAAATGGATGTAATTGGATTAGAGGCATCGATATGTTTTATTGGGGTCTTACTGTGGGCAAGGGTAATTGAAGGGTAGCAGGGGACAGACTGAGAAGCGAGTCTAAGAAGGAGACACGAGAGGCTGTTTCCGAGGTGTGGGTTAAGCTTTGCCATGTCAGCTGGCGGCGCAGCGCGAGCAGAAAGCAGAGCTGTTTCACGCGAGTCTCCCTAATCAGGACCAACTGTGGGTGAGGAATGCTGACTCTGCTCCCGCAACTTGTTTGAGTTTCCCTTTCAGCCTGCCCCAGCCTCTCCCCGCCTCGACGTCTTGCACAGGGGTAGGAATGAAAAAACAAGGCACCGTCCTCTGTTTTTCAGACGTTTCCAAGACAGGAAATTGAAATCCTTCAGACACTGAAGCGTCACCAGGAGTCTCTCAAGAAATGAGAAAGTGCTCCGGGCTGCGTGCAGTCCTCTCCCAAAGGGTCAAAGGCAGCCCGTCGGGCCACTCCAGAACACTGAACCGTGCGCGGCTCGTCATGGTCATGGCCAGAGCTGAACTAGCGAGCTCCACCTGGCCTCCACTCCCCCGCATGTAAACAAGTAACTCCACACCCGCCAACCAGGGAAAGTCATTCTGGTTCTGGTTCTTTTTTTTTTTTTTTTTTTTTTTTTTGACAGGCAGAGTGGACAGTGAGAGAGAGAGACAGAGAGAAAGGTCTTCCTTTGCCGTTGGTTCACCCTCCAATGGCCGCCACGGCTGGCGCGCTGCGGCCGGCGCACCGCGCTGATCCGATGGTAGGAGCCAGGTACTTCTCCTGGTCTCCCATGGGGTGCAGGGCCCAAGCACCTGGGCCATCCTCCACTGCACTCCCTGGCCACAGCAGAGAGCTGGCCTGGAAGAGGGGCAACCAGGACAGAATCCGGCGCCCCAACCGGGACTAGAACCCGGTGTGCCAGCGCCGCTAGGCGGAGGATTAGCCCAGTGAGCTGCGGCGCCGGCCCATTCTGGTTCTTAACACAGTCAAGAGAGCATGTGCGAGAGTTTGGACAACATTTCCCTTCTCTTTCTAAAACCAGTACAGAGGCCCCATTTTATAGATTTTTTGGAAAGGGACGCAAGTGGGATTTGACAAGAAAATGTCATGAGGTAGTTCCTCCTTCCTCCCCACGGCTTCACCCACATTCTCCCTGCTGCTTCCCGAGGAGCCTGCAAGCTACCTGCCAAATCCCGGCTAACTGGAAGGAAACCAGTGTAGGCACCTCGACGTCGTCTTTAAACCAGAAAGGACGGAGGAGAGAAGCGGCAGTCTCCCGAAAGGTGGGAAGGCTGGGGCAAGGGCCCAGGCCGTGCAAAAGTTGGAGAATTATCTTCCGTAAGGGGCAGGAGAGGAAGCACTGCAGGCTTTGCAGGCCACACGGCCTCTGTGCACCCAACTCTGCCGCTGAAGCACGAAGGCAGCTGCAGACAACACGTAAGCAAATGGAAGCAGCTCTGTCCCCATAAAACTTTATATTCCACATCACCGTCATGGGTCACAGAATACTACGTCTTCTGGGGCGGGCGTCGGGCCTGGTGGCGAAGGTGCTCGTGACCCACAGAGTACCTGAGCCTGAGTCCCTGCTCTGGTTCCGGTCTCCAGCTTCCAGCTAATGATGACCCTGGGAGATAGCAGTGACAGCTCAAGTGGTTGGGTCACTGCCACACGTTTGGACGACCTGAATGAGTTCCCAGACCCCAGCTTTGACCACACACACACACACACACACACGTCTTCCGTTTCAATCATTTAAAAGTGTAAGAACCATGCATGCTTAGTTTGTAGGCCATGTACAAGCAGGCAGCGGAGCGGAAGTAGCCCAACAGGCCAAAGTTTGCCAGCCCTGCTGCCAGCCAAAACAAGACCCTCCTGAAACAAGATTCCTCAACCAACAAGTCCTGGCTAAAGAAAGCAACTCCGGACTAAGAATGATCTCTGGGATCTCCTGCATTTTCCCCCTTCTTTCAGTGCCTTCCTGACCTAACCTGCCCAGTCGATCATCAAAACATGGTTTTTCTTACTGGCTCAGTTTTGAATTCAGGAATAAAAACAGAGGACGAACAAAGAAGAAAAGAATCAAAAGTGTTGTGAGGCCGGCACCGTGGCTCACTTGGTTAATCCTCCGCCTGCAGGGACGGCATCCCATATGGGCATCGGGTTCTAGTCCTGGTTGCCCCTCTTCCAGTCCAGCTCTCTGCTGCGGCCCGGGAAGGCAGTGGAGGATGGCTCAAGTGCTTGGGCCCCTGCACCTGCATGGGAGACCAGGAGGAAGCACCTGGCTCCTGGCTTCGGATTGGCACAGCGCTGGCCATAGCAGCCATTTGGGGTTGAACCAACAACGGAAGGAAGACCTTTCTTTCTGTCTCTCTCTCTCACTGTCTAACTCTATCTGTCAAATAAAAAAAAAAAGTGTTGCTTGCCCCCTACTGTCAGCCCCCCATTCTGGAATCCAGCAACGCCTGTGGGCTTGAATATACGTAGCTTCTAGGGTGATCTCTGTAGGGCTGACAGAAGCAAACGCCCTTTTCAGTCAGAAACACACCCTGGCCCACACAGGGTGGCAGCAGTCACGCGCAGTGTGTACGTCCTGCACGCGTTCCCCTTACACACACAGCAACAGATCAAAGTCCTCCCTGCCCACCTGCCGCCAGGCATCTCTGGATCCCTGATGACCCCGCCAGCTCTGAGTGAGCAAGACGGGCGCAAGGGTGCGAGTCAGGCCCTGCCCTCGCACTAGGAGGCTAAGGATGTGTGCAGCTCGGAGCAGCTGCTGGCAGCGTGGAGAGGTTCGGGGCCGACTGCTGGTGTGAAACTCTGATCTGGCAATAAACACCTCTGGCCTGTGAGCTCCTCTCGCCTCACGGCCTGAGACTTCCCGCCACAGCGCCGACGGACGGCCAGGCCTCCCTCGGAACACACCACTCCCTCCCCTGCCTTCTCTGCCTCACATCTACCGGAATCCCCGGCCTTCCATTATCACCTCCTTCCTCTTTCACTCCATTAAACCAGAAGTCCACTTGCCAACCTCTTCCTTAGCGTCTCCACGTAAGCAATGCAGACCGTCCTTTTTCTGTTCACTGAGAGCCTCTCTGTTGGGTCAGAACTTTTAAAATCTTGACTCCAAGGAAGAAGGCGAGCGCACCACCCAAGCTTTGCTGGCCACAGCTACCCAGAGGCGGCACACATTCAATCTACAGATGCAAAGCAAAACAAGGAACTTCGAAAACAAAGCCAGCAAAACAGAAACAAGCAAGCCCCAAAGCCCAAAACCCGAACAGAAAAACACTGGGTGCTAATTCCCCAAGCCTATCTGCTTGACCACTCCACACTGAATCACCCTGCACAGAAAGACCACGGGGCCCCTCTGGGACTTGGCCAAGGGGAACGAAGCCCAGGCACGTGACAGAACAGGTTGTAACACACATGAAGAGAATGTCACCTGAACCCAGGCAGTCACCTCCGCCACTCAGGTGGTAAAGTATTTGTTGCAAGCCACACTGAGACCCCTCGACTTTCTCCCAGGAATCCTCATGAGAAAGTCCGGGACCGACCCTGGATGAAGACTGTGTCTCTAGCACAAGCTAAACGTGGGGCTGCACAAAAGCAGTTCTCTCTAACTCTAGAGGAAAACCAGCACGCGGCTGGCTGCAGACTGAGGAAAAGGGTCCACGCAGAGGCCGCGTTCCAGGTCACAGGAGCTTCTGCTGCAACCTCCGGACACGCTACGAGGCGTCCTCGAAGTGCGGACCTTGGCGACTCTGCCTGGAGCTCTCCACTCCCATAACGCTCACGGCTCCTTTCCGTGCGCCCATCCTCATGGACGTTCCAAACTGAAAACGCTGACCAGGTAGGGCAGCAGCCACGGGGAGCGAGCAGCAGACGCTCGGGTTCTCTTTCACGTGTCCACGAGGACCGTACGCTGAGCAGGGCGGAAGTCTGTGTTGCGCGGGAGGTTCACGGCTCCGCCAGGGGAGGCCCCCTGACAGCACTACTTGAAAAGAAACAGTCCTGAGAGAGCAGGGAGGACGGAAGGACTCATTTCATTACTCAGCACTTTTTAGTCCGTGCGGATTCAGCAAAGCCATCCACGAAAAAGTCCGAGACTGCTCTGGGGACAGCTGCTGTTCACAGAATCACCAGGCGGGCTGGGATCAGACAGCACGGGCTGTGACTTCCACCCACCCAAGCACCAGCCACATAAGCTCTGTGACCCTGGACAAACAGGCGGCACTAACCCGCCCTCAACTAGAGCGAAGTCTGCGGGTTCTGCCAAGATTCACGGCTCGGAAACGCAGCAGCAAAGAATATAAGAGCCTGAGAAGACAACGTAACGAGCACTCAGACCTTTGCATCCTGTTGTCTGACAGCAGACCCGGGATCCCCCTACAGTCTGTGGAGCTGCCGCAGTTAGCCCTCTCACTCGTTGGGGTGCACTGGGTCAAACACTATCTTACTTCTCTGCTCACCAAGCCGCTGGGGAGACCCAGCGCTTCTTAAACACTATTAAAGGCATCTTAATACGCTGCCTTTTATAATGACCCACGGCACTTGCCTTTGTCGAAGAGGCAGGCATTTTACATTATATTTCTAGTGGAGCTGCCATGGTCGTGTTTATCAATGCAAATATTCTGATCTTATCGTGGGTGTGACCATGGTCAGCTATCACTACTGGAACAATAGTCACCCTGTGGCTAACATCTAAAAACCTTTGCTAGGCACTCTTGAACCCAGTTTGTATTAATCCTGAGACACATATTGCTTAAGGAGAAACTTAGGTAAAGTTACATGCCTAAGGGTCACGGCCAGTAAGGCGAGACAGAACCAACTTAGTACCAAGGTCTGTCTGGCTCCGAAAGAGCCTCTTTCTAAGGACCACATACACTCCAAGTACTCCCAGCACGAGACACAGAACTGCAGTGCTGGGAGGCCACAGGGTAGCAGCAGCACTCGGCATTTACTCCTGGCACCAGGGGACTGCCTGCCATGACTGCCCAGTGCATTACGTCTGGAAGCTTTCCAGATCGTGTTGTGCCGGAGAGAGAAGCTCACTTACAGGATCTTATGCATCTCCAGGGGCTCTTCGAGCAAAAAGGTGGTCTCAGGTCAAATTTAATTTGTGTCCGCTCTGTCACTGCTACACCGCACCTCAGTTATTTCTGAGGTCGGGGAGTTAGACTCATGAAAAAGAAATGAGGTTCGTTCTCAACAAGCCTGCAAACCAAAACACGATTTGCTCGAAGGAGTGACATATGCCTGGCTAGCTACAGGAGGGGCCTGGGCACAAAGAAGGTCAGACAGGATAGGACCTTGACATAAACCTTCCACATTCGCACAGTCTGGTTCCTACGATTTCTAAAGGCAAACCGGCCCGCTCCTTTCAACAGCGTCACTGCCATATAAAATCCCCGCACCAGGCAACTGCAGGGAAAACCAACTGATGCCGAGGAGTCCCCCAGAGGGCGGCTCTGATCACTGAACCGCCACAGCACCCGGCTGCCGAGGCTCCCGTCTCCGACTGCTCCATTCCAACCTTGCCGCTAGGAAACCTTACGGAGGACCCAGCCTGGGCCTTGAGCATTCAGTTCTGGGCCTTGCTTCGAAAAGGAGGTCTTTACAACTTCCGGGCAAGAATCCAAACACCACTCTCTCAGGGTGGGGAGAGGAGGGAGCGCTGGAGCCCCTGTATTGAGGCAGTCATCTCTGGGAGGGAGTTCTGTGGCACGCGGTGGGGGGGCCCCCGGTGCGGCCAACTGACTTCATGGGTCGCCTGGACATTGGCTGCAAATCCACACGGTTTCTCATCCCACCTCCCGCAGGCTGGGCAGGGGGCCCCGGCGCGTTCTTTTCCAGCCTGGGTTAGTTTTCAGAGTCGAAGGCATCAGTGCTGCAGCTCCCCGTGGTGGAGGCACCGGGCTCAACAGCTCCAGCTTAGCGGCAGCTGCTCGCCGGGTCCTATCAGAGCAAGTCCTGCTCCCTGGCTTCCTCTCTCTTAGCGCCCGCTGATTAGTCTTCTAGGCACTTGACGTCTCAGCTGTTCATTGTCTTTCCTTCTGGTTGTCACCTTGACGGTGGTGCAAAATCCAGAGGCTTATTTAGGGAGTGGCACGGTTTAGGTGGATAATTTTTGCCACAAAGTATTTGTGATAAAGTAGGGTCCTGGGCTGGGTATGGGTACGAGGGACCTCTAAGGACTTCTTCCTGGGACTGGCGCTGTGGCACAGTGGGTCACTCCAGCATCCCACGAGAGCACCAGTTGGAGTCCCAGCTGCTCCACTTCCATCCAGCTCCCTGCTAACACGCCTGGGAAAGCAGCAGAGGATGGCCCAAGTGCTGGGGCCCCTGTCACCCTCACTGAGACCCAGGTGGAGTTCCTGGCTCCTGGCTTCAGCCTAGCCCTGTCTCAGCCATCACGGCCATTTGGTGAGTGAACCAGTGGGTGCAAGATATCTCTCTGTCTGTCCTTCAAATAAATAAGGAAATCTTTAAAAAAAAAAAAAAAAAAAGACTCCTTCTCCATGTAAAAGTTGTTCACCCAATCCTTCCAAGAACCACAGGCGCGGGAGCACTGGGCGGCTCCAAGGTCAAGAGGAAATGTTCCCCAGCTGCGCCGGTCAGCTGACGTGGGGGACTGAAGACGTGGCTTATGTGCAGTCTAGCAGGCAGGAGGTCACATCCGGTTCCTGAAAGAAGTCTCAAACCGGTGCGCAGGAAATGCTGACTTCTCAAGTGGGCCATGGCAGGTAGGGCATCCACGTCAGGTGTAGGGGCGGGGTTTAGAACGCAGACTATCGGGGACTGGGCTTTGTGGAACAGGAGTGCACCGTGCGCGGTGGGGTAAGAACCACAGCGTTGCATTGGTCAGCGTAACGGCAGCGGTTTCATAACAGGAGAGCGCATTGGTCAGTGTAACGGTAGCGCTTTTCTAACAGAGGAGCGCACTGGTCAGTGTAATTGTAGTGCTTTTCTAACAGAAGAGCGCACTGGTCAGTGTAATGGTAGTGCTTTTATAACAGGACAGCGCATTGGTCAGTGTAACGGTAGCGCTTTTCTAACAGAAGAGCGCATTGGTCAGTGTAACGGTAGCGCTTTTCCAACAGAAGAGCGCATTGGTCAGTGTAACAGTAGCGCTTTTCTAACAGGACAGCGCATTGGTCAGCATAACGGTAGCACTTTTATAATAGGAAAGTGCGCTTTACCTTTCTCTTAAGCCAGCACTGCTACCATTAAATTACCTGACCCTAGAAAGAAACCTTTGGGGCTAAGATGGCTAAAGTTAAAAAAAAAAAAAAAAAGAAGATTGTTAGTCCGCGCCCCTTTCGAAAGGCTGGAGAGAAGAAGGCCCCACGCGGGAAGGGAGAAAGCTGGTGTGGAGAAGGTGTTTCTCTTCAGGGTGAAAATGCAGCGAGTTCTGCTGGGTCAGATGACGGGGACACGCGGACACCAGGCCAGGCAGCAAGGCAGCGGGCGTCCGCGGCGTGTGGAGGCGGCCGCTCTCCCAGAGCCCCCTGCCCGTCCTGCAGGCCGCGTGTTCTGTCAGCGAACGTGGGGCCCTGGTAGAGACGACACGGTGTGGGGCTGGGCACTAGAGCCGCGTTTCCAGGCAACTTCAGAAACGCCAAGAGCCAAGGCTTTAGGCCTTTCGGAGGCGCTGCGCTGGGCCCCGTCTGCTTACTTCTCCCTTTGTTTTCTTCTGGTTCTTGGAACATTGCTCCTTGGCAGTAAACTGGTAAACGGAAAATCTGTCCTTTTCTTTTTCAACAATTTATCTATTTGAAAAGCAGAGTCACAGACAGGGGTGGAGACAGAGAGCGAGCGAGACTGACCATCCACCCGCTGCTTCATTTCCCACATGGCTGCAACAGCCAAGGCTGGGCCAGGCCGAAGCCTGCCGCCTAGACCTCCATCCGGGTCCCTCATTGGGTGCAGGGACCCAAGCACTTGGGCCATCTTCCCTTGCTCTCCTAGGCTCGTCAGCAGGGAGCTGGACTGGGAATAGTCGCCGGAACTTAACTGGCACTCATGGGATGCCAGTGTCCCAAGCAGTGGCTTAACCTGCTGCGCCACGATGCAGGTCCCAAGAGGCAACTTTTCCACGCTGGAGCTAATCTGCCCTCCTCCAAAATTAAAAATAATGATAATAATAAAGTTTTCCTTCTAGAAGTATCCTCCTCATTCCAGGCAACGGAGTGAGCTCCATCAGCTGCCAAACCACACAAGCTGCACTACCGGGATTCTTAGGTTAACGTCCTCTAAGTAAAGTCAAACCGAGACTACAAGTTACTTCTCAGCCCATATATGGTCATGGAAACCGACCTACTTCCTACCTTGTACCATCGTAGATGGCCAGTCTTCACTGCCCCCTTCAAACAAGAACCAACTTAAGCTAACACACGTATACCCTTCTTCCAACTTGTTTGTTTAATGTTTTTATGAAAAAGATTCTGATTTGGAATAAGAGGTTCTTTCTAGTTGTTGAAAGTAGTTGTAGTGTGTCGTGTGCAAAATGTCAGCTGGGACGTATTTAAGGGGTGGTAAGAAGTAACATGTTTTTACTCTGAATTCTTATTCCTGATATCTGTGGGCACTAATTTCTCTAAAGTTGTATCTCAACTTTGTTCCTGACTGACATTTGCGAAAAGAAAACATTATACTTGACAGTAGTGTAATTCCACCATGTGAAACAAATTATCCATCTACTCCACTGCTAGGTTTACTTGGGAAGACCATTATACATGCTGAATGAAATGGATTATTTCCCTATTTTAAAATAAATTCTACCCAGTGGTACAAAGAACGCAAAGGGTAACTTTCCAGCTCATAGAACTAAACGGTAGAAGCAGCCGGAGCAGGTGCTGATTCCATCTCGCTGATCCTGCTGCCTCAGGACCACATAGGAAGGGTTTTCCATCTACACGTGGGAGCTGCCTGTCCCTCAACCCATCCTCGTCCACCGTCCTAGGCTCCTCGCTCATGGACACCTGGCCTCCACTCCCTCCACTTCGCCCGAATCTCTGGCAAGAGCTACACAGACCTGACTTACTGCTGTTCTTTGTCTGCCTATCCTCCCAGGAGCCCTGTCTCACTGGTACCAGGACAGCAGGGTATCTTCCTGCCTAGGGGGACAGAGGTTGGTAGAAGGGTCTGGACAAAGCATTTTCCAGAAACACTTGTTGAGAGGTGGGCATTTGGCACAGCAGTTGGGACACCACTTGGGATGCCCGGACCCCATACTGGAGTGCCTGAGTTTGAATCCCAGCTCTGCTCTCCATTCTGGCTCCCAGTTAATGGGCACCCTGGCAGGCAGCAGCTGAGGGCTCAAGTAGTCAGGTCCCTGCCATCCATGTGGGAGACTCCTGGCTTTGGCCTGGCCCAGCCCCTGGCTATTGTGGGCATTTGGGAAGGGAATCAGTGGATGGGAGCTCTCTCTCTCTTTCTGTTTTTGCCTTTCAAATAAAATATTTTTTGCCTTTCGATCAAAATAAATTTGCAAATGCTTATTGAACAACTGAACAGCAGTCTGAGGGCAGGCGCCGTGGTGCAGCCTGTTGGGCCGCCACTTGGGGACACCTGCATCCCATGTCTGAGTGCCGGGGATGGAGTCCTGCTCCTCCACTTCCAATCCAGCTTCCCGCTAATGAGCCTGGGAGGCAGCAGAGGATGGCCCAACTACCCATGTGGGAGACCTAGAGGAGTTCCTGGCTCCCGGCTTTTATCTAGCCTAGTAGCCATGGCTGTTGCAGGCATTTGGGGAGTGAATGAGCAGCTGGGGACCTCTCTCTTCTCTCTCTGCCACTCTGCCTTTTAAATAAAGAAATAAATACTTTCTTAAAAACACAAAATCTTTCCCAAGAACACAGATGATGAGAGAAGCCTACCAGGCTTGGGGCAGGAAAGAAGGCAATATGGGAAAATGACATTTGCTATGTATTGTCTTCAAGACAAGTTTAGCCCGCAGGAAGCCCCAGGTCCCAGCTCACTCACACTTCTCCCTTCTTTGGGGATCCATCTGCCCGCAAACCAGCAACAAACCTGCTTCTGGCAAAGGGCTTAACAGCTGCACCACGGGCTGCTACAGGCGGGGAAGCCACGCCAGGGCTTTGCGGGAGCCATCTTTGGTGTAGCAATGATAATCCGACATATTTACCCACCGAACAGACGCCATCCCTTTACGCTTCTGATGTATTTCCAGAAAGTCATCCTAGGCGGAGTTTGCTAGAAAGCTTAGGAACGGCAAGGCGGAAGCCGAATTTGCTGTGCAATCATTTGGAGGTGAGACTGTCTGACCTCTCTCGACGAGAACACTTTCCCTGGCCCATGAAAACTCAGAGGCTCAGGTAGGAACTGCCACGTTGCAGGGATCACTGGAGGACCACTACTTTCTTACAGAATTTGTTTTTCATCTACTTGAAAGGGAGAATGAGAAAGAGAGAGACAGGCAGACAGAGAGGTCTTCCATCCGCTGGTTCACTCCCCAAGTGGCTGCAATGCCCAGAGCTGCGCCGATCCAAAGCCAGGAGCCAAGAGCTTCTTCCGGGGCTCCCATGTGGGTGCAGGGGCCCAAGGACCTCTGCTGCTTTCCCAGGCCATAGCAGGGAGCTGGATCAGAAGTGGAGCAGCCGGGGGAACTTGAATCGGCACCCATGTGAGATGTGGGCACTGCAAGCCAGGGTTTTAACCCTCTACATCACAGCGCCAGCCCCTGATTCCTCACTCTTCAAATGCCCACAATAGCCAGGGCTGGACCAAACCAGAGTCAGGAGCCCAGAGCTCCATCTGGGCCTCTCAGCGGGTGGTGGGGGCCCTAGCACTTTAGCATCACCTGCTGCCTCCCAGGTGTGCATTAGCAGGAGCTAGATTGAAAGCAGAGGAGCGGAGACACAAGCCAGGCCCTCCGATATGGGATGTGGGCGTCCCAAGAGGTGGCTTACCCCGCTGTACCCTGCCTGCCCTAGGGAAGCACCACCAAGGGCCACATCACCCAGCCCGCTCCTCCAGGAAGGGCCCCTGAAAGACGGGTCTGACCCCAGCTTTACCCAGACTTCGTGAAGTCACCAAATTCTCCTGTCCTACAGTGGGGAGTGGAATTTAATTAAATAAGAGGCTTCGCTAGTTACCCAATTATGGGCTGAAATTTAATACAGCCCAACTGCTTCTGCCTTGCGCATCTGTGACACACTCCACGTAGCTCTCACAGAGGCTCATGCGTTCCGTCTCGGAGCAGCGGCCACAGTGGCCCTGAGACAGCCCCCTTCGAGAGGCACTTCCATGATCATCCTCCCCGCCCCCTGCCCTGCAGTAGTCATTCTGCTTACACACACACAAGCTCCTCATCCAGGAACACGAGAGTAACCAAGAACGCCCCCTCTGTGTGGGGGATGTGGGTTTCCAATCCACGCTCAGACCCCAGGCACATCTGAGACTTCTGCCAGGTAATCTTTAATTACTGCCCCCGACCCCCGCCCAACAACCCATACATTTTTTCCCAATGTAAAGATTTCCAATAACAGCATAAAACTAGCAGTTAATAATAGGTCCCAGCATGTCAATTACAGCGGTCTCCAAAAATAAAAGCTTCATGCGGCAAAAATTTGCAAGTTACCGCTGGGAGGTGGTGGCAGTGCACCGCGGAAGTCTGGAAGTCTCTGCCCTCAGAGCCGGTTTTCCTGTGCGTGGAAACCCAGCTATGCCTCTCCCCCACCTCGCCCCTCTGCCTCCCTGTCCTCAACCAACCCCCCAGTTACACACCCAAGCCTAAGTCTTTCCTTTCTGGAGAACAGTAAGGCTAACCCGGCAAAGCTGTCCTCTGCTACCTCCTCGGGCCCTTTGTGTGAGGGGCTGAGTCGTTGGTGCCGCCGAGACCCTCAGACCAAGAGTGCTCTTAAGGATTCAAAAGCAGCGCTCCCTCCCGCGAGGCCCGGGATTCGCACATCCCAAAGCGCGAAGCGCCTCCTCCCCCACGGTGATTCTCTTCTCTTCTCTCAATTCCTCCAAGGAGCACCGGGCAGGAAGAAATCAGTAAAAGAATTGTGGCCTAGAAAGTTCGCTTGTCTCTTTAATTAAGGAAGGCTGGGGGGAGGGGGGCACCCCAGGGGAGGGGAGAGCAGTGATCCGGCCTAGGGGGCTTTGTAATTTTTACAGGCCTCTTGCCCTGCCCTTTATTTCAAAATTAACCGCCTTCTCATCTGAAGTCATTTAGTTCATGGCCGGCTTACTCCCGGAGAAATATCTTTGTGGAAGGCTCTGAAGGTTTCCACTTCAGAGAACAGGACAGCTGAATGCCACATTGTGCCCGAGGGTCAAAGGTCACCAGTGCAGTGAAAACCCAGCGAATGCATTGTGAGCCGCCTTCCTTTCCATGCATGTGAAAGTAGGCACATCGCTCACCTACTGCAAAGCTTTGAACAGAAAGAACGAACAGAAAAAGGACTCAGTTCTTAGGCGGCCGGCGCCCGAAGGGAAGAGCCTACTCTAGAGAAACAAACCTACGCAGGTGTTCAGACAAGGTAACCAGCCCCCGTCACCTGCCCTCCGGTGCCTACTCGCAGTGGAAGAATGAATGGAGGGAAATCAACAGCCCATGAAGAGCTGTTAGCTTCTCAATCCAGCGCTGGATTCCCCGAGCAGGGGGAAGCAGAGGCTTTGCAGCACCTGGACCGACGGCTCTGCAACTGCGGAGTTGCTTTCAACTCCCAAGGGACCAGATGTGTATTTCCGCAGGGAACCCTTGCTGAGCACATCCCGTCCACCCAGGACGCCTCTCTCCCGGATCCATCTCATCTCATCTCATGCTTGCCCTGTGCCCCTCAGCTGCTGGTGGTCTCCAACCGCCTTCAAAGGGGGAAACCGAGGCTGGAGGCTGTGCTCTGGGGGATGGAACAAGTCAGTGGTGGAGCCAGCCTTGGATTTCTGGGGGCTTCTCCCTTCTCTTCTTCAATGCCCAAAATGCACCCCAGCACTGGCTGGACACAAACACCCCCTTCAGCCCTCCTCCCTGCACCTCTGCAGGGCCCCCTGCTCCTCGTCTCCCCCAGGTGGAGAGAGGGGACTCTGGTTATCTAGATGCATATCATAGGGGGAAAAATAACAATTTTGAGAGGACAGGAAATGACTGGCTAGGAAATGACTTGGTCACCTGAGGGTGAAATCCCTGTTCTGAGGCTTTCTGGTCAGTCTGGGGCTTTGGGCATAATCCTCCAAGAAGCCCAACGAAGGAAGACTGAAATTAAAAGAAGGGAAAGTTAATCAAAATCGAACTAGAGGAGGCAGCCTCGAGGAGCAGACAGAACAAAAACAGTCCCTGCCTCCTCAGTCGGTCCTGGGGCAGGGGGGACCCAGACGCTTTCTGGGTTTATAAGAGGGGTCCTCACAACCCCACCCCACCCTACAGCCCTCCTCCAACAGAGCTCCGTGCCCAGGATTCCCGCTTTGTGAGAGCCCTGCAGCACTAAGTCCCTGCTTTAGAAGGTGACGCGGGCAGGGGCGGTGACTGTCGTTCCAAGCACCAGAACCCGAGCTGTCCCTTGCACATGGCTCCTTTTCCAGTTCCACGCTTCGCACGCACCCCACATGCACCACTAGGTCCAGCGTCAAGTTCTTTAAAGCGGATGGAGATTTTTAGCGACATCCAGGAAAATCCTGCTGGGGCTGTATAAGCTACTCTAGCCTGTCAAGTCCTACAGCTGCCTCAACAGTTTTCGTAGCGATTTGCCTTTTCTATGCAGTTTTTATAGAAAGCCTTATTTTTGATGCTCACATTTCATCAATGTGTGTGATAACTAAAGTGGTACAAGTTCAACAGGCAGGTCTGGGAATAAATACAACTTTGGAAAGCAGGCCCTCGACTAGGGGGAGCAGAGGACGCAGGCTCCTGGTAGCCCAGGTCATGCCTTGGTGTGCAAAAGGCACAGGCCAGGGATGTGGGATGCGGGTATCCCATACTGGCACGCCTGCTTCCCATCCAGCTTCCTGCTCACGTGCACCCTGGGAGGCAGCCGATGACGGCTCAAGTGCTCGTGTCCCTGCCACCCGGGTGGGAGACCCAGAATGGGCTCTGTCTCCGTGTCTGCCTTACAAATACAATAAATGCACACAGTTCAAAGGAAGAGCGCAAGTTGGGGCAGAGGGCCCTGCTGTATCTGATGCCCGGAACTGTTTTAGGAGAGTGAAACGCACAAGGCCAGCGAGATTCCCGGGCTCCTCTTCCAGCTTTGCTGCTTTCCCTTGTCGTTCCGGTTTACCTCTCACCTCCTCTGCTGAAGGCAAAGGCCAGAGGTCGCTGGGGGTGAGAAAGTGAAGCTAGCAGGAAGGAAAGTTCTTGCGATTTCCTTCCCGTGGAGGCTCAGCTCATGCGTCCAGCCTTGTTGTTCTACCTGGATGTCTCACAGAGCAAGCGTCTGAGCTCAACTTCCTAAGACATGTGGCTTAGCTACAAGGCTTACCACAGCAGACTGTCGCATGAAAACCAGACACCGAACCCAGGAGCCTCGACTTCTTTGGGGGGTCCTACAGGGCTCCATTGCCTCTCTGGCCCAGCAGACTTTTTTCCAAGGGCTTTTGGTCTCCCGGGATCAAAGCTCCGTTCACAATGACCACCTCTGTGCAAATTCCCAGAACTGGTTTCCCAGATAGGAAAGCGCCCAACCCAGGTTGCGCATGAGTGAGCAATGACTTCTTCCCCCTCAAAGAGGCCCCGGTTAGTTTCTCACACAGAGGAGGATTGGTCCCTTTTGCCCCCTGGGGTTCTGAGGCCAGGGGTGGAGTTTGGTGGAGGCAAATTTGCAGCCCAGATTCCAAATCTCTTTCTCAACAAGGGCACTGCTGATGCTCCGGGCACAGTGCAGAGTGCGGCCAGGGCTCTCCAGACAAGGACCCCAGCAAAGAAACCCACTAGGGAGAGGACGGCGAAGATGAGCCACATCTATAAAGGATGGAAGTGATTTCCACACATCGCAGGAACAGACTGGGGTACGTGTGCCTCCTCCTTCACATTTGAAAAAAGTAGTTTTTTATTTGAAAAGCAGAGCAACAGACACACATGCACATACAAATAGATCCACCCACCAAATGTCTGCAGCAGCTGGGCTGGGCAAGACTGTAGCAAGGAGCCAGGAGCTCCACCCAGGTCCCCGCATGGGTGGCAGAGACTCAAGCACTTGGCATCACGGGCTGCCTCTCAGATTGCACATCAGCAAGAAGCTGGACTGGAAGCAGACATGGGACTGGACCCCACGTACTCTAATGGATGCAGGTTTCCCAAGCATGAGTCTAATCCGCTCGTTCACCTTTAACTTATACGCATGGAGGATGAGGGTCCTGTTAACAATGGGACGAGGAAAACCAATAAATCAACACACTGCTCACTACACTTAAGCACCAAGAAGAGTGGCCTCCGTGCCCTCTCCCCATTCAGAGCCACCTTCCCTGGAAAAGCCAAGTCAGAGCTCTCTGTAGTGAGCTCAATGCCATTGTTGGCTTTGCAGGGCTGAGCACGGTTCTTGGCACGTGCTAGATCATTAAAAAAGTGCTTGCTGCTCGGGGCCAGCGCCCTGGCACAGTAGGTTAATCCTCCGGCTGCGGCGCTGGCATCCCATGTGGGCGCTGGTTCTAGTCCCCGCTGCTCCTCTTCCTATCCGGCTCTCTGCTGTGTCCTGGGAAAGCAGTAGAGGAAGGCCCAAGTGCTTGGGCCCTTGAACCCGTGTGGGAGACTGGGAGGAAGCTCCTGGCTCCTGGCTCCGGATTGGTGCAGCTCCAGCTGTTGCAGCCATGTGGGGAGTGAGCCAGTGAATGGAAGACCTTTCTCTGTGTCTCTCCCTCTCAATTAAATAACAAATCTTTAAAAATAAATAATACTTGCTGCTGGATTGGCTTTCATCTTCCATAGCTGAGGACATGTTTTGACTCCATCTGAAGAACGCTAAGTATAATGTGACACAGGATAAACGTGGCACAGCCAAAGAGGGACTGACACACGTAAGCTCTTAAGATGGTTTTCTTGGCCGGCGCTGCGGCTCACTAGGCTAATCCTCCCCCTTGCGGCGCCGGCACACCGGGTTCTAGTCCCGGTCGGGGTGCCAGATTCTGTCCCGGTTGCCCCTCTTCCAGGCCAGCTCTCTGCTGTGGCCAGGGAGTGCAGTGGAGGATGGCCCAAGTACTTGGGCCCTGCACCCCATGGGAGACCAGGAAAAGCACCTGGCTCCTGCCTTCGGAGCGGTGCGGTGCGCCGGCCGCAGCGCGCCAGCCGTGGCGGCCATTGGAGGGTGAACCAACGGCAAAAGGAAGACCTTTCTCTCTGTCTCTCTCTCTCACTGTCCACTCTGCCTGTCCAAAAAAAAAAAAAAAAAAAAAAAAAAAGATGGTTTTCTGAGGCCGGTGCAGTTGCTCGATGGGTTAACGCCCTGGCCTGAAGGGCCAGCATCCCATATGGACGCTGGATCTAGTCCCTCCTGCTCCACTTCTGATCCAGCTCTCTGCTGTGGCCTGGGAAAGCAGTAGAAGATGGCCCAAGTGCTTGGGCCCCTGCACCCACGTGGGAGACCCAGAAGAAGCTCCTGGCTCCTGGCTTCAGATCGGCACAGTTCCAGCCGTTGTGGCCAATTGGGGAGTGAACCAATGGATGGAAGACCTCTCTCTCTCTGCCTGTCCTCTCTGTGTAACTGTGACTTTCAAATAAGTAAATAAATCTTAAAAAAAAAAAATAAAAAGATAGTTTTCTACCAGCTATTCTTTTGTCGGCATCAGAAGACTTATTATCAAACTCTGCATATGCATTAAGTAAATGTCTCCAGCCTCTAGGAACTTGTGATTGGGCAAAACTCCCACCATATAATGAGCGACTCTGGGAAAAGTATAGACACAGATGTATGGAGGAGAACTTCCTCGTGGGGGGAATCTCATGAGCAGCTCTCCTCTGCAGAAAACTGCCATCTCAAAAGGGAGCATAGGTAAGCCCAGGCCTGAGAAAGGCAAACTCCCGGCCCTGGCATTTAGTCCAGAGAGGAAGGGCTGTGCAGCAGGCCAGACGGGGTCTGAACTTCTGCCCCACTACGCTGACCCAAAATGCTTGGGACCCCAAGTCTTTCAGATTTCAGAGTTTTTGTTGGAAATACTTGCATAGATTTTACCAGCTGAACACCCACAAATTTCAAAATTTGAAATCTGGGGGCCGGTGCTGTGGTACAACGAGTTAAGCCACCTGCTGCAGTGCCGGCTTCCCATATGGACGCCAGTTCGAGTCCCGGGTGCTCCATTTCCCATCCCGCTCCCTGCTAATGCCTTGGGAAGAATAGTGGAGGATGACTTAAGTGTTTGGGTCCCTGCCACCCATGTGGGAGACCCAAATGAGAATTCTGGCTCCTGGCTTTGGCCTGGCCCAGCCCTGGCCATTGCAGCCATCTGGGGAGTGAACTAGCAGATAAAAGATCTCTCTTTCTCTCTCTCTCCCCCTCTCCAAATAAATAAAATATTTAAAAAAACAGGTTGCGTCACCATCAGTCTTTCTGGGTAGCTGGAGGGGTACATAAGGCACCCAAAGCATCCAGGTCCGTCCCTAACAAACCTGGGTAGCTCCCCAACTTCCCTCTGCTCCCTGTTGTCGAAAGCACCCCGCCCCAGCTCAGGCGGCACCTGCAGCACTAGCTCACGGGGACGCTTGGCGCCCTTGCCAAGTCCGTGGGCTCCAGCCGGAGCAGCAGCCTGGAGGCCGTGCGTGTGCCGGCGGAGGTCCCGCAGAGCTTTCTTTCCCGTATTTCTAGCCCAGAGTCATCAGCGTCTTCTGGAGACTGAGGGTCCTCGGGCTTCCCCGTCCAACAGCGTCCAGGGACGGGGCATTTCTAGGAATTCCTGAAGCATCGCGAGAATATCAGGCGGAGGCCGGAGTCTCACGCTCCGCGCGGCTGGATTATCTGACTCTGCTTTAGGAGCCAAGGCAAGGGCAGTCTCTGGCTCCGTGAACGAGGGGAAACCTCTCCTGTTCCCTTCTCCCATCCCTCTGGAAAACTCTCTTCCACCTCCCCTGGGAAGCCTTCCACGTCCACGTCCACGCCAACTGTGGCTTCTCCCCGCCTGCTTCCCGTCGCTGCCCACGCGGCCTGGAACCACAGCCTTGGCTCCCTGGCCTCCTCTACCAACATGGCATCCTCCTGCACCAGCAGCCCCGCGAACATTTCTCCCACTCTGAACGAACGCATTGATGTGTTGGTTCATGTCTCCTTGTCTGTTGCCACGGTATGGAGACCCGCTTCCAGGAGGCAGGGGCTAGTGCTGCCCTGCGGCTCCCTCCGGCTCCCTCCACACTCCAGCTCTGCGCCTGGATCCTGGAAGGGACTGGAGTTTGCTGAATGCACGAATGCACAAATGCTTAGGGCCCAGCTCCGTTTCACCAGTCTCCAGGCCAGCAGCTGGCACAGAACTGTCACACAGGGAAGACTGAATGATTATATGGTTGCTTTAAAAAAAAAAAAAAGACATTTTAAAAAGTGGTTTATTTTTATGTAAACTGCTATCGAAAATAGGATGCATAAATACGCCATCCTAATTAGCACAGTTTTGGGCTGGATAGGAATCTGAAGATGGGTAACTACAAATTTAGGTAAAAACGAAGACATATTCTGGTTAGACTGCTACACCAACAGGCACTGCCATCTGAGGACTGGAGAAAGCAGGGGCAGGGCCTCACCCGCTCACCATCGCACTCACAAACACCCCCGGCTTCTCCCATCAACTTGCTGTCATTTCTACATCCCCAAAGGAGAGATCAGGCATTCCAGTCTACAGAGCAGCAGCCGGAGACCCATCGGTGACGTCACAAACCCACAAAGTGGTGCAGAAACTCCCACTCAGACACCCCCACCGGCGCCCAAGCCACCTCGAGACCCTCGCTCAGGCCTCAAATTGCCCTCAGCATCTGTATCCTCAGCTTTCAGTATTGCCAGGGCCTGAACAGTGTGCTCACGGCATGGCCAGGGTTGGCTTGAGTCAGACCTAGGTGTGGGGACAAACCCCACCCCTGTGACCTTGGCCACTGCTCTCCCTGCCTCAGTCCCTTCATCTGTGAAATGGGATAATCACAAACACACACACACACACACGCACACACACACGCACACACAGCAGCTCCTGGGCCAAGGGCAGGGCTTTTGCCGGAAGGGTGACTTGGCCTGCCCAGCCCCACATTTGTCCTCTCACAGTGGCCGCGCGTGGGTGCCAAGTGAGGCCCTCCGCTCCAGGGAGCCTCTGGCTGATGCGTAAGGGGCTTACCCCCACGGACCCCCAGGCTCGAGCTAGGAGTCCTTTCCTGGGAGGGAGTCGGGAGGGCTGAATGGGGCAGATGCCTGGGTTCCAAACGCTGGAGGCTTGGGTTTGCTGGGCAGAGGAGAGACCACAGGCTAAAGGCTGAGTGTGGCTCCTGGTGACAGCCTGGTGACAGCCTGCGGGGTGTGTGTGTGTGTGTGTGTGTGTGTGTGCAACGTTCCCTCCCGGGCATCTGCTTGCAGGCAAATGCAGGCTGGGGTGGGGCTGCGTGCAGCTCACTCATCAGCCCTCACCCTGCCCCTCCCTCTCTGGAGCTCCAGGGGGACCCTGAGCCAGCAGGGAAAGCGACTCTTTGATCCCTGCTGGCCTCAAAGAAACCTCGAGTACAGGGCAGGGTTTGAGTGGTCCCCAGAGCACAGGCTGGGGCTCAGCCCTCCTCGGCGAGATCGCAGCCAGCCTAGTTAAACTTTATACTCCAAGTGTGGCACTTTACAACATCCCGGCTCTGCTGGCCACCAGCAACAATGGGCCTGGAAGGGAAGGAAACCACAGGCCGGCCCCAGCCCCGCAGGCAGCAGACGGGGTCGGTGTAACCTGACCCGCTCTCCTCCCGGCCCCGCCCGACACACCTGCCCAGCAATGTGCTCCAGGGGAAAAGCTGGGAGAGTGCGCCACAACCCTGGCCCCAGGATAAGACACCCAGCTCACTCTGCAAGCCAGGGGCCCCGGGGGCTGGGGCGGGGCCCTGGAGGGGGGCAGGGAGGATGAGTGGGGCAGACTAGAGAAACAGGAAGTGAGGGGCGTGGGCAGGGGGCACTAGGGCACCACTCAGGGTCTTCCCAGAACCTCAGAGTAGAACCAGGGCAAACTTGGGCTGGGAGGCCCTAGTCTCCCCGGCACACCCCGCGAGGACCATAAAAGATTCCAACTGGGGTGGAAGGTGGGGGAGGGGCCCCTCCTCCTGGGCCGGGAGATGGACACCCACCTCCCACTAGTCATTTTTGCAAAGTGACCTCAAGGGTCCCAGGCACCCTCTGGTGAGGATGCCGGGCTGCAGTCGGCTGGTGTGTGGTGGGGCACACAAGTCTGGGGCCAGTAGGACTCCGGGTGCCCCTGGAGCAGAAGCTGTGTCTGTCTCCCCCCAACCCCCGCCCGTCCGCCCACTTCTCTGCTCCTAACCCCAGCCTTTGTGTGCAGGGTTCTCTGCAGAAGACCAGGCGCTCTCTAGGGAGCAGGAGCAAGCACCCGCTGTAAGTCTGCGGGGCCTCTCACCTCCATCTTCCAGCAGAGGGAGGCTGGGAGAAGGAGTGTGTACGCTGGGCTGAGAGCTGCCCCGGGCCGGGGGGAGGGGGGCCTCCCAGAAGCAACAGAAAGCCCCAGCCCTGTGTTTCAGGCTGCGGGAGTTTCCTAACCCTCCCTTGGAAGTGCAGCTTCCAAGTCAGCAGAGGGTCCCCGGGCTGGCTGTGGCCACATCACTTCCCCTTCGCGAAGGCACTCCTGTGTGTCACCCTCACCACCCCAAATTGCGGCTCTCACCCCTTCCCTGCATGGACCCTTGGCTTCACTCCCCCACACAGGATCCAACCAGCGGGAAGTCACAATTTCAAGAGCCCCCCCCCCCCCCAGGTCTCTCTTCCATCCAGGACGGCCCCAGGGGTCAGGGAGCCCCTTGCTGAGCCGGCCTAGGGCTGCAGGGCCCCCTCCGTCCACCAGCCTGGTCCCTGAGGCTCCCCGAACCCCCCATCCCTGGGCTCCATGCACTGCAGTAACCATGAACTTCAATCAAGTTGTGCCATTGTCTCAGCTCTGTCCAGGAAGTTCTAAATGCCCTGGCTTCTAGCCCCGCTCCGACACCCCCAGCCCCACCGGCCAGCAAGCCAAACGCAGGGGTCCGGAAGGCTCCCGCAGTCCCGGCACCCCTCCCTGTGGTGGAAAAGCCGGCGCTGCCAAGACCTTCCTTCTTGCGGACCCCACACCCAGAGGCTGCAGCTGTGGGGGGGGGGGGCTGGGGGCTGGGCACAGCAGGTCACCACCCAGCCCCAGCCCCCAGCCCTGCAGTCTGGCCCCCAAGCTTACCTGCAGGGGAGTTTCCTTGTCGCTCCCGACCTGGGCAGGGCCAGATGAAGCATCTTCTGCAGCTCAAGCGGCCATCCGCGGGGCTGGGCACCCAGCACCCCCCCGCCCCGAGACTACCTTTGCCTGGCACCCGGCACACAGCCACCAAAGTACAAGAGCTGCAGGCCACGCGGAGGGCCCGAAACCCAGCCCTCGCCGGCCCTCCGCTCCCTTTTCTCTCCACCACCCCGGCTCCGACTTACGGCTCCAGCTGTACTTAAAGCGACAGTGCCCCATTTCCCCGTCGCTGACTTCTGTCCCGAGCCCTGGTGATGCAGGCTGCCAGCGGGCTCTTTAAGGCCCAGAGCAGGTAGACAAAGAGCCACCGCAGCCTCCAATGCCCCGGTGGCCTTGGAAGCCCAGAGGTGCTGAAGAAGGCTGGGGGCCTCGACCTCCACCTAGGCTGTTCCAGAGTTAACCCCTGCAATGCCAGGTATGGCCCCTGGGCTGGTGTGCACGCTACAGGAGGCAGAAGGAGGCGTGAGCAGCCATGCCCCACTAGGTCCCTCCTTGGGGCTGTGCACAAGTAGGTACCGGTACCGGGTTGGGAAGACCCAGGCAGAACCCGACCCACAGAGGGCCTCCTCCTAGCCCCTTTCTAGACTTTTAGGCACGAGTCAGAATTGGAGCAAGAGATCATCCGCACATTGCCTAAAACCGGGTCTGCAGAGAGATGTGAGCCGGATGAAGGTCAGACAGGGTACAGATTGCCAGAGGTGGCTCAGAACCGCTTAGAGCAGGGGCGGCTAAGCTGGTGCAAGCGCTCTGGAAGTCCTGACACCCTCAGGGGATGGGCGACAGACGTCACCCCAACACCAACATTCGGAAGATGCTGACTGGGAGGAAGGTATGCCTGCTGGGGGAGGCTGTGGGGACAAAGACCAGTTCACAGCACGCAAGGCTCTGCACCTTCCTCCAGGAGGCATTTGCAGCTGATTTCTTGGGAAACAAAGATTTTGTTGTAGGGTTAAAAAACAAAAAAACAGTGGGACCCAGTAGCAGGGCCCTTCCACTGGCTGGCCCTCTTCCAGCCCTCACTCTTCACCCTGCAAGGGGCCCAGTGTCTAAGGCTGGTCCCAGTCCCACCATAAGCTGCACAAACAGGAAGACTCCATCGAAGAAATGGACTGAGTACACCTGCCTTCTTGAAGCAACAACCAACAGCAACTCCTTCTTTTCAAAGCCCTCCCCCCCAAAGCTGGGCCATCTGGTGTGGCTTGGGACACCCACAATCCCATCCTGGGGTTCCTGGGCTCCAGCCGCAGTGTCAGCTCTCCTCTGCTAACATGCACTCTGGCTCAAGTACTTGGGTCCCTGCCACCCACATGGGAGACCCTGGGTTGAGTTCCTGGCTTCCGGCTTTGGCCTGGCCCAGTGCTGGCCAGCGTGGGCACTGCAGGAGTGAACCAGCAGATTCAGCAAGTGCGCGCTCGCGCTCTCTCCCTTTCACACAATAATTTTTTAAAGGTCTCCGAAAGTGCTGGACTAAAGTGGGTGCAAAACACAGAGTGGCTGGCTGCCTTTGGCGCTGGGCAGCTCGGTGTGAGTGAGCCCCAGGTCTCACACCCCTGGAGCTTTCTGGGCCTCAGTTTCCACAAATGTCCTGTGTGTGTTTGGGGTGGGGGATTCACACTCCTCCTGAACTGCCCAGGCCTTGAAGAAAGTCCAGATGGTGCTTTGATGCCAGAAATCCTCAGAAGAGGGGGCTCTGTCCTGGGCCCGGGGCAGGCTGGGTTGGGGGAGAGGTCTTCTCCTGTCCCTGCGTTTCCCAAATCTCCCGTCAAAGGGGAGTAAGGTTCGGCAGTGACCCCAGACCCATCTCTCAGACTACCCATGCACACCAGGCAAACAGGTTTCCACTTCCTGCACTCTGCTGTGAATGGCTGGGTGGTGAGACTTAGGAGAGACACCGCGGCTCCCAGGCAGGCAGCTGTGGGAGATGGGAGAGAGGCAGGTGGGTGTCCTGTTCTCCGCCTCAGTCCAGCATGGGGTGCCTGGACCAGACCCTCTTGCTGGCTCTCCTGGTCCTGTGCTGTCCCAGAAGGGGAGGGCACTGGGTTCTCTGGGGATTTCTGTCCGCAGCCCGCAGCCGTGCTGAGCGTCTGCAGAGGCATCGGGGGAACAGCTCACGGCACACAGAAGGGATTCTCCTTAGCTTGAGCCAGCAGGATCCCTCGGCAGCAGGGTGCCTGCCCCCAGACCCAGCTGCAGGTTTGCCCTACACTTTCTTCCTTTGTGGTTTTCCGGCCAGGGGCCAGGAGACGTGGAGGGGGCACCATCTTTCCGGCCAGGGGCCAGGAGACGTGGAGGGGGTGCCATCTGAGGCCTGGATGGGGCAGGGCACAGAGGGGCTTACTTGGAGGGAACGGGACTGTCCCTGAACAGCGCTGGGGGCCCACGTGGCCCTCACAGCAAGCCCACCCTGCCTGCATTCACCCCCACCCCACTGGGGCTGGGGCACAAGTCTCAACCTGCAGTTCGGCCCAGGGGGGCCAGGGTGCTCAGCTGTCTGAGGACTCCACACCCCTCCTCCTGGGGCTCCATGCAGAGTCCCAGGCTGCCACCTCCATGTACCCCTGTCTCCTCCTGGATGGGGAAGGTGGGGCATGTGGTGGAGACAAGCCCCCTGCTGCTGGGGGCCAGAAGGGGCTTTTACAGCGCAGGGGTAGGGCCCAAGAGGCTTTGCAATCTGCACCTGCTATTTCAGCACCCAGGCCAAGGCAGCCTGGGTACCTGCACAGCCGCACCAAAGAGAAATGTGGTCTGGGGGCTTTTGGGAAGAGAGGAAAGCGGTCTCCCCATCAACGGCCCTGACGCTGCCCACCCCAGGGCTGTAGCCCAAGCAGCTGAGGCACACGCAGGCTGGAGGGGAAGACACCTACTGCTGAGAGGGAGCTGTTGTCCAGTAAACATTTTTCCAGGAAAAAAAAACAAAACAAAACAAAACAAAACAAAAAAAAACAAAAACCACAGCCACTGACGGGGAGAGGGAAGAGGAGAGGCCTGAGAGAAGTGGGAGCCCTGAGCTCATGTGGCCCCAGGTCTGCACCATCAGAGTGGGGGAAACTGAGGTACACAAAGACCTGTCTGAAGCAGAGGGCAGACCCCTGAGTGATGTGCACGAGGCCCCTCAGCCAGACTCTTGTGTGCCTGTGCATGCGTGTCGGGGTCAGGGGAGGCTCCCCCCACTTCCCCCACCTCGAAGGATGCCTGGAGCCACCCGGGCTCAGGTTCAGTCGTCCCAGCCAAAGTTCCATGTCCAGCACTGACATCCAGAGGTCAGTGAGGTTGGTTAGGGTGGGGCAAGAGGGAGGAGAGAGACAGAGGGAGGGAGGTGGGAGAGAGGGAGAGACTTGCCAAGCCCCTGGGTGCTGGTGTCCTGGGTTCCCCTGCTATCTGTCTGGGGCCTGACCGCGCCCCTGGTTTCTCGGGGGAGCCCCAGAAATGAGACCCTGGAGAAGATCAGAGGCCAAGGTAGGCGTCCACTCTGCCCCGCCCTTGTTTCTCTCTCCCTCAGTTATGAGCTGTTTAGTTCCTACGTGGAAAATCTCCTGCCCCACCCACAAGTCTGGGCCCAAGACCCCTCCACACCTCGGCCAGGCTGAGCTGGCAGTGTCGGGACAAACAGCCAATTACAACCCAGGGACTGGAAAGAGGAGGAACGGGACCAGAGTGGAGGATTTGTGGGGGGGGGGGGGGGGGGCATGAGAGGGAGCTTGGTAGATGAACCCTTTCCTTAGGGAATCACCTGGCCACTCCTCCAGTCCCAGCTTTCAAACCCCTACCCCCACCCCCAGACCCCTGAGTGACCCCACAGAACCCTGGGGTTGTGACCTTGACTGCAGGGTCTGGAAAAGTCACTGCCAGCCCTCTGCATAGCAGAAGCTTCCAGTACTTCCAGGTCGATGACATCATCCTATTTCCAACCAATCAGGATCTGAGGTGAGGCAGGTGCCACTGCACCACTTCAGCACAGTCAAGGCCACAGAGATTAGAAGAGGGGACCAAGACAGTAGGCCCAGGCCACGGCTCCCCAACATTTCTTTTTCTTTTCTTTCTTTTTTGAGAGGCAGAAAGACAATAAGAGGGGAAGGGTGGGGGGGGAGAGAGAGAGAGAGAGAGAGAGAGAGAGAGCGCTCCCGCATCCACTGGTTCATTCCCCAAATGCAAGCACAGGCTGAGCGTGGGCCAAGGCTGAAGCCAGGAATCAGGAACTCAATCCAGGTCTCAACTACTTGAGCCGTCACCACTGCCTGCTGGGGTCTTGCCTGAGCAGGAAGCTGGAGCGATGGATGTGGGACCCAGATATCCCAGCTGGGGTCACAGGACCAGGTCAAGTGCCCGCCCCCAGGGGATCTCCTGGCCTATCAGCAATGCTGGGTTTTCCAGGGTTCCTTGTGCACGAACCTGGCCAGCATCTCCCCTGCCCTGACCCAGTGAAGCTGTGACCTTCTCCACCAACTTCCAGGCTCTCCCCAGGGGGCCTGAGCCAGACCCATGTCGCGTGGTCGGAGAATCCAAAATGTCAGAGCCCAACAGGATTGGTTTGGACAGGAGGGGCAGGCACGTGGCTCAAGATCCCTGCACACCACCCGGGCTTCCTGGCTCCTTGCCACCAGACGGTGGCACCTGTTCTTGCCACCTTCACCTGTGGGGCCAGCCCAGGACCCAGTCCGGAAGCTTTTGAAGGCAGGCAGCAGAGTTAGAACTGGGGGCCCAACAGATGCACAGTGCAACGTGCCAGAGCCCGGCGGAGACCCCTCCAGATGGCAAATGGGCCAGCTGGAGGGAGGAGCCTGCTCCCAGCTGTGCTACCGCTCTGCAAATATTTACATGACCTTTGAGGGGACTCGCGTTTCCCACCACCGTCCTTACCGTCCTTACCGCTGGGAGCAGCAGCAGAGAGGGGAGCCCCTAGATCTCACCAGCTCCCACCATCCTGAGGACCCCGGGCCACAGGACGAGGCTGGGAGGGGGGCTGCCTCTGCAGTGGGGGCCTGCAGGGTCCTCAGGGCAGGTCACTAGGAGGATTCCTAGGGGTGCCGTGTGCATGCATCTGTCTGTGTACAACCGCTCTAGCTCAGGAGACCCCGACACCAGGAGCAACTACTTCAGAACAGCCCGAGCGCCCACGACCCCAGCCTCCCCGGTGCCGAGTGGGACCCCAAGTCTCTGGGAGGCAGGGCCGAGATCTCGTGCAGTTGAGTGAGGGTGGACCTCTAACCCTGCACCCTCCTGCCTCCCTCCACCCCGCATCCTGGGCTGGGCCACCACCTGCTCCACCTGGAGTCTCGGGGGCCCCTTCCCCTCATAGCAGAGCACATTAGATGCTACCGCCCCCTCCCTGAAGTCCTCCAGGGCTTCTCCTCGTACACGGGGCCCTCTTTACCTGGCCCCTGGCTACCTCCTGACCTCACTTCTGGCCACACTCCCCATTCCTAGCCCTGGGTCAGACACGCTGAGCCTCCTTGAGCTCGTGCCCACTTTGCCTCTGGGCCCTTGCACGTGCTCTGCTGTTTGCCTGGATGGTTCCATCCTGTTATCTGCATAATTTACCACAGAAGCCTTCCCTGGCCACCCTATCTCCACGCTCGGCCCCTCCCCCGGCACACAGCACCCCCAACCTGTACATTTAGTTTTGTACATAACTTGCCACGTTCGCTCTGTGTGAGTCTATCTCCCCCTTGTTGTATCCACAGTGTCTCCAAGTGTCTCAAACCGCCCAGATGAACCAACAGCACGAGGTGGCTGTCATCATCCTCTTGTCTTTCCGATGACGAGACTGACGCACAAAGCCACGCAGGGAGTGAGTGGCAAACGGGAAATTAAATCCAGGTCAACGAGACCCCAGAATGTTCCATTCACTGTGCCGTTTTGCCTTCCAAGAACAGGAAACGAACCACAGAGACAGCTAGAGACAGGCGAGCTTGTGTGGCCACTCCTGCCACACTTCAGGGCACCTGCCCGGCACTGGGAAGGGCGGGATCTCTTGGCTGGACCCTCCCATGGGGAGCTCCTTGCCTTGGCTGGATCCAGAGACCAGGGAACATCTGGGGAAAGTTGGCTCCAGCGTGGGCCCAGGGCAGCTGGCTCTCCCCCAGGGCCCTCGTGCAGAGGCTGTGGCTTGGAAAAGGGCAGTGACAGCCCGATAAGCTGTGTCCCTCCTCTTCCAATAACACTCGGCAGCCCTGGGAACGCCTGGGGCGAGAAGTCCCACCACCCAAGCCTGTCCACACGGCCATGGATGCGAAGATAGTGTCATTCCTGAACTGCCCCCTTGTCATCAAGCCCACAGGGGCCCAGACAGAAGCCAGACACGGAAGCAGAGGAAGACTGCCGAGATCCAGAGAGGCGACAACGAGAGGAGGGGCTGGGGACGAAGGCTGCAGGAGGGCGAGAGATCTGCCCGAGACACCCTGAGAAAGAAGGGACCAGGCCCAAGACGGACCCCTTGCAGATGAGCCAGCCAAGGGAGAAGGGGCGGGCTGGGGAGGGCACGCTCACCCTCGCCCTGGCTCAGGGCCCCAGGCCGAGCACTCCCAGGCACTCCCTGCTCCTGGAAGTCCCTGTACCTCTCAGACGCTTGGGGTGCCCGGCGATCTCATGCACACACAGCCTCCTTGTGTCCACGAGTGTCTGGATGCAGCTCACACAGCGTGTGTCTGTCTCTCATTCACGAGCACGCTGGCTCTGTGTGTCGATGGCACAGCCCGCGCGGCAGCCTCATCGACCTTCTCTCTCCATGACCCTGTCCCGCATATTCAGCGAGTGCTGATCCCTCTCTCAGGCAGCCACATGCTGGCCTCTGTCCTTCCTGCCTGCTTTCACACCCAGACTTTCACACACCTGCCTGCATTTGCTCCACTGTACGCCGAAGCACGGGCAAGCACAATTCAGTGCGCAGACTCTTTGGGGTGGCCCTGCACACAGCTCACTGGGTAAGCGCCCCTGCCCGGCCTGCTGGCCTTCCTTCAACTGCACTGAATGCGCTTTTGCTGCCTGGCCAGAGACATCTGAGCACCCAAAGCCCAGCGCTGGGCTCTCCCGAGCACCCTGGGACAGCTATGCCTTTGAGCTGCAGTCAAACAAGGACTTGTATTCATGCAGGCTGAGTCGGTTCCTTCTGCCGCTGGCCCAGAGCTCCTGGTTGTGGCTACTTTATGGCTCCCCAAAGCAAGACCCCCCTCCTGGAAGATGGAGAGGTCACTTAGGGGCATCCCAGGAGGGGGCCTCCAACAGCCACTCAGTGGTCAGTCAGCAGCATGGCTGAGAACGCAGGCTGCTGGGTGTTGGGGGAATCTCACTGGCAGAAGACAGGGTCTCTGTTCTTGGGAAGCTCCCCGGTAGAAGGCGTGAGACCCCCGCCCCTGGCATGCTCTTGGTGCACTGTGGGTACAGTGGGATGAGCACAGGGCATGGAAGCTGGGTCCTGTCACTCCCCGGTTCTGTGATCCTGTCAAGCCCGTTAGGACAAGTTCCACTTTCCTGCCTTGTGAGTGGAGGGGAGAAGTCCACACACGGTGTTGTCAAGGTTAAGTGACATAATGCCATTTCACGCGGTGCCAATCATACGTGCTGTGCACCGGTGAGCGAATCCAGAAAGCACCCAGTGTTACAGTACCAGTCACACATGCCAGTTCCAGGCCAGCACTGGGACAAGGGAGTGGGGCTCTCTGGAGGCGCAAGACTTGGCAACCTGGGCGTCACTGCCCAGGCAGGGAGGCTCCATTGCAGGTTGGCCTCTGTAGCTGTGGTTTTTCTAGGAACCAACCAGGAGGAGTGAGGTGACTACTGGGCACCTACTGGGCACCCGGGGCGTCACACACGCTGGATCGCCTGATATCCTGACAACGCTCCTCCTCCCAGGCTACTGTGCCCACTCACAGGGGATCACTGGCCTTCCCGGAGCCTCAGAGCTGGATCTGAACCCACGCCTGTCCCCTTTCCACGCAGGTGCTCTCCCCATAGCATCCGGCTGCAGGGGACTTCTGGGCACCGCACAAGCCCAGGTGGCCATCACAGGACAGCAGGTCTGTGGGTGAGAGGAGGGGGCCGGCCAGGAGAGGCAAGCGGACAGGTAATGGGGAAGCCACACCCATTCAGTAGCATCCTCCACGCTTTATCCATACTAACCATCACCCCCAGTGTACGTCATCGCTCTCAGCCGAAACTCCAGCAGCCCAATTGTAGGTTACTAGGACACCCAGAGGAGGGGCCACCCCTCGGGTGGCATCAGTTGCCATGGCAACCACCACACATCCAGCTGCCCCTCTGGAATACGTGGCTTGCTCCAACCTTCCACCAACCTCTTTGGATCTGAACAGACGTGGCATATAGATTAACCCTGCACTGGCTGAGGAGAGGCATCCCCCATTTTGTTGGAAGAATCCAGGGGTGGGGTGTCTGAGAGCCAGGGGCCCTCTGCAGCCATCCACTCCCTCCTGTCAGACCAGGAAACTGCCCCTTCCTAATTAATGGCATGTGTGTCCCAGTCACATTTTTCCTGCAGTCATTGCTCACCGACCCTTCCAACGAGCTCTATGGCAGGCACCTGGAACTGAGCCCGTGTGGAGTGGCCTGCAAATGCCCACCCATGCCCTCAGCCAACAGTGAACAGGGGCACACAGGGAAACACACAGGTGTCCTTGCCCGGGGGTGGGGCAAGTGTACGCCATGGCCTCTCCCGGAAACCCAGGCCCCCGGGTGCCTGCAGCAGTAACCTGTATGAGGGCAGCCCTCGTGCAGGTCCCTGCCTCTTCCCTGACTCCTCCCACTCCCCATCAGTGCTTTCTGGGAGCACCTCCCACACATCCCCGCCCCACACACACTCAAACCCTTGTCTTGAGGTTGCTTCCATGGCTATCCCGCTGCTATGGTTTAAGGTGTCCCCCAAAAGCACGCGTGTTGGAAGCTTAGCCCCCAGTAGAACAGTGGTAAGAGACAGGGACAGGGCCTCTGAATGGATTAATGCTGGGATCACAGGAGTGGGTTAGTTACCGTGGGAGAGGGTTCCTATAAAAGGTTAAGTTCGGGGGCCAGCTCTGGGCTGCATGATACCAGCACCACACTGGAGTGCTGACTGGGGTTCCGGCTGCTCCACTTCCAATCCAGCTTCCTGCTGAGGTGTCTGGGAAGGCAGGGAAAGACGGCTCAAGGACTTGGGTCCCTGTCACCCACGTGAGAGACCCGGATGGCGTTCCTGGTTGTTAGCTGTGGCCTACTAACCCAGATCTGGTTGTTGTGGCCATCTGGGGAGCAAACCAAGACAGAATCTCTCTCTCTCTCTGCCTCTTCCTCTTTCTCTGAGACTCCGCCTAACAAATAAATAAACAAGATCTTCACAGGAGACCAGGGAGGAGTTGGGCGCCCCTCTCTCGCCCTTCCCCCTCCCACTGTGGGGTGATGACACAGCAAAAGCCCCCACCGGAGGTGCTCCTTTGAGCTTAGACTTCCCAACCCTCAAGATCTGCAAGCCAAAGGAACTTCTGCTCATTACAAATCGCCCACTCTAGCGCTCTGGTGCAGTAGCGCCCAAAAGACTAAGACAGCAGCTCAAGGCATTCTTCACACCCGGGAAACACGCGTCCGACTCGAGGGACCGACGGCAGGAAAGGGGTCACGGCCACTCGAGTGATCCCGCGTGCGGTCAGCTTAGCTCCCACACGCTGCACTCACGGTCCGGGCCCCAGACCACCAGCTGGGCACCATTTGCCGCATGACAACATTGCACAAACAGGTCAGCGTGGGTCAGGATTTTCCGTCTCACTGGGCGACCAACTTTCCCTGTCATCCTCCTGGTGAGGACGGCAAGCCTCACTCTCAAGCCTGAAGGCTAACACACACTTTTGCAAATACCGTTATCAGTGTTCAGAACATGCGCGTGCCAGCCGAGGCCATCGACTTGCTGAAGTCTGTCACCAAGTGGCTCAGGACAGCCAGCATTCGTCACGCACCCGTGCTGTCCGAGGTACAGGTATGAACTAACCTGACCCTCAATTTCCAGTCCGCGTATTCAGCTGTGGAATCCGAATCAGCGGGAGGTGAAGACAGCAGAGGAAGAGGCAGGCTCCAAACCCAGGCAGAGAGGCCGGCAGCCCTCACCTGAGACCCGGCTGGCTACCACTCGGCCAGCGGGCGTCGCCAAGCCCATTCTCCAAGGTCTGCTTCATGAACTGTGCACTGCAGGACGGTCAACCAGTGAAACACCACTAGGCCTCGCTACAGACTCCAAATTCAATGTATTTATCTGCCAAGTTAAGCCGCCACCTGCGAGGCTGGCATCCCGCATGTGCCAGTTCAAGTCCCAGCTACTTGGCTTCTGGTCCAGCTCCCTGCTAATGCATCCTGGCTTCACTGAGGCCACTTTGCTCTCTGAACCAGCAGACGGAAGACCTCTCTCATCTCCCTCTCTCTGTAGATTTGTCTTCAAATTAATAAATAAATCTTATTCTGATTTCTAACAACTCCTAATGAAGACAGAGGCCATCAGTGAAATGAACAGAACATTAACGAGATCAGAACAACCCATTTCCAACCAAGGGCCCTTTACATTTTTCTAACTTTTTTTTTTTTTAAAGATTTACTTATTTATTTGAGAGGCAGAGTTACAGAGAGAGGGAGAGACACAGAAGAGAATCTTCCATCCACTGCTTCACTTGGCAAATGGCTGTGATGGGCAGGAGTGGGCCAGACTGCAGCCAGGAGCTTCTTCTGGCCTCCCACGCGGGTGCAGGGCCAGGCACTTGGGCCATCTTCCACTGCCCTCCCAGGCCATCAGCTTTACGTGGACTCAGCAGCTCCCCGCCTCCCTCTTAGGTCAGAAGTCCCGCAAAGGCAGGCACTGAGCTTCCTTCCTGAACTTGAACACGGGGCTCTCCCCAGGACGGCCCCCTTCTGCTTTCTGCCCCCGCCCCCCCCCCCCGACATCGTGTTCCGTGGGCAAAGCCACGCCTGGTCCAGCTCCCAGGGGCACGATGCCCCAACAATGGCCAGGAAGCAGAGGTGGTAGAAATGGGACGGACAGAGCCGGTGCTGTGGCGCAGCAGGTTAACGCCCTGGCCTGAAGCGCCGGCATCCCATATGGGTGCCTGTTCAAGTCCCGGCTGCTCCATGTCCGATCCAGCTCTCTGTTGTGGCCTGGGAAAGCAGTGGAAGATGGCCGAAGTCCTTGGGCCCCTGCACCCACGTGGGAGACCAGGAAGAAGCTCCTGGCTCCTGACTTCAGATCAGCACAGCTCCAGTCATTGCGGCCATCTGGGGAGTGAACCATCGGATGGAAGACCTCTCTCTCTCTGCTTCTCCTCTATCTGTGTAACTCTGACTTACAAATAAATAAAATAAAAAAATATTTTTAAAAAATGGGACAGACAACTCAGCTGCTTCCACTGGAATCCCAAAGGGTTCTCTTCTCTGGCACAGACACAGCACCCACTGCAGGAGAATGCCCGCCACTCACAGCGGCTGGGTGGCGAACCTCAGGGGCTGGGAGCCGCGGCCGAGGCCCCCGCCGCCCGGCTGGAAGTGTCTCTTTAAGGCTCGGGAGCACAGAGCCAGCCTGGGAGAAGGCAGGGGCCCACAGTTTGTTTTATTTGACATTTTTCAACGTCAGGACACTTGAGAGCCAAGGAGGAAACAGATCCCATCTGTTCCTGAGCCCCCGAGCGCAGTTCAAGAGGACAGGCGGGGAGGGGAGGGAAGGCGGCCAGCAGGAAGCAAGAAGTCGGGGCCAGCCAGCCACACACAGAGGCCAAGGACCCACCTGGGGCGGGACACGGGCTGTGGCAGTGTCACCAAGAAATCCCCATGTCCCCAGACCCACGCCCCCCCAGGCCTATGAGGCTGGGGCCTGCTGTCTCAGAACAAGGCGCTATGGCCCTGAGCGTGGGGGCTGGACAGCAGCCCTGCCAGGCCTGCAGCTGCCTATGTACAAAGTGACTGGCGCCCCCTGGAGTTGTGGGACTTGGCAGCTCCACTGCCGGCAAGGCCTGCGGGTTCCCACCAGTTACTGCCACGAAGCTTCCACATGGCCCACCCACCCCACCACGGGCATGGACAGACACGGACACCCGGAGAGGTACTAAGTAACCCACATGAAAGCAGGCGAGGACTCAGCGTCTCCCACTGCTGCCCCTGCATGCCTGGCCCCAAGCCCGGTGCCCGTGTTCACCTCTGCACAGGGACTGCTGTGGGCGCCCTCCCACCCAACCCTGGACGCCGGGGATGGGGAGGACAGACGGCTGTGCAACTTATCTTCTTCCTTAGATTAAATTCCAGACGGCCCTATTTTTAGAAAAACAAATTCCTTTTCTCTTTTCAAGTGGTAGAAACGTCCCGAGCTGTCAGCAAGGGCTGTCCGCAGTGTCGCGCCCGGCACGGTGCCCTGGCGGGTCCACTTCTCGGGACAAGCAGGGCATCAGCCTGGGTGCCAGTGCTGAGAGGCTCAGAGACAACCTGAGAGTCTGCAGGAGGCGGTGACCCGGCCAGAGAGAGGTCTGGAAAACCAGGCTACGCAGCGAGCGGGGGCCGTCCTCTCTCCCTGCTTTTGTCTTCTTTTTTGGTCTAAAGACAACTTGAGCAGTCATCAAGAACATGTTGAAATATTTGGGTGATCTTCCCAGATGAGAGGATGTGAATCACAGGCAAGAAGTGACAGGCCAGCAGACGAGGGCTGATACTCAGGAATTCCTTATAACTTAATCCTGTATGAAATGGAGGAAGCTCCCTGTCACCGAGCTCATGACGGTCAAGGCTGAAAGGCTGGCACAGGGAATACTGTCGAGATTTCTGTACTAGGCGAGAAGCCCGACTGGTCCCAAGTCATCAGAAAGAAAAATAAAAAAGCTTCAGAAAGACATGGATCCCGGGGGACACAGAGACTCCGCATTAGCAGGTGTGCAATGTGGCGTGGAACCGGCACTTCGGAAGAGACCCACCATCTACAGAACGCTCAGAAGGAAATGGGGAGGCTGCACGACATGGAATTTGGCAAAGATTTTTTGGATACGACACCGAAGCAGGGGCAAAACCAAGATGAACTGGACGTCAGCAAAATGAAAACCTTCGGGCAGCAAAGGACACGACCAGAATGAAAGGCAACCCATGAGTCAGAGAAAATATTTGCAAAGCACGTATCCGGTAAGGGCTTCGTATGCAGAATGTAAAATAAAAGCCCTGTCGCAACTCAGCCACGAAAACCGGACAACTTCGTGCAGACAGCAGACACATGGACGGTGGGCACGGATGGACGCTCGGTGTCACCAACCAGGAGGAAAGCGCAGACCCACCACAACCAGGGAGTGAGGGCTTAGCCTCTGCATCCCACACCCGACTGCCCGTTGTGCCACTCCTGCCTCCAGCTTCCTGCCAACGCAGACCTGAGGAGGCAGTGGTGGGCGGAGGCACTGGGTTCCTGCCACCCACGGGGGAGACACGGAGCAAGTGTCCGGCTCCCCCAAGCCCAGCACTGCCCTTTGCACGTACTGGAGGAATGAATCAGTGGACATGAGTGCACTCTCTCCCTCTCTCTCTCTCTCTCTGCCTCTCAGAGAAACAAAAAAACACAAGAAGCCCCCACTTAAAATCCATTAATATGCTCATATATACCTTAAAAACCCTCTAAGATAGTCAATGTTGGCAACAGTACAGAGAAATGAAGACCCTTGTGCACTGCTGACTGGAAAATGCTGTAGTCTCGGTGTTAAACGGTATTGTGGTTCCTCAGAAAATCAGAGGCAATACAGCACGGCTCGGCAATCCCATTTCAAAGCAGGGACTTGAACAGGTGTTTGCATGAGGACACCGCAGAAAACTTGTGGAAAAGTGGAAATACAAGGTGTTTACTTTGGTAAAAAAAAATTTTTTTTTGAAACCCTGAGGTGGGCACCATGGTCCAGCAGGTTCAACTGCCCCTTGGATGCCTGCATCTCATATCAAGAGTGTGGGTTCAGGCTGGCGTCGCGGCTCACTAGGCTAATCCTCTGCCTTGCGGCGCCGGCACACCAGGTTCTAATCCCAGTCGGGGCGCCAGATTCTGTCCCGGTTGCCCCTCTTCCAGGCCAGCTCTCTGCTGTGGCCAGGGAGTGCAGTGGAGGATGGCCCAAGTGCTTGGGCCCTGCACCCCATGGGAGACCAGGAGAAGCACCTGGCTCCTGCCATTGGATCAGCACAGTGCGCTGGCCGCAGCGCGCTGGCCGCGGCAGCCATTGGAGGGTGAACCAACGGCAAAGGAAGATCTTTTTCTCTCTGTCTCTCTCTCTCTCACTGTCTACTCTGCCTGGAAAAAAAAAAAAAAAAAACACCTGAAAAGAGTGTGGGTTCAAGTCCCAGTTGTGAGAAACTTGACCCTAGCCACCCATATGGGAGACCCAGATGGAGTTTCTGGCTCCTGG
The DNA here is from genome assembly GCF_051225735.1 of Oryctolagus cuniculus. Taxonomy (NCBI): domain Eukaryota; kingdom Metazoa; phylum Chordata; class Mammalia; order Lagomorpha; family Leporidae; genus Oryctolagus; species Oryctolagus cuniculus. The sequence goes on along the minus strand of NC_142879.1, from coordinate 17,634,886 downwards.
CTTTGCTCTGGCCCGGTCCTGGCTGTTGCAGGCATTTGGGGAGTGAACCAGCAGGTGGAAGCACTCTCTCCTCCTTTTTCTCTATCACTCTGCCTTTCAAATAAATAGATATATGCTTAAAACCCCTTACATAGTTTTCGCATAATACACATTTTCCACGAACTGTTTGAAGGATCTTCCCCCTACACACACCCTCCATCCCCCAATGTTCACAGCCAAAGAGCGGAAACAACCTACTAATGGAAGAACGCAAACACAAAGCAGGGTCCACCCCTACAATAGGATGGCACTCAATCTTAGGACAGAGAATGAGAGTTCTCCCTTCCACTGGTCCCTGCCTTCGGATGCTTCCAACAGCCAGGAACCCCACCCAGGTGTCCCCCACGTGGAACTCAAGTACTTGAGCCATCACCTGCTGCCTCCCTGGGTTCACATTAGTAGAATCGCAAGTGGGGCCAGGACTTGAACCCAGGCCTTCCAGGATGAGACCAGCAGTGGGCGGCAGCCAATGGATGGATGGGGGGTATGGCCACACGGGTGAGCAGGGCAGTGCTGAAGGCTGGCCCACAGGGAATAGTCCTCCCCAGTTCATGAATAGGAAAAACAATTTTCGTAGGCATAAGACATCTTCTAAATGGCAACACCCGATGGAAACCACAGTGGGGATGAGAGGGGTAGGAGGAAGAGGAGACTGAAGGCCTGACGTCTTCACCGGAAGACCTGCTGGAGTCTGGGGTGCCTTCTCCCTAATCCACACACACATACACCATAGCCACAAAAACTCCTGAGTGGCTGCTCACGTTAAAATTACCAGGGATTGGGCCAGCGCCGCGGCTCACTAGGCTAATCCTCCGCCTAGCGGCGCCGGCACACCGGGTTCTAGTCCCGGTCGGGGCGCCGGATTCTGTCCCGGTTGCCCCTCTTCCAGGCCAGCTCTCTGCTGTGGCCCGGGAGTGCAGTGGAGGATGGCCCAGGTGCTTGGGCCCTGCACCCCATGGGAGACCAGGAAAAGCACCTGGCTCCTGGCTCCTGCCATCGGATCAGCGCGGTGCGCCGGCCGCAGTGCGCCGGCCGCGGCGGCCATTGGAGGGTGAACCAACGGCAAAGGAAGACCTTTCTCTCTGTCTCTCTCTCTCACTGTCCACTCTGCCTGTCAAAAAATAAAAATAAAAAAATAAAAAAAAATTACCAGGGATTATAAATGGATGCCCTCAACGCTGACTTCCCAAACACATTCCTGGATGGCCGTGTTTGGCGATACTAATGACACTTAAACTCTAAGTGTCCAGGGCCACTGCTCGCCAAAGGCTGGCCACAGAAACACACGTGGAATTACCACGTGGCACGGCATCGTGGTTTGCAGAGAGGGCCACTTGATGGGCGCTGGATGCCAGCAGCTCACCGTCCACTGCCCAGGCAAACTCTAGCCAGCGGGTGTGCACGGCGGGCAAGGGCTGACTCAGGCCAGCCTCAGGGGCCTGTTTTTCTTTTTTTTTAACCGGTTCAGAAGCACACACACCATGCAGAGGAAGGAGGGTAGGGAAAGGCTGCCAGGACTCCGCGTCCCCACACGCCAGCCCCCAGGGCTACCAGATCCATCCCTGCTGCCGAGGCTGAGCGACGGGTGTCTCCATCGTCTGGGACTCGAACAACAACACCAACAGCAGAATGCTCCGAGCTAACCTCCAGTGAGCCAGGGGTGATTCCAGGCACTTGACACAGCGGGTCTGTTTAGCAGACAGACCAGTAAAACTTAACTGACTTGCCCACGGTCACAGCTAATTAAGGGCCAGCCGTGCTGACCCCTCCTCAGAGTGGGATGGCTAAGGCAAGGGCCTGTGCCTCCTAACACCTATGGGATTTTCCGCCATGCCCGCCGAGGGGCAGCAGGACGGGACACTCAGAGGACCCCCACCTCCAGCCGTGTGGGAGCACCCGGAGGACGAGGGTCCTGTCGCCCCCATCAGCCTGGGAGTGCTGCAGGGCTGGGGCCATGGTCCTTCCTGTCCCCGGGGGTCTGCAGGAGCCCCTGGCCCCACAGGTCGTGCCGGCCTCTGCCCCATCCAGCGCGGAGCTCTCAGGGACCCGGGAACTTCCTGGGGCGGAGCCCCTGACACCTGGGCTCTGCCCGCTGCACAGCACAGGCCCCTGACCTCAAAGGGGCCGGGGGCCTGCGCGCTGGCTGACTTCTCCCGGGTCTGAGCGTGAGGCTGGGCTGGCCCCGGGGACTGCGCAGGCAGTAAACAGCTTGTTCCTGCGTCACTTGTTTTGCTCCTGAGCTGCCTCAGCAGCTGGCCAGGCCCTGGCCAGACCCTGCCAAGTTCATCCCCAGGGTTGGGGCGGGGGTGGGGACAGGGATGGCCCGGAGCTGGCCCTGGGTCTCTTCCGAGGAAAGGCCGCCTCTGTTCCCTGCAGTCCGAGATTTTATTGGGGAGAGGCAGGCTCGGGCAGTTAGATAGGAAATATCTTACTATTAAGTCTCTGAGAGGTAGGGGGAGTGGTGCTGCTGCTACGTGTGTGGTCCCAGCAAACCAAGAAGGCAGACCGGAAGGGGCAGTCAGCTCAGAGAAGCTTCTAGAATCACTGTAGCTCCTTGGTTGCGGGGCTTGGGGCAGTCTGCTAGGACCCCCTGCATGCCCAGTGCTTCGTTCTTCCTGTCCCCTCCCCTCACTTCCCACACTGTCATCCCTTTCCTGGTGGTCTCCACGGCCCACCCGCTCACCTAGGCGGAAGACAAGAGGGGGTCCCTGCAGGGTAAAGGATGGGAAAGAGGGGGTTCTAGACTGGGGTGGGGTTAGGAAGTCACATTACGGGTGGGTGAGCAGGGACCAGGGACCTTACCACGGGGTAAGGTGGGGGGACAAGGTGGCTGGGATTCCTGGCCAAGGAAGTAGAGCCCCCACTACTACTTCTTGTCTGATCGCACTGTTCCCTGCACTCCTTCCCTCCTCTCGGCAGCAACAACGGGGAAGCAGTCAGGCTGCCCAGGTCTGCACGGAGTTCACAGAAAATCCGGAACTAGAACAATTTTTCACGACTCTCTGGGCCAGTTTTCTGGTGGGCCAAAGACCAGGGAAGGGGGTGGGGCACAGCAGAGAACGACAGCCACAGAGGCCAATGAGAGGGAGGCACCCTCACTGACCAATCAGATCCTCCAATGGAGGCCCTGCCTTTATCTGATTTCGAGTGGGGTCACATGGACGCCACCACCCCGCGCCCATTCGCCGGCCTCTCCAGCCCCTTCCCAGGCATCCAAGGGACTGCACTTACCCGGTGGTGATGTCGTCATCCTCTGTCATGGTCTTGCCCACAAGGTCACTGTCGCTCATGTAGCCAGACTTGAGGTCCACCTCGTCGGAGTCCAGGGACTCCACCAGCTCCAGGCGGGAGATGTGGCTGAGCTTGCTAGGGCTGCGCATGGGCATGGTGTGGGAGTAGTGGGCCCGCTCCCCGTGCATGTACCAGGCCGGCGGCCCCTCCGAGCGGCAGCTCCCCCCCACTGAGGGCGCGTCGCCCGCCTGCAGCCGCGGGCTGGACTGGCCGTAGCGCCAGGAGAGAGGCGATGAGCGGTTGGAGAGGCTGGACACGCTGCGAGGGTTGGCGTCGTCGCTGTCGTAGCAGGTCATCTCCAGCGAGCTGGGCGGAGAGCAAAGGGGGGCTGCCGCTGGATTCCTGGGGGCAGCCGCTGCACCCCCAGCCCCTCACCATCTGCCCCCCAGCCCCACAAGGCTGCCACATGTGTCTTAGCCTCGTGACATCCCATCTCGGCTTGTCAAAGAAAAATGTATTCTCCAGTCTACTCCCGAGAGCCTAGATTGTGGCATTTTGCTTGGGTTTGAGTCCTTTCTTGTCATTTATTAGTAAGTGAGTCCAGGGAAAGTAACAGACCCGGCAAAGCCTCCATTTGCTCATCTGTGAAATGGGCAGCAGTATGAGAGCTATGTCATGGAGTTGTGAGGGTCACATGGATCCAACAAACTCAGCGCCTGGTACACAGAAGGTGCTCACTGAACGGGAGGGGGCCGAGAGACCTCCTGGAGGAGGTGGGACGGGGCCCTGGTCACTGTTTTGGTTCAGGGTGTGGCCGTCACTTCTATCAGGGAGTGGATTCCCAGAAAAGCCTGGAGTGTGTGTGTGTGGAAAGCTTCGGAGACCGGAGAGGCATGGCAGGTCCCCAGGAAGACGGGTGCGAGGCACAGGTGCAGGGCAGAGCGGGGAGAAGGCTGAGGACATGGAGGAAGCAGGATGTGGGACCCCAAGGCTCAGGCCCTGTGATGATGCTCAGGAAACTGCTGGGGGCCTGATGCTAGCGGGGGCGGGGACCTCTCCCCCTCAGGGGCCAGGGGGTGCAGAGAGGAGAACTGCCCAGCATCTGGCTGGGGGTGGCCTGGATGCGGGTTCAGGCTGAGGGCGGTAATTCCACCCAGCCGAGCAGTAGGGCCCCAAGTCCCCCCTAGGTGGGGTCTCCATAACTTGCCCAACCACAGCCAGACAGGGGCGAGTGAGTGAGTTGGGGTCTGGGCCCCACACCAGCTGGGGAGCAGAGGAATTGGGGGCTGGGCCTGGGGCGCAGCAGGCAAGGGAAAGCTCTGCTCTGTGAACACACGCGTATCTGGTCACTTCACGGGGCGGGGACAGGAGTGGGACACCGAGCTCTGGTCTTTACAGGGTTCCCTACGAGAAAGCCAATCCTGCAAAATGACGTCTATGGGACCTGGGAACACTGGTTCTACTGTTTCGATCAGCGGAACTGGAGGGAGCCAAACGGCCTTGAAGCCGAGTTCTGGGTGCGAGCCGGGGAGCCCGGGCTGGGCACAGCATCGGCGACCACTGCGGCTTCCTCCCGGGGCCCACTCCCAGCTCCCGTGCCTCGGGTGCTAGGGCCCTTCAAGCCCCCTTTGGTGCTGCGTGGCAGCTCTGCACAGAGCCTCCAGGAGGCTGGCCTTGCTCACCAGCGCCCCCTGTGCTCTAAGCTGGTACACAGGGCAGGGGCTCTCCGTCCTGCTCCAGGCCGGCCCCTCCTGCACAGCTCTCTGCAGCCCCAAACTGTCTCTAGACCTACGGTGCCAGCCCCACCCCCACCCCAGGCCGGCCTTTGCTGGCCACCTGAGCCGCCTGCCCCAACCTGTCTCCTCGCTGGGTACAACAAGCAGCAGACGCAGGAAGCAGCCCAGTTCCGGTGAGGAGCCGCTGTCATGATTCAGGCTGAAACCAGACTCACCGGAAGCACACCCTGGGCGAAGGCTGTGCTTGCAGGGTGCCGGTGCCCGGCACACAGCTGCATGAGGTCTGGGCCTCGTCGGCTCGGACCCCCGCCCTCACCCCCTATCAGCCCGTGGGCCTCCCTCTCCCAGCCGCGGCTGCTCCTCCTCTCACCTGTGAGGCCTGGCCAGACCCTGCCACCCGCCTGCAGTAGTTCCAGCTATCAAAGTGCGGAACAGGAATAGCCAAAGGCTGAGAGAGGAAGCGGCTCTGGGTGCACAGGGAACAGAAAAGCCAGCCTCGGGTCTCTTGGTTCCTCTCTAAAAGGAGGCAGAAGCCTTTTGTGCCCCCAGCACCAACCCCAGGGCCAGCTTTTTCCAAAGAGTTGGTGAAGCCCCGCCTGGGGTCAGCTGTCCTGCCTCCCTGGGGGCAGGGGCTGCCGCCTCTGTCCTGCCCTGAGGTGTGAGTCATTTGGGGTGTGACCCTCTCTGCTACCCAGCACTTTCTGGTTTCCTGGGCACGAGGCTGGCGGGAACTTGGCATGGAGAGATGTTCCAAGTTCCCTGGGTGAGGGCCAGAAGATGTTTTAAGGTTTCAATACACCGGGTCTCTGAACCACTCAGCCCAGCGGGGCCAGAGCCACACCCCACCTGGGCAGCTGCTCAGGGTTGAGAGATGGAGGCAGGAGACAGACGGTAGGGGCCAGGGACCCGAGGCCGTGGGAGTCCACCGGCCACTCTTTCTCTCGGACCTGCTGGATCACTTTCAGCAGCCAGGGCCCTGCTGTCCCAAGCAGAACTGACCCCAGGGGGTGGCAGCTCTGGCTGACCTTACCATTTCAAGTATTTTCAGATGTCTAGGAGGGGTGGGGGTAGCCGAGGGGGCTGGAGAAGGGTGGGCTTCAGGAGGAAGAGCCAGGGCCATGGCTGAGAGCTACCAAGGACCAAGCTCAGGCCCACGTCAGTCTCAGCCATCCCATGACACCCGGGATACTTGCAAGGGAAGGAAGTCTCTCACTGGGATCCCACGAGCGTCTGGATACCACCCGGTGTGGCCGCACACGGAGCTTAGAGAAGCGCTCCCCTCCCCCGTCCCAACTGTGTTTGAAATTTTCCAGCCCAGGAACCCCCTCGCAGCCCCCCTGGGAGGCTTCCTAATCAACCCCCAGCCCGCCAGCTCCGCACCCCAGCTCTCTCGCAATCCCAGGCCGTCTGCTCTCCTCCCTCTGCCCCCTGGAGCTGAGCATGAGCTCATCTGGGCAGCCCAGAGGAGGCGGCAGGGCCAGCGGGGGGGGGTGGGGGGTGGGGGGGGTGAGTCACGACACAGGCTGTGGCCAGGAGCTGCCCCGGGGAGCTGGCCGAGGGACCAGTGCCCCACAGCTGGAGGCCAAACCGGGGCTGGACTGGAGCTGGGGGCACTGTGTGGCTGCCTCTGCCCACCCCCAACCCCAGCACCAGGTGGTAGCAGTGAGGAGAGCCAGGTGCTGGGTGGGACCAACACCCATCCTAGAGTTCCAGAAACCTGAGTGGGAGGGGCCGTTTAGCTACCCGCTCTGCCAGATGAGGAGACAGGGCCTGGGGAGGCAGAGTGAGGGCTGAGCACCCTGAGCTGGTGATGGCTTCTGCACACACACGCACACACACACACATGCGTGTGCACGCACGCACACGCACACACAACACCCCAGCGCCTAGCAGACTGACTGGTGGTGGCAGTTCCTGGTGGGGTGGCTGGCTGCCCCTCCCCCTGCAGCAGGGGCTCCGCAGGCCTGGCCCCCATGGGTGCACATTACGGGCAGGACGCCCTCGGCAGCCAGAGCTCACCTGTGCGTCACCTGGGAGCCTCGCAGGCTGGACATGGTCTCTTCCAGGTTCTGTCGGAGATCCAGGACGTTCTGCACTGTCCTCTTCCTCTGGGACTCTGGGTCTGGGAGGGAGACAGGGAGAGCTGGTGAGGCAGAGGGCTCGCCGCTGGGGCTGCGGTCAGGAAGCAGAGAGGGGCCAGGTGGCGGGGGTGCTAGGCACCTGCCCCTCTGCTCTTCAAGGTCCTGGACACATGCCCTTGAGTCCTCTGGGGCTGCAGACGGGGTCTTCTGTGTCTGGGCCTCCTGGCAGACCCCTCTCCCAGGTCACCACCTTTGCCTCTAGCTGTGTTTGGGGGAGGCCCTGGGCCTCCAAGCAGAGGTCACGGGCATGGTGGCCGAGGTCAGCTGGGACATCTCTGGCAGGGGCATGCTGGCAGGTCCTTAACAAGGGGCTCCTGGAGGAGCACCACGCCCTGATGCAAATCCTGCAAAGCCTGCGGTGTGGAAACCTTACTGAGTCCACCAACGTGACACACTGGCCAAGTCAGGGCAGACGGCAGCAGATGGCTCTGGGGAGCTGGGCACGTCGGCTTCCATGCACCTGACCCCGGGCCTGATGGGGAGCATCCCGGGTGAGGCCTCCCAAACGTGGGGTGGCTGGAGGGGAGCTGGAGGGGGAGGGGCTGAGAGTCGCTCTCTGGGGCAGGCACCAAGCTCTGGACAGACCCCACCCCACCCAAGTGGCGCAAGGCCCAGCGAGGACCATGCGCGGGTGTGGCCCCGTCTCGGAACACAACTGACCAGGGGTCATTCCATTCCAGGCAGGACACTGACTCGGTCAGCTGAGATACTCCAGCGGCAAGAGGAGATGCACCTCATCTCCTTTCCATGTGGCTGGGGTGCCTGAGCGTGAAGGGGCCCAAAGAACCTTCTCCGTATCCCACAAAGCTTGGCCCACACAGGCCTGAGTGTCGGGCGCCACGCCAGGCCCCGGGACGCCATGACGAGGACCTGGCCCTGCCCCAAAGTGCATCTTTCGCTTTGGAACCCGGAGTTGCTAAATGGAACCAAATCCTCCCGCAGGGGAGTCAGGGACTGGCAGGAAGACGACAGCAGAACACTGGAGAACACGAGAGAATTCTGGCTCTCGAGGCTTCTGCCCCGCCCCCCATCCCAGGCTCAGAGCCCTCTGCCCAAGAAGACTCCGCCCCCAGATTCAGCAGGCTGTGAGGCCCCCCACCCCCCCGGCTGCCAAAGGGAACATTCTGGAGTCCCTTAGGAGATCCTGTTCCCTAAGAGAAAGCGTGGGCCTGCTGGCAGGCAGCAGCTCTGCCTGTCTAGTGGGAGAGGCCTTTCCCCAGAACGGCCTCCACCCCTGACCCAGCCGCCTCTCCTGTGCCTCCCCAGGACGGCCCCCTCTGCACCCCAGCCAGGTGCTGGTGGCGAGCAGCAGGGACAGCCGGCAGGCCTCCAGCAGCCTGGGCCCTGTCCCCAGCCTGGCATGTCGTCCGTGGTTGCCAGCGCCTGTTTACCCTGGCTGTTGTCACCTTGTGCCCGGCTCTGTGGCTTTCGTGGCTTGGCACAGAACATGGACCGGTTGAGAACGTGTTTTCAAGTTTGGTTCTAAAATGCCTACGTGGGCAGAGAACTGGGAATCTGGGCCAGACAATCCATCCAAGGGGTGGCAGAAGGGCTCCCCCAGAGGAGGTGACCAAGAGACCTGTGTGTGCCAGGAATCAGCCAGTTGAGTCCTTATGTTTCTGGGAAGTTTGTGCTGCCATCCCATTTCACAGAAGACAAAACTGAGACTCAGTGAGATCAGGTCACCCACCTGACAGGCAGCACAGGGCAGAGCTGAGCCCAGGAAGAAGCTGATATGATGTGATGCCCACCACTGGCATCCAGACCACACAACGCAGGTGCTGAATGAGCATTTCAAGAATGGATGGACGTCACCACAATTTTTAAAACAAACAAAAAAATACATTTAAGAAGTGGATGGGGGTTGATTCAAGTCGCATTTCTCCACTTCCGATGCAGCTCCTTGCTAACGGCCTGGGAAAGCAGCAGAAGATGGCCCAACTGCTTGAGCCCCTGCACCCACGTGGGAGACCTGGAGGGAGTTCCTGGCTCCTGGCTTCCACCTGGCCGAGTCCTGGCCATTGTGGCCATCTGGGGACTGAACCAGTAGATGGGTGATCTCTGTCTCCTCCTTACCTTTCAAACAAAATAAAAATCTTTTTTTTTTTTCCTTAAAGAAGTGGATGGATACCCAATGTATTAGAAAGATGTCTTTTTTTTTTTTTTTTTTTTTTGACAGGCAGAGTTAGTGAGAGAGAGAGACAAACAGAAAGGTCTTCCTTCCGTTGGTTCACCCAAATGGCCGCTATGGCCAGAACTACACCGATCCAAAGCCAGGAGCCAGGTGTTTCCTCCTGGTCTCCCATGGGGTGCAGGGCCCAAGCACTTGGGCCATCCTCCACTGCCTTCCCGGGCCACAGCAGAGAGCTGGCCTGGAAGAGGAGCAACCGGGACAGAATCTGGCGCCCTGACTGGGACTAGAATTGGGGTGCCAGCGCCGCAGGCGGAGGATTAGCCTAGTGAGCCATGGTGCCAGCCAGGTGTCTTTTTTTTTTAAAGGGGAAAATATTTACACACAGAAGAGCAGTGCAGGGGTGTGTATGAGGGGGGAGGTGGGACGCTAATGCCACAGCAGGGACAGGGACGGGGGCTGGGACACCTGCCTACTCTCCCTGCCCAAGCCACGCTGCCCTCTTTCCCCAGATGGCTTCCCCAAAGACTCCTTCCAGCACCTCCCTCATTTCCATGTCGGCACCGGGATGGGGCTACCCCATAGCCTCCCAGACTTGCCAAAATTCAGAGCCACAAGGATCCTAAGAAGCGGCCCAGGAACTGGAGAGGGGCAGGCTGGGAGGGGCTGACCAGCTGGGGAGGGCAGAGGTGCTCACAGGAGACTCCAAGCAGGGCTCCCCATGAGGCAGGCTGGGCACTGCAGAGGCTACACCCTGGGGCTCTCGCCATGCCCGGCAGTGCCCCCTGGTGGTCATCGTAGGCATGCCACTCTGCTTCTCCAAGGCTCAGCTCTGGGAAGGGGGAGTGTCTGGTGGGTGGGGGCTGTCCTCCAACCTCCTCGGGACAGACACATTCTTGGGGGTTGGGGGAGGTGTCCACAGCCCCAGGATTCTGAAGCTTGGGAGGCTGCAGACACAGCCTAGGGTAGGGAGCACTTCCCATTCACACCCGCGACCCTGAAGGCGCATCTTCACACGTTTAGATTAAAAAGATGAGTGAGGGCATTTACAAAAAGGTCACCACACCTCTCACCCTCCTGCACCGAGTCTCACCCTGTTCTCCCCTCACCCCCGTGAGGGGGTCGGGGGATGAGGGGCGGGTCTCTGAGGCCCCTGCTGCTCTGTGAAGATCACACCCAGGGACGGTGCAATGATTTGTTTGATTGGCTGCGGCAAGACGCCTTGGAGGAAGTGTTTGGGTGTGGGGCACGCCTTGGTGCCCCTCAGTGTGGGGGTGCTCAGGGTGCTGCAGGGCCCCTTTGTGCAAACTAGAGCAAGGCCCCCACCCCCACCCGGGCCAGCAGAGTGAACCTTCCTCCTTCATTGGGTGCCGGGTCGGGACACCCCCAATCCTTACTCTGAATGGCTCGAGTGCCACTCAGCTCTTACAGACAGGATCCTGCTGCAAAGAATGAGTGTGTGTGTGCGTGTGCGTGTGCGTGTGCATGTGCGTGCGTGACTCAGGGCTGGAGGGAGGCCAGGGAGGGCTCCCAGCAGCCCCAGGGGTACACTGAGGTCTGTGAGGGACACTTCATGCGGTCATCCTGGGCTGCCGCTCCACGCCTTCCCTGCACACGGAGCAAGCCAGAGGACCTGTGTGCTCCACCATCACCATGGCAACTCACAGTGGCCAGCAGAACAGCACCCTCCCAGCAGGCACTGGGGCGTGGGCAGGATAGGGCTTCTTCCTTCACATGTTAGCTCGCACACAAGACCACCGAGAGCCCACTGCCCCACCACGTCAAGCATCCTTGGGCTGAGGAACAGCGACGGGACACAGCTGCCACACAGGTGCTTGGGGACACACACACACACACACACACACACCCCACAGCCGCAGGTGCACTGTAGGGTCCTGGGAGTCATTCCCTGCTCTTTCATCTGAGCCAGGTAACTCAACACAGGTTTGCCTGCCTCCAAGCCCCTGAACAGGGGAGGGGGAGGCCCAGGTGCAGTGGGTGGAAGATGGCAAGCAGGGTCTTCCTAGGTGCCCTGAGAAACAGTGCACAGAGAAACAGGCTTCCCCGGGAGGGCAGGGCCATAACTTTGCTAACAAGAAGCTGAGACACAGGGGGCAACCGGACAGGAAGGTCTGGATTCTGGCCCTGGCACTGCCCCTTCCCCGTGAGTCTGGCCTTGAACAGGCCATCTCACCTTGCAGCCATTTTCCCCATGTCACAGAATGACAGCACCTGGTACGGTTAATTCATAACATGCTTATTTGTATGGGGCTTGGTACACAGTAGGCGCTCTATCATTGCTGTCAGAGGCACCAAGGGGAGGCGAGCGATGGGCAGACACCCCGGCTGTGCCGACTCTGGGTCTCTTACTTGCAAATGGGGGTGCACACCTTCCCCCACCCCTAAGACAGTGCAGCTCGGAGGGACCCAGCATTCTCTCGGGACCTGGCTGTGGCTGGGTGAGGCTCTCGGACTTGCAGTGAGGTTAGGGTGAGGCCCCCCGTCTCACCCCTGTCCCTGGGAGCCAGGCTCGGATGTGGAACACGCTGGGCCTTGGGGGGCCTCCGGTGGCCACTCCAGGGAGGGAGGGGGAGCCCCCAGCGGACGGAACTAACCCTATAGGCTCAGGACACTTGGGAGGAGGGGCTCCAAGGGATCCATCACCCAGCAGCCACATTCCCTGTTCTCGGAAGCATTAATTATTAGCTGACAATTAAGCAAACTGCAAAAGCCGGCTGCCGAAGCCTGAATTCCCGCCCTGGCGTTTCAGAAGCCACGCGAGTAGTGCAGACACAGAGGCCACGGAGCCTCTACACGGGCTCTTGCTGTGAGTGGCTGCTCGAGGTGGCAGCCAACAGGAGGGACAGACATGAGCCCCCAGAAAGAAGCTTTATGTTGCAGCGTTCCAGAGCCACCTGCGACGCCAGTATCCCACATGGGCGCTGGTTCGAGTCCCGGTTGCTCCACTTCCAATCCAGCTCCCTGCTAATGACCTGGGAAAGCAGTGGAGGATGGTCCAAGTGGTTGGGCCCCTGCACCTACATAGGGGACCAAGATGAAGCTCCTGGCTTCTGCCTGGCTCAGCCACGGCCACTGCAGCCATCTGGGAAATGAACCAGCACATGGAAGATCTCTCGCTCGCTCTCTGTCTTTCCCTCTCCCTGTAGCTCTGTCTTTCAAATAAATAAAGAAACAAATATTTTAACAGAAAAAAAGTCACAGCATTCCCACCACCACAGCACACACTGTCCTGTTAGTGTTCTGACAGGGACAAGCAACCTGTCCCTGGGACCCAGAGCAAGCCTGGGCTCGCCCAGGTCACAGAGGGCAAGGGTGAAGGGCAGGGCAGGGGTCACTTCTGGCCCAGCGCTCTTCCTGCCCTCGCTCCATGCACTGGGCAGGGGCTGAGCCACCCCGGGATGAATCCCAGCACAAATGAACCACGGAGGGTGGCTTGTACCAATCACAGATCCAGACCCGACGAAATGTCCTAGAAATGGGGGGCTCCAAGCAACACTCACACACACACTCACACACTCATTCTCTCATACACACACTCATATACACACATGCTCATTCACACACGCATTCTTATACACACACTCATACATACACTGATACATGCTCATACACTCACACTCACACACACATGTACACATACATACACTCATAACACTCTCATACACACGCACAACACTCATACACAGACAAACCCACCCACACAAACACACACACACTCATAATACTTTCATATGCACTCACACCCATACTCATACACACATGCACAATCACACATGCATATACACACGCTCATCACACCCAATCACACTCAGTCACACACATACACTGATACACACATATGCACACACACATGTACAAATACACTCATACAACCATACATACTCATGTACACACTCATAATATACTTTCATACACACTCATACATTCATATGCAATCAGACAAATGGACACACACACTCACACTCATACTCATAACACTTTCATACACTCATATAATGCACTCACACTCATACACAATCACACACTCATACACACATACACATGCTCACAATCACACACATGCACTCACACACTCTCACATATACACACACTCATACACATACCTACATACATGCTCACATGCTCACATACAATCACACTGATACACACACTGTCACATATATGCACTCACATTCATAAACACATACATAATCACATGTACACACATAACATACACTCATATATACATACACACTCACAGACACACGCCCACACACACACTCAACCACTCCCAGGAAGGAAAGACCCTCTTTCCTGACCCTACCTGACCCCCAGGATGGGCTCCACGTCTCCCCTAAGTTCTGAAATTCGTCACAGTTTGGGGTCCCTGTACACACACGTCAAATACCACTTTGACAAAAGCCATTCCAAACACCAGCTTCTCTCCAACCAGGAGACTCCCCAGTCCCGGGCCGCCTTCTCCCAGCACCACGCAGTACCACGGCGGCACAGGACGCCAGGGGTGGTCCCTGCACGTCACGACCGCTGGCTGCCGAGCGAGCCGTTCTGTTGACGACGTGACCGTGTCTGGGAACCCGAACCATCTTCATCCTTCCTCTCCGTGAGCCTTCAAACTCCAGACACAGCACTGCGGGCCACCTTGGTCTGGACATAAACTCCAGGTCACCACCCACGGCCCCGAGGCCGGGTTTGAGGATCCCCCAGGTTCCCTGCGTGGATTTCCTGGGGCCCATGCAGTCGGCAGGGGCTCGGTCCTGCGGTGCAGCTGGAGGCAAGGAGCTGAGACCCTGCACCCGTGTGGGAGACCCGGAAGAAGCTCCTGGCTTTTGATCAGCTCAGCTCTGGTCAATGCGGTCATTTGAGGAGTGAACCAGCGGATGGAAGACCTCTCTCTCTCTCTGTAACGCTTTCAAAAAAATAAAATAAATCTTAAAAGCAAAGAAAGAGCTCTGGCTTGGCCGTCCGAGGGCACACACGGGTCAGCTGTTACTCCCCTTGCATGGCCTCAGTTCCCCACCCACCTAAGGGAGTGGGGTTAGAGGATCCCCAAGCCCCTAGCCAGCTTGACGGCTGTGTGTTGGCTGAAGTCCCAGCAAGCATCTTCCCCCTCCCCCTCCGAGTGTGCTAAAGGTACCCACGTTGGTGCGGCACCCCCAGAAACTGACTCGGCAGCCCACAGGTTCCATCTGGGGAAGTCCTGATGGAATAGGACGTCCATCACCGCTCGTTCCGGGCAGCTGGGCAGTGCCCCCGGCCTTCAGACCATGCCTACGCCCCGGGCACCAGCACACGGTGTGTTCTCCTGGGAGACTGTGCCGCCATCTGCAGGCTTTGCAGAGCACCTGCTGCACAGCCTCGCAGCCCAAGGACGCCACCCACGGCCAGCGCAGCCACAGTCCCTGGGGCTTGTTGCTGAGCAGGGTCACAAGGCAGCGCAGGTCCTCACCGCGGCCTGGCTGCTGTGGTCCTGGCAAGCCGGGCAGCTGTGTGCACGTGGGCCTGGGGGCAGCCGCTCAAGGGTGCTTTTTCCTGTGCATCTTGTCTGCACAGCTGCTTCCTCCCAGGCTTTCTGCACTCCCTGGGCTGCCATCCGTCCACCTCCCACCCCAGTCCTCCTGTCCTGGCTGCACCGGGGCCTAAGAAAACAGCTGAGCGTTTGCAGCACCTCCTCTGGGAGCTTGGGTCCTGGGCAGAAGAAGGGGCTCCGGGGACCAGTGAGAAGCCCAATTCCAGGACCAGAGTTTACAAGACTCCGGCTGATGAGGAGGGAGGGTGGTCACCCCCACCCTGCCCCCATCCCCAGCCCGGCAGACCTTGCAGCTGGGGGCAGGAAGTGAACGGAGGGTGCCCTCCCCGCCGCAGCTGATGGGATGAGGCCAACGCCCAGCTGGGGGACAGCTCAGCCCTGTGCACAGCGTGGAGGACTCTGCAGCCACTTTCCCAGGACTAGTCAGCTCAGTGGAGGCCGAGGCTGCAGGCCAGGAGGGGGCGCTCGGCCGCCAGCCCAGTGTGGAAGGAGGGCTTGGGGCTGGTCCCCGCCCCTCTCCATCTCCCTTTGAGTGCCGGGCTCCAGGATGGGAGAGCGGGTGCAGGAACGGATCCGGTCTTCTCACCTGGACACCTGCGGGGGACACCTGGGGCCACGACAGGCCCCGCCTCTCCCGCCTGGCCCGTGAACCTCAAAGCTTACTGCCAACTGTTCCCCACTAGCAACGCTGCCCAGAACCTCACGTGACGTCCTCCTCCAAGGAACTGCCTGCTGCTGGGAGCTGGGAGTGGTTGTTATAGCAACAGTTGACACAGCGGAGGGGGCGGGGCGAGGAGCAGGTGTGGCTGCACTTGGAGGTGGCCCGGGAGTTCTGGCCGTGAAAGCAGGGATGCTAGTCTAGGAGTACAGGTGAACTGTTCTGGAAGCTTCCTGAACCTGAGCCCGTTTCAACACTGTGACAACCCTTTGGGATAGTCCAGTTACGACACCCGCTGACAGAGGAGACAACAGAGGCCCGGGGGGGGGGGGTGAGGAAGCACAGCAGCTAGTGGCAAAGCCAGGGGTCCAGCCCAGGTCTCTGGCGCCACCCACACTGTCGGAGGCAGTGGTACCCACTTCTGCAGACGACACAAATCAAAGAACCGCAGGATCCAGCCTTTGAAACTGTGCAACACAACGGTTTCAGGTACATCTGCAAGCCGTGCAACCATCGCACGGTCCAGCTCCAGAATATTTTTAATCACCTCTAAAAGAAACCCTGTACCCAGGAGTGGTCATCCTCCCCCGTCTCTTGCTCCAACCCCGGCCCCCACCACCCCACTTCCTGTCTACAGATCTGTCTGTCCTGGACATTCACAGCAGGCAGCCGTGCTGACCGCTCTTTGATTTTGCACAGGGTTTTCAAGGTCCCTCCGGGCCGCAGCATGCTGACTCAGCGCGCCTTTCCTGTCCACGGCTGACCATACCCTGCCGTATGGACACACCGCGGCTCGCTGACGCAGCCGTCACCTCGTGGGCACTTGGGACATTCCCACTTCTCGCCTTTGTGAACACTGCTGTGAAAACCCACGTCCACGTGTCTACACGTTTCACTCTCTGGGGTATTTGCCTGGAAGTGCAGCCCTGGACCACAGGGGAGCTTGCGTTCAAGGTTTTAAGGAACCGCTGGGCTGGCTCCACCGTCTCTCGACCCCACAGGCAGTGTGTGCGCGTCCCGATGTCCCTACAGCCTGGGCAGCACGTGTCGCCGACTGCCTTATTTATTACCGCCACGCTGGTGGGCATGCAATCACACCTCATCGTAGGTTTAGTCTGCATTTTCCTAATGACTAATGACGGGAGCATCTTTTGTATTAAACAGCTTTAGGAATACATTCATGTCCTCTTTTGCATGAGCCGCACTTCAAGTGCCCAGCGGCCACGTCCTGACATTGGCTAGAGACTGCACAGACAGCAACCATCACACTGCTTCGGAGAGCTCCACTGGACAGTGCTCCGGAGCCACGGCCGGGCTGCCCTGCCGCCGCCAGCCCTGGTGCACTTCCAGGTTCATTTCACAGAGGGGCCTGTCTTGAGGTCCGTGGGCCCTGACACCAAGGCCCAGAGTGGGTGAGACAAAGACTTGCCAGAGAACACAGCCAGGGTTCGTGGCAGAAGAGAAACAGCAGCTACGGTGAGGCTGGGCTTCGGTTCTGGATACTCTGGCCTTTTAGCCACACCCATGCTGTCCACGCTCACCCCCAGCCCAGGCCCTCACCCTCAGGCCTGCCCCTGACATCACATCACTTCTCTCCCAGAACCTTCCAGTAGCAATGAGTTGCTCAAGACGACACTGCCTGCTGCTCCTAGCACCAAGCTGGGGGGTGAAGGGGGGGAGGCTGGGATTAGGAACTCGGAGGGAGAAAGCTGGGGCAGGGACGCTCCACGCGGGGCTGCTTCTCCACCCACGGAGGCTGCCCCTTCCCCCAGCCCTGGCTCTGCCTGCAGCTCATCTGCTCCTGTGTCAAAGAGTTGACATCTGCCCTGCCTGGCTGCCTCCCTGGGGGGCTCCCCTTTCTGCGAAGGCCTTCTGTGTCAGCGATCCGGGGACCCTTGGGCTCAGCCCATCTGCCGCCAGGCTGGTCACACCGCCCACTGGAAGGACCAGGCTCGGACAAAAGCACGAACGGAAGGAAGGAGGAGCTAGGTGAGCTCCCAGGAAGGAGGCGGAGAGTCGCGAACAAGAAGGCTTGCTACAGCAGGCAGTGCACTCTGGGGCCAAAGCCCAGGAGCCGGCCTTTTCCCGATTGAGCAGGTGCAAACCCCGACGTCCATTCCGTCTCAGCAGCCCCGAAGCCGCAGAACTGCTTGTCTTCCACGTTTGGCTCAGAGAGGCCAGTTTACTTCCTAAGGTCACGCAGCTTACGTAAGCGGTAGAGCAGTGAGCTGCACTCCAAGTCTGCCTCTGAAATCCATGCTTGTCCCAGAATAAATTCAAAATGACAACGGAGACGAGACAGCCGGACACCATGAGGCCCTTCCTGACCCACACTCCTCGCAGATCGCAGGATGAGGCGGGGCCCGACTCGTGGGATGAATGAGATACAGCAGTGCCAGGAGACGGGGGAGGCACAGGCTGCAGGCCAGGCCACGCATTCCCCACCCCCAAGACGCAGGGCCGCCAGCCAGCCGCAGCCTTGCTGGCAGCCACGACTCCCGTCCGGCACTTCCTCGAGGGAGCCCCCTCTCCCCGCTGGGCTCTGTCCCAGCTCTGGAACCTGCACAGCTCTGGCCTCGGAAGAACCTTCCTGGGGTGTCTGGCAGGCAGGGTGTGTGCCTGCCCGCCAAGTCCAACGGCTGTGCTCAGCGGCCTGGTCGGGCCATCAGCGCTTGCTTCTGTCACCCAGTTCTGACACGGGCCTAGGAACCAGCTGCGGCCAAAGACAGGGCTTCAGCCCCACCCCCACCCCCAACCCTCTCTCTCCCGCTCCTGCACGGGGAGCACATGCGTGGGACTGGGGGTGGAGGAGCCAAGGGGCCCCCCCACATCTGGAAGCAGCCGCTCCTGGGTCCCGGCCCCAGCGTCTCCTGGAGCCTGGAACCAAGCTGCTCTGTGTCGCTGGGCCTCAGTTTCTCTTGCTGCTCCCACCGGGCTAAGAGCTGGGCAAGCGGAAGGCAGAAGAGGGAGGTGGGGAGGGTACAGCAGCTCTGTCTTGGGCAGGACCAGAGGAGAGCTCGGGCCCCTGTGCGGGGCCGCTCTGGACAGCCTGCAGACCCCAGGGGAAGCGAGCCCCAGGAGGGTCAGGAAGAGGCACCAGGGCTTCTCCCAGCTCTCGCTCAAGCTCTGATGCAGCCCTGGGGGCCCAGGCCTCGTGCTGCCGTCACTAGCTCACCATTTAAATGGAGCCAAATTCCCAGGAAAAAGGATCTCCAGGTCTGGAGAGATTAACGGGGTCCTCCAAGCCACAAAGCCATGGCCGACTTTAGCAACAACACACACTTCCTGTATGGAACCTGGCCACGCACCCCGCTTCCTCCCAGCTGGCGGCCAGCACTACTGCTGGAGCCCTCCGAAGAGAAGGGGGTGTGCCGAGGGGGAGCCCCCACTGTGCGTGCTGAACCAGGATGGCAGGGGGCTGGGAGGGGTCCCAGTGAGGCCCTGGGAGAGGAGAGGGTGGTCGGGAGTGCCCTGGGTGCAGGAGTGGGGAGGCCGAGCCCCGGGTGGATGGGGCAAGGCCAGGTGTCACTACTAACCATTCATCTTCCGTCCCAATCCGCTCAACGCCAGCCAAGAGGCCTGAGCACAGAATAGGCGAAGTCAGGGTGAATGTGAAGTGAGGCCGAGGCCAGGCTCAGGGAGGGAGGAGACAGAGAGGAGAGGTAGGTGGGACTTAGGGTCTGGCCAACCTGATTCTTTAAAGTACCAGCGTGCTTTAGAAAGTTCATGGAGCCGGCGCCGCGGCTCACTAGGCTAATCCTCCGCCTTGCGGCGCCGGCACACCAGGTTCTAGTCCCGGTCGGGGCGCTGGATTCTGTCCCGGTTGCCCCTCTTCCAGGCCAGCTCTCTGCTGTGGCCAGGGAGTGCAGTGGAGGATGGCCCAAGTGCTTGGGCCCTGCACCCCATGGGAGACCAGGAAAAGCACCTGGCTCCTGCCATCGATCAGCGCGGTGCGCCGGCCGCAGCGCGCCGGCCACGGCGGCCATTGGAGGGTGAACCAACGGCAAAGGAAGACCTTTCTCTCTGTCTCTCTCTCTCACTGTCCACTCTGCCTGTCAAAAAAAAAAAAAAAAGTTCATGGAAAAATGAAATTGAGGGAAAGTTTGATGTAAGAAATCCTTCAAAATCCACAAATAACTTAAAAAACGTGTATTTGTTTCCATCTACTTGAAAGCAGAGTCACACACACACACACACAGAGAGAGAGAGAGAGAGAGAGAGAGAGAGAGAGAATCTTCCACCTGCTGGTTCACTTCTCAAATGCCTCAACAGCCAAGGCTGGGCCAGGCTGAAGCCAGGAGCCTGGAGCTCCATCTAGGAAGGCGAGCAGCCAGGACTCAGACTGGCACCCGGATATGGGACGCGAATGACAGCCTAACCACTGCGCGACCACCTCGCCCCAAGTCATCATACACATTTTTCAGGACAGACTGTATGTCATCCATCTCTACCTTTGCAGCAAGGAGGCAAATAACACGGATTAATCGTCTACTGTATGCCAGGACCACAACGACCTCCGCGGGGGTGGGTGTGAGGGGAGTTTGCTCCGCAGGTCACCTCGGGTCCCAGCTGAGCGGCAGGGCTGGGACTGTTTGCCGTGCTCCTCCCAGGCGCCAGTCAGGAGTCTGTGTCTCCTCCTCCCTGATTTTCAATGCAGACGCAACCTGCCAGTGCCCACAGCCCCGGCACACAGACCCCGCACACTCCCACAGGATGGCTCTGCTCTTGGGGACGGACGTGCTGCCGACCACCACCACGCTGGTCCCTGGGACGCCCTCTCCAGCCTCTGTGGTCAGGGCTGGTGGCCCCGGCTGCCTCCTGCCTGCAAACAACCCCCAGCAGCTGGTGACCCCTGCCCCCACCCTCCCCAGAGCCATCTATCTTTAATGAGGGCACCCGGGCTGGGAAGGAGGATGGAGCAGAGTAGGGGACCGGCTGCCCGCGCCTTGCACTTTGTCTCCCTCCTTCCAAGAACAAAGGGTGCCCCTCAGCCTCCAGTCCTCCTAACCACTGCCCTCACTTTGCCTGTGCTCCTGCACCCCAGTAGGGGGAGTCCCCAGTGATGACGGGGTGGCGTAGGGGGGTTGCCGCCCGTCTCCTCCAGCGCTCCCTGCTCCGGCACCTCCTTCTGCTTGGCGCTGACAGGCGGTTGCCATGGGAACAGCAGACCAGGGCTTTGCTTGTGGGGACAGGCAGAGCCGTCTTGACGGAATTGATGTCTCTGCGTGTCCCCTCCCCCCAGGAAGCCAAACCAGGGGACACGCAAGGGACAGAGAACTCTGGCCAGGAGCCCCGAGCCCTGGCTGGAGGCTGGGGGATGGCTCCGGTGGCTTCAGGCAGGCCCTGGTCTCCGCCTCCAGTCCCTGGAGTCTGAGAACGCATCCCACCCACAGAACCTTGGGCCTGTGCACATGGCAGAGACTTCAGGCGACACCGGCCTGGCCTTCGAGGCCTTCCATGATAAAGCTGTGCCTCCTCTGGCCAGTCCAGCCAGTTGCCCGCTGCCCCCGCTGCCCCCTCTGCACCTTTGCTCCTGCCACCCCCTGCTGCTCCCATCGAAGGGGCCTTCCTTGCTGGTGGCATGTCCCCAGCGCTCACGGCCCAGTTCAGGTCATGCCTCCTCCTGGAAGCCTTCCTGGGCCAGGGCAGAAACCACTTCTCCTTCCAGCTCCTGAGTGTTTGCTCTCTGAGCCCCTCATATCCAGGAGCATGTTCCAGTCTCTGCTGCCCGCTGACCTCGACTCCCCCTGGACTCCACCTCCTCGGGCAGCCCACAGACAACCCAGCAGCACCGGGGCCTGGGAAACAGTGCTTGGGCGACCGCGAGTGCACGCCTGGCTCCTCCTCAGGGTAGCAATCGCTCGCCCTTTCTCAGGGTCCCTGCTGGTGCCTGGCTCAGACTTCCACCACAGCCCGTGTGTCCCTCTGTCACCCACATATCCTTGCATGTTCACTGCCTCCAGGGTAAAGGTCGGCCGACGGCTGGCCTGCTGCCTGAGCTGGGGCAGGTCCTCCGTGCCTCTGACCAAACGCATCCCCGGGGCAGCCCCACTGCCCACCCACCCAACTTGCTCACAGGCCTCTGTGGCTAGTGCTTGGGCAGGGAGGCAGCCTTGCCGCCCCATCTGCCACAGGGCAGCCCCTTCCCTGCCCTCACTCCAGCTCGCTTCCCCCAGGAGCCCTCCCCACCCCAATTTCCCGAGCTCCGTCCCAGTCTTGGCCTTGCACGACTCCAGCACCAGCAGTCGCCGGATGCCCTGGGCTTCACTCCCCGACAGCCGAGCCTGCGTGTTTCTTGAAGCCCTCTCGGTGGCGCCCACCGCGGGTCCCCTGCAGGCAGACTCAGACCCAGGCCCAGTGACCCCCCTGAGTCCCGGTCTTCCTCGCTGACATCTTGGCCTCACCACTGCCGGCCAGACACAACTCAGAGGGCAGGGGCTCCCCAGGCGCCGTAAACACCTTTGATGGCAACCAGGAGCTCCCTCGAATTTTCCAGGCCGTCATAGACACCTGTTAGGAGAGAGCCATGGCGACTTTCCCTGGGCAGGCACACCTACATATTTTATTGGACATACAACATAACACACGTGGAATGAAAGGGCAGTAAAACTCCCCGTCCCTGATTCTGAACCGGCGCTGTCTGGCACTGCTCCCGAGTGCCCGCCCTCAAGCTGCTCCCCCTGCAAAGTCCCCAGAGCCTCTCAGCCAGCTCTCTGGGGACAGGGACCCCACCACTCAGCATTCCTGGCTGTCACGCAGCCGCCTGCCCGCTTCTCCCCATCCACACCTGGCCGCCACCTCTGCTGTGTCCACTGCTGTATCTCCCGTGCCCGTGACCCCGGCTCATTAACCTTGTGAGTGGATGAGTTCCCGACCAGGCGGCACAGACAAGGGACGCCCTGAGCCACACAGCAGCTGAGAGCCAAGGACCAGGGCGTGGTAGAGGGAAGGGGACATGGTCCGGGAGAGGGAGCCGCACATCGAGGATGAACGGAGACCCGGGGGCTGACCTCGCACGGAACAGGACGCCCAGCTGCAACACCAGGCCGGCCACCCGCCCACAGCCAGGGACGCAAGCAGGCTGCACCTGGTGCCCCAACTCCTGGTGCTTGGCGGTGGCTTCTCGATGGGTTGGGTTGAGAGGTGTCCCAGGCCATATTCAGGTTTTCCCTGGGAAGGAGCATGGGGGCCGGGGGGGGTTCTACAAGGAAGCCGCCCCCTTTCCTGTCCTTCAGGGGGCACGCCGTAACGCTGGTGGCGAAACGGTGACTTTGCTGCAAAACATTTCTGAAATGCACGCATACGTGGAGTCTTCAGACAGTTCCTAGGGGTCGGCTTGAGTCCTAGTTGCTCCTCTTTCAATCCAGCTCTCTGCTAACGTGCCTGGGAAAGCAGGTACTTCCGATGACCCAAGTGCTTGGACCTCTGCATCCACATGGGAGACCTGGAGGAAGCTCCTGGCTCCTGGCTCCTGATCAGCGCAGCTTTGACCACTGTGGCCACTTGGAGAGTGAGCCAGCAGATGGAAGAGACCTCTCTCTCTCTGCCTCTACCTCTCTGTAACTCTGCCTTTCAAATAGATAAATAAATCTTAATTAAAAAAAAAATGCCTAACAACATAGCTGCCTTCCCAATTTGGTTCCCAGCTTCTTCCAGGAAGCCTTCGCTGATTCTCCCACCCAGAAGTAACCACAGATTCTGTTGGGGCTGTGCCATGCAGAGGGCCTCTGGGAAGAAAACAGGGACTTTGTCCCACAAGGACTTTTGGCTGTGCCTGGAGACATCCGCAATGTCATGACTTGGGAGGGAAAGGCGACTGGGACGCCAGTAAACAACACTCAGGACAGCCCGAAACCAAGAAACATGGCCTGCGTCGAGGCGGACCCAGCATCGCACCACTTCCTCCTGCCCTGCAGGCCTCCTCACTCTGCCTCCAGGGCAGGAACCAGGAACCGAACACCTGGAGATGCTGCCCACCCAGGAATTACATGCAGAGTCTGGTACCCCTGGCCCGCATTCTTTTCTGGGGAGAGGGCCAGGAATGCTAGGAGCCATCAACCACCGACCTGGAGCCTGCCAGGGTGCCCTGGACAGCCCACGGAAGAGACAGCTATGCCCCCGGAGCCACCTGCTCTAAGAGCCCTCACAGGGCACACGTGCTAGGGGGCTGCTCACTGCCCATGGCCACTCATCTCTTCCCAAATTTAGGTTGGGGGTTTGATGGAGGTGACCTGTCTTCCCCGGGGTCTACCCAGCAGTCCTCCTGGGAGGTACTTGGTTAATCACTCAGTTCTCCCCACGTCTTCACTGGGTAAACTGAGACCCAACAGTCAAGGTCAAGGGTGCGTGTGGAGCAGGCAGTACATCCACTCACCCAGGTCCCAGCCTCCTCTTTAAGGGAGAGGCAGGGCCATTCCATCATTTGTCAAGTCAGAGACAGGGAGGAGAGATAAAAGGACATTTGACTCCTGCTGTCAGTCGAAGTCGCTAATGAATCCTCCACTTCCGGAGACGATTATCGGACAGAATAATTCATCGCTAGAGATTAATTGGACTAATTACGCTGGCTCTCAGAATCCCCTGAATAACTGCGTTCTGGGGGCGGGCGTCAGTGACGATGGCGTGACATCTGAGCCTCGTCCCCTAAGTGCAAAGCTGGAAGCCAGGAAGCCGGGGTTCTGAGCAGCGCGGAGGGCGTGCAGACCCTGGGGGGGCCGCGTTTCAGCTCTGAGCGGCCATGCGGGGCCCGTGTTCCGTGTACAGCCACCCAGGCAGGGAGGTGTCGCCACTTCTAAGAGCCCAGAGAGCCTCCGAGCCCTCTTCCACACACTGCAGGGGCTGGTGCTGTGGCCCAGTGGGTCACGCAGCTGCCTTGACGCCGACACTGCATAGCAGCTCAATTCCGCAGCTCTGCTTCTGACCCAGCTCCCTGCTAATGCACCCGGGAAGGCAGCGGCAGAAGGCCAAGGTGCTTGGACCCTTGGATGGAGTCCCAGCCATTTGGCGAAAGAACCGGTGGGCGGAAGACCTCTGTGTGTGTGTGTCTGTGTGTCTGTTTCTGTGTGTCTTTCCCTCTCCCTCTCTCTCTGTAACTATGCTTTCAAATAAATTTAAATTTTTTTTATTTTCCTGGATGTCTGTGAAAGACATCACATTAACTGAAGTCAAAACCAGAAAGACAGGAGGTGGCGCTGTGGCGCAGTTAGGTTAACGCCCTGGCCTGAAGCACCAGCATCCCATATGGGCGCCAGTTCTAGTCCTGGCTGCTCCATTTCTGATCCAGCTCTCTGCTTTGGCCTGGGAAGGCAGTGGAAGATGGCCCAAGTCCTTGGGACCCTGCACGCACGTGGGAGACCCAGATGAAGCTCCTGGCTCCTGTCTTCGGATTGGCACAGCTCTGGCCATTGTGGCCATTTGGAGAGTGAACCAGCAGATGGAAGACCTCTTTCCTTGCCTCTCTGTAACTCTGCCTTTCAGATAAATAAATAAATAAATTTTTCAAATTTTCAAAACAAAACCAGAAAGACAAATACCACGTGTTCTCTCTCCCTAATGGCAGCTACAAGAAGCCATCTGAATAGAGCCAAGCGACATCCAGATGCGAAGAGTCAGCTCCGGCGGCACCGCGGGGTGACAGTGCCCCAGGATCTTCTGTGTATTTCGTGAAGAGCTGGAGGAGAGGTGAGGCTTCTGACATAAACAAGGAAATGGAAATGCTTGTGAGCCTGGCTTCACCACTTTACACTGTACGAATATATGGAAATATCACTGTGCCCCATTAAATGCACAACGATTTTATGTCAATTTAAAAAAGTAAATTAAAAAAAACTCACTTCCCTAAGGAAGTCCTGGGTCCCACGGGGTCGTGGGGAGGAGACTGGCAGCTGCATGACGTCACAGCCTACCTGCCCCACAAGCACCCACCTGGCTTCCATCCCCTCTCCCGCACTGTGGGCCTCTGAGAGCCAAGAGCCCAGGACCAAGCAGGCGCGGAGAGCAAGGAAGGCCTCGTTCTGCCCGGAACACCCCTGCCGTCCCTGCCTCCTTAAATGAGGAGCTGGCGGCCTTGCTAGGAATGACCACCAAGGCCAAGGGCAGGCCGAGAGCATGCAGCGCTTGAACAAAAAATACGGCTGGGTTAACCCAGCGTGTGTGGCACTGTGCACCGTCACTCGGGCTATGTGGCAGTCGGATGTGAAGTGGCTACGCCGTCTCCTCCCTCATGTCCCGTGGGATCAGCACTGGGGGATCCAGCACGTGAGGGCCTGTGCTTCCACAGCCCCCCGCCCCCAACCCAAGGAGGACTTCACAGTCTGGCTTGTGCGGGGATTCCCCAGCCTGCTTCCGGTGCAAAATGAACACAGCTTTCAGGAAGGGGTGGGGTTCCAGGAGAATAGGATCCAGGGCCCCCACTACTCAGAACCAAGGCAGGTGTGAGGGGTAGGGTACGCATGGGGTGGGATCTGAGTTCGAATCCTGGCTCCACCATGAGACAGGTAACCTTACCCAGGAATCCTGAAGTTCAAAGGTGGAGGTAATTAAAACTCTTTAAAAATTTTAATTTTGACTTCCTTATTTTAAAAGCAGAACAATAGACACAGAGAGATCTTCCATCTGGGGGTTCACTTCCCAAACGTCTATAACATCCAGGGCTGTACCCAGCCGAAGCCGGGAGCCCGGGACTCCAGCCAAGTCTCCCATATGGGTGGCAGGTTACTCAAGTACTTGAGCCATCACCTGCCGCCTCGTTGGCACACTAGCAGGAAGCTGGATGGGAAGTGGAGGCGGGACTTGCTCCCAGGCACTCCAGTATGGGATGAGGGTTCCCGAGAGGCAGCCACCCCTGCCCCTACTTCTGTGTGAAGCGCTAGCCCTGGTGCCCAGTACCCGGTACCAGCAGGAGCTCAGCCGACAGTCAGTGGTGCTGTCGTGACTGGTAGTGGAAACCTGTCCACCTAGGGCCCCCGGGCCAGGAACTTAGAGGAGTCTCCGCTGCACACTCCCCCACCTGCCCACCTCGCTGCAGGCACAGAGCTGCAGGGCCAGATGCACCACAGGTGTACGCACAGCAGGTGTATGCCGGGGGTGGGGGAATGGAATGAAAAGATAAGCTTATTCAGGTACAAAACCAGCTCCGAAATCCATGCACAATTTTCTCATAATACACGATGGGTTCAAGATCCCTCCTATGCATGGATTTCAACATTTTTGGCAACAAAACTAATTTATCTTTCAATTCTACTTTCTGCGACCTTTCTGAAGTGCACTGATACACGAGGTCGGGTGGGGATTTGATTTGACAGGACACAGCCTTCCCCATGTCCAACCACTTCCTTAAAGGAAAAGGAAAGGAAAGGAAAGCAATCCAGAAAACCGCGTGGTCGGAGCCGCCCGGCCTCCACCAGTGAAACCTGTTTGGATTCAGAGTGACATCCTTGGAGGGAGGGCCACTAGCCAGTCACTGCACACTTCATTTACGTAATTCTAAATACACAACCCAAGGAGACCTTCCTGCTGCCCCCTCGGAAAGACCCCTGAGAGCAGAGGGGAAAGCACTGGTCTCTGCTAATGGCTAACTTCACAGAACCGCGAAATACCTTTGGCCCCAGGAAGGAGATCCCGCACTGAGCAAGGAAGCAGCTGTCGATGGGGTTTGTGCCAAGGCTCCCCAAAGTGAGCCTGCTCCTGCCTCGGACAGGGAGGGCCAGATGGGTGCGGGCTGAGCTGCCGTGTGCAGGCTCTCCGGGAGGCCAAGGGCAAGACATCCAAAAAGAAAATACCCAGACAGGTGCTTGGTGAGAGGCAGAGAGATTCCCGAGGTGCTGGCGGGGGCCGGGAGAGGGGGGCAGACGCAGGTCCATAAATGCAACTTGGCAAGAGAAACCCGGGATTTTCAGGTCAGCCAAAAGACCTGGGATGCGCTAAAGACCAAGGATCCAGGGCGGTTAACAATGGGTATCCCGGCGCAAGGGAGAGAGGGCGCTCTGAGAGCTACAGCTTCTGTCCCGTGGCTGCCTCCCCAGCCCCTGGCCTAAGGACATGGCAGAAGAGTTAGCCTGGGGGCACAGTGCACTTGGGCAAGGCCTGCTCTGGATGAGGGCTGCAGGAAGGCAACCTGGGGAGCTGGCACTGTGGCACAGTGGGTGAAGCTGGCACCTGCAGCACCAGCATCCCATATGGGCACCAGTTTGAGTCCCGGCCGCTCCACTTCCAATCCAGCTCACTGCTAACGCGCCTGGGAAAGCAGCGTAAGATGGCCCAAGTATTTGGGCTCCTGCCACCCCACATGGAAGACCCAGAAGAAGCTCCTGGCTCCTGACTTCAGCCTGGCCCCACTCTGGCTATTGTGGCCATTTGGGGAGTAAGCCAGTGGTGGAAGATCGCTGTCCTTTCTGTATCTCTGCCTTTCAAATATATCTTAAAAAAAAAAAAAAAAAAAAAAGGCAGTCCAGGAGGAGTTGGGGAACTAGGAAGAGGAGCAGACACAGATGGGAGAGCCCTGCAGGTGCTAATGACCAACTTTCTGCTTATGACCAACATGACTCCCCACCCCCACCCGGAAGGGCGGAGGGCAGAATCTGGACCCTCATGCTGTCTATACCTCTCGTGCCAGAGCTTCATGTGGGCATGAAGGGAAACTGAGGACACCTTGCCCTGGTGAGCGCAGGGCAATCTCAGGCGCCCCGCCCTCTACAGGCAGCCCACCATGTTGTTCCGTTCTGTAGTAACTGTGGGCTTCAAGACACACGGCGGAGGGCATCCCAGTGTCCACTGTGCACCGCTGTGACTTCAGCTGAGGGCGTTCACAAGAGTGGACTTAAGAAGCACAGGGAAAGACCAGCATTGTGGCGTGGCAGGTAACGCTACCGCCCGCGACACCAGCATCCCTAGGGCGCCAGTTCATGTCCCAGCTGCTCCTTGCTAATGGCCTGGGAAAAGCAGCAGAAGATGGCCCAAGTGTTTGGGCCCCTGCCACCCACATGGGAGACCAGGACGAAGCTCCTGGCTCCTGGCTTCAGCCTGGCTCAGTCCTGGCTGTTTTGGCTATCTGGGGAGTGAACCAGCAGAGGCAAGATGTCTCTGTCTCTCCCCTTCTCTCTGTAACTCTGCCTTTCAAATAAATAAATAAATCTTTGAAAAGCACAGGAGCTTGCTGGGATTCTACTTCTTCCCCTGCCACTCTCTGGCAGGGTTTCCTGGAGCTGTTCCTGCTCTGTAAAACGATCCGTGCGTCAGCCCAAGCTCTGTGGGCTCTGTGTGGAGGCACACACCTGCCCTGACTGTCACCGCGCAGCCCGCTGAGCCAAGGGGACTGGCAGGGACTGTCACCACAGTTCTGCCACAGGCAGTAATGGATCCCAGACAGCCTGGCCTCACACCAGGAAGTATCAGGTGTTTGGGAAACCAGACACAGGAGGAGATGAGCAGAAACACCCAAACATGGGGTAATGGACACCTTGGTGGGGATCGCAGGCTACTTCCGACACAGCATCATCACCTGGGCGAAGGTGAGAGCCCCTGTGCCTCGGAGCCCCAGGAGAAAGAGACGCATTCCCAGGTCAGCAGCTCCTGCACATCTGTGGTGGGGCAGGCCTGGGCTTCTCTGAATCTAATCAAACTTAATCAGCACTGGAGCTGGCTGGAGGGGTTGTCAGCCCACAGGATGTGTCTCTGGCCCTGTTTAAAGTGCACAGGAAGGAAGGCTGGAATGGACCACGGTCTACTAGATTAGGGTTGGCGAGGCCAGGGTTAGCTAATGTGTGGTTATCTGCAGGTACTTCACAAAGTTGTGAGAAAACAGAATTAAAAGATAGGCTTATTGAGACCCATGCATAGTCTTTTCAGAATATGCATTTTTCATGAAATTCTTGAAGACTCCTTGTATGCATGGGTTTTGAATTTTTTCCCATGTATCAGTGCAAAACTTATCTTTTAAAATTCCAACTTTGCACAAGAAGCGCCGTGTGTGTGTGTGTGTGTGTGTGTGTACAGAGACAGGTGGGTCAGTACAGACGCGTATTCACAAAGTCCCAGTGACAATGGTCTCCACAAGCACACCGAGCACTTCTCCAGTGAAAAGAACAAGGGCTCCTTGGAGAAACGGCCGATTCCTGGGGCACTGGCGAAGGAAGTGTGCAAGGTGACCCTGGAGCACCTTGTGGGGCCAAAACAAGGGAAGGAAAAAAGAAAACAAGGCCAGGTATGCCGGAGGGACACAGGTGTCGAGTGAGGCGCTCGCGTGGTGGCCAAAGCTGAAGTGACCTGAACAGCAGAGTAAAAAGTGTAGGGCTGGGCCGGCGCTGTGGCACAGCGGGTTCAAGCCCTGGTCTGAAGTGCCGGCATCCCATATGGGCGCCAGTTCTAATCCCAGCTGCTCCTCTTCCAAGCCAGCTCTCTGCCATGGCCTGGGAAATCAGTAGAAGATGGCCCAAGTCCTTGGGCCCCTGCACCCATGCGGGAGATCTGGAAGAAGCTCCTGGCTCCTGGCTTCGGATCAGTGCAGCTCTGACCGTTGCAGCCATCTGGGGAGTGAACCAGCAGATGGAAGACCTCTCTCTCTGTGTCTACCTCTATAATGCTGTCTTTCAAATAAATAAAATAAATCTTTAAAAAAAAAAAAAGTGTAGGGCTGTATTATAACCCAACGTCCACGAGAACATGCGGACGTGAATGAGCCCAGTCACAGAACTGCCTCCCCTCCAGCAGGTGGCGCCCTCCGAGACAGCAGATTGCACATGACGACTTCTAGAGTGCCCTGCAAAGTGTAATTCTGCAGTGGACAAATTCTAGACACCACCTTAGCCAGACAGATGATCAAGAGCCACATCAGGGGTGGGCATCTGGCCTAGGAGTTAAGCCGCCGGTATCTCACGCGGGAGTTCCGGCTCAGGCTCCTGACTACTGGAGATTGTGGGAGGCGGCGGTGATGCGCTAAGTGGCTGGGTTCCTGCCACTCACGGAGGGACACCTGGGTATAGTTTCCAGCTCCCAGCTTGGTTCCAGTGCAGCCCAGGCTGTTGCAGCCATCTGCGGAGTGAACCAGTGGATGGGAGCTCTGTTCTCTCTCTCTCTCTCCTCCTCTCTCTGCCTCTCGAATAAAAATGAATAAGACTAAAGATCAATAGCAATCACCCATGATGTCATGAGAATGACTTTTTTTTTTTTTTTTTTTTTGAACAGGCAGAGTGGACAGTGAGAGAGAGAGAGACAGAGAGAAAGGTCTTCCTTCCGTTGGTTCACTCCCCAGTGGCCGCTGCAGCGGGAGCACCATGCTGATTCGAAGCCAGGAGCCAGGTGCTTCTCCTGGTCTCCCATGCAGCTGCAGGGCCCAAGCACTTGAGCCATCCTCCACTGCCTTCCTGGGCCACAGCAGAGAGCTGGAATGGAAGAGGAGCAACCAGGACAGAATCCGGCACCCCGACCGGGACTAGAACCCGGTGTGCCAGCGCTGCAGGCAGATTAGCCTATTGAGCCGCAGTGCCAGCCAAGAATGACCTTTTACTGCAGTGATCTTCCTCACCTAAACCCACGGCCCCTGTTTAACCACAAGGAAAACATTCACTAAGCCCCACACCAAGGACACTGCCCGGCACACTTCACAGCTGTCAAGGTCATCAGAAACAAGGAAGATCCGGGGAATCACAGCGGTCTAGAGCTGAAAGTTGCTGCCCAATCATTGCCCTGCACGGACGCCTGGGGCAGAAAAGGGACATCAGGTAAAAACGAAGGAAATGCAAACGCAGGATGCACTTCTGGTGCAACCAGTGTTGTACCCCGGACAGGCAAGACGTGGGCAGCAAGGAACCCGGGTGCAGGTGACAGCAGCTCTCTGTGGTGCCCATGCAACTTCTCCATGAATCTGAAATTATCCTCAGACTAAGAGTTTAGTGATGCGTGGACGGCTGTGGGGCACAGCCAGGGCGACACTCAACGTGGAAGATACAGGTGCTGGGCGCTGAACACGGCTGCTGGGTAAACATCAGAGCTTCCAGGGAGGTTCAGAGAGGTTCAAGGAGCAGCCGGCCCCAGGTCTGCAGGGCTTCAGCTAACCAGGGACTGAAAAGACTCAGAAAGAGCATGTGCAAAACTGTTTCCTTGTCATTATCCCCTAAGCAATACAGTACCAGGACTATTTACATAGCATTTACATGGTATTAGTATTATAAGCAACCTGGGGGTGGTTAAAGTGTACTGGAGGGGCTGTGGGAGGATGGGAGCAGGTTATTTGCAAATACAACGCCAGGGACTGGAGCTATCTGCATGGATGCTGGGAGCAATCCTCCCGCGGACGCCGAGGGACCACCGTATTCATAAAGGATGGCAGGATGCTGACAGGTGATGTGGAGGAAGCAGGCGTTTCCAGGTTGGGAATACGACTTAATCCAAGACACAGAGGCTAAAAAACGGGAGCAAACATTGGGCAGGGCTCAGTGTGGTTCCCTGGACCACCAGTGCTACAGGACCCTCGGCTGGGGGATCCGCGTGCCCTTAACCCATTCCTGGAATCGCAGTGCCGGCTAGCAGTGAGCCTCCAAGTCCCACAGTAAGGAAACCTTCACCTTTCTCAACTTAGAGTTTCCTAGATTAATCTGGCCGCAGGGTCCTTTATTTTTAAATAATGCCAATTAACAAGTTTCACAGAATTCCCTCCGGGAAATGCTGGCAGATGGTTTGTGGAGGGAGGAGAATGGCAGGCAAGGGAGAGTCCCTGGAGACCTGGGTGCTGGGAGTGACAGGGTCCCAGCTCTGCGTCAGGAAGGCACCCCAGTGGCAGGACACGGGGAGGGAGGTGGGGAGGCAGGAAGCTCGCATGGTGAAGATGATGCAGGAAAGAACAGCAGGGTTTCAGGGTGACTGGACCACAGGGGGGGTCAGGTGCGAGAGAGGGAGAAGTGCGGGGGGGGGGGGTGGAGACCTTGCAGCTGGGGGGACAGGCCAGCCCCACTGGTCTACAGCGAAATCCACTCCTTCTTTCTCATCCCAAAGGCCCCACCAGGTCCCCACTGGGCAAAGGGTACAACACAATTCATTTAATTTGATCAACAAAATAAGACACACTGTATTGGGTTATAACCCAAAGGGTAAGGTAAACACCCCAGAATACATTCTGATAGAAATCAGTTCTGGATAAATAAATGGGCGAGAAGAGCCAAATCTACCTGCAGAAAGATTGCCAGTAACGTACATAGACTGATGGATAACAGTGCCGCGGAACCTGTGCACCTGCTCCACGGCCCCCTCGATGCGTCCCGACAGGGCCCACCCTGGCTCCGGTCACTCTCTGGTGACCTCAGGCAAGTGACTCGGCCTCTCTGCCACAGTTTCCCCATTTCCAAAAGGGAGACAAAAACAATCCCAGCTCTGCAAGCTTATCTGAGGAGCGAGTGCTGGAGACAGGCTTAGCACGGGTCTGGTGCCCGCAAGTGCACAAGATGCTCAGATAATCAGTTTGGCTTGAAGGGGGTCAGGCTGAGGGGCTTGAGAGGAGAGAAGGGGTCTCTGGGGACCCAGGAGAAGGCTAAATACAACAGCTCTCAGGAGAGGCGGGCCTCAGGGCGGCGCCCAGACGCCAAGATGCAAAACTCGGCACTGCGCTTCCCACCCTTCCAGGGGACAGCAGCTCGGGGCTGTTCATTTGCACGGGGCGGCCTCCCAGATGCTCCCCAGTAATGAGACCGCCAGGGTTTCTCACTCTCCATGCGCCCCCCACCCCCGGCCCTCAGGGAGGTGAGCAGCAAATGGGAGCACCTCCAGGCTTTGTCAGGGGGACGGGGCTGGCAGGACCAGCTGGTCTGGACTGCGGCCGCAGGCTCTGCAGCTGGGCAGCGGAGGGTACAGGGGCCGCACTGTGCCTTCCTGTAGCCCAGGCGCCCGGCAACCTGACCACCCCTCCCTCCTGGGCACCCCCTGACCTCAGTCCCCATCAGCACTCCCTCTTCCCCTGCCTTCGGGGCCCCAGCTGGAACCAGATGGAGGGGAGGGGCTGCCAACCCCCCTCCATCCCTCAAAGGCTCCCTGGAGGGTCCTTCCTGCTTCAGGCTTCTCTCTCAGCCAAGGCTGCTGAGTGTGGGCTGGGGGGGGGGGGGGGGGCGCGACAGACAGGAGGCGTGTCCTTGGAGGAGCAGTTGGGAAGACGCAATGAACTTGGAGGCAGGAACGGAGCGGGAACCTGGAAAAGCAGCCTTTTTTGTTGGTGACGTCACTCCCTGACAGCGTTCCCCCTTTCTCACTTCTTCCTTCCTGCTCTCCAGGAGAGGAGTTAGGGAGGCCGGCCCGATCACCAGCTCTGTGCCTCAGCTTCCCAATCCGTAAAATGGGAGCAAGAGCACCTGCCTCGGAGGCAGCAAGGACGGAGCAAGCCTCATGTGTGCACACAGGAAGCCCGGGAGCACGGCGGCCACAGCGGCTCTGCTCGGGAAGGGCCAGCTTGGGCAGCAGCGGCTTGCGGAGAGGCAGGACGCAGGGCTTGCATCCTGATGTCACCGCGGCCCCACTGCGGCCCCTGCCTGTCTAGGGCCGATGTCAGTGCTCATCCCAGCAGGCCGGTGTGAGAGGAGCGTGGCCGGACACGGCAGGGCACATTTCTGACAGGGACTCTGCTGTGTGTCTGCATTCCAAACTCCTAACTTCAAGAACATCAGGTAGGGTTCAGAGCCAGCCACAGCATTTGGTGGGAGCTTCAGGCTATCAAGAAAGTGGTTTGGAGGACTGGAGTTGTGGCGTGGTGGGATAAGCTGTTGCCTGTAGCGCTGGCATCCCATATGGGCGCCGGTTCGAGCCCCGGCTGCTCCACTTCCAACCCAGCTCCCTGCTGAAGTGCCTGGGAAAGCAAAGGAGATGGCCCATGTGATTGGGCTCCTGCACCCACATGGCGGACGTGGAGGCAGTCTAGGTCTGGCCTGGCCCAGCCTTGGCTGCTGCAGCCATTTGGCAGTGAACAAACAGATGGAAGATCTCTCTCTCACTCTCTCTCTAACTCTGCTTTTCAAAAGAAAAATAAATAAAGCTTTAAAAAAAAAAAGAAAGTTGTTTAAAGGGTGGGCATTTGGCCTCATGGATAAGATACTCTTGGTACAACAGCACCCCACATCAGAGTGCCTGGCCTACATGCAGATGCCTGGCAGGGGAATACGGAAGTCGCAGGAGGACCAGGAAGGGTCAGGGCTGGAGCCCGAGACTGGGCTCCCCTGCCAGCTGGGCTGGTTTACGCAGGGGTGGGGAATGGCCTTGACCCCACCTGGATCCGCTCAGGTGAAGCCGCTTCCTTCCACATCAGTTCCCAGCAGCCACCTGTGCCTATTCAGCCTCCCCTGACCTCCCTCCCCTCCAGCAGCAACGGGGGACAGAGTTGGGCCAAGCCCAGGAAACCTACTGGGTGGCCTCCTCAGCACGTCTGGGCAGCTGCTCGTGAGTCCTGCCGAGGAGAAAGGGAGAGAGGAAGAGACAGAGCGAGTCCCGGGCCCTGATGCCAGGGCAGCCCAGCTGAGCAAGTGCAGGCCCAGGAGGCTGCAGGGCAGGGTCTCCGGGTGCCCCTCCACCCCTCCCCTCCCGGGTGCACGGGTCCTCTCGCTGGCCTGGAGGAGACAGGGCAGGGTCTCCGGGTGCCCCTCCACCCCTCCCCTCCCGGGTGCACGGGTCCTCTCGCTGGCCTGGAGGAGACAGGGCAGGGTCTCCGGGTGCCCCTCCACCCCTCCCCTCCCGGGTGCACGGGTCCTCTCGCTGGCCTGGAGGAGACAGGGCAGGGTCTCCGGGTGCCCCTCCACCCCTTCCCTCCTGGGTGCACAGGTCCTCTTGCTGGCCTGGAGGAGACAGGGCAGGGTCTCCGGGTGCCCCTCCACCCCTCCCCTCCCGGGTGCACGGGTCCTCTCGCTGGCCTGGAGGAGACAGGGCAGGGTCTCCGGGTGCCCCTCCACCCCTCCCCTCCCGGGTGCACGGGTCCTCTCACTGGCCTGGAGGAGCCGAGGAAGCCAGGGAGGAATCCTCAGCAGCGCCATCTTGGGCAGTGGGGCAGCCATCATCTCTGTCAGCACAAGGGAGGGAAACTGAGGCCCAGAACGATGATGGGGGAATCAGCTCTAGCTGGGAATGAGGACTGGGCTGATGGAATGACAGGTTCTGCCACAGCAGCTGTCCTGGAGCAGTCTTGGTACCATCAATGACCTAGAACCCTAGGCCAGGCCCTGGACACTCCCCTTGCCAGTCCCAGGAGGAGCCCAGGGGAACACGGGACAGGATCATGGACAGCGTGCCACTGCTGTGGAGGTCCCCACCGCCCTTCCTCTCGGCTGCAACCCCTTCCCCCAAACACTTCTTGATTTTAGACAAGTTTCCATGGCAACTCAAGTCCCCATCCGCCAGGGGGTTACCATGGAGACTAAACTTGGCTCCATGTCCACAGCTGAGGAAGGCCCTGCACCTTCAAGGAAGCAAAGCCCACAGGAAGTCAGGCGAGCGGGCGACTGAAGCCGGCCACCTGCCAAGGGAGGCAGGGAGGTCTCAGCGCCCACCCGGCTCAGGCCCTTCCTGCTCCCGGCCGGATGCTGGCTGGGCCACGCCCTCGGTGGAGGCACCTTCTCCAGGGCGGCCTCTTCCAGGCCTGCCCTGCCCTCTCTCACCCCACCCTCACGGTCTTCATGGACTCGGGGCACACAGCGTCCACACGGGGCAGATGCTTCCCTGTTGACACCTGCGCCTTGTGTCCCTGGGGCTTTCCTCTCCCATCAGACTCGAGTTCCTCCCCCCTCAGACTGGAGGCTCTCTGAGGGCAGGGCCTGCCTTCCTGCCCCGAGCTTAGCTGAGGAAGCGGCAGGCTGGGGAGTTGAGAGCAGCCATCAGCTCTGGGCCGTGGGAAGGAGAATGAGGCCAGTTCTTGCTCTCGGGAAGGCCTGTCTCCATCTCCCGCGCTCCCTCCCTTCCATTTTTACCCCTCAACAGCTACGATGCCAAGAGAAGGGAACAGAAATGAAATCTGCTAAGTGTGTGCCTCCCACGACCATCCCTTACAAACGCACCCTCGCAAACGCAGCCTCTCGGCTGCGGCACAGCCCATCTGTGAGGCCCGGCCTGCCCACACGCCGGAAGCCCTGGCCTGGAGTCTCAGAAGCAGGCCGTGGAACGCGGGGAGACTCCCTACTGTGCTCCGCAATCCACTTTAAAAACTTCTAGCTGCATTCTCACAGAGCCTAAAACAATGCATTCATTAAAAAACAGTGCGAGCGTATGATTAAGCGCACTTTTTTTTTTAGCCTGTGATAGCAGTGTTATGTTTAAAATTAACCACAGTGTTTTTTCAAAGACCAGAATCAGGTTTCTCTTTGGTCCTACATGCCCAGCGGCCAGCAGGCAGTGTTTTGCATTTGGGCCTAACTTGGACCCCAGATGTTCTCCCGTCACCTCCACGGGTGCCCTCGTCGGTCCTGGGGCAAACACATGCTCTCTGAGGGTTCCTTACAACACACTAACCAGGCTTGCCTCCCTCAAGGACAAGCGGGTCTCTGGCCACAAGGACACCGGCTGCTGGCCACCCCCTGCAGGGCCACCGTGTTTCCGTAGCGTCCTAGCATCCAACAGAGCCCACGCACTAAGTGGACAGGGAATGCGCTCTGTCACCTAGGCAGTAGCTTAGCTGAGTAACTCCGTGTCTGTGTGCCTCAGTTTCCCTGAGGATGACAGCACCCTACCTCACAGAGCGGCTGTGATGACTCACAGAACTCTTACCCAGAAGCACCTAGGACGGGGTGTGGCGGGCAGCAAACACGCCATGATCCCAAGCCTGCACAAAGTCTCCTCCGTCCCCAGGGGCCCTTGGTGCTCCAGAAGATGGTCCTTTCAGGCCAGGCCTTTTTAAACCACAGGGTGCACCTCATCTGAGGATCGTTCCATCAATTTAGTGGATTGCAGGCCACAAGTAAATATAAAAAATATATTTATATACGACAAAGAAAAAAGAATCAACTGCACTGCGCTCCATATTGCTTCATACAGCTCGGGCTCATTTGTAGACTGGGTTTGCTGGAAAACGCACTTCTCACTGAGGGTCGGGGTTTTCAACCCAGCGTACTTCACAGGGCTCATGGAACATGGAATGAGAAGGGCTTTGTTTTTTCATTCAAAACGATTTATTTGAGGGTCTGGCACTGTGGCGCAGCAGGTTAAGCTGCCCATATCGGAGGTGCGGGTTTGAGTCCGGGCTGCTCCTCTTCCAATCTAGCTCCCTGCTAATGCGCCTGGGAAAGCAGCCGGAGGATGGTCCAAGCCCCACCCACTGCAGTCATTTGGGGAGTGAACTGATGGATGGAAGCACCCTCTGTGTGTGTCTCTATCTCCCTCTCTCTGTCACGCTGCCTTTGAAATAAATAAATCTTTTAAAAAATTATTTTAATGTATTTGAAAGGCAGAGAAACAGATCTGCCATCTTCTGTTCCATGTCTGCATGCATCCTCCTGCTTTTTCAAGAATTTTTTATTTGAAAAAGAGAGAGGGAGGGAGGGAGGGAGAGAGATTTCTCATCTGCCGGTTTACTCTCCAAATGCCTACAGCAGCCATGACTGGGCTAAGCCAAAGCTTAGCCTCGAACGAACGCAAGTCTCCCATGTGGGTGACAGAGCCCCAGGT
Organism: Oryctolagus cuniculus; assembly: GCF_051225735.1. Taxonomy (NCBI): domain Eukaryota; kingdom Metazoa; phylum Chordata; class Mammalia; order Lagomorpha; family Leporidae; genus Oryctolagus; species Oryctolagus cuniculus. Next base: position 17,596,788 of record NC_142879.1, on the reverse strand, counting down.
ACCTGAGCCACCAGCTGCCTCCCAGGGTGAGCACGAGCAGGAAGCTGGGAGTGGACGCGGAGCCGGGGCTGGACCCCAGGACTCTGAGACGCAGATGTCCCAAGCCCACCAGTGTCTTAAGTGCTGCATCAAAACAAATATTTTTTGGCCCAAAAAATAGAAACTCCTGCACAGTTTGTTCAAAGTATTACTTTTCCGTGACCTTTGTCACCTTTGTCACTCCCTTACACGGCTTTGTATGTCATTGTCAGCCCCAGTCTCAGTGTATTCCTGGATCTGTCCTAGACACAGGTGGGAAGGAAAGATGGGACTTCCTCGGTGGCTGATGGGGTGGGCGTGGAGGGAGCGCGGGGTGCCGGGTGTCAGGACAGCAAAGCCAGCCTGGCGACTCTCGCATTGGTGGCCTAGGCAGGCTGTTTCCTGTGGAGAACTGGAAAGCCTGCCTGACACCACGCATCAGAGACAAAGACCAGTATCTGCAGTGGTGGTGTGGTTCCCCACGGGGAAGCCCAGACAAGGGCCCCTTTGTGGCTGGGTCTGCTGACCAGACAGCTGGGAGACCCAGTGAGCAACACACAGAGCCCTGGGCGTCTGCATGGTTCTCCGCACGCCCAAGGGCTCAGTGACGTCTGTCCGATATGGCAGAGTGCCAGGAGCATTCACACGCAAGATCCCACCTGTTCTTCCCAACCCCAAGCTGGGTGGGGGGTGGGGCAAAGATTATCTGAATTTGAAGAGATGAGTGGACTGGGGCCCTGGGAGGGCACAGAGTAACCTCAAGGTCAAGGGTAACCCTGTTGGCCCCAAGTCCACACTCCTCCCTGTTGGTCCAGCAAAGCTCCACTTCTCACCCTACCCCAGAGACTGGGTAGAAGGGGTGGGGCAGGTCGCAGGTAAGGGGGAGGGCACCCCTTAACAATCTGGAGTTTCTCAGCTCAGCCCATAACAGGAAGGTCTGCGAGAGGTCAATGCCAGCACAGTGAGATGGACACCGCGATTTGCCTCTTCTTCACATCCGCCCGGGGGAGAGGCAGAGGCCACCGAACACCTGTGCTGTAGCCCTCAGCACCCGGCAGAGTCTTCGGCTTGGTAAGACCTGTTGCCTGAGGGAGCGAAGAAAGCGGGCCCTGCCTGAAGCTCCCTCAGCTGAGCACACCTGCAACATCACAGCTGCCCGAACACGGAGTCCCCTTACTGACCTTGCCTCCGAGGCTGCAGAGGGCATGGCCACTCCAGCCGCCAGCACTGCCACTGCCACCACAGAAACCGTCAACATCGGCACCATCCTTGCACCTGCCACCATCTTCACCGCCACCTGCCCCATCATCGTCACTGCTGCCACATCACCCTCACCACGGCCATCACCATCACCTCTACCATGATCATCACTGCCACTATCACCACCACCACCCCCCTCACCACAGCCACCACCGCCACCTGCCCCGACATCGTCACTGCCACCACGGCCGACGCTCCGAACACTCCTCTTTCCTCTGCTAGGTTTGTATGGATTTCATGTGCCCTAAGCTCATTTGTGATCTGACCTATTTATTTATTTTTAAATACTGATTTACAAATTTTAAATACTCACAGAGCCCCCACTGCTGGTTTACTCTCCAAATGCCCACAACGGCTGGGGCTGGGCCAGACCAATGCAGGGAGCTGGAAACTCAATTCAGGTCTCCGACGTGGATGGCAGGGACTCAAGTACTTGAGCCATCCATCACCGGCTGCCTCCCAGGGTGTGCCTTAGCAGGGAGCTGGATCGGGAAGTGGAGCAGCTGGGACTCGAACTGGTGCTCATTTGGGATGCTGGCTATGCCACAACACTGGCCCACCGGGCCCCTCAATAAGTGTCTCATTTTCCTCAAATACCTCTGCATGCTCCCACTTCAGAGCCATCGCATCTCCCGTCCCTCTGCTGCCTGGCTTCCTTCTGTTCCGCCGCAGGGCCCGGGCTAGCGGCATGCTTCCTCAGCCGAGTCCTCTCTGGCCAGCCCCCCAGAGCTAAATCCTCGCACCCCTGGCGATTCCACGGGGCGCTAACCCAGCATGAACGGAGGGTTCCTTCTCAGTGACTGCTTGCTAAAGGTGCCTCTCCCACAGACCTGTGCATCCCCAAAGTTAAGGAATGCGTCTGTTTTGTTCACTGCTGTACCCTCAAGGGCCAAACAATGCCCAACAGACAGCAGATGCCAGGGGGCCCCAGCCCAGTCCACCGATGGTCGCGGCTGGGCTCTTAACCAGGGTGCAATCTGGCCTCGCTCTGCTCCTGCTGAGCCACCGTCTCTCCTTTCCGACCCCAGGGGCCATCCGGCTCAGGCAGTGGCCTCGTGTTTTCCCGAGGAGCGCACACGCTTTCTGGGATTCAGCATGTCGCCTGTGGTTCTGCTCCACGGGGGTGCACAGGGGTGACTCTGAAACAGCGCACGCAGATGACGACGACGCTGACGACAAAGATGCCGTGAGGAGCCCGGCTCCCTGCTGTCCACACCACGGCGGGGGCCTAGAAGAGGGAGGCAGGCGAGCGGGAACGGGCACCTGCTTTATGCACCACAGAGGGAGCCCCCAGCAGCCTCCACCCTCCCAGAGCTGGGCTAGGTCCGTCCTCAGCACCAATCTCACCTCCCCTTGGAGGCCCGGTCCCCAGAAACTGCCTTCCACAGCTTCTCCGACAAATGAGCAGTGCCGGGGCCATGGCCCACGGCCCACAGCCAGTGCCCCTGGCCCACGGCCCAGCAGGTCCATTAGCAAACCTGCTCTTGAAGCCTCAGCCTCAGAAGAGGTGTGGAAGCGCAGCGCCCACAAGGCCAGCACAGCGCCCACAAGGCCAGCACAGCGAGGGCTTGGGATGTGGGTGGTGGGCAGCTGCTGGGCTGCGGGGATGTGAGCCACAAAACGAACCCTTGCCCACCTCTCTGGAGAGGGGCCTCCACGGACCTCATTTCCTTGGCCTCCTGCCGTCCCGACCCTCCTTTGTCTGACGAGGGAAACTGAGGCAACCTTCCAGACTCCAGGGGTCCACAGCAGGAGGAAGACACAGGCGCTCACACCTGAGACCACTGGCCTCAAAGCCCCAGGCCGGGAGAGGTACAATTGTTATCTGACCCCAAAACCTCAGCAGACACAGTCTGAGTGTTCACAGATCCGGCCAGCAGCAGCCCTGGCTGTGATGGGCAGTGTGTCCCTCCCGCCTCCTCGCCCGCAGGTTGACATCTAAAATAAGAGGGACCACAGACAAGAGTGGGAGCCAGAAGACCTGCAGCCGGGTCCTGGATCTGCTGGCCGTTGGCTGTGTGGCTCTGGGCAAAGTCTGCATTTCCTCATCTATTGAACAGGGGATGGGATGGTGACGGTGGAGGTGCCACCGGCCCTGCCATCCTCAGGACGCCCGGGGCCCCACCAGCGCCAGCCTGCACACCTGCCAGGTGGGAACAGGACTGACCACACCTCTGTTTCAAGGACCCACTGCACATGCCAAGTCAGGGCATGCAAAACTGCAAACTGACAGGGTAAGGAAGGGGGCGTCTTGACCAAACTTCCAGGGAAACAATTGCTGGAGTGGGGGCCAGGCCAGCTCCAGGGACCCCGAGCCAGCTCCTCGTCCTCTCTGGGCCCCAGCATCCTCATCTGCAAATGCAGGGTCTCTCTTCAGCAGGCCCCACAGATTCAGGTGGTGGACGGCTGGCTCCTGAGCTCACCCCGGAGCCTGGCTCCACGGACAGGGAGCTGGCTGTCCTTGCTTCTATCCTTGGTTCTCCTTTTTGAATCCCATTCAGAGAAATCCCGATAAGCAAGACGCCAGAGAGAGGCTGCCTGCTGGCTCTGCACACCCCGGTGCAGTGCACAGGACCATGCCTCCCAGAGACCCCAAGCCCCCGAGTCTGCAGACCCTCAGGGTCTCAGCAGGAATGAGGATGAGAGGAACCAGTGCCACCGGCTTCCCCATCCTCCAGGCTGTGGGCGGAGGGAGCCGAGGACGTCAGCTTCCTTGGTATGGCCATCGAGGGAGAGAGCCTTGGCGTGCCCCACCCTTCGCTCCTCGGGTCTAACCCCAGCCCTTGCTACTATCATCGTCTCCCGGTCTCCGCACCATAGATATAAAGGGCCCTGCCACCCTCACCACCATCCCCCACCCCATCTGTCTTTTCTTCCAGACTTATGTCTCCTATATACAGAGCCATTGGAGATAATGCATGATTTTTTTTTTTTTTTTTTTGCTAAAGAGGGAGGCAAGACAAGAGTGGGGGTGGGGACAGATTCCCTTTCCAATTACGTCTGGCTCAGGCTGCTGCTAGTGTCAGTTTGCATTCCCTGAACATATGGGAGCCACGAAGCAAGTGAGAGGTGCTGGCCTCCCCAGCCCTCTGCATCGGAGGGCCCAGTGCGGCCAGGGACAGGAGGACCAGATCGACGGTCTGCTGAGAAGAGGGGGTCTGCAGCCCACGACCACTACCCTGGCCCCTATCCCCATCCAAGGAGTCAGTGCAGCTCCCTGTTCATCACTTCCTTTCCACAGTTCAGGGAATCCAAAGGATACCAGTCGGGATGAAAGGAAATCAGACAAGGAAACCCCAAGGGCAGCTCAAGGTTGTTCTTACTTTTCCATTAGCACGGATAACTGAGAGGTAAGTGCACCTGCAGCCAGGCTGCTAGGAACTGCGAATCACAGCAGGCCTGCGGCCAGGCTGGGAGTGAGCAGGAGGCAGCGGCAGTCCCAGCCTCTTCCTGAAGTCTGCAGGGGTGGGACTGCCAGCAGTTCTGAAAATCTCCCCGTCTCCCTGCCGAGCGAGGAGCCATGGGGACCCGCTGCCCTGCCACCTGTGCACCTGTGGCCCTCGCCCTTGGCCCTCCAGAAAGATGAGATGACACAGGAGGAGGCTTCTCAAAGCTGCTTCTTCTGCACCTGCTGGTCTCCTAAATGTTTAGCACTGGTGGCAAGCAGGGACGGAGAGGGAGGGTGGACCCCAGCAGCTGGACTCCTGACGATGCGCCCCAGGAACTGGTGGTGGTGGAGGTCCAATAGAGCAGGCTGCACCCAGGCAAAACCTGCAGAAAGCTGGCCCCAGAAATCATGCAAGAAATGGAGGTGAAACCGAGCTGCAGGAGTGGTGGAGGGAGCCAGGGGAGCCCGCCGGGATGACTTCCCAGCCAGGCAAAGGGAGAGGGCGGGGAGAACTCCGGTGAACCTGGGGAGAGGAGAAGTCGGGGAAGGAAGATCCGTGGGTGGGAGCATGCTGGCGCCTCTCGATCAAATGCAAAACCCATGCAGACAGCGCACAAACTGACAGGGCTGATTTCCGTGTCTGCGGGAGAGGAAGGAGCCTGGGGGTGGGGCGGGGGTGCTTCCGGGGAGCAGGCTCAGCTCACTCAGGCAGGCCCTGACAACCCGGTCACCTGGCGGCCTCAGACGCCAGGAGACGGCACACACGAGGCAGGCAGGGTCCAAGGACAGGGGGCATTCTGGAGACAGGGCCTGGCGGTGGGGCGGGGGAAGGGTGCGGGATGAGGGCAGCTGAGGCTCGGGAGGAAGGGTCCAGGAAAACGCAGGACAGAAAGGGCTCCCTGTGCAAGACCCCTGCTTCCCCAGCTGCCGAGCGCACGCACGAGTGCAGGGCGGAGTCTCCCCTCCACTCATCTCCACAGCCATCCCACGAAGCAGATGTCATGTGATCCACCTAACAGACGAGAAAACTGAAGTTCAGAGAGGAAAAGGGCCCAGCATCTCAAAGCTAGTTAACGCAGGGGCTGGCACTGTGGTGCAGCGGGTTAAGGCACCACCTGCAATGCCGGCATCCCATGTGAGCGCAGGTTCGAGTCCTGGCTCCTGCACCTCCAGTCCAGCTCCCTGCCAATGTGCCTGCGGAAGCAGCATGACAAGGCCCAGGTACCTGGGCAACTGCCACCCATGTGGGGGGACTCAGACGGAGCTCCTGGCTTTGGCCTCGCCCAGCCCTGGCTGTTGTGGACATTTGGGGAAGGAACCAGCTGATGGAAGATCTCTCTCCCTCTCTCACATAACTCTGACTTTCAAATAAATAAATCTTTTTTAAAAAAGCTAAGTTGGGACAGGAACTGTAACACAGTGGGTTAAAGCCTTGGCCTACAGCTCTGGCATCCCATATGAGCACAAGTTCAAGTCCCAGCTGCTCCACTTCCGATCCAGCTCTCTGCTATGGCCTGGGAAAGCAGTGGAAGATGGCCCAAGTGCTTGGGCCCCTGCACCCAACATGGGAGACCTAGAAGAAGCTCCTGGCTCCTGGCTTTGGCCTGGCCCAGCCCCAGTCATTGCAGCCATTTGGGGAATGGATCAGTGGATGGAAGACCTCTCTCTCTCTCTATCTCTCTCTCTCTCTCTCTCTCTGTCTCTGCCTCTGCCTCTCTCTGTGGCTCTGCCTTTCAAATAAATAAAAATTTTAAAAAATTTAAAAGTCAAGTTAATGCAGAGCCAGGTTTGAAGTCAGATCTGCCCGGCCCCACGGCCTGTGATGCACTTGGCCACTAGCCCTTGTGTCCATCCCCCAGCACCCCGGGCAGTGAGAGCTATGACCTCGGCTGTGCAGTTGCTGCAAAGCTTGTGCTGAGAGGCTGAGAACTTTACCACTGTGGTCCAGAGATACAGTTTCAGCAGGAAACTCAACCCCCATGCAGAGTGTGGGAAAATGGCCGAACTCCACCTCTTGCCCAGGCCCAGGCTGGCCTCCCCTGGCTCAAAAGCAAGGCTGGATCTTCTGTGGCAAATTCCTCCCCCTCCGATGGGGAGCGGACACTGCACTCTCTCAGGCCCAGCAGCCGAGCCCCACGCTTGTGAGAAACCACGGTCAACACCAAGCCCAGACACCTGTTCCCCCATGAGAAGGAAGGGACTGGGCGTTCTGGCCTTGTTCCTCCCCAGATGTCCTCCCAGCTGTGTGACGATGCAGCCACGGCGGCAATTTCACGCCTCGGCCTTGGGGGGAACCTGCTTTAAAGGCCACCAGAAGGGCCGCTGGCCAGTGGACAGGCTGGGGACAGTTTCAAGGGACCCAGGGCAGACGGGGAACAATCAGGCGCAGGATGAGGCCATCGCCATGCAGCGCCCCGTCCAGAAATGAGTCACCGTCAGCTTCCACCCTCATCTGGATGGGAGCCGGGCTCTGCGAAGGGGCAGTGAGCTTGAGCAAAAGGTGCGTGGCCCCTCTGACAATCTCCTCCACACCCCACGGTCTGTCCACTTTTCACACAGTTGCTACTGTTATGTCCTCATGATCAACAACCACCAAGCTGACATGACCTTCAGAACTTTGGACAAAGTCCGTGCGATGGGGTCAATCAGAGCCCACTCGCCCTCTCCCCAGGCAACCTGGCAGGGAGCTGTGGGCAGCCATGTAATGGCAAACGGAGTGGGGGCAGAAGGCAGCCTGGGGCAGTGGTGGGGGGTCATTCACAGGTGCAGACAAGAGCAGTGGGGAGAACAGGAGCAGGTGAAGACGCCCCATAAACCGAGCTCCTGGGCCCCGAGCTCTGGCCATGAGCCACACTTGCGTGTCCCGTCACAAACCCTCTCCCCGTCACATCCACGCACAACCGAGACCAAGCTGAAATGAAATGGAAACAGCCATTGACGGGAACCAGTCTATGCACGGAGTCCATTGGGACTACCGGTCACCACCGGCCTGCGGGTGCGGGCCAACCACGGTTAGACGAGGAAGCACATGGTGTCTGTGGGCCAGCGGGGGAGGCGAGACCAGACAAACCGTATCGACCGTCTTCGGCGTGCCAGGCGCGCTGCCCTGGCTGTTCTATTTAACCCTCACAAGCACCCCCAGGTGCCGCCCTAACACACAGATGAGGAAGGGGTCCTGAGAGGCCATCAACAGACAGCATCAGAGCTGACCACACCCTCACATGTGCCGATCTTCCTGTTGCCCCAGGTGGTCATGGGACGAGCATCGCTCCAACATTTCTGACACAGCCAAAAGCACCAGGCGGGAGGCTGATGCAGAGACACACAGGGCTCCTGAGAGGTAGAGTTACAGAGAGAGAGAGAGAGAAGCAGAGACAGAGAGAGAATCTTCCACCTGCTGGTTCACTCCCCAGATGGCCACAACGGCCAGGGCTGTGCCAGGCCAAAGCCAGGACCATCTTCCGGGTCTCCCATGTGGGTGCAGGGGCCCAAGGACTTGGGCCATCTCCTGCTGCTTTCCCAGGTGCATTAGCAGGGAGCTGGATCGAAAGAGGAGCAGCCGGGACTCAAACTGGCACCCATATGGGATGCTGGCACTGCAGGCCGTGGCTTAACCCCCTGCCCCACAGCACTGGCCCCACCCCTGAGCTCTTCCAGGGGAGCTCAGGGTGTGACCCCCGTGCTTAGAATAAAAGGTCTGGGCAGCTGTGTGAGGGCCTGCCGTGCCTGTGGGAGGCCACAAGACCAGCTCTCCTTGCTCCCGCAGCCGCACAGGTGAGGGAGGCAGGCACTCAAGGCAGACTGACAGGGGGCCATGCCCAGGTCCCTCTCCTTCCTGGCTGTGTGACCTTGGAGAAGTCACCAAACCTCTCTGTTTCTTCATCCATAAAATGGGGGAAAAAACCGTAGCTAATTTGCTAGGTTGTCCTGAGGATTAAAAGAACTGCTCAGAACAGTGCCTGGTGCCTAACACATAGTCAGTGACAGACACCGTTCTCATGGGTGCTGGGGTCTTCCACGGGGCTATGTCCTGGAGCACTCTGGGCAATCTAATCGAGAACCCAGCGGGGAGCCAGCGTGCCAGAGAAAGGCGACAGGCGCCCTGAGACGCAGGCGGGGCAGACAGGAGCAGCGCCAGCCCTTCCCCACGCAGAGCTGGCGGCCCGGGAGTCTAATCCCCGTTTTAGCAGCAAAGAAGCTGAGCCTCAGGAACTAAGTGGCTTATTCAAGACCCACAGTGAGTGACACATCAGGACTCACAAGGAGGAGGGACCAGGGGAACGGCTCAGCTCAGACGGACGGCCTTCCAAGCCCCACTCACCCTGGCCGTTCCTGTTACCCTCCTCGCAGCCACCTGGGAAGCCTCCCCCAAGGGTCAGGCTGCAGCCCCCTGGGCTTTGCACCGTGCAGCACCAGCCGTGACATTGGGCTATAACTGCCCGCATGCAGTCTGTGACCCCAGCAAACAGGCAGAGCAGGAGAGGACCACTTCTTGCAGGCCTGGGCCATCAGGGCTGCCATAGGACAGGTCTGGCCCAGGGGTTCTAGGATCACAAAAGAGCGAGGAGAGCACAGAGCGGCTACACGGCGTGCAAGGTGCAGCAGGCTCCAGTGGCTAACGTACGAGCCTGAATCAGGCCTCAGTGGGATCTTAGCTTTACCGTGAACTTGCCCAGTTGCTCTGCACCCCTGAAGCTGCCTGGCATCTAAGTCTCGTGTCACAGAGGAGTTACCACTCAGCAGGGCCATACGGGTCGTTCAACACGCTCGACACTCCTTATCAGCAGGCAAATGCTTTTTTGAGCCCTCGCCTGTTCCCTCTGCCCCCCATCCCCCTGGGTCCTTCTTCTGGAGCCGTCCACAATCCAGCAACCACAGCATTAACATCTGGCATAACCCAGGGCTCCTCCAGCTCTGGCGCCTAGGAAGGCTGTTAACATTGTGCACATGACCTTGAACAACATCCCATAGTGAGGATGAAATGGGTTTACACAAACAAAGCGCTCCACACAGCTGGCAAACAGTGAGTGCTCAATAAATGTTATTCATTATTGTTGCTAATCTGGGGTGAGCCAGACAAGGCTGTGAGTGTTGCATGGTCCCCCACAGGCCCTCGGGACGAAGGGGCCTGCTGGTCTGTAGAGGCCCCAGCCCCGACTAGAGTCTCAGGAGCTGTGTGCCTCCTTCCAGGGAGCCCAACTCTGCAGCCAGGTCCTCGGCGGCCTCATAGTCACAGGTTGTGCTGTAGGACCTACAGCAGGCCTGGGGTGCTGAGCAGAGAGTTCCCTTGGTGGTGGCAGGAGCAGCAACAGCCCCTCTGTGCTGCATGCCAAGCCAGGAGCAAACCCGACCAGGTGGGCAGCATGGGACTGAGCCCAGCCCCGCAGCTGAGGAAGGCCAGGTGCTGCGGCTGCGGGAGGCAGTGGGGGCCAAGCAGCCCTGGGTTGTTCACCTCCCTGGCCTGGGGGGGGGGGCACTGCTGCCTTCCCAGCTGCAGCCCCTGGAACCCAGGTCCCCATCAAGGCCCTGCGGAGGTACTAAGACAGCGGGGCAGGGGATACACCTGTGTCCACCCTCTGGGGACACCTAGACTGATGGCAAATCCAAATCCTGTAACCACCAAATGCCATGGCCATGCCCAAGGTACAGCCACCGAACAGCCTGGTGGCATCCCAAAGGTCTAGAGGGAGACAAAGACCCGGGTTTAAGGTGGGCGGCGCCCTGACCCCGTGGACCCTCCAACCCGAGGACTGCCTGCTTCCTTCACTCCCTGAAGGACCACCCTGTTTCTTCTACCCTCATTGAAACAAAGCTGGATGACTGGGATGCCTTCTCTCCTTATGTCAAGTGTTTCTGATTTCTTTAAATAGCTGTCCAACTTCCAGCTCCTCCAGGAAGGCTTCTTGGATTGAACAAGCAAGATGGGCACCCTACCCTACTTACACCTGAAAGACACCCATTTGGAAAACTCCACCTAGTCCCAGCTTGGTTTGAGGTCTTGGTTTGGCGATGCACAGCTGGTTCGTGCTTTGCTGTAGGGGGTGGGCCTGCCTTTGAGGGGGCAGTCCCCGGGGCTGGGGCTGTGAAGCCCTGATCCCTGCACCTCGGCAGTGGGGCCCATGCAGAGCTGCTGCTGACTGGAGCGACAACCCCTGGGCCCAGAAGCGTCCTCTCGCTGGCTCCCCCAGGGCAGACACCGCAGGGGCTAGGACAGCAACATGCAACCCCTCTAAGGACCAGCAGACAGGACCCTCTGGGGCAAACCAGGTTTGTGCTTCTCCACCCAAACGTCTGCCCCAGGCCATTGCGTCCCCATCATGTCCCACCCCACCCTGCTTCCCCAGTCTCCTCTCGCCTTTCACTGCCTCTCCCAGCCGGGACAGAACCCCTCTCCACAGCGCCCTTGAGCCCCACACTTACCCTCCCCCCTTCTTTTCCGGTCCTCCCCACCCCCCACCCCGGCTCTGCTGCCAGAGCCGCTCCCTTCAAATCCACATCACTCCCGGGGCGCAGCCTCTCCCCTCCCACCCTGCACACAGATGTCGGCTTTGCCTTGCGTGGTGGTGGCAGCAGCCCTGGCACTTTCTAGCCTCTTCACACCTTCAGCCTGGGACAACCTGGGATTCTTCTATCCTCACTGAGCTGGTCAGAAACCAGCAGAGCGCCCGTCTCGGGAACACGGCATGGTCCACACTGATCACCCGACAAGCTGTTCCCGAATTCAATGGAACCCCAGTCGGTGTTCGGGGCGTCCCGAGGCTCCCGAAAGCAGCGCATCAGAGGGTGCAAGAGCAAGCCCTGGTTCTGCTCGCTCACTTGCTTTCCTGGCTTTGGGCGCCGTCCTGTGTTTCAGTGCCTCAGTGTCCTCATTTGTAAGCCCCAGGATCACCAGATTACGGACATTCAGTGACAGGGAACAGGCGCAGTGCATGTCGCAGACCAAGCGATTGGCAAGGTGGGTGATTATTGGTGGGTTACTGTATTTTCAAGCCGATTCCCCCTGGAGAGTCAGAGCGCCCCAGGGGTGGCTCCTGGGCCCTGTGGCAGCTCAGGGATCCTGGGGAGAGAACGCAGGGCCTCCTGGGCCGCTGCCAGACTCTTCAAAAGGAGAAAGGCTGTGCAGCAGGCCACTGAGGGCGAAGGGAGCCGGTGTCCTGCCTCTGGGGAGGGATCAGCACCCTGGTTCTACTCTGGTCGTATTTCAGGCTTCCAAATCTGCCCAGCTTTTGCATACACACACACAGACACACAGACGCACACCTTCAGTACGTGTGCGTGTGCAAGAGGCTGGCGTGTCCAAGGGCATGCTGACCCACGGGAACGTTTGCACACCCGTGTTCACACCCTGCCACTAACCTCATCCACCCTCTAGGTGTGTGTGCCATAGGTCACGGAGCCCATCAAGCCAATACCGCTGCCACGTTCACCTAAGTCTTGCTCTCAGCCTCCACCATCTTCCTACTCGGCCAAGGGCATGGCTTACAATCCTGGTACTCTGTGCAAGCACTCGGAGCTTGTAACACGCCACCTCCCAGACCAGACTATCCTGGAACAGAGAAGCTTCCAGACAACTCTGCAATTGCATGGGGACCAACGCCAGGGGCACGCGCAGCCCAGCAAGGCCTGGGTCTATCCTTGCTCCTGGTTCCCACGTCCCTCACTCACAGCGCCCCAAGAAGCCAGAGTGAGAGCGGCTGCCAGTAAAGACTGTGGAGGGCCCGCCCACAGCCGGCTGTGGCCCCGAAATGTATCATTGAGTTGTCGAAAATAGATTCCAGGAGGACTCGGCCAAGGCTGCCCTGGCTGCCTCCCTGAGGTCTGGCTGGAGCCGAGCTGGAGAAGAGCTGTGTGTCAAACAGATGCACAACAGTGCGGCGACCACAGCCTGGAGCTTGCTGGGGCCAAAGCCCTGGTACGATGAACCTGCCGGGCTGTAGTCTGCGCCTCCCCATCCCTGCCTCGGCACCACCATGGGCCTTGGGACTCTGGGGACCTCAGTCTGCCCTAACAGCAGGCGCTTCTCCCCTCTGTCATCTGCACCCCCCATGCCACAGAGAACAAAGGCACTGATACAACGAGCAAGCACCTGGCCCGCCCCACTGGGCACAGGCACACACTGCTGCGCCCACGCTGGACAGCGTGCTGGGCACATCCTTGGCACAGCTCTGCTTCTGTCTCCAGCAAGGAGCCAGAAACGGTCCCTGGGACATCTGCCCAGTCTGCGCCCTGGTCTCTGCTGGCCAGACGGGAGCACGGCTCTGTGTTCACTGAACCAGGCAGAACCGAACCCAGGAGGCCCAGGCCCGAGAAGTGGAGGTGTGGGAGGTGGTGCCCGCCTCAGGGCCAACCCAGCAGCAGACTCTTCTGTGCAGGAGAGACAAGGCTGCAGGCCCCGGGGACATCAAACACACCGGGGCAATTCACACAGGGTGTGGGGGGAGGTCAGCCAGTGCAAATGAGAAACAGGTGGCGTCCATTTCCCCCGCGCGCTGGCTAGGACCAGGCTTCCAGGAGAGGGAGAAGGCTGCGGCCAGGAGAAATCACAGCCAGGTGCTGGGGGCCCCCTGCAGGGAGTCACGCCAAGGGACAGACACTAGGAGGAGGCGGGAGGCAGGGTCCAGGCCGGAATCAGGGCGCACATGGCAGGGTCCTCCCCCATCGGGTCTACTCCAGAAGGAAAGACAAGTGGAAGAAAAATAAAACAAATCTGCAAAGGGAGAAAGAAAAGACAGAGCACGGAGGGATGTCTGACCTCAAAACTAAGAAATTGGGGGCTGGCACCGTGGTGCAGTGGGTTAAAGCCCCGGCCTGCAGCGCCGGCATCCCATATGGGCACTGGTTCGAGTCCCAGCTGCTTCACTTCTGACCCAGCTCCCTGCTAATGCTTCTGAGAAAGCAGCGGAGGATGGCCCAAGTCCTTGGGCCCCTGCACCCACGTGGGAGACCTCAAAGAAGCTCCTGGTTCCTGGCTTTGGATTGGCTCAGCTCCAGCCATTGCAGTCATTTTGGGAGTGAACCAGCGAATGTAAGACCTCTCTCTGTCTCTACCTCTCTGTAACTCTTTCAAATAAATAAAACAAATTTATTTAAAAAAGAAAAAAAAAAAGCCTAAGAAATTGATGAGAGGCAGGCTAGCCTGATCCATGGGGATCAAGAGAGCAAACCTGGACCCACAGGGGCAAACCCTCCGAAGACAGAATCTTAGCTCAACAGAAACAAAAAAGATCTTTCTAATAATGAGAGCTTTCCAAGAAAATAAGGTGGCGAGCCCTGTGTCACTAGGAGTATGTAAATACAACACCCACTTACCCATGCCGCTGCAGAGGGATTAATTGCAGTTTGGGTGGGAGGCTCGACTACTCAGTTTCCACCCCAGGGATCTGGGAGATCTGGGGAAAGCTGAGGGAGGCGGCGTGCCCTGTAGAAGGAAGCGCCTTCTGTGCCCCGGGCTGGGCCAGGACTGCAGCGTCTGTCACCCACTTGGCGCAGGACTGGGAGACCCTGTGACCCACGGAGCAGCCTGCACGTCAGCCCGCAGGGCCAGGGGCTCTGAGGTGTGTGTGATGAAACTCAGCAGCCGGGGAAGGAGTCTGGGAACGGGTGTGTGTGTGTGTGTGTGTGTGTGTGTGTGTGTTGGAACAGCAGAGGCAGTCTGGGCAGAGAAGGGTGGGAAGAGGAGGAACAAGCGGGACGCTGGCCCCCAGCGTTCCTGGTACCCATTCAATCCAGGCCCACGGCCTGGGGCTGCAGCCATCAGTGATGGTAAAAGACACCTCCCTGGGCTGGTTTATGCTCTGGGGAACTGCAGAAGCTCCGGGGCTGCTGTGGTACCCACACCTTCTCCCCAGAGCAGGGAACTGCCAGGGAGACCAACTGACCCACCCGTGTGTCCCTCCCAGCAGCACAGCCGGGCAGCCTTGGGAGGAGAACGGCTGTGCCTGCAGCCATCTCAACAGGGCGAGGTCCAGCTGAGAGAAGCAGGACCTGGCAGGAGCCATGCCAAGCCTTGGAAGCAAACATTCTGCCCATGGAGCGAGCGATGACCTGAGGAAACCGGGCGGCCTCCCAGCCCACGGTCCTGTGCCAGTTCCTTCTCCATGCACCACATGCACCTGCAGGCCCCCACACCTTGCCATGGCTCTTCCTTCAGCCTGTGACTCCACAAGCATCCTGCCCAGAGGAAAGGCAGACGTGACCTTTGTCCTCATTCTCCTGCCAGCCCTCGGGGAACCCCTGGAAGGCCCAGGGACACCGTGGGTCTGGAGCCTCGGACATCAGGTGCTCAGGGAGCTTGCACCCAGCACCCATCTCCTCCAGGATCTTCTCTCCCCCAACCTCGCGCCCATGGATAAGAAGGCACTGGTGAGGCCACCTCCTTGTCCCCTACTCAAATCATCCCAGAGCACCTGCTCTGCAGGAAGCCCCTCTTACACTCCACAGAACCACACAGCAGCCGACTGGCTTAGCCCTGCACAGCTTCCTGCCTTCTCTCCTCCTTTCTATGCGGCTGGGCTGCGCTACTGTCGTCATGG